>NC_133427.1:8698333-9387500 GCF_049350105.2 Macaca mulatta
ATTATTTTGTTTCCTTATTGAGATTCTGTCTTGTTTATTTTTTACTTAAAGTGAGATATTGATGTTTGCATCCGTTATTATATTGTTGTCTCTGTTTGCATCAACTCTGTCAATGTTTGCTTCATGTGTTTGTGAAAATTGTCATATGTTTATAGGTTCCCAGTGAATGAACCCTTTTATTATAATTGAATATACAACATTGTCTCTTGTAAAATTTGACTAAAAGTAAATTTTATCATATATAACAGTTATCAATTTAATAAATTGTTACCTCTCCTCCTCTCATTTGGTTAACACTTGCATGGAATATTTTTTTCATCCTGGCATTTTCAGTTTATTTTTTTATTAGCTCTGAAGTGAGTCTCTTGAAGCCATGACATAGTTAGATGTTGATATAGATCATAATGTAGTTAATTTTTTTTTAAGGATACTATTGCTGGATATAGTATTCTTGCTTAGACTTTTTTTCCCCCATGCTTTGACTATGTCATTCTTCTGTCTTGTTGCCTGAAAGATTTATGTTCATAAATTTACTGGTATGACTACAGAAGCATGCATATAAATAGAATATCTCTTTTTGCTTCCTGCATTCCAACTTCTCTTCATGTCTGTGACTTTCAAAACATTGGTTATGTTTTGTCTTGTTAGAAATCTCTTTTTGCTAAACTTAGTTAAAATTTTCTAAGATGCTTGATTTTCTTATATTTTTTACTGATGTTGAAGGGCATATTAACTTTTGGTACTTAAATGCCAAAATTTTTATTTCTTTGCGTACTTTACATTTTTTTGTTGTTTTCATTTTTGTTCTTTTATTTTGCTGTCTTTATTGCCATTTCATTCACTGAGCATCACTGAGATGATAATTTTGTTTGTTTAGGGTAATTTAATTTTTTCTTTTAAAAAATAGATCTAGAATTTAAATCTAATTGTCTCAGGTAATTTTTCCATCTTCATTCTTTAGTAATTGATTCCTGAATATTTATTTCTATTTTTGACTTAGTCACATTATCTTGATGTTTTCTGTATGTTATAATCTTGTGTTGCAATTTGTATAATAAAAAGCCAAATGTCAAAATCTTTCCAAAGTGACTTTTATCTTAAAAAATGTTTCCATTTTTAGGCTAGAGATTCTTGGATTCTCTCAAGCTTATTCAATGAATATTTTCTCTGTGCTTGTGTGTTTTTTAGTTAAAAAAGTTTCCCCATGTTTTTTCTTTTTTAAAATTTTTCTTATCTATCTACCTATCTATCTATCTATCTATCTATCTATCTATCTATCTATCTATCTATCTATCCGTCTATCTATCTATCTATCTATCTATCTATCTATCTATCTATCTATCTATCTATCTATCTATCTATCTATCTTGGGTTGCCATTTTACTCTTGTTGCCAAACTTAGAGTGCAATGGTGCAATCTTGGCTTACTGCAAACTTCACTTCCTGGCTTCAAGCTATTCTTCTGCCTCAGCCTCCTGAGTAGCTGGGATTACAGGCGACTACCACCATACCTGGTCATTTTCGTATTTTTATTAGAGAAGGGATTTCACCACGTTGACTTGGCTGGTCTTGAATTTCTGACCTCATGTGATTTGCTGGCCTCAGCTTCCTAAACTGCTGGGATTACAGGCATGAGTCACAGCTCCAGGACATTTTTCACATTTCTTATTAAGGTCCTGTAGTCAGTTGCTATTTCCATTGTCTGTCAATGATAATGACATCTTTCTTCTCTTTTAACAGTCATTTACATTTGGTTTTAGTTGCCAAAAGTGTCAAAGTGCACCACCTTTCTTTTCAACACTGTTGTGGGACATAGAAATTAGTCATTGGTAAGGTCACAAAACCCAAAAGCATTTAAACAGGTGACACTATTTTACTGATTTTTGGAGAGGTAAGGCAGGAGTTGGAAGGATATACTTATAGTCATAATAGGATTAAGAATGGGAAATACTTAACTGATTCTTAGATTTCTCACAATGACATTTTGGTCAGTATATTTCTGTTAAGTTTATATGGCTATAAAGGAATTAGAGCCTGTGGTATTTTATTATCAGCTTGTTAATATGTCTTATATAATATGTTTGTAAAGTGTATTCACCTACATCTAATGAGGGAGGAATTTTGTTTTTTGTTTTTTGTTTGTTTGTTTTCAGCTGGCTCTTTTCATTTTTCTGCAGAGATTTTGCTGGAGCAAGACATAAAAGATTCATTTCAAAAAGCAAAAGTGAATCTGAGAAAATATGGAAGCTGTGACCTTAAGAGTTTACAATAAAAAAAAAGACTGCCAAAGTATGGGTAATTGTAAGGGGCAGCAAGGCAGTTGTAATGACCGGCATCAGTGTTTGCCAACTACCCACAGCAAAATCTGTCAATGAAATAAATGTGGCAAAGTTTTTGAGTTGTGCTCAATCTTTACTGAACATAAATATTTTTCTAGCAGAGAAAAATGTTACAAATGTGAAGAATGTGGAAAAGATTGTAAGTTGTTCTCAGATATTACTACACAGAAGCGAAATCATACTGCAGAGAGATGCTCCAGAAGAAGATAATATGGCAAACCATATACCTGTGAAGAATGTTGGACTGCCTTTACCTGCTTCTCCATCCTTGTTAACTGCGAGAAAATTTATATGGAAAAGAAACCTTACGAATGTGAACAATTGGACAAAACTTTTAAGTGCTTCTCAGATGTTACTAATCATTAGACAATTCACACTAGAGAGAAACCCTACAAATACGAAGAATGTGGCAAAGCATTGAGCTTGTTCTCACATCTCATTAGACAAAAGGTAATTCACACTAGAGAGAAGCTTTACAAGTGGTAACAATGTGGAAAAGTCTTTAACAAGTTCTCATATTGTGTTCAACATCAGAGACTTAATACTGAACAAACACAGTATAAAGGTAATGACTGTTAATTCCATGGCACAAGGAGAACTAGCCACACAGTTCTGCTGCACCTAAGCAGCGTGTGCACTTTTCCAAGCATGTCTCATTCTCTTCTGCCTCCAATTATTTCACCAGCAGCTTCTCATTTGTACCAGCCCCTTTTTGACCCCCACAAACTATGATTTTGAAATTGCTCTGAAGACTGCATGAGTCAAGCACTAAGGGTCACATGTCTCTAGTGTACTCAATTTCACCTGAGGGAAGAAACAAGGCAGGAGAGTATTGTCACTTGGATTCTGTGCTCAGAATACATTACAAACTTCCTAGGAGGCAGGGCCAAGGCAGAAGAGTAACATCATTTGGGTACAGCTTCAAGTAATATGGCCCTATGTCCACTATAGACAGGAAAGTCTATAAAAACAGGAGAGTCACACCATCTAGGTGCTGGGTTTAGCAATATGAAATAACCCCCTCTCTTGGCTGACTCCATAATAAAGAAGAGAGTTTCATTACCTAGGTTTTGCACTCAGTGGTATGTCACAGTTTCTTTAGTTGGCAAGACCTAGGCCAGAGAAGAGAGTCACACTTTCTAGATGCTACTTCCATAGATGTCACAATGTCCCTTGGGGGCAAAACACAGGCAAAATAGACAAATCACCTAGCTAATAGGCTCAAAGATATGTTATAATATCCCTTGTTGGCAGGACCCGGGCAGAAGGGTCACATTATTACAATTCTGACCCAAAAATATGTAACAAAGCACAGATGGAAAACAATTTAAGTGAAAGTTTTAACACCCTGATTGTTGGCCCAGTGATATGACAGAATCTCTTAATCTTTGAAGGTAACAATTTTAACTGTGAGCTTAGTATGTATATAAGTCACAATATCATGTGTGTACTGGGGCATTGTATGAAACCCTTTACAGCATTGAGAGCTTTATACGTTGTGCATGAGAGTTGCAAACTACTCTGTGACTCACATGCTTATATGTAGTTTTGAGATGGAATCTCAATCTGTCACTCAGGCTGGAGTAGAGTAGCACCATGGTGCAATCTCAGCTCACTGCAACCTCCACCTCCCAGGTGCAACTGATTCCCCTGCCTCAGCCTCCCAAGTTGCTCAAATTACAGCCCCCTGCCAGCGTGCTTGACTAATTTTTTTATTTTTATTTTTAGTAGAGATGGAGTTTCACTGTATTAGTCAGAACAGTCTCAATCTTTTGACTTGGTGATCTGCCTGCCTCAGCCTCCCAAAGTGCTGGGATTACATGAGTCAGCCACCCTACGCCCATGACCTCAGGATGCATGATAATCTTCAAAAATGAGTCACAATTTCACCTGTGGCCAGATCCACATATGAGAGTTAAAATATCATATTTTCACTGTTTCCCCTTGTTAAACTCAGTACTGCAACACTGAGCTTTGTAAAAGTGGAATGGTGACAGCTTTTACTTTTAACTGGGTGTGTAATTGAGAGTGACACTTACAACTTTTTGTGGGGTCTTGTTATGAAACTCTCTATACCATCCAAGCAGTTTGGAGAATAAGAATTCACGTTGTAAATTTCTGTGAGCTTTGTACAAAAATGCAACCCAGGATTTTACTTATTACATTAGCCTAATGATGAGAGGCAAAATACCTTCTATTGGCTGAATTTAAATATGTTTGACCATCATGCATGTGAACTGAAGCAAGTTCACATGCACATTTTTTTTTCACATTTGTGGGCAAAAAAAAAACCAAAAACAAACAAACAAACAAACAAAAAACAAAGAATAAAATATTAGGTGATGTGGCAAACAACATGTCACAATGCTCTTTCTTGGTAAAACCTAGGAAGGACGGTTATATTAACTGGGTGCTGGACTGATTATTATGGCACAATTCCACATGTGGAAAAACTTAGCCAAGGAATGAGAGCCAAACACCTACAGAATGGGCTGAAGATATGTCAAAATACTCTGTGGCTTTGGCATTACAGTGCATCATCAGGGTGCTGGGCCTACCAGTATGCAATAATTCCCTCTTCATTGAGGACCCTGGCAGAAGAGAAACATCATCTGTGTGAAATAGATCAAAATTTTCCTTTGTGGGAATAATTCAGAAAAAAGAGTAGAGCTACATGACCTAAGCTGGGCTCAGCAATAGTCAAAATCCCACTGTTTCAAAGGCGTAGGCCATGGGCTCATGGGTATGTCTCAATGTCTCCAGTAGGCAGGGCACAGGCAGATGAGGAGAGTCATATCACCTAGGGGCTTCCCTAGGAATATATCACAATGTAACATGTGGGCAGAAATCAGGCAAAAGAGCCACATCACTTGGGAGCTGGGTCCTGAGATATGTCACAAGGCTCTCTTAGAACAGCACCCAGGCAATAGAATTACACCACAAAGGTGCAGGTTCTCTGCTTATGCCACAATGCTCCCTATGTGTTGGGCCCAAAGAGGGAGTCACTTTGCCTAGGTGATGGGCCCAGAGATCTATTACAATGTCCACTATGAAGCATAGCCCTGGCAAAAGAGTATCATCACCTGTGTTCCTGGCCTAGAAATATGTCAGTCTCCAGGTTGGCAGGGCAAAAACAGGAGAGCCACATAACCTAGGTGATAGGCCAAGATATATGTCACAATGCCCTCCATTGGTCGTGGTTCTGGGAAAAAAATACCCTCACCTCTTTGCCTGGCCTTGCATTATGTCACTATCCTACCTTTGTGCAAGGTCCATTCCAGAGAAGAGAGTTATAGCTCCTATGAAGTGGACACGAAAATATTTCACAATAATTTTGTTGGGCATGGTGCAGGCAAGAATGTAAGATCACCTGGATTCTAGATCTAATGGTATATCACAATCCTTACTGAGAGAGGGATCCAGGCAGGAGAGTCACATCACTTTGAGGTTGGTCTAGGTAAATATCACAATCCCACATATGGTTTGGAACAAGTCTGAAGAGTCAAATTACAAAGGTGCTTCACAAAGATTAAATCACAATCACATTGTCAGAAAATTTCACACACGAAATTTGCAACACCCATATATTCTGTTTTCATATGTGACAGTTGGCTTCATCCATGTGAGATCATGACAGTCTTCACTGTCATCTGGGGTTGCATAAAAGACTCAAAATTTCATCTGTGTGCTGAGCCCTGCTTTGACTCTGTCTTTATAACCCAAAGACTTTGTAAAATAAGTGTCAGCATTGAAATCTTTTGTGACCTTTGAACAAGGTCACAAGATGTGACTCTATAATCCTAGTTATAAGAATCAAAATATCCTTTATTGGCTGAATTCCCATATGAGACTCATTATCATTATCATTCCTGTCAGCCATGCCTAGGAATATGTCACAATGTCCTCTGTTATTATGAAGCAGGTAGAACAGCCACATTACCTAAATGCTGGAACAGAAATATTTCTATATTATCTTTGTAGGTAGGGTCTTTTAAAAAATGTCACATAACTTGTGTGCTAGCTCCAGCTCTGTTGTACAGTGTCCCTTGTGAGCAGTGTCCAGGCAGAGGAGGACAGTCATATTACCTAAATGATGGACCCAAAAATATTTCACAATACTCCTGTTGGTAAAGCCCAGGCAAGAAAGTCATACCATTTGGATGAAGTTTTTAGAAATGCTACAATTACCAAAAGAAACAAGGTACAAACAGGTTAGGAATGTCATGTAACCTAGATGATTGGCCCAGATATACATTACAATTCTTCCCAAGGACATTGTTAAGATAGCACAGTCAAATCACCAAGGTGCTTGGCCTAGACATTTGACAAAACCTCATTTGTGGGTTATACTGAGACAGAATTATTAAATCACTGAGGATCTATGCAAAGGTATATATCACAATTACACTTACGGAAAAATTTCAGAATGAGTCAAAATCCTACATATACCCTGGCTTCAGGCATATAAATTGTTATTTGGCTTACGTTATGGTCTCCATCATGTAGCACAATAACACCTGCATACAGAGAGAAGGAGAGACAGTCACATCACCATAGTGTTTGCAGGTCGAGAGAAATGACACAATCTTCCTAGTGTGCAGGACCGTGGCAGAAGAGTCACATAACCTGAATGCTGGTTTCACTTACATAAAAACTCCCCATGTAACAGGACTCTGAAAAGAAAGGAGGTTCATTTCACTATGGCAATTGGCCTACATATATGTCACAATGACACTTTTGTGCAATAGCAAGGCTGGAAAATGACCTCACATTGTTGCTAAGCCCAGCAACATATCACAATTTCCCTGTGGTCAAGGCACAGGCAAAAGCAAAAAATAATAAAATAAAATAAAATAAAAATAAGTGCTAATCCAAGTGATATGCTACAATGCTTCCTGTTGACAAAATCCAAAATAGAGAATCACATAACCCAGTGAAGTGGACAGTTACATATCAAAATGCACTGTAGTGCAGGGCCAAAGAACTAGAAGGGAGTCACATCACTTATGTGACTGACCTAGATATAAGACACAATTCTCTTTGTAGGCAGGTTTAAGGCTGATAATTCACATCACCTGGGTGATTGTCCCAGTGATATATAAAAATGCCCTTTATAGTCAGAGCCAAGGAAAGTGTTATATGTTGCTTAGGTGCTTGTTCTTCATATGACACAATTTCATCTGTGGTCTGGGCCTACGAAAGACAGTCAAATTATTTATGTCCTACAAAGTTACTTGGCCCAAACACACTCTCAGGAGGATTCAAAAATAAGTTTCACATTCTATGGTAGTCCTGGTTTTGTTAATGTGAGTCAACCCTTTTTATGAGTTGGGTTGAAGTAGAGGAGTCACAATCTCAATAATGAGCAAGATCCATGTACAAAAGCCTCAGTACAATGGGAAGATTGTGTGCCCATAGAGGAGTTACAGTGCCACAGGTGTGCTGAATTATGATTCAAATGTTACCAAACCACCTGTGAATCTGATCCATCTAAGAGAGTAATTATTTCAACCTTTGACTGGTTTATACATGTGAGATTTCATACCTCATTCCTAGGCCATGTTCATTTGTGAGAATGACAATCATGTCAGCTAGGTGTGCATACAGGAGTCCCATTTTCACCTCATTGCTGGTATATGTTATGACACTCTTTGTATAATCAGTGCTTCTTATAATACATCTGAGTGTTATAATCATTTGTGAACTTTAAGTGGAAAACACAGGACTTTACCCTTGGTAGTGTGAGTGACTGTGACAGAAAAATGTATCTGCTGGCTGGGTGCAGGTTTGAGAGCTATTATTGTGCACATTTTCTTAAACCAGGTATATATCACAAGCTCACCTGTGAGCAGGGCCAAGGCAGGAGAAGCACGTTACCTGGGTGCTGAGCCAGTGATACACTATTGTCTAATACTGAATCTGGGTCTAGCGGGAAGAGTCACATCACCTGGGTTCAGCTTCAAATAGTATGTCACGAAGCCTACTATAGAAAGGGAAGAAGAAAGAGAGAAAAGTCACTCAACCTATTTACTGGGCACTGCAATATGTAATAAGCCCGTCTTTTGGCTGAGTCTGGAACATGAAGAAGAGTCACATCACCTAGATTTTTCAATAATCGACATGTCAAAAAATATCTCACTTAACACTTAGGTAATGTGACTGTCGTCTCCTGCCTGGGTCCTACTAACTAAGGAAATTGTGACTTCTTCTTCCCTTTCTGAGGGCAGGGCACAGGCAGGAGAGATACATTACTTAACTCATCAGAGATAAGTGATAATATCCCCTGTTGGCAGGGTCCTGGCAGAAGAGTCGCATTATTATGACTCTATGAGTATCATTATTATGATATATCACAATGTACCCATAGGAAGGAATTTAAGCCAAAAATTCTCAACACCTGGGTATTAGGCCTAGGAGTATGACAAATCTTCTTGTCTCTGAGTGTGACACCATTAACTGTGAGTTTGGTGTGTATATGAGAGTCACAATCTCACATATTTCCTGGGCCATTGTATGACACTACACAGCATTTGAAGGCTTTAGACAGCATGCATGAGAGTTGCAAACCACTCTGAGACCTACAGGCTCATATGGGTTCACAATCTCAGATATTGCCCTAAACTCAGGCATAGTAGTCAACATCTCTTCTGTAGGCTCTATTCAGGAATAGTACTCATTATTATGCTTGTGAGCTGTATTCAGAAGTACGTCATAATCCCATCTGTGGCCAGATCCACATATGAATATAACAATTCCAACTTTGTACTTTATTCACTTGTTAGACTCAGAACTTGAACAGTGTGCTTAGGACATGTGGGATGGGGAGAACATTTGTGTTCACCTGGAAGTGTAATCGAGATGCCCAATTAAAATATTTTGCTGCTGCCTGTCAGGAAACTCTCTGTACAACCCAAGGAGTTTATACATTGTGAGTTTGCATTGTAAAGTTTTGTGAGCTTGGTACAAATATGCAACTCAGGATGTTATCTTCCACTAAGGCTAGCAATGAAAGGCAACATATCATCTATTGGCTAAATTTCCCTACAAGTTTGATAATTATGCCTGTGAGCTGAAGTAAGGTATATGTCATATTTACATTTGTGGTCAAAAAACTAGGTAGGAGGGTAACATCACTTAGGAGCTGTGCTAAACAACAGGTCACAATACCTACTCTAGGCAAAGTATAGGAATTAGAGTCACATTAAATGGATGCTAGACTCAGTAATATGATCCATCCAACATGTGGGGAAAAAAAAAAAAAAAACCCAGCAAGGGATGAGAAGCAAAACACCTACATAATTGGCCCACTATCTGTCAAAATACCTTTTGTGGCTCCGACACAGATGTGAAAGTCACATTGTCAGGATGCTGGGCCCAGCAATATGCCATAATTCTCTCTATATGCTGGACCCAGGCAAAATAGTGTCATTATCTGGGTGATGGGCTCTGCATTAGGTCAAAATTTCTGTTTGTGGACATGGTTTGAAAAAAAAAATAAGAGTCAAATAACCTGAGTGCTGGGCTCAGAAATACGTCACAATTCCCCCAGTGTATAGACCAGTTAGAGGAATAGAGCCATTTCACGTATGCCATGGGCTCAGAGATATATCCCAGCGTCATCTGTAGGCAGGTACAAGACAGAAGATGAGATCCATGTCACCTAGGTGCTTCCCTAGTTATGTCATCTGGGTACAGCCTCAAGTAATATACCACCAGGCCCAATGTAGCCGGGTTAAAAAAGAGAGAGAGAGAGAATTACATTACCTCATTGCTGGGCTCAGTAATATTTAATAATTCTCTCTCTTGGCAGAATTCAAGACAAAAAGAAGGGTCAGGTCACCTAGGTTTTGCACTCAATGGTATGTTACAATGGAGACATGTGAAAATATCCCCTATTTCCAGGGCCCAGGGAGAAGACACACATTATCATGATTTTGACCCATAATGCTCTTATGGAAAGTAATTTTAACTAAAAAGACTCAACATGGGGGTACTAGGCCAAGGGATAAGCACAATCTTCTCATCTTTAAGGGTGACATCATTAACGGTTAGATAGTTGTGTATATGAGCATCACAATCTCACATGTGTGCTGCCCACTGTGTGACACTGCCTACTACATCTGAGAATTTTATACAACGTACACAAGAGTTGTAAAATTCTGAGGACTGCATGCTTATATGGATTCATGATCTTACTTGTTGCCCTACACCCAGGTGTGACAGTCAACATCTCTCCTACAGGCTGACTTCAGGGATAAGAACATTATTATTCCTAAGAGCTGGGTCCAGAAATGGGTCACTATCACAACTGTGGCCAAATTCACTTCTGAAAGTCACAATTCCAGCTCTGTACTTTATTCAGTTGCGAAACTCAGGACCTCAAAGTGGGCCTTGTTAGAATCAGAGTCTTAACATTTTACTGGGTCTTGTTATTAAACTCTCTGTACCACTCAAAAAGTTTGCATGATGTGAGTTAGTGTTGTAAACTTCTGTGAACTTTCCACAAATTTGCAATGAAGAACCTTAGCTATTGACATAATCCTAGTAGTGAGAGGAAAAATATCTCCTCTTGACTGAAACCCAACGTAAGTTTGATCATTTTGTTATGAACTGAAGCAAGGTAGACATGAGTCATATTACCTAATTGCTGGGTTCATCAATATGTCACAATATTCCCATTGTAAAGACCCAGAAAGAAGAAGTCATTTCACCTTAGTTCATGGTCTCAGAAATATGGCCCAATGTAACCAGTAGGCATGGCTCAGGTAGAAAAGAGAGTCATATCACTTAGGTGCTTCTTTAAATATATGTTGCAATTTAATATATTGATACACCCAGGTAGAAAAGCCAAATCACTTGGTCCTGGGTTCTGAGATATTCTCATGTCACCCTTAGAGAAGTACACTCACGCTTATGTCACAATGATCCATGTGGGCAGAACCAAGTAGGAAGTCACATCTACTAGATGATAGGCCCAGAGATATGTTACAAAGCCCTCCTTAAAGCATGGCCCTTACAAAAGACTACCATCACCTTTGTGCCTGGCCTAGCAATATGTCACTATTCAAGTGGGCAGGTCCCAAGCAGAAGAGCCATATCAAATACATGATAGGTTCTATGATGTGTCAAAATGCCCTTTTTTGAGCATGGCCCTTGCAAAAGAGTCTCATCACCTGTGTGCCTGGCCTGGAAATATGTCTCTGTTCTGCCTTGTGTGCAGGATCCATTCCAAAGAGGAGAGTTACGTCTTCTAAGTGATGGACACAGTGATATTTCACAAGGATGTCTGTGGGCATGGTGTAGGCAGTAATGTAACATCATCTGGGTGCTGGATCCAGTGATGTCACCATTCTTACTAAACATGATGCAGGCAGAAGAGTCACATTATTTCAAGGTTGACCCAGATAGATATCAAAATCCCATACATAGACTAGATCCAGTCTGAAAAGTGAAATCACATGGGGCTTCCATAGATTTATATCAAAAAGTGCTGGAATTATAGGCATTAGTCACTGTGCCTGTCCTTTAGAGTGTACCTCTGTGTGAGATTTAGTACCTTATTTGTACCTGTTCTTGTGAGAGAATAAAAATGGGGTCAGCTGAGTGTGCATCCAAGAGTCACAATTGGACCTGGTTGTTGTTCCCTCTTATGACACACTTTGTATCACTCAGGCCTTGTATGATATGCCTAAGTGTCATAATACTCTGTGAAATTCATACAATTATGAGACTGATTACTTTACTTATTGCCATAAGACTGACTGTGAGAGTCAAAATATTCCTCCCTCCTGGGTCCAGTTATGATAGTTATATTAGTGCATGTGAGTTGAACCCAGGTATATGTCACAATTTCACCTGTGGGCAGAAACAAAGCAGGAGCATCTCATCCCCTTGGTTCTGAGCTCACGATACATTATAATCTTCTTTGCAGTCAGGGCCAAGTCAGAAGTGTCATATCACCTGGGTACAGCCTCAAGTAACATGATACCATGTTCCCTGGAGACAGGTTTTGAAGAAAAAGGGGGAGAGTTACACCACATGGGTGCTGGGATCAGCAATATGTAATAATCTCCTTTTTTGGCAGACCCCATAATAAAATGGAGAATTTCGTTAACTAGGTTTTACACTCAGCATTATGTTGCAATTAGTTTGGTGGGTGGGACCTAGGCAGCAGAGGGGAGTCACATTCCTTAGATGCTATGTCCACCGATGTCACAATGTTACTTTTGGGCAAAATAGACAAATCGTCTAGCTGATGGGCTCATAGATGTGTGATAATATCCCTTGTTGGCAGGTCCCGGGCATGAGTCACATTATTATGATTTTGACACAACAATAGTCACAATGCACACATGAAAAACAATTTAAGCAAAAGTTTAACACCTAGGTACTAGGTCCAGTCATATACCACAATCTCCTCATCTTTGAGGGTGACACCAGTAACAGTTAACTTGTTGTTTATATGAGAATCACAATATCACATGTGTTCTGGGGCATTGTATGACACCCTTTACAATATCTGAGGAATTTTTATGGCAAGCATGATAGTTGCACACTACTGTGAGGCCCACATGCTCATATGGACTCACTGTTATATATTGCCTTAAATCCACCTGTGAGAGTTGACATCTCACATTTAGGCTGACTTGAGGAATAAGACCCATTTTTATGTCTGAGTGCTGGCTCTATACATGAGTTACAATCAGACCAGTGGCCAGATCCACATATGAGAGTCAGAATTCCTTCTTTGTACTCTTTTCATTTGTTACATTCAGTACCTCAACAGTGGGCTTTGTAAATGTGTGATGTGACAAGTTTTACTTTCACCTGGGTGTGTTATTGGGAGTCATAATCTTAAATTTTTGCTGGGCCTCATTATGAAACACTCTGTACCACCCAAAAAGTTTGTATAATATGAGTTAGTGTTTTAAACTTCTATGAGATTTGTACAAGAATGTAACGTAAGATTTTACCTATTGCCTTAAGCCTAGTGATGAGAGGCAAAATATCATCTATTGAATGAATCCCAATATAAATCTGGCCATCATGCCTGTGAACTGAATCAAGGTATATGTCATAATCCCATTTGTAGACAAAAAAATTAGAAAAAATTACATCACTTAGGTGATCTGGCATGCAACATGTCACAATGCCCTCTCTATGCAGAATCTAGAAACACAGGTCACATTAACTGGGTGCTAGACCCAGCAATATGACATAATTCCACATATGGAAAATCTTAGCAAAGGGATGAGAGCCAAAAGACCTACACAAAGGGACAAGGATATGTGAAAATACTCTGTGTGACTCTGGCACAGGCAAAACAGTAGCACTATCAGGTTGCTGGGCCTACCAGTATGCAATAATTCCCTTTTAATTCAAGACTCTGGCAGAAGAGTAACATAATCTGAGTGAAATATGTCAAAATTTCCCATTGTGGCCATGGTTTATAAAAAAGAGTACAGTCACATGACCTAAATGCTGGGCTCAGTAATATTACCCAATCCCATTTTAAAGGCCCAGACAGGAAAAGAGAATCTCATCACTTAGGTCATGGGCTCAGAGATATGTCCCAGTGTTCCAAGTAGGCAAAGCTCAGGCAGATGAGGAGAGCCATTTCACCTAGGTGCCTCCCTAGGAATATTTTGCAATGTAACATGTGGACAGAAACCAGTTAGAAGAGGGAAATCACTCGAGTCCTGGGTCCTGAGATATGTCTCAAGGCTCCTTTAGGACAGCACCCAGCCAAAAGAGTTACATCACCTAGGTACAGGCTCTCTGCTTATGCCACAATGCTCCATGTGAGTCGGGCCCATACAGGGAGTCACTTCACCAAGGTGAAAGACCTAGAAATATGTCATAATGTCCAGTATGATGCGTTGCCCTGGCAAAAGAGTACCATCACCTGTGTTCCTTACCTAAAAATATGTCATTCTACAGGTTGGCAGGGCCCAAGCAGAGTCTGAGAGCCACATTACATAGGAGATAGGCCCAGACATATGTCACAATGCCCTCTTTTGGATATGGCTCTGGCCTAAGGGTACTCTCACCTGTGTGCCTGGCCTAGCAATATGTCACTATTATTTATTTGTGTATGGTCCATTCCAGAGAGGAGAGTTATATCACCTATGAGGTGGACACAGAAATATGTCACAATAATTTTGATGGGCATGGTGCAGGCAAGAATGTAACATCAGCTGGTTGCTAGATTTAGTGATATGTCACAACATGTACTGAGAGAAGGATCCAGGTATGTAAGTCACATCACCTTGAAGTTGGCCTAGCTAGGTATCATAATCCCATATATGGGCTGGAACAAAACTGAGGTATCAAATTATACAGGTGCTTGGCAAAGATTTATACCAGAATCACACCATCAGAAATCTCAAAAGATGAGATTTAGAATATCATACATACCCTGTTTTTATGTATGACAGTTGGTTTCATCCATGTGAGAGGAAGAGACTCCTGTTAGCTTGGTTTACGTAGAAGGCTCACGATTTTGCTCATGTGCTGAGCCCTTTGTAAATAATGTGTGAGTGTCGTAATCTTCTTTGACCTTTTCACTAGAAGGAGATCCTGGACATCATACTTTCCCTAAACCTACTTATAAGAGTCAAAATATCTTCTATCGGCTGAGTCCACATATGAGAGTCATCATGCCTGTGAGCCATAGCTAGGTGTATGTTACAATTCCTTCTGTGGTTATGAAACAGGCACTGGAGCCACATCACCTAAATGCTGGGCCAGAAATATTCCAGTATTCTCTGTTGGCAGGGTCCTGTCAGAAATGTCACATAACTTGTGTGCTAGGTCCAGCTCTGTGGCACAATCTCCCTTGTGGGCAGTGTCTAGGCAGGAGAGGAGAGACATATCATCTAAATGATGAGCCCAAACATACATTGCAATGCCTCCTGTTGACAGGGTCCAGGAAAGAGAGTAACATCATTTGGATGCAGGACCTAGAAATGCTTAAATTACCAAAGAAAGCAGCATGTAGGCATTAAACGAGAGTCATGTAACCTAGATGACTTGTTCATAAATATGTTACACTTCCCTTGAAAACATCATTAAGATAGCACAGTGAAATCACCAAAGTGCTTGGCCCAGGTATTTGTCAAAATTCGTTTGTGGGCTATACCTAGGCAGAATTATTAAATTACTCAGGAGCTGGGCAAAGGTATATGTGAAAATTACACTTGTGGAAAGGTTTAAGAATAAAAGTCACCATCTTTAGCTCAGAGAATTTTGATTTTCTGATGTCTTCTTCTCTAAATTTGTCAAAATCGTTCTCATTCTCCATCCAGCTTTGTTCTGTTGCTGGTGAGAAGCTGTGTTCCTTTGGAGGGGGAGAAGCACTCTGATTTTTAGAATTTCCAGCTTTTCTGTACTGTTTCTTCCCAATGTTTGTGGTTTTATCTACCTTTGGTCTTTGATGATGGTGATGTACTGATGGGGTTTTGGTGTGGTTGTCCTTTCTCTTTGTTATTTTTCCTTCTAACAGTCAGGACCATCAGTTGCAGGTCTATTGGAGTTTTCTGGAGGTCCCCTCCAGACCTTCTTTTCCTGGGTATCAGCAGCGGAGGCTGCAGAAGAGTGAATATTGCTGAACAGCCAATGTTGCTGTCTGATCGTTACTCTGGAACTTTTGTCTCAGAGGTATACCCGGCTATGTGAAGTGTGAGATGTCAGTCTACCCCTAGTGGGGGTTGTCTCCCACTTAGGCTACTCGGGGGTCAGGGACACACTTGATCAGACAGTCTGTCTGTTCTCAGATCTCAAACTCCATGCTGGCAAAAAGACTACTCTCCTCAAAGCTGTCAGACAGGGACATTTACATCTGCAGAGGTTTCTGCTGACTTTTGTTTGGTTATGCCCCGTCCCCAGATGTGGAATCTATAGTGACAGCCAGGCCTCCTTGAACTGCAGTGGACTCCACCCAGTTCAAGTTTCCTGGCCACTTTGTTTACCTACTTAAGTCTCTGCAATGGCGGGCACCCCTCCCCAACCCTCGCTGTCGCCTTGCAGTTAGATCTCAGACTGCTGTGCTAGCAATGAGGGAGGATCCTTTGGCATGGGACCCTCTGAGCTAGGTGTGGGTTATAATCTCCTGGTGTGCTGTTTTCTAAGACCCTTTGTAAAGCACAGAATTAGGTTGGGAGTGACCCAATTTTCCAAGTGTTGTGTGTCAGGTTTCCCTTGGCTAGGAAAGGGAATTCCCTTCCCCCTTGCATTTCCTGGGTGAGGCAATGTCTCACCCTGTTTGGCTCTCACTCCTTGGGCTGCACCCACTGTCCTGCACTGACTGTCCTACACATCCCAGTGAGATGAACCCAGTACCTCACTTGGAAATGCAGAAATCATCCATATTCTGTGTTGCTCATGCTGGGAGCTGGAGGCTGGAGCTCTTTCTATTTGGCCATCTTGGCGTGGGTCCCTGAATGTTTTCTTAATTGGTTGCTGCTTTGGGGTCAACTGTGGTGGTAATATTTTTTTACTCTATGTAGGATGGTTGTTTCCTAAGGTCTAAACAGCTGTCCCTATGTAGAAGAAGAATTAAACTTACAGGGAGATTAAGTAATTCTGTGGATAAGTTTAATGTTGAACTAAGATTCTGTCTGAGATAACCAGCTATCACCAGGCTCAATAGGCTTGTCACCGCTACCCATGAATCTTCCTACTCTTTTGCCACATAGTTGGGTGCACTTTTTTAGTTGTTATTGAATAGCTTGTCTGGTTTCAGGGGACTTGGCTATGATTCTGTATGTAACGTTATTTCTAGTATTATTCAGAACGTATAAGGGTTTGTCTTTGCTTTGTAATGCCTTGTTCATTTTTTTCATCTTTTCCTTTTGGTACTATGTCTATTGTGCTAGGGTAAAAAATTATATCACCTATACTTTTGTATAAGGTAAATGATATGATTAAGATGGTTTTATAATATTTTTAGGGAAGTTTGGAGCTATAATGGGCTCAAAGTAATCAGGTTGTGATGAAATCTTCTGGGTGTAAGCCAGATGCTTTGGGTTAAGCTACCCTTTGATTTATCTAAACTCACTTTTCAGTATGCTTACCATTTTATGATGTATCTCCTCCCATATGTGTATAGAGAGTATTCAGTAATAGTAATTTCTAGAATAATATTTGAGAAGGTGATGGGTGGTATGTGCATGCTTCATGGCCTTATTCAACCAAGAACTCTTTTCTTGGTTTACTGCTAAATCCTCCTTGAGCCCTTAGATTTCATAAAAGTTGTTGTGAGGTTTTCTTGATATAGAAAATTAGTCCATTTCTTGCCACCTCATGAGCTACACCTTGACCTAACATTTTTGTGTGTATATTTATGATTACTCTATAACCTTTCTAGGGTTTGCTAAAGATGGGAGTATATACGTTGTGGCCAAGAGGTGGTGAGGCATATCAGGGTTTATTGATTATAAAACAAACTCCTTTTGAGAAATATAAATAACCACCACGTCCTTTAAATTTTAAGCTGTTGCTTGTACTATTCTAGTGAATGGTTTTGTTAATGTAACTATTAGAGTTTGGAGCTGAGCATAGTGTGTTATCTAATCCAAGTTTGGATCCTGGCTATTGTGTCTTCAGGATATTAAAACCACCTTCACAGTGTATTTTATTTCACCTGAAGGTGTTTTGTTTGTTTGTTTGTTTGTTTTACAATTTAGATGGAATTTATCTTTACTAAGGGCAGACCTTAAACAATTAATGCACAGAGTTCCATTAGCTTGGGTTAATCATATGATCATGGTGGCTGGCACAAAATTGACCAACCCTAGATATCTGGGTATGTAGCTTAGTTAAATATTCATCCATTACTAAATATTTATCGCTGCTGTTTCCTGCGAGACTGTGATTGAGCAAAGTGTTTTGAGCTGCATTTACGCATGCTTGATACTTACTCCTTTTGATCAGGATGATCTAAAAGGCATTTTCAACAGGCCAGGAATGCTTATGTAATCTTACTAAGATCTAATAGAAAGGCCAGGACTAAATCTATTTGTTTATAGGATTGTGCAGACCTATCTAGACATTTTCAGTGCATTGCTTTGAAAAATTAAGCTATATTAACTCTATAAATACTTAAGTCTAAAATTAGAATATTAGAAGGAAAGAAGTAAATAGTATATAAATATATAAATAGTCCTTTATAGTTCTATAGTCCTTTATAGTCCTTTATAGTTCTATAAATAGTCCTTTATAGTTCTGAGAATTCAGAGTCTTTAAAGTTGAATTGTCAGAGATTCAGTTGAGAAGGTTACCCATAGAATATAATTGATTTAGGGCATAATATATGGTGTGGAAATTTTAGAGAGATGTGCTGAAGGTATTATAATAGTATTAGGGTGGGAGTTTAGTTATTGTGTTCCTTATATAAAATGGAGTCTTGATATGGGGGTTTTTAAGATTTTCAGGAAAATTACATCAATTGAGGGGTAGCTGTTGGGGTATTCATGGTTAAAATATGATTTTTGAGATATAATTGTGTTGCATTTTAGTCTCTTGTTTTTGGAATTTGGCAAGAATAAATTAACATTGGTTGATGGTAAAGTCAGTGATGAGGGGGAAGGAGTTTGTGTATTTAATAAGAAATAGTTCTTGAAAGTGAACATACCTGCATGAGCATATGTGTCTATTGATTAATTATTGTGTATTTTAAGCATGTATTAAATAACAGCTATGGCAACTATGCCAGTCCAGAATATTCAATAAAAACTCAGTTTCTACAATTGATTTGGAGGAACTAAATCTGAGTTCATCTACAGTTGATTTGGAGGGTACCATGCCTTCCTTAATGGTGAGTGACAGCATCCTCCAAAGTTAAAAATACCAAATGCATGACAGTGCTCCTGTTATTGGTTAATATGGTGGTAACCTTTAGTTCATTGAGATGTCTTATTTAAGGGGAACATGTGGGCAATCTTAGTTTTATTATGGGCCCAGAATGAGAAGTGTAGTACTCTTGAACAAGATGATGATTTCATGGAAGTTGGTGGATTAAGAGACCAGAATTTGGTAGGGGATATTTGTGTTGACAAGAGATTTGTTGACAGAAATGACATTAGTGCTAGTTGATTAATACTGATATAGTAGTTAAAGCGTGTGCTGTGAAAAAAATTAAGGGTAGTTTAATCTGAATTTCAGCTTTGGGTGTTGAGGGTGACACAGGAATGCTTTTTCCTTGAGTTGTCTTGGGCAGGGGATTCTCTGTTTCTGGTTTAGAAGACCAGAGTACTGAATTATACTACAAGAGAATTTTAATTTAAGTAATTTATTTTCAATTAGGGTAGTAAGCAGTATAAGGGTGAGGATGGTAGAGAAGTAATGATAGATACTGTCTGTCCAAAAGTTATTAAAGGATATTTGACAGGCTGCCTTCCAATTCACGTGAGTGTGAACAGGTCAGCCACTAGGACTCAGAATATGCATTGATTTAATGGCTGGCATATTATGCTTTGTTGTTTAGACTTGTGAGGTACAGGAATAACTTCTAGAATGAGAATGGAGAATATGAGGGCAGGTTTACTTCCTAGTTTGTTAGGGATAGATAGTAAGATTGGGTGTGCAAATAAAAAGTACAACTATTGCTTAATGTGGGGTGGGGTATTAAGGAGGTTTGGCTGAACTCTAATTATCTGGGTTGCTCAGGAATTCGGGTGAAAACAGTACTAAATTTGTTAGAAGGAGAAGAAAAATTAAACCTAGATATCTTTGGTTTTATAGTAAGGATAGAACGTGATATTCTTCAGGTCTGATGAACCCCCTAAAGGGGTGTTAGGTCCTCTTTCATGCAAGAATAAAAGGTGAATGTTGCTAGAGCTGTAGTGATGAAAAGTAAGATGAAATGGAAGGCAAAAGCTTATGTGAGAGTGGGTGGCTTTGTCAACTGAGAATCTGCCTCAGATTCATTGTACAAGGTCAGTTCTAGTATGTATTGTATGGCTGATAGTAGATTTGTAATTACTGTAGCATCTCAGAATGATATTTGGCCTCATGGGAGCATGTAGTCTATGACTGCCAATGCTATAGTGGTGAATAAGAGGATAATGCCAGTATTTCAGGTTTCTAGGAATAGAGATGATTTGTGGTATAAGCCTCGGCCAACATGTAAGAAGAGGCAGATGAAAAATATTGAAGGGTCATTGCCTAAAAATAGTGAACCATTCAGCTGTATTTTTCATCTCAGCTGATAAGGGTGACTGGAGAAAATGCAGTTGAGGTGTCTGAAGTATAGTGCAGGATCAAAAATAATCCTGTGAGGAATTGGAAAATTAGGCAGCCATCAAGAAGTGAACTGAAGTTTCATCATGTAGAAATGATACGTGGTGTGAAAAGATCAATGAATGAGTAGTTAATAATTTTATTAGCAGATGTGTTTTGCAAATATTAGTCATTAGTGTTCTTACAGCTGAAGTACAACATACAGCTTTTTGTATCATTAGTCATGGTTATAGTCCATGTGAGACTAATGGAATATGATTTATTTTTATTAAGTGTTCCCTTGGTTTTAGGATTTTTAGTCTCTTTATTGGGGTCAATACTCTCTTTAATTTACTTAGATGATATGATGGTTGTTTTGGGTTATACTGTGGCTATTGGTGTTAAGGCATATCCTGAAACATAAAGGTCAACTTTTGACAATTGAAGGGCTTTATTATTAGAATTATTAAGAGAGTTGATGTTGGCTCAATGAGTATTTGAGTACGATGGGGTGGTGGTCATGATGAATTTTAATAGCATAGAGAGTTAGATAGTTATGGGGGGTGAGAAGTTGGGGTGGTTGTGTGAGGAATCTTTGGGAATGGTTGCCTCATCCAGGAGATGTAGGCCTACTACCAAGGGGTTGAAACTTTTTGGCATAAATTCCTACATGTGGATGCACTAGGACATATCGCCAGGTTAGAATCATAATAATGTGACTTGTCTGCATGGACCCTGCCAACAGGGAATATTATCACATATCTCTTGTCTCATGAGCTAGATAATTTGTCTCTCCTGCCTCTGCCCCCAGAGGATATTGTGAAACATCATTTTACTTAACATCTATGTCGTGTGACTCTCCTCTCCTGCCTGGGTCCTGCTGACAAAACAAATTGTGGCATTCTGCTGATTGCAAAACCTAAATGATGTGACTCTTCTTCATATTCTAAGCTCTGTTGAGAGAGGATTATTGCATAATGAAGAGTGCAGCACCTTGGTAGAGTGACTGTACCCTTTTTCTTCTTCCCTGTCTATCATGGGCTTGGCAACATACTCTTCGAGGCTGTACGCAAGTGATGTGACACTTGTAAGACCACCCTGCAAATGAGATTATAGTGTATCACTGGCTCGGCACCCAGGTGATGTGACTCTCCTGCCTTGTCGCTGCTCACAGGTGAAATTGGGACATATGTCTGGGATAAACACACATGTGCAATAATAACTGTCATACTTAGACCCAGCCAGTAGAGACTTTCTGACTCTCATAGCCAATCTCATGGCTGTGGGTAAAGTTCTGGGTTTTTCACTTGTATAAGGTTCACGATGGATTATAGCCCTCAGGTCTATCACATAAACCCTTAATGGTACAAAGAGTGTCATAACAGAGACCAGCAACCAGGTGAGAATGTGATTCTTGCATGGACACCTAGCTGACATGATTGTCATTCTCAAACTTGAACAGGGCCTAGAAATAAAGTACTGTATCTCACATATAAAAAAACGAAGATTTAAATAATTACCCTCTTACATGGATCAGATTCACAGGTGCTTTGGTAATATTTAAACCATGATTCAGCACACCTGTTTTGCTGTAACTTCCCTACAGAAACACAACCTTCAAGTGGGACTGGAGCTCTTATACATAAATCTTGCCCATTGTTGAGACTGTGACTCCAATACTTTGACCCAACTCATAGAAAGAGTTGACTCACATATGTAAAACCAGGACTTGTGTGGGATGTGAAACTTATTTCCAAATATTGCTGAAAGTATAATTAAGACAGGTACCTTTGCCCAGCACATGAATTATTTGACTGTCTTTTCTAGGTCCAGACCACAGATGAAATTGTGCCATCTGTGGGACAAGCAGCTAAGCAATATATAACACCTTCCTTGGCTCTGCCTACAAAGGGCACTTTTATGTATCACTGGAATCATTGCCCAGGTGATGTGAATAATCCACCTGAAAACGACCTACAAAAAGAATTGTGTCTTATATCTAGTTCCATCACATAAGTTATGTGACTCCCTTCCATCACATAAGTTATGTGCCTAGACCCTGCACTGACAGTGCATTGTGATACGTTACTGGGCAATTTACCCGGGTGATGTGATTCTACTTTTTGGGTTCTCCCAACAGGAAGGATTGTAGCATATCACTTGGGTCAGCAACAAGGTGATTTTTTTTTTTTTTTTTTGCTTTTGCTTGGGCCCTGACCACAGAGAGATTGCGACATATTGTTGGGTTCAGCACCTATGTGAAATCACTCTCTAGCCTTGCTACAGCACATAAACTTCATTGTGACATATATCTAGGCCTATTGCCTAGATGAAGTGAATCTTCTTTTCTGTCAAAGGCATTCCCACAGAGGAGGTTTTGATATGTCAGTGAAGCCATCATCCAGGTGATGTAACAAATTTGCTAGGTTTCTGCCCATAAGGTGGATTGTGACATCTTACTGGACTCATACCCACGTAGGTGATGTGACTTTTTGGCCACAGGCGATATTATGTCATATACTTAAGACCATAATAAAAGCCTAATATCAACTCATACACCTGGATCCAGGGTTTAGGCAGGAGAGGAAAGCCTGGTAACCTTGATAATGGATCCAGAGACATGTTAAATCCTTCCTGAGGGTATTGCTAAGACAGGAGAGTCTAACCACCATGTGCTCAGCTTAGGTAAATGTACAAATCTTATGTGTGGGCTACACCTAGGCAAAGTTATTAAATCACTCAGGAAGCTGGGCAAAGGTATATGTCACAAAAACAGGTGGAAAGTTCCAGGAATGGGAATCACCATCATGCATATATACTGACTCCAGGTTTAAGAGTCATGATTAGTCCTCTTATCTTTTCTCAGATATATGGCACAATACGACCTGTGAGCATAAACAGGAAGGTCACATCACTGGGGTGGGTACTGGTCCAGTGAAATGTCACAATCTGTCTTATGGGCAGGACTCTGAAAGAAGAGTCACATCACCTGGATGCTGGTTTTAGTGACATCAAAACTCCCCCTGTGGGCAGGGTATAGGAAGGTGAGGAGACTCATTTCACCTAAGCAGTTGATCTAGATATATATCACAATGGCTGCTATGTGCAAGAGCAAGGCATGAAAGTGATCTCCTCTTGATGCTGGATTTAGCAATATATCAGAATCTCCTCTGTGTTTAGTGTGAGGCAAAAGAGAAGCAACATCACCTAGGTGCTGAGTCAAGTGACATGTTATAAAGCTTCCTATTGTCAGAACCCAAAGCTCAGAGTCATATCACCTGGGTGCGGTACTGAGTTATGTGTCACAATGCACTGTAAGTGGAGGGCCAAGGCAGCAGAAGGCAGCCACATTACTTATATGATGGACCTAGACATAAGCCACAATGATTTTTATACACAGGCTTCACAGGCTTTAGTCAAACAATTCATATCTCCTGGTGCTAGTCCCAGTGATACGTAAAAGTGCCCTTTGAGGGCAGGCCCAGGCAACTTTGCTTAAGTATATGGTCCATGTATCTCACAATTTTATCTGTGGTCATTCCCTGAAAGGAGAGTAAAGTTATTCAGGAGCTAGACTAGCTTTTATGTCCTAATCACACACTAAGAAATATTCAAAAATTAGTTTCAAAGTCCTACACAAGTCCTGGCTTCGTGTATTTTAGTCAACACATCTTGTGAGTTGGGTCGAATCAGAGGAGTCAGAGTCTCAACAACGGGCAAGATACGTGTATAAGATCCCCAATCCCACTTGAAGATTGTGTTCTAATAGGGAAGTCACAGCCTCACAGGTATGCTGAATCATGCACCACCAAACCAACAATGAGTCAGATTCCTGTATGTGAGGAACAATTTCACCCTTCAACTGCTCTTTTGTCTGAGATTTATTACCTTCTTTGTAAGCCCTGTTCTTGTGAGAGTATAACAATTGGGTCAGCTGGGCATGCATCTAAGAGTCACAATCTCACCTAGTTTCTGTTTTCTTTTAGGCCACACTTTGTCCCCCTCAGGCTTTATATTACATGCGTGAGGTGAAATATATACAGTTAGGAGACATATTACTTCTCTTGTGGCCATAAGACTGGCTATGAGAGTCAAAATATCTCTCCTTTCTGAGTCCAGTTATAGTTATATTTGTGTATGCAAGCTGAATCCAGGTATATGACACAATTTCACCTGTGGGCAGAAACAAGACAGCATAGTCTCATCACCTGAATTTTGAGCTTAAGATACATTACAATTTTCTTTGTAGCCATGATCAAGTCAGAGCTGTCACATTAAACAGGTAGAGCCTCAAGTAATATACAAACATGTCCTCATGTAGACAGGGTTGAAGAAAAAGAAAATAGTCACACCACCTAGGTCCTAGGCTCAACAATATGTGTTAATTACCTTTGTTTTTTGGCAGACTCTAGAATAAAGAGCACAGCTGCATTCTCTAGGTTTTGCACTAGGAGCAGGATTTCATAATTTCATTTGTGGGCAGGACTCAAGCAGTAGTAGAGAGTTGCATTTCCTGGAGAATATGTCCAGTGATGTCACAAAGTTCCTTGGGAGCAAAGAACAGGCAAAATAGACAAACAGACAAATCACTGTGCTGATAGACTTAGAGATACATCATAATATCATTTGTTGGCACAGTCCAAGCAGAAGAGTTACATTATTATGATTCTTACCCAACACTATGTCACAATGCACACAGGGGAAACAATTTAAGTAAAAGTTTTAACACCTGGGTTTAGACCCATTTATATGACATAATCTCATCTTTGAGGGTGACACCTTTACCTGTTAGCTTGATGTATATATGAGAGTCACAAGGCTATGTGTGTGCTAGTCATCATATGACACACTCTACAACTTCTGATGGCTTTATATGGCATGCATGAGAGATGAAATCTACTCTGAGGCCCATGTACCATTATGTACTCACTATCTTATATATTGCCTTAAACCCAGGTATGATAGTCAACATCTCATTTAGGCTAAGTTTTGGAATTAGACCCATTTTTATGCTTGTGAGCCTGGTCCAAAAAATGAATCTTGATCACAACTGTAGCCAGAGCCACATATGAGGGTTGCAATTCCATCTTTGTACTGTTCTTACTTGTTAGACTTAGTATCTCAACAATGGGCTTTGAAAATGTGGAATGGTGACCAACTTCACCTTTCACCTGGGTGTGTAAATGAGAGTCACAATCTTAACTTTTTGGGGGCCTTTTTATGAAGCTCTCTGTACTACCCAAATGTTTTTTTCAATATGAATTAGTGTTGTAAGCTTCTGTGAGCTTTGTACAAATATGAAACCCAGGATTTTACCTACTGCCCTAAGCCTAGTGAAGAGAGGCAAAATTGACTGAATCCCAAAATAAGTTTGACTATCCTGCCAGGAACTGCAGTAAGGTATATGTCATCATCCAATTTGTGGACAAAAAAATGGGCAAAAGTGTAACATCACTTAGGTGATGTGTTACGGAAGTCAGGGATCCCAAATGGAAGGACCACAGCAGAGGAATATAAATTGTGAAGACTTCATCTTAGTATGGACATTTGTCAGTTCTGAAATTATACTTTTATAATTTCTTATGCTTGTCTTTATTTTAATTCCTGAATCCTCTTGTCTGCATAAACTGAGAATGTATGTCGCCTCAGGACCACTGTGATAATTGTGTCAACTATACAAATTGATTGTAAAACATGTGTGTTTGAACAATATGAAATCAGTGCAACTTGAAAAAGAATAGAATAACAGCGATTTTTACGGAACAAAGGAAGTTACAACCATAAGGTCTGACTGCCTGCGGGGTCAGGCAAAAAGAGTCATATTTTTCTTCTTTCAGAGAGTCATAAATGGATGTGCAAGTAGGAAAGGTATCACTAAATTCTTTTCCTAGCAAGGAATATTAATATTAATACCCTAGGAAAGAAATGTGTTGCTGGGGGGAGGTCTATAAATGGCTGCTCTGGGAATGTCTGTCTTGTGCAGTTGAGATAAGGACTGAGATAAGGACTGAGATAAGCCCTGGTCTCCTGCAGAACGCTTAGACTTACTAGAGTTGGGAAAACTGCGCTCTGGTAAATTTGTTGCCAGAGCAATACTCTGCTCTCAAACCCTGTTTTCCGTTGTTTAAGATGTTTATCAAGACAATACATGCACCACTGAACATAGACCCTTATCAGTGGTTCTGCTTTTGCCCTTTGCCCTGTGATCTTTTTTGGATCCGTATCAGTGGTTCTGCTTTTACCCTTTGCCCTGTTCCCTCAAAAGCATGTGATCTTTGTTAGACCCTTGTAAGTGGTTCTGCTTTTTGTTCTTTGAAGCATATAATCTTTGTACCTACTCCTTATTCTTACACCCCTCCCTTTTTGAAACTCTTAATAAAATCTTGCTGGTCGGGCAACACAGTCCTACTGATATATGATGTCACCCCCAGCAGCCCAGCTGTAAAATTCTTCTCTTTATACTGTCTTTCGTTATTTCTCAGACAGTCAACACTTATGGAAAACAGAAAGAATCTATGTTGAAACACTGGGAGTGGTTTCCCACAATAGTGATGTAGCAAACAACACGTCACAATGCCTTCTCTAAGCAGAACCTAGAAAGAAAGGTCACAATAACCTGGTGCTGGACCCAGAAAAAAAGAAAAATTTCACATGTGAAAAAATTTAGCCAAGCAATGACAGTCAAAACACCTACAGAATGGGCCAAAAACATGTGAAGATACCTTCTGTGATTTTGGCATAGGCAGGAGAGTTGCATTATCAGGGTGCTGGGCCCACCATTATGCGAGAATTCCCTTTTTATTCAGGAATCTAGCAGAAGAGTAACTTCATCTGAGAGCTAGAGGTCAAAATTTCCCTTTGTAGGCATGGCTCCGAACAAAGAATAGAGTCACATGGCCTAAATGCTGGTCTCAGCAATATGTCACAATCCCACCATTTTAAAGGCTCAGGTAGTGGAAGAGAGTGATATCGGTTAGGTCATGGGCTCAGAGATATTTCACAATTTCCCCAATAGGCAGAAGAAGAGAGTTGTATCACCTAGGTGTTTCTTTAGGTATATGTCACAATTTAACACAAGGGCAGAAACCAGACAAAACAGACACATCACCCGACTGCCGGGTCCTGACATAAGTCGCAAGGCTCCTTTAGGACAAGAATGAGGTAAAAGTGGTACATCTTATTTGTGCAGGTTTAACTTTAATGTCACAGTGCTCCATGTGGGTGAGGCTCAAGAACTGAGTCACAAAACCTAGGTAATGGGCCCAGAGATATGTCACCATGTCCTTTTTGAAACATGGCCCATGCAAAAGAGCCCCATCATGTGTGTGCCTGGCCTTGAAATATGTCCCTTGTTTTCAGGGCCCCCTGTGATCAGGGCCTATTCCAGAGAGAAGAGTTACTTCACCTAAGTGGTAGACACAGTGGAAATGTCACAATGATGTCTGTAGGCATGGCCCGGCAAGAATGTAACATCCCCTGTGTGTTAGATCTAGTGATATATTACAATCCTTACTGAGACAAGGGCTCAGGCAGGAGAATCATATCAACTAGCGGTTGGCCCAGGTAGAGATCACAATCCCATGTATGGGCTGGAACCAGTCTCGAGAGTCAAATCATACAGATGCTTGGCAAATTTTTATATAACAATCATAATGACAAAATATTTCAGATAAATATATTTACAATAACACACATGCCACTCTGTTTTCATAAGTAACAGGTGGCTTCATATATATATGAGATGTGAAAGTCCTTATTGTCAGCTGAGTGTGCATATGAGAATCAATCACAATTTTACCTTTCTGCTGGCTTCCGTTATGCCACTCTGTACAAGTCAGGGGCTTCATAAAATATCTGAGGCTGTTAAAATCTTCTGAGAACTTTTTACCAGAAAGAGATTAAAGACATTACTCATGTTTCTAAAGCAAGTTACAAGAGTCAAAATTACTCCTATTTGCAGGGTCCACTATCAGAGTCATCATCATGCCTGTGAGCTGTGAGTATATGCCAAAATTTACTCTGTGGTAACGAAAAAGGCATAACAGCTATACAACCTAAACGCTGAGGCAGAAATGTTCCAATATTCTCCTTGTAGGCAAGTTAATGACAGAAAAGTCAGGTAACTTTGGGGCTATGCCCAGCTCTATGGCACTCTTGTTGGCAGTGTCCAGGCTGAAGAGGAGAACCATATAACCTAAATCATAGACCCTGAGTATGTCGCAGTGGCTTCTGTTGAAAGGACCAGGCATGTATCATTTCTAATTATAGTCATTTTAACTGGAGTGGCTTGGTATCTTACTGTGGCTTTGATTTGTGGTTTTCTGTTAATAAATAACGTTGAGCATTTTTGCAAGTACTTGGCCATTTGTGTCTTCTTTGGAGAAATGTCACTTAAAGTCTCCTGTCTATTATTAAATTGTGTGTTATTTTGGCTGTTAAGTTTGTTATATATTCTGTGTCTTTTTCCCTTGTCATATGTATATTTTGCAAATATATTCTTCTACACTGTAAGTTTTCCCTTTACTCTGCCAATTTATTTTTGCTATGTAAATATTTTTTAGATTCTGGTGATTTCACTTGCCTGCTTTTGCTTTTGTTGCCTGTGTTTTTGAGGTCTTATTTAAACATTTTTCCCTCTTCTATTTGGTAAATAATTTCTCCATGTTTTATTCAAATAGTTTTATAGGTATCAGTTTTATGTTTAAATCTTTTATTATTTTTATGTAACCTATTTTAATATGGTAACAGGTAGGCACCTATTTGTTTTCAGTTAATCAATTTTCCTAGCACCATTCATTGAAACTATTATATTTTCTTAAATGTGTGTTCTAAACAATTTAAAAATTACTTGACAACCAGTTTATGAATTTATTACTGGAATCACTGCATACTTTGGTCTATGTGTCTATTTTCCATGCCAGTATCATGCTTTTTTGCTTGTTTAATCTTTGCTACATATTTTAAAGTCAGTTAGTTTGATGCTTTCAGCTTTATTTTTTTCACAAAATTCCTTTGGCTATTTAGGGAGTTTTTTTGTTTCCTATAAATTCTAGGCCTGTTTTTTTCCATTTCTGTGAAGAAAAAGTATTTTTTTTATATACTTTGGTATTTTTATATACTTTGCACTGAATCTGTAGATTACATCGAGTAGCATAACCATTTTAACAATATTTTTTAAAACTCAGTAACAAAAAATCTCTAAAATTTTTCACTTTTTATTTAGTTTCTATCAATGTTTTATAAGTTATAGTGTAGAGAGGGTTTATCTTTTTAATTAAGTTTATGGGTAGGCACTTTATTTTTATTCTAGGTGGAGTAAAATTATTTAGAAAATTTCAGCATACCTTTGTGATTAAAACAACTGAAAAATTAGGTATAGATAGTATTTACCTCAAAACAGTTAAGGCAACATTTGAAAAATCAGTAGCTGATATCACACTGAACAGGAAAAGAAGAAAGCTTTTTATTTAAGATCTAGAACAAGACAATAGTATCTACTTTTACCACTTTTATTCAATAGAGTACAGAAAGTCCCAGTCAGATCATTTATGCAGGAGAAATAAATAAAATACATCCAAATAAAAAGAGAGAAAGTTTGGTTTTCTCTGCAGATCACACAACTGTTTATATAGCAAAATTTAAATACTACATTAAAAAACTTGAAAATAAAGAAATTTAGTAAAGTGGCAGACTACCAAATTAACCTACAATAAGTAGTAGGAGCATTTTTACATGCCAAGAATAAGACATTTGAAAAAGAATTTCAAGAAAAAGTTATTCTCAACAGCTGTAAAATAATAAGTCTTACTTCATTTTCAGTTCATTGTTGTGGTAATGAACCTTATCAGAACATTTTTTTATCATTTGGATATTCAGTGTTCTTCAACCTATTTGTTAGTGAGACTTTTCCTTTCTCATTTTGAGTGACATATACAGAAAATGGCCAAGGGATCTTTTAACATTTTGAATGATAGATAGAGGAGACTCTCAGTGGTCCTACGCAAAACTCCATCTTCAATTCTAAAACAGTTGGGAGGCTGAAAAACTAAATGCTGATTTTGGATTAAGCTGACCATTTCCTGACTGTGGCTCTCTAAATAATACCCACCTGTACACTGGGAAAAGAAGGTGAAACCATATAAACTCACATTTTTTCGCAAGTGAGGAGCCTGGGTTCTTCATGTGTACAACACTATCTGTTATGTGTAGAGCTGGTGTTTATCAATTTGTGAGGTGAGGACCCATTAACAGGATTCCCTCTCACTTTGCTGACAGTACTTTTTTTTTTTTTTTCTGTTTCCATTTTGCCCAGTAAGCTTTACCCCTCATGCTTCAGTGTGTCCATTAGCCTATTCCTTCCTGGACATGTGACTATGTCATAGTTTTTTCTGAAGAAAGAAAAAAGTTCTACAACATTTCAGTGTCTACATGTGAGGTTTGAGGAAAGGTAAGACACAACTCATTTTTTTTCTCTTTTGCTTGTACAAGCCTTTTCATCCTTGGGCTTATCCCAAGGATAGAGGAAACTGCATCACCCCACCATAATAGCCCAAAGCACATGTGGGATGACAGGTAAATGTCAGCTTCTAACCCCCATCTCTTCTGGGATGTAAAATACTAGGAATTTATGGTGTCTTCCCCTTCAATGTCCAAGAGATCCAGACTCATCCAAGAGCAATTAAGTTTTTCACTCAGTTGAAGGAACCCTATTAAATAAGAATGAACATTTTCTTTCCTGCCCTACACTTAAGACTTTTTTTTTTTCTTTATTCACCCTGTCAGCAGTTTACTTTTAAGAAATAGGCACTTTTCCTTCTTAGATAAGGTTTTGCTGGTCTATGACCCCAAAGATCACTTCTTATATTCTTTGTAGAGTATTAATTGTGAAAGGATATTTGTGAGGTTGGTCTTGAGCTGTGGCCAATCTGGTGTGCTTTGTATGCCATTGTTATGTTTGTTAAGAAATTTTGTTGCAGGTCTGCAACTTGTTTTATGTTTCTAGGAGTATGATCTGTAACCACGTGGTGATGTTTCATTTTACAATGGTAGGTTTTACAATGGCCCAAGCTTAATCCCGGCTTAAGAAGTGAGTCTCTGCTGGTTTCATATCAGCAAGTAACTTTTGCCACTTGCAGATTGTCTTTTCCTTCACAAATGGACTTATATATATATTTTCTGTCCACCTGGTAAATTACTTTTAGTAAAGTTGGAAAGCCAGAAATACTGGCTGCTTGGGGCTGCTAGAGTCAGTTAATAAAAAATGTAAAAGGATTTTCTTAAAGTGTGCTCAATTTAATTAAAATTGGATATCTGAATTATAGGCATATATAAAAGACCTGTGTGTTTTTCTCTCCTAGGATCTTGTTTTGCCGGTAAAAGTTTTTGCCAACTGAGTTCTTTTTATTTATTTTGTCTTGTGACTCTAATGCATGCATGTGACTGCAGTAATTTAATCAGGAAATAGGCAAACGAAAAATCTTATGGCTACTAGGTTTTCTTCTGCCTATCTGTGTAGTTATATAAGAGTTGTGTGTCTAATGTCTATAAAAAAGAGTTCCAATAAATGTATTTGAGAAATAAAAACAGCTTTAAAGGTTATCAGTAAAACACAAATGTCATCAACATATGAGTAGGTGGGCTAAATTATGCAAGTCAGATACTAGGTTTGCTAAACGTTTCAAAAGTATAAACTGCTTTTTGTATTTTGAGACAGTTTAACTTTGCTTCACAACTGGTAAGGCTTGAAGACAAATGGAATTAACCACACCCATAATTATGTTGAAAAAAGTCAAACCCTTGGCTGCACCTTAGACTTAATTAAAACAATTTACCTTGTTTAAAACTGTTAAAATTGCTAGAAATTACTATTATAATATCTAATTGAAACCACTAGAAGTAGATTTACATAGGAGGTGTGTAAGAACGGTAAAATGTGTTTTTAATAAAAGACTATAAGGCATGAAAGTATAAATTCCTGCCTAGGGTCAAGCAACAGTTTAGAATTACATAAGATAAAGCTAAAGCTAAAAGTTCAAACAAGTTGAAGTATTGTAAAAATAAATATTGCCAAAGGAATTCTCTATGTGAACAATAATTAAATTCAAAAAGGTATTACATCTTTGTTTTGTAAATTGAGCATTAAAATAAAAGCACAACATGGTACTCTTAAGGCACATATCTGTTCTTTTGCAAAATTTGTAAAGCATTTATGAAAGATTTTTGCTTTTTACATTTCTAAGTCTTCATTCTGGTTAAATAAGTAATTTATGGTAATCTGGAATTTTATTTCATAATATCTAGTGTTTTAAACTTCTAACATGTAACATCCTTCTCAAAATCAAATGTTACTTACAAAAGTGTCTTTCCTAACTTGTGGTTTTTGGATGCTAAAGAGAGCCCAGGCGTATTCATGAGAGAGGTAAACAGGACTATGTAACATGTTTAGTTACATGGAATTGTCAAAGTGGTGTTCAATATTCTGTAGATGATATTTTGGTGAATAATGCTAAAAATGTTCCAAAATTATATGGGATTTCTAAAATTTTAATGTCTCAAAAATATGCTATCAACCACAGTTATTATTATGTTAAGATGTTATAAACGACAGAATAAACTGAAATTTTTGTAAATCATATTTCTGACTATAACTACCCTGGACATTCTGTTATACACAAACAAATGTTGTCTTGTTTATATATATATATATGTATGTATGTGTATATATATATATATATATATATATATATAAAGTGGTTTTGTTTTATTGTTATACTTTAAGTTCTAGGGTACATGTGCACAACGTGCAGGTTTGTTACATATGTATACATGTGCCATGTTGTTGTGCTGCACCCATTAACTCATCATTTACATTAGGTGTATCACCTAATGCTATCCCTCACCCCTCCCTCCTCCCCACAATAGACCCCAGTGTGCGATATTCCCCTTCCTGTGTCCAAGTGATCTCATTGTTCAATTCCCACTTGTGAGTAAGAACATGTGGTGTTTGGTTTTCTGTTCTTGCGATAGTTTGCTGAGAATGATGGTTTCCAGCTATATCCATGTCCCTACAAAGGACACGAACTCATCCTTTTTTATGGCTGCTAGTATTCCATGGTGTATATGTGTCCCATTTTCTTAATCCAGTCTGTCACTGATGGACATTTGGGTTGATTCCAAGTCTGTGCTATTGTGAATAGTGCTGCAATAAACATGTGTGCATGTGCCTTTATAGCAGCATAATTCATAATCCTTTGGGTATATACCCAGTAATGGGATGGCTGGGTCAAACGGTATTTCTAGTTCCAGATCTTTGAGGAATCACCACACTGTTTTCCACAATGATTGAACTAGTTTACAGTTCCACCAACAGTATAAAAGTATTCCTATTTCTCAACATCCTCTCCAGCACCTGTTGTTTCCTGGCTTTTTAATGATTGCCATTCTAACTGGTGTGAGATGGTATCTCATTGTGATTTTGATTTGCATCTCTCTGATGGCGAGTGATGATGAGCATTTTTTCACGTGTCTGTTGGCTGTATGAATGTCTTCTTTTGAGAAATGTCTGTTCATATCCTTTGCCTACTTTTTGATGGGGTTATTTGTTTTTTTCTTGTAAATTTGTTTGAGTTCTTTGTAGGTTCTGGATATTAGCCCTTTGTCAGATGAGTAGATTGTAAACATTTTCTGCCATTCTGCAGTTTGCCTGTTCACTCTGATGGTAGTTTCTTTTGCTGTGCAGAAGCTCTTTAGTTTAATTGTATCCCGTTTGTTAACTTTCGCTTTTGTTGCCATTGCTTTTGGTTTTAGACATGAAGTCCTTGCCCATGCCTGTGTCCTGAATGATATTACCTAGGTTTTCTTCTAGGGTTTGTATGGTTTTAGATCTAACAGTTAAGTCTCTAATCCATCTTGAATTAATTTTCATATAAGGAGTAAGGAAAGGATCCAGTTTCAGCTTTCTACTTATGGCTAGCCAATTTTCCCAGCACCATTTATTAAATAGGGAACCCTTTCCCCATTTCTTGTTTTTGTCAGGTTTGTCAAAGAGCAGATGGTTGTAGATGTGTGGTATTATTTCTGAGGGCTCTGTTCTGTTCCATTGGTCTATATCGCTCCAAAAAATCAATGAATTCAGGAGCTGGTTTTTTGAAAAGATCAGCAAAAATGATAGACCGCTAACAAGACTAATAAAGAATAAAAGAGAGAAGAATCAAAAGATGCAATAAAAAATGATAAAGGGGATATCAACACCAACCCCACAGAAATACAAACTACCATGAGAGAATACAAACTACCAACAGAAATACAAACTACCATCTATGCAAATAAACTAGAAAACCTAGAAGAAATGGAATAATTTCCTGGACACTTACACTCTCCCTAGACTAAACCAAGAAGTTGAATCCCTGAAGAGACCAATAGCAGGCTCTGAGGTTGAGGCAATTATTAATAGCCTACCAACCAAAAAAATGCCAGGACCAGATGAATTCACAGCTGAATTCTACCAGAGGTACAAGCAGGAGTTGGTACCATTTCTTCTGAAACTATTCCAATCAATAGAAAAAGAGGGGATCCTCCTTAACTCATTTTATGAGGCCAGCGTCATCCTGATATCAAAGCCTGGCAGAGACACAACAAAAAAAGAGAATTGTGGACCAATATCCCTGATGAACATCGATGCAAAAATCCTCAAAAAAATATTGGCAAACCGAATCCAGCAACACATCAAAAATCTTATCTACCATGATCAAGTGGATTTCATCCCTGGTAGGCAAGGCTGATTCAACATATGCAAATCAATAAACGTAATCTAGCATATAAACAGAACCAAAGAAAATCACATGATTATCTCAAAAGATGCAGAAAAGGCCTTTGACAAAATTCAACAGCCCTTCATGCTAAAAACGCTCAATAAATTTGGTATTGATAGAACGTATCTCAAAATAATAAGAGCTATTTATGACAAACCTACAGCCAATATCATACTGAATGAGCAAAAACTAGAAGCATTCCCTTTGAAAAGTGGCACAAGACAGGGATGCCCTCTCTCACCACTGCTATTCAACATAGTGTTGGAAGTTCTGGCTAGGGAAATCAGGCAAGAGAAAGAAATAAAGCGTATTCAGTTAGGAAAAGAAGTAGTCAAATTGTCCCTGTTGCGGATGACGTGACTGTATATTTAGAAAACCCCATCATCTCAGCCCAAAATCTCCTTAAGCTAATAGGCAACTTCTGCAAAGTCTCAGGATACAAAATCAATGTGCAAAAATCACAAGCATTCTTATACACCAGTAACAGACAAACAGAAAGCCAAATCATGAATGAACTCCCGTTCTCAACAGCTTCAAAGAGAATAAAATACCTAGGAATCCAACTTACAAGGGATGTAAAGGAACTCTTCAAAGAGAACTACAAACCACTGCTCAGTGAAATGAAAGAGGACATAAACAAATGGAAGAACATACCATGCTCATGGATAGGAAGAATCAATATCATGAAAATGGCCATAAAGTGTTTTTTTAATTAGCTATAGATCTTTGACAGATGTTCTCAGTTTCAGGCTTCTGATAACTTTGGAGCTTGTGACACTGTAATACAAGAAAAAATGTACAGCACTCATGAAGTGCTAAAATGTTCATGAATATAAAATTAAACAAGAGTTAACTGAATGGACCAGACTAATAGAAAACTGAGGTGATTTTTCTAGCTTTTGTTTGAAATATTACTGCTTCTTTTATTATTTACCAGAATCAAGGAAACTTATTTTGAGCTCTTTACAGCCTTTAACATTTAAGTAAGGTGTACTCCTGTGAACAAAATATGGGATATGTTTGCCTCTCTCTGCCTGACTTCCCCAGAATTTGAAAAATAGATGTGAGTCTTCTAAACTTATGGCAATATAGCTTCTTGCATCACAGCAATAATAATCCATTTTCTTTTGCAGCAGGACACAACTGTAGAAACTGGTTGTTTTACCAAAGCCTTGACTGAAAGAGTTTTCTTCCCTTTAAGGAGTCAAGCTCAACTTGCAGAGCCAATAAAAGCCCCTTGGAAAAACGAGACTCATACTCCATCTACACAGTCCTTGTGCAGGTTTATCTGTGGTAAGTAAAGAATGATACTTTCTGACAGGCCCAGCAGCTCCAAGTTTATCTTGGGACCATGAGAGTGGAGAATCACCAAACTCATAAGTACTTAATGGTACAAACCCATGAATGGGCTTCACATTAGAAATTCTTATCTGAAATTTCTCATTGAACACATTTTCATCAATGCCAATGTAAAAAAACCTATGAAGACATGATTCCATGTACTCCACTGAGACACATTTTTGTCCCAACCTCCATTTCAAGCTTCAAGTTGAAGCTCTAGGAAAGACTACTAGATGTGAGAAATTCAGAGGTTGATGATAATGGAGGGTAAAAAGCTGTGAGGTGGACATGACTAATTCCAGCTGATGATACCAACCCTCCTATTTCATGGATGAAGATTATGCCAGCATCCTTGTCATAAATGAGGTAGAGTGAACTACAGAACTACTGACAGCAGGGGAGATAGGGCATATGTAGGTAAGATCAGATAGGCTTTTAGGAGACCCTCTCCCCAGGTCTCACTGTTAACATGGATGAAAACAGCCCTGATACCCAGGAGTGGCAGCCTGTACCAATTATGAGACTCAAGGATACAAAGATTGAAAGAGGAAAGAGAACATTCTTTCTCCTATCTCTCAACATACCCTTGGTGTTTGCTAGGAAGAGAAAGAAACAAGAGACACCTACTCCTCTCTCTCTTTCTAGATAAGTAGCCATTTATCTTCAGTTTATAATTTTTTTGAATACATCCTGAACCCTTTGCACTCCTTTGAAAACAAAATGTTTAATTTTTTCAATTCTTCTTAACTGCATTATATTAAGAGATAGGTAATCTGGTCTCAATACTGTGGAATATTATTCTCAGCTGTATCCTTCATACTTTGAAGAATTAATTTCCCAAACCTTAGACTGGTTGACTGAGGACTGGATTCAGGAGAAATGAACTCAGAACCCAGAAGACTGACATGCTGGCAAAAGGGTAAGGATAAACTTTTTTTGTTCCAATTGGGCTTTTGATCTCTCTTTCCCTATGCCAATTGGTAAAAGACCTTGGAATTTGTGAGCCGTCCTTGCTCTCTTCCTCTTGTTTCATTTTAATACATGTTTTAAAATAACCCAGTTTGATTCTTCTCACCTTCAGGTGAGACGAAACTCCAGTCGCACAATCATAGCTTTGGACAATGGCCCTCATAACTGGGGACACTTAGACAGGTCTCTTAGGGAGTTCTGACTGCCATTTTTTCAAACCAAAGGCCCCAGCCAGCATGAGGCACTTAAAAGTGGTTTTTGTCTTCATCCTTATCCTTATTCTAATGACAGTTAGATGTACTTCTTTAGAGGGGGAAATAACAGAGTTAGGGAACAGCCAAGGGTCTCGGGTGAAGCCCTGCCTTCAAATCTAAAACAACCTGAAGGCTGAAAAATAAGACTACTTGTCCCAGATAATGCCTGCCTAATAATTTAAATTTATTTTTATTTTTTGTTTTATTTTTCTTATTAAATTCTCATCATTTCAAATTTTCTCCAATTTGTATCTTGTTTGTAACACTTTATTAATTTCTTTTTGTTTTTTAAAATTTATTTTCACTCATGTGCCTTCATATTCTTTCCCTATTTTTTATTTTTATATTCTCTCCTAATTTTTAAAATTTTCTTATTTTATTATATTGCTAATTATTTTATTTCTGTTTATTTCTCTTAATTTTATATTTATCATCTTCATCTTTTTATTTTCCTTATCTTAATTACATTTTTCTTTATTTTCTCTATTTTATTTTAGTTTATTTACTATTACTGTTTTAATTACTTTAAATTTATTCTTAATTTTTTTTTGTTTTCTTTCTTTTTTACTTTATTTCTTGTTTTGTTAAATAGAAGAGATGAGCTATTTGAAACTGACCTAACCATAGTGGTCAAGACTCGCGTTTGCCATGGCTCTCTAGTAGCCACTCTACCCCAAGCGTCTCCCATCTAGGGTATAGTCAGTGCCTCCTAGAAGGACTGCTAAGATCTCTGGGCAGACCTGTTATTGTTACAGGCCCATCTAGCATTCAGAGTCACCGGCCATTTCTGCTACTTCCAGAAGCCCCGTACAAGCCTCAGTATAGCTGGGCTGAGGCCATGACTACCTCTTTATTTGTGTCCCAATGGATACTCCACACATAATTCAGGGCACTGACTCGTCTTCCTTCTTTCCCAAACAGGCTCCACACCCACTCATCTCCACCTATGCATGTCTTGACCATTTGTGCGTCTTTTTGTTGTTGAAAAAGGAAAAATATTGCCCAGGCTGTAGTGCAGTGGTGCAATCTCAGTATTTGCAACTTTTTTTTTTTTAAATTATTAGTAGAGATGATGTTTCACCATATTCGCCAGGCTGGTTTCAATCTACAGACCTCAAGTGATTTACCACTCTCAGCATTGCAAAGTGCTTGGATTGTAGGCATGAGTCACCTAGCTTGGCTAATTATTTTATTTTATTTTATTTTATTTTATTTTATTTTATTTTATTTTAACTTGACTTTTAACTGATTTATGAAAATAATCAGCTTTATGGGTAGATATACAGTGAAATGTAAAACCAGGCTGAAGAAGAGAGTCACTTCACTTAGGTCATAGACTCAGAGATATACTCTAGTGTCCCCAGTAGGCAAAGCCCAGATCAAAAAGAGAGACATATTGTTGATGTACTTCCCTAGTTTTATGTCACAATCTTACATGTAGGTAGAAACCAGGCAGAAGGGCATACCACCTAGGAACAGCCTCAAGTAATAAGTCACCATGCACAATGTAGACAGGTTTAAAGAAAAAAAAAAACAGAGAGAGAATCACATAACCAGTGCCCATATATATATATATATATATTTCCCATTCTGTAGGTGTTTTTGCTCCCTTCATTTGTTTGGGTTTGTTTTTCCACATTGTGGATTGTGTTGTATTGCTGGGTCCAGCACTCCAGTGCCCAGTTAATGTAACCCTTATTTCTAGACCTTGCCTAGAGAGGGTACTGTCACATATTGCTTGCCACAGCACCTAAGTTGTGCTACCCTTCCACTAAGTTTTTTTTTTACAAATGAGATTATAATATTTACATTGCTTCAACTCAGTGGCATGATGACCAGATATAATTGGCATTCCACCAATAGTAGATTTTTGCCTCTCATTGCTATGCTTAGGGCAATAGTTACAGTTATGAGTTGCATATTTATACTAAGATAACAGAAGTTTACAACACTAACTCATATTCTATAAACTTGGGTGGTACACAGCACTAGCAAAAGATTAAAGTTATGACCCTTGATTATAAATGCAGGTGAAAGAAAAAGATTTTAGCATCCCATATTTACAAAGCCCACTGTTGAAGTTCTGATTCTAATAAGTAAATAAAGTACACAGATGGGATTGTGACTTTCATATGTAGATCTTGCAACAGATCAGATGGTGACTCATTTCTGGACTCATATCAGAGGCATAATAATGAATTTCCTGTATGAACCCAGCCCATAAGAGAGCTGTTGATTATTAAAACAGGGTTTTATATCAATATGTATGTTTTGAGTCAAACGAGCATGTAGGCTTCCGAGTGGTTTGTAACTCTAAGGTATTTTGCATAAAGCCTTCAGATGTTGTAGAGTGTCTGATAAGCTGACTTAGAACACACGTGAGTTAGTGACTCGTATATATATATATCAAACTAACAGTTAAAGGTGTCACCTAAAAGATGAAGTGATTGTGTCATATCACAAAGCCTAACATCCCAGTGTTGAGACTCTTGGCTTAGACTCTTTCCCATGTGTGCATTGTGAAATATTGCTGGGTTATAATCATAAAAGCGTTACTCTTCTGTATGGATCCAGCCAACAGGCGATATTATCACACATCTGTGGGCCTATCAGCTAGTTGGTGTGTCTCTCCTCTCACAGTGTCCTCTGACAGGGGACACTGACATTTCACTGGATATAGCATCTAGATAATGTAACTTTCCTCTCCTGCCTGGATCTCACCTACTGAAGAAATTGTGACATACCACTGAGTGCAAAACATATGTGGTTTGACTCTCCTCTTTGTGCTGGATTCTGACTGAGAGGGAATTACAACATATTGCTGAGCCCAGCACCTAGGGAATGGGACTATTCACTGTTTTTTCAACCCTGCATACAGTGATCAAGATGACATATTTGAAACCGTACCAAGGCTATGTTATTCTTCTGACTGGATCCTGCCTAAACAGAAGATGTAAACTATTTCTGACTCAGGCCACAGATGATATGACTTTTCTATCTTGTCTCTGTACAAAGATGACATTCTAACATATACCTGGATTCAGCTGATATGCACAATAATAACTCTCATGCGTGGACCCAGCCAAGGGAGACATTTTGACTCTCATAGCCATGTTATGGCCATGAATAAAGTCCTAGATCTCCCCGAATAGGAATTCAGACAAAAGTATCCTACTCAGGTGTATCATATAAAGCTTGCATGGTACAAAGGATGTCATAACAGCCACCAACAACCAGGTGTTATGCATATCCAGCTGACATGGTTGTCATTTTCACACATGAACAGAGCCTGTGAATGAGTTACAAAATCTCACACACATAAGCAGTCAAAGCTTGAAATTGTTACTGTCATATATGAATCTGATCCACAAATGGTTTGGTGACATTTAAACTATGTTTCTTCAGACCTGTGGTTCTTTGGCTGTCCTACTGGAACACAGCCTTGAATGTGATCGGGGCCCTTACACATGCATCTTGCCCATTGTTGAGATTATGACTCCTTTACTTCGACCCAACCCATAGGAAGTGTTGACTATCATATCAGAAGCCAGAGTTGTGTGGGACTATAGAATTTATTTCTGAACATTTTTGAGTGTGTGATTGTGAAGTTTGACTTTCTTCAGCATCTGAGTATTTTGACTCCCCTTTCTAGGCCCATAGACTAGAAATCGTGGCATATGTGCACCAGGACCTAAGCAATGTATAACAACTTTTTGACAATGCAACTAGGGGCACTTTTATATATCACTGGTACCAGCAACCAGCTGATGTGAAATCTTGGACTAAGCCCTACCTACAAAGAGCATTATGGCTTTTTCTAGGTCCATCATGGCCCTGCACTTATGGAGTATTGTGATATATAACTTGGTACTGCAGTCAGGTGATGAGAGACTTTTTTGAAGAGAGTTGTGCCAATAAAAAGCTATGTAACACATCACTTGGCTCAGTCCATAGGTGATGTTCCTTCTATCTTGCCTTGGGCCTGACCACCAGAGAGATTTTGACTATTGTTGAACCCAACACCAAGGTGAGGTCACTCTCCTGCTTTGATACTGCACGCAAGAGCCATCGTGACATATATCAAGGCCAATTACCTATGTGTAGTTTGTCTCCTCTCCTGCCTAAACCCTACTACCAACAGGGAGGATTTAGATATATCACTTAAACCACAATCTAGGTGATTGACTTCTCCAAGCGTCCCACCCACAAGGAGAATTGTGACATTTCACTGGATGTGTATCGACTTAAATGATATGACTTTTCTTTCCTTTCTTCTCCTTCCCCACAGGTAATATTGTGCCATATACTCAAGAGAAGATAAAAGACCTAATAATGACTCTTGTACCAGGTACCATGACATGAGCAGGATTGTGACTCTCAACCCTGAACCTTTCCATAAGTGTTATTGTGACATTTGCTTTTACCCATTTCCTGAGTGATTTACTAATCCTGTCTATTTATAGCCAAGATATGACATTTTTACATATAACTAGGCCATAACCTTGGTGATTTGACTTTTGTCTTAACCATGTCCTCTGAAGGAAACATAATATATCTGTGGACCTATCATCTAGGGTTTGTGACTTTTCTGACTGAACCGTGATTAAAATGAAGAGTGTAACATTTATAAGCACTATAACCAAATGATATGACTCTTTTGCCTGGAGGTATTGTGATATGTCTCTGGACACGTCATCTAGGTGATATGACTCTGCTCTCCTGTCTGGACACTCTCCACAAGGGACATTCTGCCATATATCTGGGCATAGCACCCAAGTTCTGTGACTTCTCTGTTAGGGCTTTGCCTACAAAGAGAATATTGGAATATTCGTGGCTTAGGATTTAGGTGATGTGTCATCCTGCCTGTTTATGACTCTCATATGTGGACACAGACGATAAGAGAAATTTTGACTTTTACGACTAGGTTTAGAGATATAAGTGATGTGAAACATCTTCTACTGTTAACTAGTCACAGAAGATTACAACATTCACACATTCTTTGTAACACCTTTAAGTAGTACAGAGAGTGTCATAACAGGGCCTGGTATAAAAGCAAATTGTGAGTCTCTTATAAATACCTAGCTGACTATAAGGACTTCTGCCATCACAGATGAATGACAACTACCGTTCTACATGAAAACAAGACACATGTGATATTGTAACTCTCATCCCTAGAATTTTATCGTGACTGTTATATAAAACCTTTCCTTGCACTTTTGTGATTTCACTCTTCAGACTGGTTCCAGTCCCCATATGGAATTTTGATATTTACCTCGAGCAACAAGGAAGTCTTGTGACTCTTCTGCCTGTGCCCTTCTCTCAGTAAGAATTGTGACAGCATTGGACCCAGTACTTAGTTGACATTACATTCTTGCCTGCCCCATACCACCAGACATCCTTGTGATATATTATGTTGCCCATCACTGAGGTGATGTAACTTTCCTCTCTGGAATGGGCCCTGCACACAGAGCAGGAGAGAGTCATATTCATAGACTAGGCACACAGGTAATTATACATTTTTTTTTTTTGCCAGAGCCATGTATAAAAGACAGGATTATGATATATTACAAGGTTTGTTACATAGGTGATATGGCTCTTCTGCTTATAACCTGCCCACTTGAATGGTGACAGATTGCTAGATCAGGCACAAAGGTGATAGTACTCTTTTGCCAGGGCCATGCTTTCAGGAAGGTTATGTGACATCTCTCTGGTCCTATCACCTAGGTGATGTGAATTCCTTCATGGGATGCCTACATGGAGCATTTTATCATAAGGGTGAAACCCGCTTCTAGGTGATGTAACTCTCTTGTCTGTATCCTTTTCTTTTTTTTTTTTTTTTTTTGAGACGGAGTCTCGCTTTGTTGCCCAGGCTGGAGTGCAGTGGCCGGATCTCAGCTCACTGCAAGCTCCGCCTCCCGCGTTTACGCCATTCTCCTGCCTCAGCCTCCCGAGTAGCTGGGACTACAGGCGCCCACCACCTCGCCCAGCTAGTTTTTTGTATTTTTAGTAGAGACGGGGTTTCACCATATTAGCCAGGATGGTCTCAATCTCTCTGTATCCTTTTCTAAGGGGAACTTGTGGATATCTCAGGACCCAGGATCAGTGATGTCACACTTCAGCCTGGTTTCTTCCCATGTATTAAATTGTGACCCATACCTAAAGAAGAACCTACGTAATATGACTCACTTTTTTTGACTAAGCCCTGCCTACTAAAGACATTGTGTCATATCTTTGAGCCCATGACCTAGGTAATTTGACTCACTTCTTCTGAGTTTTTACAATGAGAGAATTGTGACATATTGAGAAACCCAGTACTTACGTCGTGTGACTCACACCTTCTTGCTAAAGAGTGCCCAGTAACAAGACTCTTGCTCTATTTAAGGACCCAACGCTCAGATAATAATACTCTTCTGCCTAGGTAATGAATAAAGAGGGAACTGTGGCATATTGCTTGGTCCAGCACCCTAAGGATGTGTGTGACTCTGCTGTCTGTGCCAGGGCCACAGAAGGTATTTTGACATACCTTTGGTTCATTCTGTAGGTGTTTTGGCACTAATAAGTTCGCTGGGTTTCTTTCATGTGTTTTGTGTCATATTATAGGTTCCAGCCTCCAGTCAATGTGACCTCACTTCTTAGGCCCTATCTAGTGAGGGCATTGTGATATATTGCTTGGCACAGCATGTAACTGATGTTAACCTTCTGCCTAGTTTTTTGCACATGAATGGGATTATGACATACACCTTGCTTCAATTAAAAGGTATGATGATCTAGCTTATTGTGGGATTAAAAAACTGATAGGAGATATTTGGCCTCTCACCCTTAGGTTTAGGTCAATAGTTAAGGTCCTCCATTTCATATTGTTCAAAGATCACAGACTTTTACAACCCTGACTAATATCTTACATTACATAGCTTATTTTTGAGGTCCTGAATTGAACAAGCTGATAAAATCCAAAGTTCGAATTGTGACTCTCATAAGTGAATCTGACTACAGGTGAGATGGTGAAACATTTCTGCACCCAGCTCACAGGCATAATAATGGTCTCAACTCTAATGACAGCTTTTAGATGACATGTTGCCTGACATACCTCGGTTTAGGGCAAAACATAAGATTATGAGACCATATAAGCATGTAGGCTTCAGAAAGTTTTGCAACTCTCATGCACGTTGTTTAAAGATTTCAGATGTGGTAGAGGGTATCATACAATGGCAAGCACACTTGGGAGGTTGTGACTGTCATATACACAACTAGATAACAGTTAATGGTGTCATGCTTAAAGATGAGGAGATTATGTCATATCCCTTGGCCTAGTATACCAGTGTTGAGAGTTTTTGGTTTAAATTCCTTTCCATGAGGGCATTGTTGCATATCACTGGATCAGAACCATGATCATGTGACTCTTCTGTCTTGGCCCTGCAAACAGCAAATATTTTCACCTATCTCTGGGCCTATTGGCTAGGTAACATTTCTCTCCTGCCAGTGCCCTGCTCACAGGGGGACACTGTGATATATCCCTAGATATAGCATCAAGGTCATGTGACTCTCCTGGCCTGCAGGGATCCTGTTCACTGAAGATATTGTGACATAACACTAAATGTAAATTCTAGGTTACATGGCTCTCCTCTTTGTTGTGGACTCTGCCAAAAGACGAACTTATTACATATTACTGAGGCCAGCAAGCACGTTGTGCAATTCCTTTTTTTTTTTTTTTTTTTTTTGAACATCTCGACATTGGGCATGGTGACGTTACTTGAGGCTGTACTCAGGTGATGTGGCTCCTCCTGGTTTCGGCCCACATGTTAAATTGTGATGTAGAACTAGAGAAGCATATAGGTGATACGATTCTCCTTCTCTACCTGAGCCCTGTGCACAGAAGACAGTGGGATATATTTCTGAGCCCGTGACCTAAGTGAAGTGTCTCTCTTCTCCTGCCTGGTCTTTACAATGGGAATATTGTGACATATTGCTGACCCCAGCACTCAGTTTATCAGACAAACAAAAATTTTAAGCTGTTGCGGGCCAAACATGAAGATAATGTTACTCTTTTGCTTGGGTTCTGCATATGCAATTATGGCATATTGCTGGGCACAGCACCTTAATAAATAATGTGATTCTCATGTCTATCCCAAAGCCGCAGAAGGTATTTTGACATATCCTGGGCCCATTCTATTGGCATTTTGGCTCGCACTTCTATATTGTTTTTTTTCCACATATAGGATTTTGTCATCTTGCAGGGTCCAACACCCAGTTACTATGACTCTAATTTCTATACCCTTCTTAAAGAGGACATTATGACATGATGCTTGTCACAGCACCTAAATAACATTATCATCCTGCCTAGTTGTTTGCCCAAAATGGGACTATGTCATATACCTTACTTCAGTTCACAGCCTTGATGGTCAAATGTATCCTGGATTCAGCCAAGAGGAGATAATTTGTCTTTTGTCACTAAGTTTAGGGCAATAGATGAGGTCCTGGATTTCATATTTGTATCAAACTCAAAAACTTTACAACACTAACTCATAATGAATACACTTCTTGGGTTGTACGGAGACTTTTATGAAAGATCCACAAAAGCTTGGATTGAGACTCTCCATTAGACACCAAGGTGAAGGCAAATGTTGTCACCATCCCACATGTACAAAGCCCATCATTTCTGGATCCATCTCACAGGCAAAATAATGGGTCTTATCCCTGAACCCAGCCTACAGAAGATGTGTTGACTATTATATCTGCGTTTAGGACAGTATGTAAGATTCTGAATCCATACAAGCATGTAGGCCTCAGAGTGGTTTGCAACTCTCATGAATGCTGCATAAAGTATTTGAACGTTGTAAGAGTGTCATACGAAGATCCAGGAAACATGTGAGATTGTGATTCTCATTTTCACATCCAGCTGACAGTGAATCATGTCACTCTGAAAGACAAGGAGTTCTGGCCTATTACTAGGCCTAGTACTCAGGTGTTGAGACTTTTTGGCTTAATTCCTTCCCATAGATTCACAGTGACATATCGCTGGGTTAGAATCATAATAATGCGACTCTTCTGTCTGGGCCCTGCCAACAGGGAATATTATCACATATCTCTGGGCCTATAAGCTAGGTGATTTGTCTCTCCTATTTGTGCCCTGCCAGAGGACATTGTGAAATATAGTTGTACTTAATATTTAGAAAATGTGATTATCCTCTCTTGCCTGGGCCCTGCTCACCATATAATTTGTGACATACCGCTGATACCGCAAAACCTAGGTGATGTGGCTCTCCTTCATATTCTAGACTGTTCCAAGAGAAGGGATTATTACATATTACAGAGCTCAGCACCTAGTTGGTGGAACACTCCTCTTTTTCTTCTTTCCTGTCTATAGTGGACTTGGTGACATACTATTTGAGGCTGTACCCAGGTGATGTGACTCCTCTGACTAGCCTAGACAAAAAATGAGTATATACTGTATCACTGGCTCAGCAGCCAGATTATGTGATGTGACTATTCTGATTAGCCCCAGCCTACAAATAAGATTATACAATATAACTGGTTCAGCATCAAGGTGATCTGACTCTCCTGGCTTTCTTCTGCTCACAAGAAAAAAGCATGCACAATAATAACTCTCATGCCTAGACCCATCCAATAGAGATACCTGACTCTCACAGCCAGTCTCATAGCCATTGTTAAAGTTCTGGGTTTTTCACTTGTATAAATTTCATGAAGAATTTTAACACTCAGAGATATCATATAAAGCCTTAGTGATACAGAGTATAATAACAGAAAACAGCAATGAGGTGATAATATGACCCTTGTATGCATACCTCACTGACATGATTGACATTGTCACACATGAACAGGGCCTAGGAATGAAGTATCAAATCTCACACATAAAAAGCAGTCAAAGTTGGAAATAATTACTGTCATATATGGATCTGATTCACAAGTGGTTTGGTAACATATGAATGATAATTCAACACACCTGTACTGCTGTGACTCCCCTACTGGAAAACCATCTTCAAGCGGGATTGGGGCCTCATAGATAGATCTTGCTCATTGTTGAGATGGTGACTCCTCTACTTCAAACCAACGCACAGAAAAAAATCGAATAACATACACAAAAGAAAGACTTATGTAGGATGTGAAACTTATTTCCAAATCTTTCTGAGAGTATTAAAGGGAAAGGTAACTTTACCCAGCAAATGAATAATCTGACTCTCTTTTCTAGTCCCAGACCACAGATTAAATTGTGCCATATGTGAAACAAGTACCTCATCAATATATAATGGCTTCCAGAGCTCCCACTGCAAAGGACATTTTTATATATCTGTAGGACAATCACCCAGGTGATGTAAATTATCTGCCTGAAAACTGCCTACAAGGAGAATTGTGTCTTAAATCTAGGTACATCATGTAAGTGATGTGAATCTCTTCTACTGCCTTGGCCCTGCACTTACAGTGCAATGTGACACATAACTGGGTACTGCACCGTTGTGACATATTGCTGCACCCAGCACTAAGCTGAGGTCACTCTCCAGTTATGCTACTGCACATAAGTGTCATTGTGACATGTATCTGGGCCAATTGCCTAGGCTAAATGAGTCTCCTCTCTTGCTAAAGTCTTGCCCACATAGTGTATTTTGATATGTCACTGAAAGCACATCCAGGTGATGTGACTGTTCTGCCAGGGTCCTGCCCACATAGTGTTCTGTGACACTTTACTGGACCTGCACTCACATACTTGATGTGACTTTCTTGCCTTCTCTCTGGTCACAGGTGATATTGTGCCATGTACCTGAGAAAATAACAAATCCTCATGTTTATTCTTAAACCTTTCCACAAGTCTAACTGTAACTTATACCTTGGCCCAGCTCCTGAGTGATTTAATAATTCTGCCTAGGTATAACCCACAGATGAGATTTTGACAAATACCTGAGCCAAGTACCTTGGTGATTTGACTGTGCTATCTTAAAAATGTCCTCAGGGGAATTGTAACATATTTCTGTATTTATTATTTAGGTTACATGACTCTCCTCTTCTGCCTGTACCCTGCTTCTTTTCGTAATTGTAGGTTTTCTTAACACTGCATCCAAATGATGTTAATCCCTTCCGTGTTGGCTTTGCCAACAGGAGGATTGTGACATATTTTGGAGCCCATCATTTAGGTGATATGACTCTTCTCTTCTCCCTGGACACCACCCTCAGGGGACACTGTGCCACAGAACTGGACATAACACACAAGATATGTGACATTTCTGACAGGATACTTACTACAAAGAGAATATTGGAATATTTCTGGCCCAGCATTTAGGTGATGTGGCCATTCTTTCTGCTTCATAACCACAGAGTATTTTAATATATATTTAGACACAGGTCACAGGAATGATAATGACTCTCATACGTGTTCTCAGCCAATTGGGGATATTTTGAGTCTTATAACTTCATTTAGAGACATGCATGATGTCCTGCATCACCTTCTTGTACAAACATCACAAAAATTTACAACACTCACACATATTTTACTAAGTCTTTGGGTTATACAGAGTCAAAGCAGGGCTCATCACATAGGTAAAACTGTAAGCCTTCTATGCACTAACAGTAAGGACTAACAATAAGAACTGTTATCATCTCACCTGGATGATGCCAACTGTCACACATGAAAACAGGATGTGTGTAGTATTCTAAATCTCATCTTTAGAATTTTATGACAGCATGAATGTTTTATGGATTTTTGCCACAACTTGTGTCATTTGACTCTCCAGATTGCTTCCAGTCTGTATATGGGGTTGTGATAGCTGCCTAGGCCTGCTTTGAGGTGATATGATTCTCCTGCCTGGACCCTTTTAACAGTAAGAATTGTGGCATATCACTGGATCTAGCACCTATGTTATGTTACATTCTTGCCTGCACTATGCCCACCAAAATTATTGTGACATATTTCTGTGTCCACATCATAGGTGATGTAACTCTCCTCTCTGAAATGGGCACTGCACAAAGAAAAGATGGTGACATCATTCAAGGTCAAGAACACAGATGAGGCTACTCTTTTGCCAAAGCCATGCCCAAAGGAGAGGATTTTGATGTATCTCGGGTTATGTGGCTCTCCTGCTTGGTCACTAACAGCCTGGAGTGTGACATATTTCTAAGCCAGGCACAAAGGTGATGGTACTCTTTTGTCAGGGCTATGCTTCACAGAGGACCTTGTGGCATATCTCTGACCCTAACACCTAGGTGAAGTAACTTCCTCCTTGGGCACCACCCACATGGAGCATTGTGGCATAAGCAGAGAACCTGCATGTAGGTGATGTAACTCCTTTGTCTGTCTGCTGTCCTAAGAGAGCCTTATGAAATACCTTAGAATGCAGAACTCAAGTGATGTGACTCTCCTGTCTGTTTTCTCACCATATGTTACGTTGTAACACATTCCTCCAGGCACACCTAGGTGATGTGAATCTCCTTGACTGCCTGAGCCTTGCCTACTGGGGACACTGGGATACATCTCTGAGCCCATGACCTAAGTATTCTGACTGTCTTCTGCCAGGGCCTTTAAAATGGTGGGATTATGACATATTGTTGCACCCAGCATTTATGTCATGTAACTTTACTCTTTTCTCTGAACCATGACCACGAAGAAATTTTGACCTATTGCACCAAGATGATGTTACTTTTCTGCCAGAGTCCTGAATAAACAGAAGATTATTGCAAGTGGTGGACTGACCACCCTGATGATGCTACTGTCCTGCCTGTGACAGAGCCATAGAGACTATTTTGACTTATCTTCAGCTTATTCTGTAGGTGTTTTGCCTCTTATCCCTTGGCTAAGTTTTTTCACATGTGGAATTCTATAATATTGATGGGTCCAGCACCCAGTTAACGTGACCCTCCTTCCTAGGTTTTGCCTAGAGAGGGCATTGTGACATGTCGATTGCCATATCACCTATGTGATGTTACTCTTTTTCCTATTTTTTTGCCCACAAATAGGATTATGACATATAACTTGCTTTATATTATGATTGTCACTTATATTAGGATTCAGACAATAGAAGATATTGTGCCTCCCATTGCTAGGCTTAGTGCAATAGGTAAAATTCTGGGCTGTAAATTTGCATAAAGCTCACTGAAGTTTACAACACTAATTCATCTTGTATAAACTACTTGGGTGATACTGAGTTTTATAACATGGCCCAGCAAAAAGTTAAGATTGTGACTCTCAATTAAACACCCAGCTGAAAATAAAAGTTGTCACTATCCCAAATTAATAAAGCCCACTGTTGATGTACTGAGTTTAACAAGTGAAAATAATATAAAGATAAAGATTGTGGCTCTTACATATAGATCTGGCCACAGGTGCAATTGTGACTCACTTTTAGACCAAGCTCACAGGCATAAAAGTGGCTCTCATTCCTGACATCAGTCTAAATGAGAGATGTTGGCTATCATACCTGTGTTTAAGGCAATATGTAAGATTGTGATTTCATATAAGCATGCGGGCTTCAGAATAGTTTGCCTGCCAACTCGTGCAAGCCATATAAGGTCCTCGGACATTCATATGATGGCCTAGCACACATGTGACATTGTGACTCATATACACATCAAGCTAACAGTTAAAGGTATTACTCTCAAAGATGAGGAGATTGTGCTTATCGCTGGTCCCAGTACCCAGGTGTTAAAACTATTGCATACATTATTTCCAATGTTTGTATTGCGATATATCTTTGGTTCAGAATCATAATAATGTGACTCCTCTGCCTGGGTCATGCCAACAATGCATATTATCACAGATCTCTGAGTCTATCAGCTAGGTGATTTGTTTATGTTGCCTGTGCTTTACCCCCAAGGAACATTATGACATCTATTGAAGCAGCATCTGAAAATATGATGCTTGTCTCCTGCCTGGGTCCTGACCACTGAATGAATTGTGAATATGGCTGAGTACAAAACCTAAGTAATGCAACTCTCCTCCTTATTCTGGAGTCAGCCAAAAGAGGTAATTATTACATATTGTTGAGCCCAGCACTATGTGTGTGATTCTCCTGTTTTTCTTCAAAACCATCTACGGTGGATATAATGCCATATTATTTGATGCAGCACCCAGGTGATGTGACTTTTCTGACTTGGCCCTGCCTCCGAAGGAGATTATAATATATCCTGAGCTCAGAATCCAGGTGATGAGACTCTCTTGCCTTGTGTCTGCTCACAGGTTAAATTATAACATATAACCATGTTCAGCTGATGTGTACAAATATAACTATCATACCTAGAACCAGAAAGGAGAGATATTTTGACTCTTACAGCCAGTCTTATGGACAAGTAAAGTACTAGGTCTCCTAAAGGTATAAAGTTCACAGAGGATTTTGACACTCCAGCATATTATATAAAGCCTTAGTAGTTAAAAAAAAAAAAAAAAAAGAAGTGTTGTAACAGGGAACAGGAACGAGATACGATTGTGACTCTTGAATGCACATGCAGCTGACCCAGTGGTCATTCTCTTACAAGAACAGGGCCTATGAATAAGGTATTAAACCTTCACAAAGAAAGCAGTCAAAGGTGAAAAATGCTTCTCTCCTATATGGGTAGTTTGGTGATGCATGATCCACCACACCTGTGAGGCTGTGACTCCCCTACTGGAACACAATCTTCAAGTTTTTATTTGTGGGGTCATTGGACGTCTTATACATGAATCTTGCCCATTGTTGAGACATGACTCCTCTGCTTTGACCCAACTCACAGGAGGTGTTGACTCACATACAAAAATCCAGGACTTTTGTTGGATTGTGAAACTTATTTCTAAATATTTCCTAGCATGTGATTATGCCATAAAATTAGCTGAGCCCCTGAATAATTTGACAACCATACACCTAAGCATAGGTGGCTGGGTGTGCATACAAAGGGTAATTTTACATATTACTGGTACCAGCACCCATGTGATCTGAATTCTTTGCCTTATCCCTGCCTATAAAAGGCTTATGGCTTATATCTAGGTTCATCATATAAGTGATATGACTCCCTTCTACTGCCTTGGCCCTGCATTTATGGTGCATTGCAACCAGGTGATGTGACTCTCCATTTTGGGTTCTGCCAACAGAAAGCTTTGTAACATATCACTTAACTCAGCACCTATGTGATGTTTATCCTCTCTTGCATCACCCTGCCAAAGAGCAGATTGCGACATTGCTAAATCTAGCACCAAGAGGAGGTCATTTTATACGTTGGTTTTGCACATAGCGGCCAATGTGACATATTTCTAGGCCAATTGCCTAGGTGAAGAGAGTCTCCTCACCTACCTAAGCCCTGCCCACATGGAGGATTTTGATATGTCATTAAAACCAGCATCCAGGTGATGTGACTCTCCTTCCAAGGTCCTGCTTACAAGAAAGATTACTACATCTCACTGGACCAGCACCCATTCAGGTAATATGGGCTTCTGCTTGCTCTCTGCTTAAAGGGGATATTGTGCCATATACCTGAGGCCAGACGAAAGGACTAATCATGACTCTTAAACCTGGACCCAAGTCACACATAAGATGGTGACTTCCATTCCTGGAACTTTCAACCAGTGTTATTGTTACATATACCTTTGCCTAGCTCCTGAGTGATTTAATGATCCTGCCTAGGTGTAGCCCACAAATGAGATTGGGAAATATACCTCAGGTGAGCACCTTGGTGATTTGACTCTCCTCTCTTAATATCTGAAAGAAAGATTGTAACGTATTTCTGGATCCATCATCTAGTTACCTGGATCTCCTCTCCTGCCTGGACCCTGCTTCCGTTGGGGATTATAACTTTTCTAAGCACTGTATCCAAATGATACAACTCTCTTGCTTGGTCCGTTGAATGGACACATTGTGACATATCTCTGGGTCTATTATTTAGGTGATACGAGACTCTTCTTCTGTCTATACATTGCCCACAAGGGGCATTATGCCATACATCTGGGTATATCACCCAGTTTACACATATTTTCTGCCAGGAACATGTCCACAAGCAAAATATAGGAAAATTTCTGATTCAGCATTTAGGTGACTTAGCTGTCATGCCTGTTTCATTACCACAGAGTAAATTATGAAATATTTAGGCACAACTTACAGGTATAATGACTCCTGGATGTGGACTCCACAAACAACAGTAACTTGGCCTCTCCTAACTTACTTTAGAAACACAGGTGAATTGGGTAGTCATGGTGGCTCACTCCTGTAATCCTAGCACTTTGAGAGGGTGAGTTGGGCAGATCACGATGTCAAAAGATCAAGCCCATGCTGAACAACATGGTGAAACACCGTCTCTACTAAAAATACAAAAAGTAGCTGGGTGTGGTGGTACACGACTGGAGTTCAAATTAGTCAGAAGGCTGAGGAAGAAGAATTGCTTGAACCCGGGAGGTGGAGGTTGCAGTGAGCAGAGATCGCACCACTTCACTCTAGCCTGGCTGACAAAGCAAGACTCTGTGAAAAGAAAGAAAGAAAGAGAGAAAGAGAGAAAGAGGGAGGGAGGGAAGGAGGAAGGAAGGAAGGAAGGAAGGAAGGAAGGAAGGAAGGAAGGAAGGAAGGAAGGAAGGAAGGAAGGAAGGAAGGAAAGAAAGAAAGAAGAGGAAGGAGGGGAGGGGAGGGAGGGAGGGAGGGAGGAGAATAAATCTCTTTCTGGTAAAAAAGGTCAAAGAAGATTATAACAGCCTCAGACATTTTATAAAGACTTTTGCTTGCACAGAGTATAATAATAGAATCCAGCAGAACGGTGAAATTGTGAGTCTCATAAGCACACCCAGAAGACAGTAAAGCCTGTCACTGTCAGAAATATATGAAGCCAACTGTCACACATGAAAACATGATATGTGTGGTAATATAAATCTCATTTCAGGAATTTTCTCCCATTATCGTTTTGATAAAAATCTTTGCCGAGCATCCCGTGATTTAACTCTCCCGACAGGTTCCAGCCTAAGGATGTTATTATGATTTCTACCTGGGCCAAACTCTAGGTAATGTGACTTTCATGCCTGGGTCCTGTTCTCTGTAAGAGTTATGACATATCACTAGGTCCACCACCCAAGTCATGTTACATTTTTGCCTGAGCCATTCCCACAGAAATCGTTACATATCAACAACTTAGGTGATGTAACTCTCCTCATGACAATGGACCCTGCACACAGTGGGGGCTAGTATCATATGGCTGGGTCAGGCACGTAGATGACAGTAATCTTTTACTAGGACCATGTTCTAAAGAGGACATTGTGACAAATCTCTGGCACTATCACTTAGGTGATGTTACTCTCCTGCTTGGGCCTTGCTTACCTGGATAGTGACATATCACTAAGTGAGGCAAACATGTGATGGTACCATTTTGCCAGGTCCATGTCTTAAGAAGGATATGGTGACATATCTGTGGCCTATTACCTAGGTGATGTGACTATCTTTTTGAGCCCTGCCCACAAGGAGCATTGTGACATAATGCTACAACCTGCACCTATTTGTTATAATGCTCTTGCATGGGTGCTGTCTTAAGGGAGCCTTGTGATATATTTCAAGAGCCAGCATCAAGGTAATGTGGCTCTTTTACCAGTTTTCACCTCACATGTTAGATGTGCTATACACCTAGGGGAGACGTTGGGCCATATATCTGAGCCTATGTCTTAAGTGATGTGAATGTGAATCTTTTCTTTTGCCTGAGCTTTACAAATGTGGTGATTTGACATATTGCTAAGCCCAATATGTAGGAGCTATGATTCTTCTTTTTTCCCCCAACCATGCCCAAGAAAAATATTTTTGATATATTACAGGGCCCAGCAGTCACATAAACTTTCTTTTCCACCTGGGTCCTACATAAAGAGATAATTATGGCATATTGCTGGGCCCCTCACTGTGATGATGTGACTCTCCTTCCTGTGTCAGAGCAACATAAAATATTTTTACACATTATAGGCTCATTCAGTAGGAGTTTTTGGTCTCATCATTTGTCTGTTTTTTTTTCTTTGTTTGTTTTTGTTTTTGTTTTTTCCCCCTACATTTGGAATTGTGTCATATTGCTGGGTCCAGCAACGTGTAACCCTCACTTATAGACCCTGCCTAGAGAGGGCATTGTGACATGTTGCTTGACAGAGCATGTAAATTATGCTACTCTCCTGTCAAGTTTTTTTTCTCTTTTCTACAAATAGTATTTTAAAAGTTACCTTGCTTCATTTCAAAGGTATAATGATCAAATTTATATTGGGATTCCACCAATAGTAGATACTTTGCCTCTCATTGCTACACTTAGGTCAATAGGTAAAGTTATGAGTTGCATATTTCCATAAAGCTCACAGAAGTTTACAACACTAACTCATATTCTGTAAGCTTTTTGTCTGGTACACAGAATTTTATAACATAGTGCAACAAAATGTTAAGATTGTGACTCTTGATTACCCATGAAGGTGAGAGATAATGTTTTCATCATCCCATATTTACAAAGACCATGGTTGAAGTCCTCAGTCTAACAAGTAAATAAAGTACAAAATGGAATTATGACTTCTTATGTTTGTCTTGCTACAGTTGAGATGATGATTCATTTCTGGACATAGATCACAGGCTTAATAATGGGTCTCCTGACTGAGCCCAGCCTATTAGAGAGATGTTGACTATCATAACTGGGTTTAAAGCAATATGTAAGATTGTCAGTCAACAGGAGCATGTAGACCTCTGAATGGATTGCAAATCTCATGCATGTTGCATAAAGCCCTTGGATGTTGTAGAGTGTGTCATAAGATGACCCAAAACACATATTAGATTGTGACACTTACACACATACCAGTAAAACTGTCACCCTAAAGAATAAGGAGATTGTGTCATATCACTATGCCTAGTAACCCTAGGTGTTGAGATTAGTGGCTTAAATTATTTATCATAGGTGGATTGTGAAATATCACTGGGCAAGAATCATAATAATGTGACTCTTCTACTTGGACCCAGTAAACAGGAAATATTATCACATATCTCTAGGCCTATTTGCTAGGTGATGTGTGTCTCCTGCCAGTGTCCTGCCCGCAGGGGACACTATGACATCTAGATATAGCATGAAGTTAATGTGACTCACCTCTCCTGCCTGGATCCTGCCCACTGATGAAATTGTGACATACCCCTGAGTGGAAAACCTAGGTGATGTGACTCTCACGTTTGTCCTATACTCTGCCAAGAGAGGGAATTATATCATATTGCTGATCCCAGCACATAGGGGCTGTGACTATCCACTATTTTTTCAACCCTTTATGTAGTGGTCAAGATAACACATTATTTGAGATTGTACTCAGGTGGTATGACTGGCTCCTTCCTTCAGAGAAGATTATAATGTATCCCTGGCTCAGTATGCAGATGATGTGACTCTTCTGTTTTGTCTCTGTCCAAAAGAAAAATTGTGGCATATACCTGAAATCAGTGCACATGCACAATAATAACTCTCATACACGGACATAGCCACGGGAAATATTTTTACTCTCATATCCTGTCTTAAAGACATGGGTAAAGTCCAAATCTCTCACCTATAAGAATTCACAGAAAAGTAGCCTACTCAGGCATATCATATAAAGCCTGAGTGGTACAAAGGGTGTCATAACAGGCACCAGCAACCACATGCTATTGTGACTCTTGGATGCATGCCCAGCTGAGGCAGTTGTCATTCTTATACACAAACAGAGCCTATGAATGGTATACTAAACCTCCCTCACATAAGCAGGCGAAGGTAGAAATTGTTACACTCATGTATGAATCACATCCACAGATGGTTTGGTCATGTTTGAACCATAGTTCAGCAGATCTTTAGTGATTTGACTCTCCTCCTGGAACACTGTCTTCAAGAGGGATTGGGGCTCTTATACATGCGTCTTGCCCATTGTTGATATTGTGACTACTTTACTTCCACCCAATCACAGAAGATTTTTACTCTCATACCCAAAGTTTGGACTTGTGTGAGATTGTGAAACTGATTTCTGAACATTTTTCAGTGTGTGAATGAGAAGTGTGACTTTGTCCAGCATCTGAGTGTTTTGACTCTCCTTTCTAGGCCTGGAGCACAGTTGAAATTGTGACACGTGCAGCAAGCAATATATAACACCTTCGCCAATATGACAAAGGGCACTTTTACATGTCACTTACACCAGCAAGCAGCTGATATAAAATCTTGGCCTGAACCCTGCCTACAGACAGCATTGTGGCTTTATTCTAGGTCCATCACGTAAGTGATGTGACTTATTTCTTCTGCTTTGGCATTGCACTTATGGTGCATTGTGACACCCAACTGGGTACTGCACTCAGGGACATGACTCATTTTTTGTGGGGCTCTGCCAATAAGAAGCTTTGTAACATGACACTTGGTTCATTACCCAGGTGATGTTTCTTCTGTCTTGCCTGAGCTCTAACCACCAGAGAGACTGTGAACTGTTGCTGAACCTAGCACCAAAGTGAGGACATTCTCCTGCCTTGGTCCTGCACATAGGGGCTATTGTAACATATTTCCAGGACAATTGTTTAGGTGAAGGTTGTCTCTTCTGTGCCTAACCCCTGCTCATAGCGTGGATTTTGATATATTACTTAAACCAGCATCCAGGTGATGTGACTCTTTTCCAGGAGTACTGCCCACAAGGAGAATTGTAATATTTCACTGGACCTGCACTCACTCAGGTGATGTGACTTTCCTTTCTTCTCCTTGCCCACAGGTGATAGTGTGCCATATACCTGAGACCAGAACAAAGGAATAATAACAACTCTTATACCTGGAGCCAGGATGTACAGAATCCTGACTCTCATCCCTGGACATTTCCACTGGTATTATTATGACATATACCTTTGTCCAGTTCCTTAGTGATTTAATAACCCTGCCAAATTATAGCACACAGATGACATTTTGACATATACCTGGACCTAGAACCTCGGTGATTTGACTCCCCTGTCATAATTGTCCTCAGAAAATTATAACATCTCTATGGACCCGTCATCTAGGTAATGTGATGTTTCTCATTTGCCCGAACCTCCTTCCAGTGAAGAGTGTAGCATTTCTAAACACTGCATCTAAGTCACCTGACTCTCTTGTCTGGGCCATTTTAACAGGAGGCTTTGTGACATACCTCTGGACCCATCATTTAGGTGATATGACTCTCCTCATCTGCCTAGACACTCTACATAAGAGACATTATGCCATAGAGCTGGGACTAGCACCAAAGTTTTGTGACTTTTCTATTGGTGCCCTGCTGACAAAGAGAATGTTGGAATACTTCTTGCTTCGAATTTAGGCGATGTGTTTTTTCTGTCTGTTTTATAACCAAAGAGGGGATGGTGACATTTACCTAGGCACAACTAATAGGCATGATAATGACTCTCATATGTGGTCTCAGCCAATAGATGATATTTTAGCTCTTATAGCCAGGTTTAGGGACATGAGTGATGTAGAATCTTCTGGTAAAAAGTCACAGAAGATTATACCAGTTACACATATTTTATGACACCCTTGTGTTGTATAGAAAGAGTCATATAGGGCATAGAACACAGAACAAATTGTGAGTCTCATATGCAGACCCAGCTGACAGTAAGGATTTTCACCATCACAGATGGTTGAAGGCAACTGTCCTACATGAAAACAGGACACGTGTGGTATTCTAAAGCTAATCTCTAGAATTTTATTCCATCAATACTGTCATATAAATGTTTGCCAATCACCGGTGTGATTTCACTCTACAGACTTGTTCAAGCCTACATATGGGATTTTGATATTTACCTGCACCAAGTTTGAAGTGATGTTACTCTTCTGCCTGAACCCTCTTCTCAGTAAGAATTGTGCCATCACTGGGTCCAGCACCCAAGTGATGTTACATTCTTGCCTGCACTATGACACAGACATCATTGTGACATATTACTGTGTCCATCACCTAAAAGATGTAAGTCTTTCCTCTGTAATGATCCCTGAACACATGGCAGGATGTGACATATTCCTAGGCCTGGAAAACAGGTGATGATACACTTTTGACAGGACCATGACCAAAAGAGGGCATTTTGAAACACCACAGGGCCTATCAGTGATGATATGTCTCTTCTGCTTGGGATCTGCCCACTGGAAGAGTGAAATATTGCTAGGCCAGATACAAAGGTGATGGTACTCTTTTGCCAGGAACATGCTTTAAGGAAAGCTTTGTGACGTATTTACATGACTATCACCTAGGTGATGTGACTTCCTGCTTGGTCCTGCTCACATGGAACATTGTGACGTAAGTGTGGAACCTGCACCTAGGTGATGTAACTGTTTTGACTCCATCCTTTTCTAAGGAGGGCTTGTGAATATCTCAGCACCCAGGACCAAATGATATGGCTCTTCAGCCTGGATTCTGCTCACTTACTAAATTGTTTAGGTATTTATAATGTATCAGAACAATTGACATATTGTGACATATTAAGGCCACCACTTAGGTAATGTGACTCTCAACTTGTTGCCGAATACTGCCCACGAACAGGCCTTTTGCCATATTTTAGGGCTCAGCCCCCAGACAACGTTACTCTTCTGCTGAGGTCACGCATAAATAGGGAATTATGGCATATTGTTTGGTCCAGCACCCTAAAGATGTGACTCTCCTGCCTGTGCCAGAGCCACACAGAAAGTATATTGAAATATCTTTGGCCCAATCTGTATGTTTTGGCTCGCATCACTTTGCTTGATTTCTTCCATGTGTGATTGTATCATATTACTGAGCTCCATTTCCCAGTTAATGTGGCTCTCTTCACTAGCCGTTGCCTAATGAGGGCATTGTGATACATTGCTTCGCACAACAACTAAATGATGTTAACCTTCTGCCTAGCTTTTGCCCCCCAAAATGGATTATGATGTATACCTTACTCCAGTTCAAAGTCATGATGATCAAACTTATATTGGGATTCAGCCCATAGGAGATATTTTTCCCTCCCATCTCTAGGTTTACTTCAATAGATAAGGCCTTTCATTGGATATTTTTACAAAACTCACAGAAGTTTACAGCACTAACTAGTATCATAAACACTTATTGCATGGTACAGGGCCCATCAAAATGTTAATATTCTGAATCTCAACTACACATTGAGATGAAAGTAAAAGTTGTGACTATCCTATATTTACAAGGCCCACTGTTCAGGTCTTGAGTCTAATAAGTGAAAACAGTACAAAATTGGAATTGTAACTTTCACAAGGAATCTGGCTACAGGTGGGATCATGACTCAATTCTGGACCCAGCTCACAGGCATAATAGTCTCATTGCTGAAGCCAGCATATGGGAGAGATGCTGACTGTCATACCTTGGTTTAGGAAAATATGTAATATCCTTGAGTCCATAGCAGCATGTAGGCCTCAGAGTGTTTTGCAACTCTCATGCATGCTGTGTAAAGACTTCAAATATTGTAGAGGGTCATACAGTGGCCCAGGAAACACGTGACATTGTGACTCTCATAAACACAGCCAACTCACAATTAATAGTGTCACCCTCAAAGACAAGGAGATTGGTCATGTTACTAGGCATAGTGCCCAGGTGTTGAGACATTTTGGCTTAAATTTCTTCTCATGGGTGCACTGTGACATATCACTGTATTAGAATCAAAAAAATGTGAATCTTCTGCTTGGGCCCTGCCAAAAAAGAATATTATCACGTATTTCTGGCCGATAAGTTTGGTGATTTGTCTCTCCTGCCTGTGTTCTGCCCCCAGAGCACACTGCAAAATATTATTTCGCTTAACATCTACATCACGTTACCCACCTCTCCTGTCTAGGTTCTGCTCACCAAATAAGTTGTAACATACTGCTGATTGCAAAACCTAGGTAATGTGACTCTCCTTAATATTCTAGACTATGTCAAGAGAGGAGATTATTATATATTGCAGAGCCCAGCACCTGGGTTGAGTGACTCTTCTCTTTTTCTCTTTTACTGTCAATAGTGGACTTGATGACATACTATTTCAATCTGTTTCCAGGTGATGTGACTCTTTAGACTAGGCCAGACCTACAAATGTGATTATACTGTATCAGTAGCTAAGAATCCAGGTGATGTGACTCTCTTGGTTTCTTCCTGCTCATAGGTGGAACTGTGACAAATGTCTGGGTTAGGCACTCCTGCACAATAATATCTCACACCTGGACCCAGGCTGTATGTTGTGCTTCAGTCAGGATGGTGGCAGAAATATTAAGAAGCAATATTATGAAACATTATAAGGAATAGTCATAAACCTTTTTGAAAGGCTGAAAATTTACATAGCTTGTAATAATTGAACAGGCTTAAGGTGGCCAGTTCTTATCTTAGCATATTAGATCATAGGGTAAAATTAGGGACAATATAGGCTTCCCCAGTTAAGTCTGTTTATTCTACCCTCACTAATTAGCCTTTGAACAAGATGGCCCTCTGGTGGGGAGTTTGACCAGGAAAATTGCCCCCTAATAGTATTTTCTTTAGACTGTGGTACCTGACATGAATCATTTGTAGAACTACTCTCTTAACCATATTAATTATCTACAAGTGTGTTTACTCAAAGCTTCTGTTGTTAATTCTATGCTAAACAAATGCCTGGATTACAAGTTGCTTAGTGCCAAATTTGTCATTCTTTACAGGACTCTCCTTAGAGTTTGTGAGTGGCCTGGGACCCTCAGCTGGACTGGCAAAATATCTGTGTGTCAGTGTACTGTATTTATTTATCACTGGGTCAGAGGTCTGCAAGGGACAGTCTAGTGCCTCCGCAAAAGGAGTGCAACCTCACCAGAAGACATATTTTGACTCTCATAACCAGTTTGAAGCTATTGGTTCTGGGTTGTTCACTTGTATAAAGTTCACAAAGGATTATAACACTCAGGCATAACATGTAAAGGCTTAATGGTACAAAGAGTGTCATAACAGAGACCAATAACCAGGTGAGAATGTGACTCTCATATGCAAAACTAGCTGACACAATTGTCATTCTCACACATGTTCAGGGCCTGCTAATGTGGTACTGAATCTCGCACATAAAAAAGCAGTCAAAGGTTGCAATAATTACTCTCCTACAGGAATCTGATTTACAGGTGGTTTGGTAACATTTGAACCATGATTCAGTACACTCTGGTGCTGTGATTCACAGACTGAAACACAATCTTCAAGCAAGAATAGGCACTTATATATGTATCTGGCTCATTGTTGAATTGTGACTCCTCTGCTTTGACCCAACTCATAGAAAGTGTTGACTCACATACACAAAACCAGGACATGTATGAGATGCAAAACTTATTTTTAAATCTTCCTGAGAGTGTTATTGGGACAGGTAACTTTGCACAGCACGTGAATAATTTGGCTCTCTTTTATCTGTGTGTCAGTGTACTGTATTTATTTGTCACTGGGTCAGAGGTCTGCAAGGGACAGGCTAGTGCCTCTCAAAAGTCACTGAAGTGAGCATCCAAGTGATGTAACTCTTCTACCAGGGCCCTGCCTGCAAGGAGGATTGTGACATCTCACTGGACCCCACCTACATAGGTGATGTGACTTTCTTACCTTCTATGAAGAGCAATTTTATATATCACTGGGACTATCAACCAGATGTTATAAATTATCTGCCTGAAAACTTTCTACAAAGAGAATTGTGTCTTATATCTAGGTGCATCATGTAAGTGATGCGACTCCCTTCTATTCATTTGGCCCTGCAATTACAGTGCATTGGGATACATAACTAGGTACTGCTCCCAGGTGATGTGATTCTTCTATTTTGGTTTTGCCAACAGGATTTATGTGACATATTACTTTGTTTTCCAACTAGGTAATATTTCTTTGCTTTTGCCTGGGCTGTGAACAAATGGAGACTATGACACATTGCTGGGCCTAGCACCAATGTGAAGTAACTCCCACTTGGGTACTGCACATGAGGGTCATTGTGACATACATCCAGGAAAACTACCCAGGTGAAACGAATATCCTCTTTTGCCAAAGTCCTGCCCACACTGGGGGTTCTCAAAAGTCACTGAAGTGAGCATCCAAGTGATGTAACTCTTCTACCAGGGCCCTGCCTGCAAGGAGGATTATGACATCTCACTGGACCCCCACCTACATAGGTGATGTGACTTTCTTACCTTCTCTCTGGCCATGGGTGATATTGTGCTTTATACTTAAGTTCATAACAAAAGCCTAATATCAACTCATATGTCTGGAGCCAGGACATGTGCAGTATGATGAGTCTTATTCTTAAACCATTCCACAAGTTTAGTTGTAACATATACTTTTGTCCAGCTTCTGAGTGATTTAATAACTCTGTCTAGGTATAGCCCCAAAATGAGATGTTGGCAAATATCTGTGCCAAACACCTTGATGATTTGACTGTGATATCTTGACAATGTCCTCAGGGGGAGTGTCACATATTTCTGGACACATTTCATGACATTACTCTAGGTTACATGACTCTCCTCTTTGTCCTGTCCTCAGTTTCCTTTAGTAATTGTAGCATTGGTAAACACTGCATCAAAATGAGATTATTGTCTTTTCTGGTTTCTGGACCCCTTCAACAGGAGGCGTTGTGACATATTTGTGAGCACAGCTTTTAGGTGATACAACTCTCCTCTCCTACCTGGTCACTGCCGACAAAGACATCATGCCACAGAGATAGACCTAGCACATAAGTTTTGAGACATTTCTGAAAAGACTTTGCCTACAAAGAGAATATTGGAATATTTTCAGCCCAGCATTTAGGTGATGTTACTTTTCTGCCTGCTTCATAACCACAGAGGGAATTGTAACATACACCTAGGCATGACTAACAGGAATGATAATGATTCTTACATGTGGATTCAGCCAATAGAGGATATTTTGACTCTTATGACTAGGTTTAGGGACATGCATGATGTCCTGAATTACTTTCTTGCACAAAGGTCACAAAAGATTATGATACTCCTACATATTTTACAAAGTCCTTGGGTTATACAGAAGGAGTCAAAGTAGGTCTCAGAATGCAGGTAAAATATAAGTCTTGTATGCACATCCAGCTGAGAGTAAGGCCTGTTATCACCTCACATGGATAAAGTCAACTGTCATACTTGAAAAAGGACATGTGTGGTATTGTAAATCTCATATTTGGAATAGTTGGACAGTGTGATTGTGATATCAGTCTTTGCCAAGCACCTGTGTAGTTTGACTAGCCAGGCTTATTCCAGCACATACATGGGATTTTGATATCTACCTAGACCAACCTCAAGGTCATGTGACTCTCCTGCCTGGGCCTTTCTCTAAGCAAGGGTGATATATCACTGGATCTTGCATCTAGGTGATGTAACATTCTTGCCTACACCACGCCCACCACAATTATTGTGACATATGCCTGTGTCCACCTCTGAGATGTAACTCTCATTTCTGGAATGGTCTCTTCACATAGAAAGAATAGTGACATATCGCAAGGCCAGGCACAAAGGCATAGGTAACGTTTGCCATAGCCATGCCCAAAAAGGGCATTGTGACATATCTCTGGGCCTATCATCTAGGTTATGCTGCTCTCTTGCTTGGGCCCTGCCAACCTGGAGGCTGACATATTTCTCGGCCAAGCACACAGGTGAAGGTCTTCTTTTGCCTGGGCAAAAGGCATTATAGAGGACATTGTGACAATCTCCAGACCTATCACCTAGGTGAAGTGATCCCTTTTTAGGGCCCTACCCACATGGAACATTGTGGCATAAGCAGGGAACCTGCACCGAGGTGATGTAACCCTCTTGCCTGCGTGCTGTCCTAAGAAAGCCTTGTGATATATCTCAGGACCCAGCACCCAAATTATGTGGTTCTTCTGCTTGGTTTCTGTCCTTATGGTACCCTGTGACATATTCCTAGACAAGCACCTAAGTGATATGACTCTTCTAATCCGACTGTGATCTGCCTAGAGGGGATATTGGGATACATATATGAAACTAAGACAGAAGTAATATGACTCTCTTTTTCTTCCTGAGTCTTCACAATAAGGATGTTGACTCATTGCTGAGTGAAGCATTCAGGATATGTGACCCTCCTGTTTTTCCCAAACCATGCCCACAAAAATGAATTTTGACCTGTTTCAGGGTCCGGCACCCAGGTGATGTTACTCTTCTGCTTGGGTTCTGTATAAAGAGAAAATTATGGCATATTGCACATTTCTGGGCCCGGGATGTTTTTAATTTGACTCCCTTCCATTGCTGGAGTCAAATATTTTGACGCATATTGTGCCCATTAGGTAGGTGTTTTGGCTCTCATAATTTGCCTAGGTTTTTTTGCACACGTTGGATGGTGTCTTATCACTGAGTGCAGCACTCAGTTAATGTGACCCAATTTCCTATATGGACTGCCTAGAGAGGGCATTGTGACGTATTGCCCGGCACAGTACCTAAGTGATATTACCCTCTTTCCTAGCTTTTGCTCACAAAAGGGATTATGACATATACCTAGGTTCACTTCACAGACATGATGATGAACTTTATGTTGGGATTTACCCAATAAAATATATTTTACTTTTCATCGTTAGGCTTAGTGCAATCGGTAAAGTCCTGGGTGGCATATTTGTACCAAGCTCATAGAAGCTTTCAACAATAAGTTATATTGTATTAACTCTTTGTTGGTAGAAAGTTTCATAACAGGGTCCAGCAAAAAGTTCAGATTATGACTCGTTTACATAACCAGTTGAAAATAAAAGTCATCATCACCCCACATTTACAATATCTGCTATTGAGATCTCGAGTCTAACAAGGTAATGCAGCACAAAGTATGATTTGTGACTTTTATATGTGGATGTAGTCACAGATGGAATAGTGATTCACTTCTGGACACAACCCACAGGCTTAATAATTGGTCTTCCCCCTTAATGCTGCCTATAGGAGAGATACTGACCACCAAACCTAGGTTTAGGATAATATATATGATTCTGAGTCCATATGAACATATGGGCTTCAGAGAGGTTTGCAACTCTCATGCAGATTTCATTATCCCCAAGGGTGCTTTAGAGAGTCTCATACATTGGCCCAGCACAAACATGAGATTGTGACTCTACTATACATGGTCAGCCAAAATCTAAAGGTTTCACTCTCAAAGATGAAGAGGACAATTGTACATATCTGTGGGACCAGCACCCAGCTGATGTAAAATCTTGGCCTAAACATGGCTACACAGAGCGTTATGACTCTCATCTAACTCTATCATGTAAATGATGTCATTTCCTTCTACTGCCTTGGTCTTGCACTTATCGTGCATAGTGACACATTATAGTGTACTGCACCCAGGTGATGTGGCTCAATTTTGTGTGGAGTTCTGCCAATAGGAAGCTTTGTAACATATCACTTAGTTCAGCAGCTAGGTGATGTTTTTTTCTCTCTTGCCTGAGCCCTGATCACCAGAGAGACTGTAACAAATTCTGAACTCAGCACCAGTGTGAAATCATTCTCCTGCATGGTCCTGAACATAGGGACAATTGTGACACATATCCAGGCCAATTGCCTAGATGCAGTTTTTCTCTTCTCCTGCCTAAGCCTTGCCCACAGAAGGAATTTAGATATATCACTGAAATCAGCATCCGGTGATGTGACTCTTGTTCCAGAGTCCTGCCCACAGGGAAGATTGTGACATTTCACTGGACTAGCACCCACTCTGATGAGGTGACTTTCATTTCTTCTCCCTGCCCACAGGTGATATTGTGCCATATACTGGAGAGAAGACAAAAATCCTATAACAACTTTTGTGCCTGGAGCCAGAACATTTGCAGGATGGTGACTCTCATTCCTGAACCTTTCTACAGGTGTTGTTGTGACGTATACCTTTGCCCAGCTTCTGAGTGATTTAATAATCCTGCCTATTTATAGCCCAGAGATCACAGTTTGATATATACATTGGCCAAAAACCTTGGTGATTTGACTTTCCTGTCATAACATTGTCCTTAGAAGGGATCGTAACAAACCTCTAAACCCATCATCTAGGTTATTTGACTTTTCTCTCCTGCCTGAACTCGGCTTCAAGTGAAAAGTGTAGCATTTCTAAGCACTGCATTTAAATGATATGACTCTTTTGCCTGGGGCCTTTTAGCAGAAGACATTGTTACGTGTCTCTGGGCTCATCATTTAGGTGGTATTACTCTTGTCTCCTGTGTGGACACTCTCCAGCAAGGGCATTATGCCATAGACCTGGGCCTAGGACCAAATTTTGTGGCTTCTGTCTTATAGTCCTGCCTGCAAAGAGAATATTGAAACAATTTTGACTCAAGGTTTACGTGGTGTGGTTTTCCTGCCCGTTTAATAACCAAAAAGGGCATTTTAACATATACCTAGGCACAACTAACAACCATAATAGTGACTGTCATATGTGAACTCAACCAATAGGAGAAATTTTGACTTTTATAACTATGTTTAGGAACATAAGTGATGTCAATTATCTCTCCCTGGTAAAATGTCACAGAAGAGTACAACACTCACACCTGTTTTGTAACACCCTTGTGTTGTATAAAGAATGCCATAACAGGGCCTAGTACACAGAGAAAACTGTGAGTCTCATATGCAAACCCAACTGACAGTAAGAACTTTCACCATCACAGATGGATGAAGGCAAATCTTCTACATGAAAAAGGACATGTGTGGTACTGTAAATCTAATTCCTAGGATATGATTCCATAGGGACTGTGACATAAATCTTTGTCATGCACCTGTGTGATTTCATTCTTAAGATTGGTTCAAGCCTACATATAAAATTTTGATTTATCCCTGGGCCAGCCTTGAAGTTGTTTGACTCTTCAGCCTGGGCCATCCTCTCAGTAAGAGTTGTGACATAAATGGATGCAGTAACCAGGTGATGTTAACATTTTTGTCTGCACCATGACACAGACATCATTGTGACATATTACCGTGTCCATCACTTTAAAGACATTACTCTCCTCTCTGGAATGGGCCCTGCACACAGGATAGGATAGTCACATATACATAGGCCAGGCACACAGGTGATGATACAATTTTTTGCCCAGGGTCATGCCCAAAAGAGGGCATTTTGATATATTGCGGCACCTATTGTGCAGGTAATATGGCTCTACTGCTTGGGATCTGCCCACTTGAAGAGTGACATATTGCTAGGCCAGACACAAAGATAATGGTACTCTTTTGCCAGGGACATGGTTTAATGAAAGCTTTGTGACACATCTCTATGCCTATCACCTAGGTGATGTGACTTCCTGCTTGGCCTTACCCACATGGAGCATTGTGACATATGTGTGGAAACTGCACCTACGTGATGTAACTCTTGACTGGGTCTGTTTCTGAGGATGGCTGGTGAATATCTCAGGACCCAGGATCAGGTGATGCGGTATTTAGTCTTGTTTTCTCCCACATATTTAAGTGTGACATATACTTAAAGAAGCACCTAGGTGATATGACTCTTTTTCTGCCTGAGTCCTGCCTACTTGTGACATATCTGTGGGCCCATAACTATGTGATATGACTCTCTTACTCTGTCTGCACTGTGATAATAAGAATATTGTGAAATGTTGATGAGCCCTTCACTTAGGTAATATAACTTTTGTCTTGTTGCTGAACAATCCCCACAAATAAGACTTTTGCTGTATTTTAGGGTCCAATACCCAGATGACGTTACTGTTCTGACTAGGTCATGCATAAAGAGGGAATTAGGGCATTTTGCTTGACCCAGTCCCCTAATGATGTGACTCTCCTGCTTGTGCCAGAGACACAAAAGGTATTTTGAAAATCCTTTTCCCATTCTGTACGTATTTTGCCCCTCATAACTTTGCTAGTTTTCTTCCACGTGTTATTGTATCATATTGCTGCTCCAGACTCCAGTTAATGTGATTTTCTTTCCTGGGCCCTGAGTAGATAGGGTGTTGTGACATATTGCTTGGCACAATACCTAAGTGATGTTAACCTTCTGCCTAGTTTTTTGCCCACAAATGGGATTATGACATATGCCTTAATTCAGTGCAAAGCATAATGATCTAGCTTATGTTGGGATTCAGCCAATAGAAGATATTCTGTCTCACACTGCTAGGTTTGAATCAATAGGTTAGGCCCTCCATTGCATATTTATACAAAGCTCAGAGAAATTTACAACACTGATTCATATCATAAAAACTTCCTGAGTGGTACAGGGATATTTATAACAGATCCCAGCAAAATGTTAAGATTGTGAATCTCCACCACACATTCAAATGAAAGTAAAAGTTGTTTCCTTCTCACATTTACAAATAGCATTATTAAGGTCCTAAGTCTAACAAGTGAATACAGAACCAAGTTGGAATTGTGACTTTCAAAAGTTAATTTTGCCACAGTTAGGGTGATGACTCATTTCTGGTCCCAGGTTACAGGTTTTAAAATGGTCTCATCTCTGAAGCCAGCCTACAGGAGAGATGTTGAGTATCATACCTTGGTTTAGGGCAATATGTGAGACCGTTAGTTCATATAAACATGTAGGCCTCAGAGAGGTTTTCAATTCTCATGCATTCTCTATAATGTTCTCAGATGTGGCAGAGAATGTCACACAAGGGTCAGCACACACATGAGATTGTGACTGTCATATAAACAACCAGCTAACCATTAATTGTGTCACCCTTAAGGATGAGGAGATTGTGTCTTATCACTTGGCGTCGTACCCCAGTGTTGAGACATCTTTTCTTTAAATTGCTTTCCAAAAGGGCATTGTTACATATCACTGGGTCAGAATCATGATAATGGGACTGTTCTACTTGGGCCTGGAAAACAGGGAATATTTTCACACACCACCAGGCCTATTGGCTAGCTGATACATCCCTCCTGCCATTGCATTGTCCACAGGGGACCATTGTGATATATCACTAGATATAACATCTAGGTAACGTGACTCTCCTCTCCTGCCTGGAAATTGTCCATCAAAGAAACTGTGACATACAACTGAGAGCAAAACCTAGGTGACATGACTCTCCTATTTTTCCTGGACTCTGCCAAAACAGGGAATTTCTACATTTTGCTGAGCCCGGCACCCAGGTATTGTCTTTTTTTTTTTTTTCATCAAACCTGTCTAAATTGGGCATGGTGACATATTACTTGAGGCTCTACCCAGGTGATGTGGCTCTTCTGCCTGATTTCTGCCCATATGTTAGATTGTGACATATAACTAGGAAAGCACCTAGGTGATATGACTCTCCTTTTCAATCTGTGCCCTGCCTACTGGGATAGAAGGATCTATCTCTGAGTCCAAGGCCTAAGTGAAGTGACTCTTTTCTTCAGCCTGGTCTTTACAATGAGGGGACTGTAACATATTGCTGAGCCCAGCAGTCAGATTTTTTGACTCCCTTTTCTGTTGAACCATGCAAACAGAAATTTTGGCCTATTGCAGGGCCCAGTATGCATATAATGTTACTTTTTTTGCCTGGATTTTGCATACAGTGAGGATTATGTCATATTGCTGGTCCCAGCACACTAAAAATATGACTATCATGATTACTTGCAGCTACAGAAGGTATTTTGACACATACTGATCTTATTCTGTAGGTGTCTTGACTTTGAATTTTTTTTTTTTGCTGCTCTTTTTCTACATATGGGATTGTGTCATATTCTGAGTCTACTATCCACTTAATGTGACTTTAATTCCTATATCCTGCCTAGAGATGGCATTGTGACATGACGCTCGGCACAGCACCAAAGTGATGTTATACCCTGCTTAGTTTTTGTCCCACAAATGGGACTATGACATTTACCATACTTCAGTTCACAGGCATGATGGTCTAAATTATACTGAGATTTAGCCAATAGGAGATACTTTGCCTTTTATCACTAGGACTAGGGCAATAATTGAGGTTGTGTGTTGCATATTTGTACCAAACTCAAAGAGCTTTACAACACTAAATCATAATATATAAACTCCTTGTGGGATACAGATAGTTTCATGATAGGCACTAGCAAAAATTCAGATTTGGACTCTAAATTACACACCCAGGTAAAAGTAAATGTTGTCACTATTCCACATGTCCAAAGTTCATTGTTAAGGTCTTGAGTCTAACAAGTGAATACAGTACAAATTTGGAATTGTGACTTGCATATGTGGGTCTGACCATAGGTGGGATGGTGACTCATTTCTGGATCCAGCTCATAGGCATAATAAAGTGTCTCATCTCTGAATCCAGACTACAGAAGAGATGTTGAATATTATACCTGGGTTTAGGACAGTATGTAGATCATGAATCCATACAAGCATGTAGGCCTCAGAATGATTTGAAACTCTCATGCATACTGTATAAAGCCTTCAAACACTGTAAAGTGTCAGTCAGTGGTCCAGGAAACACATGAAATTGTTACTGTCGTATACACACCCAGCTCACAGTTAATGATGTCACCCCCAAAGGCAAGGAAATTTTGTGTATTACTAGGCCTAATACCCAGCTGTTGAGACATTTTGGCATAAATTCATACTCATGGGTGCATTGTGACATATCACTAGGTTCATATCATTATAATGTGACTCTTCTGTCAGGACCCTACCAGCAGGGGATATTATCATATATCTCTGGGCCTATAAGTTGGGGGATTTGTCTCTTCTGCATGTTCTCTGTCCCCAGAGGATATTGGAGAATATTGTTTAACTTAATATCTAGGTCATGTGACTGTCCTCTCCTGCCTGGATCTGGCTCACCAAAGAAGTTTTGACATATTGCTCATTGCAAAACCTATGTGATGTGGCTTTTCTTTATATTCTAGCCTCTGCCAAGAGAGAAGATTATTATAGTTTGTAGAGCCCAGCACTTAATTAGAATGATGTTCCTCTTTTTCTTTTTTCCTGTCAATAGTGCGCTTGGTGACCTAATCTTTGATGCTGTCACATCATGGAGATTATAGTGTATCACTGACTCAGCACCAAGGTGATGTAATGTGACACTTCTGACTATGCCCAGCCTACAAATAAGACTATACTGTATAACTGGCTCAACACCCAGGTGATGTGACTTTCCTTTTTTGTCCCTGCTCACAGGTCAAGTTGTGACATATATATGGGTTAAGCACTCATGCGGAATGATAACTCTCACACCTGGATGCAGCCAGTAGAGATATTTGACTCTCATGGCAAGTTTCATGTTCATATGTAAAGTCTTGGGTTTTTCAATTATATAGAGTTCACGAAGGATTATAACACTCAAGTATATCATATAAAGCCTTAATTGTACAAAGAGTGTCATAACAGAGGCCAGCAAATGAAGTGAGAATGGGACTTTTGAACACACACCTAGCTGACATGATTGTCATTCTCACACATGAACAAGGCCTAGGAATGATATACCAATCTCATATATAAAAAACAGCCAAATGTTTAAATAATTAATCTCATACATAGATCTGATTCACAGGTGGTTTGGTAACATTTGAATCATGATTCAGCACACCTGTGGTGTTGTGTTTCCCCTACTGGAACACAATCTTCAAGTGGAATTGGGGAACATATACATGAATCTCGAGCATTGTTGCGATTGTGACTCTTCTACTAACATCTACCTCATAGAAAGTGTTGACTCACATACAGGAAACCAGGGAATGTGTGGAATGTGAAACTTATTTCTGAACATATCTGAGAGTGTGATTGGAACAGGTAACTATGTCCAGCACATGAATAATCTATGAATAGTCTGACTCTCTTTTCTAGGCCCAGACCACAGATGAAATAGTGCCATATGTTGAACAAGTACCTAAGGAACATATAATACATTCCTTAGCCTTGCCTGAAAAGGGCACTTTAATGTATCAATGGGGTCATCACCCAGGTGATGTGAATTATCTGCCTAAAACCTGCCTACAAGAAGAATTGTGTTTTATATCTACATCCACCACAAATTGATATGACTCCCTTCTACTGCCTTGGCCCTGCACTTACAGTGCATTTTAACACATAACTGGATACTGCACCCAGGTTATGTCATTCTCCTTTATGGGTTCTTCCAACAGGAACATTTTAACGTATCACTTAGCTCAGCATGTAGGTGGTGTTCCTTCACTCTTTCCTGGTCCCTGACCACAGGGAGATCGTGACATATTTCTGTGTCCAGCACCCCTTTGAGGTCACACTCCAGCCTTGGTAATGCACATAAGAAGCATTGTGACACATAGCTAGCCCAATTGCCCAGGTGAAATGAGTGTCCTCTTGTGCAAAAATCCTGCCCAGTGAAGAGATTTTGATATATCACTGATACCAGCATCCAGGTGATTTGACACTTCTGCTAGAGTCTTGCCCACAAGGTGGATTGTGACATCTCACTGGATCCACATCCATGTAGCCGATGAGACTTCCTTGTCTTCTCTCTGGCCACGGGTAATATTGTGCCATATACCAGAGAGCATAATAAAAGCCTAATAATAACTCATATATCTGGAGCCAGGACATGTGCAGGATGGTGACTCTTATTCTTAAACCTACCTAAAAGTGTAATTGTGACATATACCTTTGCCCAGTTCCTTAGTGATTTAATAATTCTGCATAGATATAGCACCAAAATGACATTTTGACAAACCTTTGGGCTAAGCATCTTCTAGATTTGACCATGTTATCTTAACAATATCCACAGGAGTGATTGTAATATATTTCAGCCCATCATCTAGGTTGCATCTCTGTTGTCTCCTGACTATCCATGGCTTTCTTTGGTAACTGTAGCATTTCTAAACACTGCATCCAAATGATATGACTCTCTTGCCTGGGCTCTGTCAAGAGGAGGCATAGTGACACATTTTGGGGTCTATCATTGAGCTTACAAGGCTCTCCTCTTATGACTGGACACTGCCGACAAGGGACATTGTGCCACAGATCTGTATCTAGCACACAGGTTATGTGCCATATCTGACAGGATCCTGCCTACCAATAGAATATTGGAATATTTATGGTCAAGAATTTAGGCTATATGGCTGTTCTGCCTGCTTCATAACCACAGAGAAAATTGTAACATATACTTAGGCACAGCTCACAGAATAATAGTGACTCTCATATGTGGACTCAGCCAACAGATATTTTGACCCTTATAAATAAGTTTAGGGATATTTTTTGATGTCTTGGATCACCTTCTGCAAAGGTCACAAAAGATTACAACACTCACACATATTTTACAACGTCTTTGGGTTATACAGATAGAGTCAAAGCAGGGCTCAACACACAGGAGAAATTGTAAGTCTTGCAGGCACGCCTAGCCGACAGTAAAGAGAGTCAGTGTGATTGTGATACAGATCTTTGCCAAGCACCTGTGTAATTTCACTCTCCAGACTTGTTCCAGTCCATGTATGTGTAGGTAAAATAAAGAGAGATCAGACTGTTACTCTGTGTCTATGTAGAAAAGGAAGACACAAGAAATTCCATTTTGATCTGTACCCTGAACAATTGCTTTGCCCTGAGATGCTGTTAATCTATAACTTTGCCCTAACCTTGAGATCCTAAAAACAGGAGTTGTATGGAATCAAGGTTTAAGGGAACTACAACTGTGCAGGATGTGCCTTGTTAACAATATATTTACAGTCAGTGTGCTTGGTAAAAGTCATTGCCATTCTCCAGTCGTGATAAACCAGGGGCACAATGCACTGCAGAAAGCCACAGGGATCTCTGCCCTGGAAATCCAGGTATTGTCCAAGGTTCCTCCCCATGTGATAGTCTGAAATATGGCCTCTTGGGATGGGAAAAACCTGACTGTCCCACAGCTTGACACCTCTGAAGGGTAGCTGTGCTAAGTAGGATTATTAAAAGAGGAAGTCGTCTTGCATTTGAGATGGAGGAAGGCGATTGTCTCCTGCCTGTCCCTGGAAACTGAATGTCTAGGTATAAAACCTGATTGTACATTTGTTCTATTCTGAGATAGGAGAAAAACAGCCCTGTGCCAGGAGGTGAGACATGTTGGCAGCATTGCTGCTTTGTTACTCTTTACTCACTGAAATGTTTGGGTAGAGAAAAGCATAAATCTGGCCTGTGTGCACATCCAGGCATAGTACCTTCCCTTTAAATTATTTGTGACTCAGATACTTTTGCTCACATGTTTTCTTGTTGATCTTCTCTCCACTGTCACCCGTTCTCCTGCCACATTCCCCTTGCGGAGATAGTGAAAATAGTGATCAATAAATACTGAGGGAACTCAGAGACCGGTGCCAGTGCAGGTCCTCAATATGCTGAGCACCTGTCCCCTGGGCCCCCTTTTCTTTCTCTGTACTTTGTCTCTGTGTCTTATTTCTTTTCTCAGTCTCTCATTCCACCTGATCAGAAATAGCCACATGTATAGAGGGACTGGCCTCCTTCAGTATGGCATTGTGATATCTATCTAGGCCAACCTTGAGGCGATGTGACTTTCTTGCCTGGGCCCTTCTCTCAGTAAGGATTGTAAAATATCACTTGATCTAACACCTAGGTGATGTTACATTTTTGCATGTGCCATGCCCTTCATGATTATTGTGACATATTTCTGTCTCCACCATAGGTGATGAAAATCTCCTCTATGGAATGGACCCTGCACAAAGGAGGGATAGTTACTTATTGCAAGACCAGGCACACAGGTGAGGGTATTGTTTGTCCAGAGAGATGCCCAAAAAAGGGCATTGTGACATATCTCTGGGCCTATCACCTATGTTATGTAGCACTGTTTGGGAACTGCCAACCTAGAGTGACATATTTCTGCTTGGGCACTGCCTACCTAGAATGACATATTTCTAGGAAGGACACACAGGTGTTGTTACTTTTTGACAGAGCTATGCTTATAGAGATCATTATGGCATATCTCTGTGCCTATCACTTCAGTGAAGTGACTCCCGAATTGGGCCCTACAAACATGGAGAATTGTGGCATAAGCAGAGAACCTGCACCTAGGTGATGCAACAATCTTACCTGGGTGCTGTCCTAAGATAGCCTTGTGACATATGTCATTTGCCTGAACTCTGCCTACTGGGACATTGCAACATATCTCTGAGCCCATGGCCTAAGTGATGTGACTCTCTTCTTCTGCCTGGGCCTCATAATAGGGTGATTTTGACACAGTGCTGAGCCTAACACTCAGGATATGTGACTCTCCTCTTTTTCCTAAACCATGCTACCGCCCACACCTACCACCCCCCACCCCGCAAAGAAGGAATTTTTACCTATTGCAGGGTCCAACACCCAGATGATGTCACTCTTCTGCCTGGTTTTCGTAAAAAGATGAAATTATGCCTACTACTGTACCCAACACCATTATGAGGTCAATCTCTTGTCTATGCTAGAGTTGCTGAAGGTATTTTGACATATCTTGGGTCCATTATGTAGGCGTTTTAGTTCTCATAACTTTTCTGTGTTTTTTTTCTTTTTCACATGTGAAATGGTGTCATACTGCTGGCTCTAGCACCCAGTTAATGTGACCCTGTTTTCTATACCCTGTCTAGAGAAGGCACTGAGGCATATTGCTTGGCACAGCATGTAACTGGTGTTATTTTTCTGTTCATTTTTTTCTTACAAATGAGAATATGACATGTAATTTGATGTAGTTCACAGACATGATGATTACATTTATACATTATACTGGAATTCAGCCAGTAGAAGATATTTTGCCTCTCATGCTTAGGTTTAGCGCAATAGGCAAGCCATAGGTTGTATATTTATACGAAGATCAAAGAAGATTACAAAATTAAGTTGTATAATCTCATTGGTGCTAAAAAGTTTCATAACAGAACCCAGCAAAAAATTCAGATTTGGACTATTGATTACACACTGAGGTGAAATTAAAAGTTGTCACGCTCCTATATAAACAATGCCCACTGTTGAGGTACTGAGTACCTCACAAAGGAAGTACAGCACAAAGCTGGAATTGTGAATTTATATGTGGATTTGTCTGGAGGTAGGAAAATATTGGGTCTTCTCCTTTAACCCTGCATATAAAAGAGATGTTGACTATCAAACCCAGGTTTAGGGCAATATGTAAAATTTTAGGTCCATATGAGCATGAATGTCGCTGAGAGGTTTGCAATTCTCACAATGGTTTTATAAAGCCCTTAGAGGTACAAAGCATCATACATTGGCCCAACGTACACATGAGACTGTGACTCTAATATTCAAGCCTCGTTGAAAGTTAAAGGTATCACCCTAAAAGATGAGGAGATTGTGTCATATCACTAGGCCTAGTAACCAGGTGTTAAGACTTTTGTCTTAAATTCTTGCCTATAGGTGCATTGTGCATTATCCTGGGTGAGAATCTTAATAATGTGAAACTCCTGCTTGGACCCAGTCAACAGGGGATATTATTACATATCTCTGGGCCTATCAGCTAGGTGATGTGTCTCTCATGCCAGTGCTCTGCCATATTTCTAGATATAGTATCTACGTAACATGACTCTCCACTCCTGCCACTGAAGAAATTGTGACATACCACTGAGTGCAAAACCTAGGTGATCTGACTCTCCTCATTGTCTTGGACTCTGCGAATTAGAAAATAATAACATAGTGCTGAGCCCAGCACCTACAGGTATGACAATCCTCTATTTTTCAACCCAGTGTTTAGTGGTCATCATGATATTGTTTGAGACTATACCCAGGTGATATGACTGTTCTGACTGGGTCCTGACTAAAAAGGAAATTATAAAGCATCCCTTGCTCAGCACCCAGATAATGTGAATCTTCTGTCATGTCTCTTTCTAAGAGGGAAATTGTGATATATACCTGGATTCAGCTTATATGCACAATAATAACTTTCACATCTAGACCTAGTCAGTGGGAGACATTTGACTCTCATAGGCAGTCTTATGGCCATGGGTAAAGTCCTAGATCTCCCACCTGTAAGAATTCACAGAAAATTATGCTACTCAGGCATAGCATTTAAAGCCTGAGTGTTACAAAGTGTTTCATAACAGGTGCCTGCAACCAGGTACTATTTTGACTCGGGTGCACACACAGCTGACATAATTTTCATTTTCGAACATGGACAGAGCGTATTTAGGTAGTAAGCCTCACAAACATAAGCAGTCGAAGCTTGAAATTGTTACTCTTATACATGAATCTGATCCACAGGTAGTTTGGTGATGTTTCAACTATGATTTAGCAAACCTGTGGTACTTTGACTTTGCTACTGGAACACAATCTTCAAGTGGGATTGAGGCTCTTACATATAGATCTTTCCTATTTTTGAGATTGTGACACCTGTATTTCAACCCTACTTATAGGGGGTGTTGACTCTCATACCTGAAGCCAGGACTTGTGTGGGACTGTGAAACTTATTTCTGAACATTTTTGAGTGTGTGATTGAGAAGTGTGACTTCACATAGCATCTGAGTGTTCTGACTCTCCTTTTTAGGCCCAGAGCACAGTTGAAATTGTGACTTCTGTGCATCAAGCACCTAAGCAGAAATAACATCTTTTTTGGCAATGCAACAGAGGGCACTTTTACATATCACTGAGACCAGCACTTGGCTGATGTGAAATCTTGGCCTGAAGTCTGCCTATAAAGAGCACTGCAGCTTTTATTTAAGTCAATTACTCAAGTGATACTAGTTCCTTCTACTGTCTTGGCACTGCACTTTTGGTGGATTGTGACACATAACTGGGTTCTGCACCCAGCTGATATGACTCTTTTTGGGGGGATGAAGTTACTGCCAATAGGAAACTTCGTAACATATTACTTGGCTCAGCAGCTAGGTGACTTTTACTTTCTCTTGCCTGCACCCTCGTCACTGGAGAGATTATGATATATTGCTGAACACAGAACCAAAGTGAGGTTGCTCCCCTGCCTTGATCCTACACGTAGGGGCCATTGTGATGTATATTCAGGCCAATTGCCGAGGTGAAGTTTGTCTTCTCTCTTGCCTAAGTTCTGCTCACAGCGGGGATTTTATATATCACTGAAACCAGCATCCAGGTGATGTGACTCTTCTACAAGGGTCCTAGCCACAAGGATGACTGAAACATTTCAATGGACCAGCATCCACTCAGGTGATGGAACTTACCTTTTTCCTCCCATCCACAGGTGATAATGTTTCATTTACCTGAGACCAGATAAAAACCCTAATGGTGATGCTTGTCCCCAGAGCCAGGACATGTGCAGGATCATAACTGTCATCCCTGCTCCTTTTCACAGGTGTTATTGTGATATACACCTTTGCCCAGCTCTTGAGTGATTTAATAATCCTGCCTTGTTATGGCCCACAGGTGACATTTTGACCTATACCTTTGCCAAGAACCTTTGTAATTTTACTTTCCCGTCTTAACAGCATTCTCAGAAGGGATCATAGCATATCTCTGGACCCAATGTCTAGGTTACGTGACTCCTTTTCTGCATTAACCCTTCTTCCAGTGAAGACTGTAATATTTCTAAACACTGCATCCAAATGACATGAGTCTCTTCTCTAGGCTTTTTAAATAGGAGGCATTGTTATATATATCTGGGCCCATCATTTAGGTGATATGACTCCTCTATTGCCTAGAGACACTCCACAAGTGGGATTATACCATAGAACCGAGTGTAGCACCCAAGTTCTGTGACATTTCTGTAAAGGCCTTCCCAAAAAAAGAATATTGGAGTATTTCTGGCTTAGGATTTAGGTGATGTGGTTGACTGCCTGTATAACTACCACACATGGGATGGTGCCATATATGTAGACACATGTAAAAGACATGCCAAGGACTCTCATATGTGAACCCAGTCAATAAGAAATATTTTGAATCTTATAACTAGGTTTTGGGAGATGAGGAACTCCTTCTGGTGAAAAGGTCACAGGAGATTTCAACACTCACACGTATTTCATAGCATCTTTGTGTTGTATAGAGAGAGTCATAACAGGGCCTAGCACATGGAGAAAATTGTGATTCTCATATGAACATCCAGCAGGAAGTAATGGCTTTCACCATTACAGATGGATGAAGTCAACTGTCCTACATAAAAACAGAACATGGGTGGTATTGTAAATCTAATCCCTAGAATTCTATTCCATCATGACTGTTAGATAAATTTTTGCCAAGCACCTGTGTGATTTCACCCTTCAGACTGGTTCCAGCCTACATATGGGATTTTGATGTTTAGCTGGGCCAACCTTGAAGTGATGTGACTTTTGCCTGGGCCCTCCACTCAGAATTATACCATCACTGGATCCAGCATACAAGTAATGTTACATTCTTGCTTGTGCCATGCTTGCAGACATCATTGTGACCTATTACTGTGTACCTCAGTTAGAAGATGTAACTCTCCTCTCTTTAATGGGCCTTGCACACAGGGCATAATAGTGCATATTCCTGGGCCAGGCACACAGGTAATGATGCTCTTTTGCCAGAGCCATGCCCAAAAAGGGGCATTTTAACATATCACAGGACCTACCATGTAGGTAATATGGCTCTTCTGCTTGAAACTTGACCAGTTGAACAGTGATATACTGTTAGGCCAGGCACAAAGGTGATGGAACGCTTTGCTAGGGTCACACTTTCAAAAAGGCTTTGTGACTTATCTCTGGGTCTGTCTCCTAGGTGATGTGACTTACTGTTTGGCTCTGCCCACATGAAGCATTGTGACATAAGGGTGGAATTTGCACTGAATTTATGTAACTCTCATGGCTGGGTCTTTTTCTAAGTGTGACTTGTGAATATCTCAGTACCTAGGACCAGGTGATATGGCTCTTCAACCTGGTTTCTGCCCACATATTAGTGACTTATAGATAAAGCAGCACCTAGGTTTTTCTGTGAGCCCAGCCTACTGGTGACATTGGGACATATTTCTGAGCCCATGACCTAAGTGATGTGACTCCATTTTTGTCAAGGACTTTACATTGGTAAGAATGTGACATATTGATGGGTTCAGCACTTAGGTAATGTGACTCTTGTCTTGTAACTGAACTATGCCCATGAACAGAACTTTTGCCTTATTTCAGGGCCCAGATGATGTTGTTATTCTGCCTAGGTCATGCATAAAGAGGGAATTGTGGCATATTGCTTGGCATAGAACCCTAATGACATGAGTCTCCTGCTTGTGCCAGGACCACAAAGGTTTTTTCACATATCTTTGGCCCAATTTCTAGGTGTTTTGGCTTTTATCACTTTGTTGAATTTCTTCCATATGTGGTTGTATTATATGGCTGGCTCCAGCCCCTCATTAATGTCACCGTCTTTCCTAGCCACTGCTTACTGAGGGCATCGTGACATGTCGCTTGACAAAGAACCTCAGTGTTGTTAACATTCTGCATAGGTCTGTGAACAAATGGAATTATGACTTATGCCTTTCTTCAGTCCAAAGGTATGATGATGAAGCTTATGTTGGGATTCAGCCAATAAGAGATATTTTTCCTTTCACCACTAGGTTTAGGTCAAAATGTCAGGTTATTCACTGCATGTTTCTACAAAGCTCACAGTACCTTATAACACTAACTCATGTAATAAAACTTCCTGGGTGGTACAGAGAGTTTCTTAATAGTGCCCAGAAAACAGTTAAGATTATGATTCTTGACTATACACTCAGGTGAAAGTAAGTTTTTACCATCCTACATTTAAAAGCCCGTTGTTGAGATCCTGAGTCTAACAAGAGAGTACACCTCAAAGTTGGAATTGTGACTTTCATAAATGAATATGGCCACAGGTGGGATGATGACCCATTTTTTGAGCCAGCTCACAGTCATAGTAATGACATGGCCTAGCACCCAGATAATGTTACTCTTTTACATGGGTCCTATATGTAGAGAATATTATGACATACTGCTGGGTCCAGCACCCTGAAAATGTAAAACTCATGACTGTGCTAGAGCCACAGAAGATATTTTCACAGGTCCTGAGCCCATTATATAGGTATTTCGGCTCTAATTTTTTGCTGTTTTGTTATTTTTCCACATAATGAATTGTGTCATATTGCTGAGTACAGAACCCAGTTAATGTGACTCTAATTCCTATACCCTACCTAGAGAATGCATTGTGATGTGTTGCTTGGCATAGCACCTAAGTGATATCACCCTCTGGCCCAGTTTTTTTGCCCACAAATGGGACTTTGACTTCAGTTCACAGGCATGATGGTCAAACTTATATTGGAATTATATTAGGATTCAGTCAATAGGAGATATTTTACCTTTCATTGCTAGGCTTCAGGCAATAGATGAAGTCCTGGATTGCACATTTGTACCAAGCTCACAGGGCTTTACAACACTAACTCATAGGTGGGCAGAGCAAGATGGCCGAATAGGAACAGCTCCGGTCTCCAACTCCCAGCGCGAGCGACACAGAAGACGGGTGATTTCTGCATTTTCAACTGAGGTCCTGGGTTCATCTCACTAGGGAGTGTGGGACAGTTGGTGCTGGTCAGGTGCTGTAGCTCAACCAGCGAGAGCTGAAGCAGGGCGAGGCATGGCCTCACCTGGGAAGCACAAGGGGGAAGGGAATCCCTTTTCCTAGCCAGGGGAACTGAGACACACAACACCTGGAAAATCGGGTAACTCCCACCCCAATACTGCGCTCTACTAAGGATCTTAGCAAACGGGCACATCAAGAGATAATATCCCACACCTGGCCAGGAGGGTCCCACCCCCATGGAGCCTCCCTCACTGCTAGCACAGCAGTCTGTGATCTCGAGGCAAGGCGAGGCTGGAGGAGGGGTGCCCGCCATTGCTGAGGCTTAAGTAGATAAACAAAGCAGCTGGGAAGCTCGAACTGGGTGGAGCTCACAGCAGCTCAAGGAGGCCTGCCTGTCTCTGTAGACTCCACCTCTGGGGACAGGGCAGAGCTAAACAACAACAACAACAACAACAACAACAAAAAAAGCAGCTGAAACTCTGCAGACGCAAACGACTCTGTCTGACAGCTTTGAAGAGAGCAGTGGATCTGCCAACATGGAGGCTGAGATCTGAGAATGGACAGACTGTCTGCTCAAGTGGGTCTCTGATCCCTGAGTAGCGTAACTGGGAGACATCCCCCACTAGGGGCAGACTGACACCCTACACCTCACAGGGTGGAGAACACCCCTGAGAGGAAGCTTCCAAAGCAAGAATCAAACAGGTACACTCACTGTTCAGCAATATTCTATCTTCTGCAGCCTCTGCTGCTGATACCCAGGCAAACAGCGTCTGGAGTGAACCTCAAGCAATCTCCAACAGACCTACAGCTGAGGGTCCTGACTATTAGAAGGAAAACGAACAAACAAGAAGGACACCCACACCAAAACCCCATCAGTATGTCACCATCATCAAAGACCAGAGGCAGATAAAACAACAAAGATGGGGAAAAAGCAGGGCAGAAAAGCTGGAAATTCAAAAAATCAGAGCACATCTCCCCTTCCAAAGGAACGCAGCTCATCGCCAGCAACGGATCAAAGCTGGACGGAAAATGACTTTGAGAGATGAGAGAAGAAGGCTCCAGTCCATCAAACTTCTCAGAACTAAAGGAGGAATTACATACCCAGTGCAAAGAAACTAAAAATCTTGAAAAAAGAGTGGAAGAATTGATAACTAGAATAATTAATGCAGAGAAGGCCATAAACGAATTGACAGAGATGAAAACCATGACATGAGAAATACGTGACAAATGTACAAGCTTCAGTAACCGACTCGATCAACTGGAAGAAAGAGTATCAGCGATTGAGGATCAAATGAATGAAATGCAGCGAGAAGAGAAACCTAAAGAAAAAAGAAGAAAAAGAAATGAACAAAGCCTGCAAGAAATATGGGATTATGTAAAGAGACCAAATCTACGTCTGATTGGGGTGCCTGAAAGTGAAGAGGAAAATGGAACCAAGTTGGAAAACACTCTTCAGAATATCATCCAGGAGAAATTCCCCAACCTAGTAGGGCAGGCCAACATTCAAATTCAGGAAACACAGAGAACATCACAAAGATACTCTTTGAGAAGAGCAACTCCAAGACCCATAATTGGCAGATTCACCAAATTTGAAATGAAGGAAAAAATCTTAAGGGCAGCCAGAGAGAAAGGTTGGGTTACCCACAAAGGGAAGCCTATCAGACTAACAGCAGATCTCTCGGCAGAAACTCTCCAAGTCAGAAGAGAGTGGGGGCCAATATTCAACATTCTTAAAGAAAAGAATTTTAAACCCAGAATTTCATATCCAGCCAAACTAAGCTTCATTAGTTCATAAACTAAGCTTATCTTTACAGAAAAGCAAATGCTTAGAGATTTTGTCACCACCAGACCTGCCTTACAAGAGACCGTGAAGGAAGCACTGAACATGGAAAGGAACAACCGGTACCAGCCACTGCAAAAACATGCCAAAATGTAAAGGCCATCGAGGCTAGGAAGAAACTTCATCAGCTAACGAGCAAACTAACCAGTTAATATCATAATGGCAGGATCAAGTTCACACATAACAATATTAACCTTAAATGTAAATGGACTAAATGCTCCAATTAAAAGACACAGACTGGCAAACTGGGTAAAGAGTCAAGACCCATCAGTTTGCTGTATTCAGGAGACCCATCTCACATGCAGAGACATACATAGACTCAAAATAAACGGATGGAGGAAGATCTACCAAGCAAATGGAGAACAACAAAAAAAGAAGGGGTTGCAATACTAGTCTCTGATAAAACAGACTTTAAACCATCAAAGATCAAAAGAGACAAAGAAGGCCATTACATAATGGGAAAGGGATCAATTCAACAAGAAGAGCTAACTATCCTAAATATATATGCACCCAATACAGGAGCACCCAGATTCATAAAGCAAGTCCTTAGAGACTTACAAAGAGACTTAGACTCTCATACAATAATAATGGGAGACTTCAACACCCCACTGTCAACATTACACACATCAACAAGACAGAAAGTTAACAAGGATATCCAGGAATTGAACTCATCTCTGCAGCAAGCAGACCTAATTGATATCTACAGAACTCTCCACCCCAAATCAACAGAATATACATTCTATTCAGCACCACATCACATGTATTCCAAAATTGACCACATAATTGGAAGTAAAGCACTCCTCAGCAAATGTACAAGAACAGAAATTATAACAAACTGTCTCTCAGAGCACAGTGCAATCAAACTTGAACTCAGGACTAAGAAACTCAGTCAAAACTGCTCAAGTACATGGAAACTGAATAACCTGTGCCTGAATGACTACTGGGTACATAACGAAATGAAGGCAGAAATAAAGATGTTCTTTGAAACCAATGAGAACAAAGATACAACATACCAGAATCTCTGGGACACATTTAAAGCAGTGTGTAGAGGGAAATTTATAGCACCAAATGCCCACAAGAGAAAGCTGGAAAATCGAAAATTGACACTCTCACATCACAATTAAAAGAACTAGAGAAGCAAGAGCAAACACATTCAAAAGCTAACAGAAGGCAGGAAATAACTAAGATCAGTACTGAAGCAGATAGAGACACAAAAAACCCTCCAAAAAAATCAATGAATCCAGGAGTTTGTTTTTTGAAAACATCAACAAAATTGATAGACTGCTAGCAAGACTAATAAAGAAGAAAAGAGAGAAGAATCAAATAGACGCAATAAAAAATGATAAAGGGGATATCACCAACGACCCCACAGAAATACAAACTACCATCAGAGAAAACCATAAACACCTCTATGCAAATAAACTAGAAAATCTAGAAGAAATGGATAATTTCCTGGACACTTACACTCTCCCAAGACTAAACCAGGAAGAAGCTGAATTCCTGAATAGACCTGAAATTGAGGTAATAATTAATAGCCTACCAACCAAAAAAGTCCATGACCAGACGGATTCACAGCTGAATTCTACTAGAGGTACAAGGAGGAGCTGGTACCATTCCTTCTGAAACTATTCCAATCAATAGAAAAAGAGGGAATCCTCCCTAACTCATGTTATGAGGCCAACATCATCCTGATACCAAAGCCTGGCAGACACAGCAAAAAAAGAGAATTTTAGACCAATATCCCTGATGAACATCGATGCAAAAATCCTCAATAAAATACTGGAAAACCGGATCCAGCAGCACATCAAAACTTATCCACCGTGATCAAGTGGGCTTCATCCTTGGGATGCAAAGCTGTTTCAACATACGCAGATCAATAAATGTCATCCAGCATATAAACAGAACCAAAAACAAAAACCACATGATCATCTCAATAGATGCAGAAAAGGCCTTTGACAAAATTCAACACCCCTTCATGATAAAAACGCTCAATAAATTCGGTATTGATGGAACGTATCTCAAAATCATAAGAGCTATTTATGAAAAACCCACAGCCAATATCATACTGAATGGGCAAAAACTAGAAGCATTCCCTTTGAAAACTGGCACAAGACAGGGATGCCCTTTCTCACTACTCCTATTCAACATAGTCTTGGAAGTTCTGGCTAGGGCAATCAGGAAGAGAAAGAAATCAAGGGTATTCAGTTAGGAAAAGAAGAAGTCAAATTGTCCTTGTTTGCAGATGACATGATTGTATATTTAGAAAACCCCATTGTCTCAGTACAAAATCTCCTTAAGCTGATGAGCAACTTCAGCGAAGTCTCAGGATACAAAATTAATGTGCAAAAATCACAAGCATTCCTATACACCAGTAACAGACAGAGAGCCAAATCATGAATGAACTTCCATTCACAATTGCTTCAAAGAGAATGAAATACTTAGGAATCCAAATTACAAGGGATGTAAAGGACCTCTTCAAGGAGAACTACAAACCACTGCTCAGTGAAATAACAGAGGACACAAACAAATGGAAGAACATACCATGCTCATGGATAGGAAGAATCAATATCATGAAAATGGCCATACTGCCCAAGGTAATTTATAGATTCAATGCCATTCCCATCAAGCTACCAATGAGTTTCTTCACAGAATTTGAAAAGCTGCTATAAAGTTTGTATGGAACCAAAAAAGAGCCCACATTGCCAAGACAATCCTAAGTCAAAAGGACAAAGCTGGAGGCATCACACTACCTGACTTCAAACTATACTACAAGGCTACAGTAACCAAAACAGCATGGTACTGGTACCAAAACAGAGGTATAGACCAATGGAACAGAACAGAGTCCTCAGAAATAATTCCACACATCTACAGCCTTCTGATCTTTGACAAACCTCAGAAAAACAAGAAAGGGGAAAGTATTCCCTATTTAATAAATGATGCTGGGAAAATTGGCTAGCCATAAGTAGAAAGCTGAAACTGGATCCTTTCCTTACTCCTTTTACGAAAATTAATTCAAGATGGATTAAAGATTTAAATGTTAGACCTAATACCATAAAAACTCTAGAAGAAAACCTAGGTAATACCATTCAGGACATAGGCATGGGTAAGGACTTCATGTCTAAAACACCAAAAGCAAAATTGGCCTCATTTCTAACCTAGCCTAGATAAGAGATGCTGACTACTATACCTGGGTTTAGGGCAATATGTAAGATCATGAATCCATAAGAACACGTAGGCCTTAGAGTGGCTTGCAACTCTCATACATGATGTACAAAGTTTTTGAATATTGTAGAGTGTCGTACAACAACTAGGAAACATGTGAGATTGTTACTCTGATATACACACCCAGCTCAGAGTTTATAGAGTTACCCTTAAAGACAAGGGGATTTGGTGTATTAATAGGCCTAGCACTTAGGTGTTTGGCTTAAATTCCTTTCTTTGGGTGCATTTTGACATATCACTGTGTTAGAATCGTAATAATGTGACTCTTCTGTCTGGACCCTGCCAAGAGCGGATATTATCACATATCTGTTGGTCTATAAGCTAGATGATTTTTCTCTTCTGCCAGTGTCCTTCCCCCAGAAGACATTGTGCAATATTGTTTCACTTAACATCTAGGTAATGTGACTCTCCTCTCCTGACTGGGTCTTGCACAGCAAATAAATTTTGACATACTGCTGATTTAAAAACCTACATGATATGACTCTCCTTCATATTCTAGACTCTACCAAGAGAGGGCTATTATGTATTGCAGAGTCCAGCACCTAGGTGGAGTGACTCTCCTCTTTTTTTTCTTCCTTGCCTATAGTGGGTTTTGTGACCTACTACTTAAGGGGAGAAGTGACTCTTCTGACTAAGCCCAACATGCAAATGAGATTACCAGTTATGAGATTAACTGGTTCAGCGTTGAGATGAATTGACTCTCTTGACTTGTCCCTGCTTACAGGTGAAATTGTGACATATACCTGGGTTAAGCATACATTCACAAAATAACCCTTATACCTGAACCTAGCAAGTAGAGATATTTTGACTATCACAGCCAGTCTTGCAGCCATGGGTAAAGTCCTGTGTCTTTCACTTGTATAAAAGTCATAAAAAATTATAATACTCAGGTATTTCGTACAAAGCCTTAATAGTGCAAAGAGTGTCATAACGAAGACCAGCAACCAGGTGAGAATGTGACTCTTCTATGCACACCTAGCTAACACGATTTTCATTTTCACACATTAACAGGGCTTAGGAATGAGGTACTAACTCTCACACATAAAAAACAGTTGATGTTTGAAATAATGGACTGATCCACTGGTGGTTCATGAACACTTGAGCCAGGATTCAGCATATCTATTGTGCTGTGACTCCCCTCAAGAACTGCAATGTTCAAGTGGGATTACAGCTCTTATACATTGATCTTACCAATTGTTGAGATTTTGACTCCTCTATTTTGACCCAACTTATAAAATAATTGACTCACATAACACAAAACCAGGACTTGTGTGGGATGTGAAACTTATTTCCAGACATATTTGAAAGTGTGATTGGCACAGGTAACTTTGCCCAGCAAATGAATATTTGACACATTTTCTAGGTCCAGATCACAGAAGTAATTGTGCCATATGTGGAACAAGCACCTAAGCAATAGACAATATCCATCGTGGCTCTGCCTTCAAAGGGAAACTTTACATATGTCACCGAGACCATCACCCAGGTGATATGAGTTACCTGTTTGAAACCTTCCTACAAAAGGAATTTTGTTTTGTATCTAGGTCCATCAAGTAAGTGATGTTACTCACTTCTACTCCCTTGGCCCTGCACTTACAAGGCATTGTGGCAAATAACTGGGTACTGCGTTCAGGTGACGTGATTCTTGTTTTTTGGGTTCTGCCAACAGGAAGCGTTGTAACATATCACTTGACTCAGTACCTAGGTGATGTTTCTTCACTTTTGCCTTGGCCTAGATAACAGGGACATTGTGGCATATTTCCTGGGCCCAACACCTATGTGAGGCCACTCTACAGCTTTGTTACTGGACAGAACAGACATTGTGACATGTATCTAGGCCAATTGCCTTGGTGAAGTGAGTCTCCTCTCTTGCCATATTCTTTTTGTTGCCAGGGCACTATGAAAAATATCATGTGACTTATGTTTTACCCAGAGAGGGGGTTTTGATATGTCACTGAAATCCAGCTGATGTGACTCTTCCATGAGGTTCCTGCCCACAAGGTGAATTGTGACATCTCACTGGACACGGACCCACATAGGTGATGGGACTTTCTTGTGTTTTCTCTGGCCACAGGTAATATTCTGCCATATAACAGAAAACGAAACAAGAGCCTAATAACAACTTATATGACTGGAGCGTAAGACTTGTGCAGGATGGTAACTCTTAGTTTTCAGACTTTCCACAAGTGTAATTGTGGCATGTACATTTGTCCAACTCCTGAGTCATTTAATAAATCTGCCTAGGTATAGCAAGTGAGATTTTGACAGATACATTGGCCAGGCACCTTGATGATTTGACTGATGTATCTTAAAATGTCCTCAGGGGATATTGTAGCATATTTCTTGATCCTTCATCTAGTGTAACACCACTTAGATGCTGTGCCAGGCAATATGTCACCCTGTATGCAGGGTACAGAAAATTGGGTCACATTAACTAGGTGCTGGACTCAGAAATATGACACAATTTCACATGTGGAAAAAACCCAGCCAAGTTATGAGAGACAAAACACCTACATAATGCGCCCAAATATGTCAAAACACATTTGGTATTAGCAGCACATATTGCCTGGCACAGCCTCTAAGTGGTGTTACACTTCTGTGTAGTGTTTTGCACATATGTGTGATTATAGCACTGCTTCAGTTCACAGCCATGATAATCAAACTTATATTGCGATTCAGCTAGTAGAAAATATTTTACCTTTCACTGTTAGGCTTGGGGCAATAGATAAGGTCCTGGGTTGCATATTTGTGCCAAGCTGACAGAAGCTTACACAGCTAACTTACATTTTATAAACTTTTCTGTGGTAGAAATTTTCATAGCAGGGGCCAGCAAAAAGTACAAATTGGGACTCTTGATTACACACGCAGGTGAAATTAAAAGTTGCCACCATCCTACATTTACAAAGCCCACAGTTGAGTCTCATTCCTAAACCTTTCCACAAGTGCATTTGTGACATATACTTTAGTCCAGTTCCTCAGCGATTTAATAATTCTGCCTAGATACAGCCCCTAAATGAGATTTTGACAAATATCTGCATCAAGCACCTTGATGATTTGACTACACTGTCTAAAACTGTCCTGAGACCGAAAAGTCACATATTTCTGGACCCATTATCTAGGCTAGCGCACATGACTCTCCTCTTTGACCTGTACCTGGTTCCTTTAGTAATTGTAGCATTTCTAAACACTGCATTGAAATGACATGACTAAGTTAGGACCCTCTCAACAGGAGGCATTTTGACTTTTGTTTGGATCTAGCTTTTAGGTCATATGACTCCCCTCTCCTGCCTGTACACTCCCCAAAATGAACATTGCACAACACAGCTGGATTTAGCACACAAATTATGTGATATTTCGGACAGGACACTACCTGCAAAAATAATAGTGGAATATTTCTTGCCCAGCATTTATGTGATGTGACTGGTTGGCCTGATTCATAAACACAGAGGAAATTGTAACAAAAACCTAGGCATGACTCACAGGAATAATGACTATCATATGTGGAATCAGCCAATAGAGGATATTTTGACTCTTATAACTCAGTTTAGGGTGATCCTGAATCACCTTCTTTTACAAATATCACAAAAGATTACAACACTCACACATATTTTACAAAGTCTTTGATTTATACGAAAAGAGTCCAAGCAAGGTTCAACTCAGGTGAATTTGTGAGTCGTGTATGCTCACCCACCTAACAGTAAGGCCTGTTGTAATCTCTTATGGATGAAGTCAATTGTTACACGTGAAAGAGGGACATTTGTGGTATTGTTAATCTTATCTTTCGAATTTACTGACAGTGTGATTATGATATAAATCTTTGCCAAGCACCAGTGTAATTTGACTCTCCAGAGTTGTTCCAGCCCGTATATGGAATTGTGATATCTACCTAGGCCAGCCTCAAGGAGATGTGACTTTCCTGCCTGGGCCCTTCTCTCAGCAAGGTTTGTAGATATCACTGGATGTACCGTACCATTGATGTTGCATTCTTGCCTGCCCCATGCCAATCAAAATTATTGTGACATATTTTTGTATACATCTCATAGATAATGTAACTGTAATCTCTGGAATGGGCCCTGCACAAAGGAAAGATAGAGACATATTGTAAAGCCGGGCTTACAGCTATGGGTTTTTTTTGCCAGAGCCATGCGTGAAGTAGGGCATTGTGACGTATCTCTGTGCCTATCACCTAGGTTAATCGGCTCTCCTGCTTGGAACCTGACAACCTGGAAAGTGACATATTTCTAGGCCAGGCACACAGGTGATGATACTCTTTTGCCAGAACTATGCTTCACAGAGGACTTTGTGACCTATCTCTTGGGCCTATCAACTAGTTGATGGGGCTGAATGCTTTGGCCTCACACACATAGATCACTGTGACATAAAGGTGAAACCTGCACCTAGGTGATATAACTTTTTCACCTTGGTTCTGTGCTAAAGGGGACTTGTGACATATCTTAGGACCCAGAACCCAGGTGATGTGGCTCATCTGCCTGGTTTCTACCTATGTGTTAGGTTGAGATGTATACCTAAAGAAGCACCTAAGAGACACTACTCTCCTCTAATGCTTGAGTTCTGCCTCCTGGGGACATTGGGACATATGTTTGAGCCCATGACCTAAGTGATATGACTCTCTTCCCCTACCTCAGCCTTTAAAATGCTGAGATTGTGACATATTTCTGAGAACAGGATTTAGGGTGTGTGACTATTTTCTCTTTTTCTGAACCACGCCCACAAAAGGAAATTTTGACCTATTGCACTCAGATAATGTTACTCTTCTGCAAGAGTCCTCAAAAATGTGGGAGTTACTGCATAATGATGGGCCCAGCACCCTAATGATGCTACGGTCCTGCTGGTGCCAGAGCCACAGACAGTATTTTGACATGTCTTCTGATCATTTTGTAAGTGTTTTGGTTTTCATCCCTTGGATAAGTTGTTTTACAAGTAAAATTGTGTCATATTGCTGGGTCCAGCACGCAGTTAATGTGACCCTGTTTCTATATTCTGCCTTAAGAAGGCACTGTGACATGCTGCATGCCACATCACCTAAGTGACGTTACTCTGTTTTGTAATTTTCTGGCCACAAATGGGATTATGAAATATGCCTTGCTTCAGTTTACAGGTATGATGGTCAAATTTATATTGTGATTTAGACAATAGAAGATATTTTGCCTCTCATCGCAAGGCTTAAGGCAATAGGTAAAATCCTGTGTTGCATATTTGTACAAAGCTCACAGAAGTATACAGCAATAATTAATGTTGTATAAACTCTTTGAGTGGTACAGAGAGTTTCCTAACAAGGCCCAGAAAAAAGTGAAGACTGTGACTCTCAATTACACATGCAGGTGAAAGTAAAAGTTGTCACCATCCTTCATTTACAAAGCCCATTTTTGAGATACTGAGTCTAACAAGTAAAAACAATACAAATATGGAATTGTGACTCTCATTTGTGGATTTTGCCACAGGTGCAATTATGACTTATTTTAAACCCAGCTCACAGACATAAAAATAAGTCTAACTCCTGAGCTAAGCATAAATGAGAGATGTTGACTGTCATACCTGGGTTTAAGGTAATATATGAGATTCAGAGTCGATATGAGCATGTGGACTGCAGAATCGTTTGTGAATCTCATGCATGTTGTATAAAACTCATGGATGTTCTAGAGGGTGTCATACAATGGTCCAGCACATACATGACAATGTGACCTATATCCACATGAAGCTAACAGTTAAAGGTGTCACCATAAAAGATGAGGAGATTCTGTCATATCACTGGGCATAGTATCCGGGTGTAAAACTGTTTTAATTGTTTCCCAAATGTGCATTGTAATATACCATTGGGTCAGAACCGTAATAATGTGACTCTTTTGCCTTGTTCCTGCCAAATAGGGATATTATCACATATATCTAAGCCTGTCTGCTAGGTGATTTGTCTATTTTGCTTATGTGTTTTTCCTCAAAGAACATTGTGACACCACTGGGGGGTAACATCTAGGAAATGTGACTCCTCTCTCTTGCCTTTGTACTGCCCACTAAAAGAACTGCGACATAACACTGAGTGCAAAACCTAGGCAATGCACCTTTTCTCTTTATTCTGGAGTCTGCCAAAACAGGAGATTATTACATATTGCTGAGTCCAGCACCTAGGTGGTATGACTCTCCTCTATTTCTTTAACCCTATCCACATTGAACATAGTACCATATTACTTGAGGCTGTAACCAGGTGATGTGACTCTTCTGACTTGGCCCTGCCTGCAAAGGAGATTATAATGCATCCTGAGCTCACTATCCAGATGACGAAACTCTTCTGCCATGTTTCTGCCCACAGGTGAAATTTTGACATATATCTGGGTTCAGCCACCATGCACAGATATAACTATGATACCTGGACCCAAAAAGGAGAGATATTTTGATTTTCATAGCCAGTCTTATGGCCATAAGTAAAGCAATGAGTCTCCTAGTGGCATAAGTTTCACATAGTATTATGACACTCCAGTATATTATATAAAGTGTGGGTGGTATAAAAAGTGTTATAACAGGAATCAATAACCCAATGCTATTGGGGTTATTTGATTCACACCCAGCTGACACAATTGTCAATCTCTCACAAGAACAGGGCCTGCAAATAAGGTACTAAACCTCACCAAAAGAGCAGTCAAAGTATGAAATTGTTCCTGTCATACACAGATATGACTCACAGGTGGTTTGGGGATGCATGATTCCACACACCTGTGAGACTGGAACTCTCCTCTTGGAATACAGTCATCAAATGGGATTGATTGCCATCTTATACATGGATTATATCATTGTTGAGATTGTGTCTTCTCTGTTTTGAGCCAACCCACATGTGGTGTTTACTTACATACACAAAGCCAGGACTTGTGTGTGACTGTGAAACTTACTTCTGAATATTTCCTGGTGTGTGACTGGGACATAAAATTAGCCCAGCCCCTAAGTAAATTCACTATCCTTTTTAGGTCATAAATTGAGTTGAAATTGTGACATATGTGGACCAAACACCTAAGTAAACATGCCTGGACCTGCCTACAAATGTCACTCTTACATATCACTGGAACCAGCACTCGGGTGATGTGAATTATTTGCCTGATATCTGACTATAGAAAACACTGTGTCTTATATCTAGGTCCATTATATAAGTTATGTGACTCACTTCAACTGCCTTTGCACTGCAATTATGGTGCATTGTGACATATAACTGGGTACTGTACCTAGGTAATGTGACACTCCGATGTGAGTTCTACAAACAGAAAGCTTTGTAACATATCCCTTGTCTCAGCACCTAGGTGATGTTTCTACTCTCTTGCCTTGCCCGAACCACAGAGGAGATTGTGACATATTGATAAACCCAGCATTAAGGTGAGGTCACTTTCATACCTTGGTTTTGTATTGTGACATGTATCTAGGCCAGTTGCCTGGGTTAAGTGATTCTCCTTACCTTCTTAGGCCCTGCCCAGAGAATAAATTTTGATATATCACTAAAACCAGCATCCAGGTAATATGCCTTTTCTTCCAGGGTCCTGGCCACAAGAAAGATTATGACATCTCACTGGACCAGAACCCTCACAGGTGATGTGGCATTTCTGCTTGCTCCTTGCCCATGGATGATATAGTGCCATATACTCCAGAACAAATAAGAGGATGAATCATGACTCTTAAACCTGAAGCCAGTTCACATCCAAGATGGTGACTCCTACTCCTGAAACTTTTCACCAGTGTTATTGTGACATATTCCATTTCCCATCTCTTGAGTGACTTAATAATCCTGCCTAAATGTTGCCCACAAATGAGATTTGTACATATTCTTCAGCTGAGTGCCTTGGTGATTTGACCATCCTGTATTAACGATATCCTCAGGAAGGACTGTAACATGGCTTTGAACCCATCATCTAGTTATGTTACTCTCCTCTCCTGCCTGGACCCTCCTTCCACTGGGTATTACAGCATTTCTAAGCATGCCATCCAAATAATATGACCCTCTTGCCTGGTCCCTTCAACATGAGACATTGTGACATATCTCTGGGCCTTGCATTTAGGTGATATGAATCTCTTCTTCTGTCTGAACACTGCTCACAAGGGGCATTGTGCCATATACCTCTGTGTAACCCCCAGGTTACGCAACTTTGCTCCCAGGAATATACCTACAAGGAGAATATCAGAACATTTCTGATTCAGCATTTAGTGTTCATGGCTGTCATGCCTATTTCATAATCCACAGAGTAAACTGTTACATATACCTATGCACAAATTACAGGCATGATAATGACTTTCACATGTGGACCCCATAGATAGGAGTAATTCTGAGTGTCATAACTTGCTTTAGAATTGATGAGTGGTTATATCAATTTCTGGTACAAAAGAAGACAAGGAAGATTATGACAGCCTCGGGTATTTAATAAAGACTTTTGCTTGTACAGAGAATTTCATAACAAAACCCAAGAGAAAGGTGAAACTGTGAGTCTGATATATGCACCCAGCTGACAGTAAGTACTGTCACTATCTCACATATATGACACCAACTGTCAATTTATGAAAACTGTCAATTATATAACTCTCTTGCCTGTGTCCTATCTTGAGGAAGACTTGTGACATGTGTGATATTGTAAATCTCATCCTGGGAAGTTTCTGCCAGTGAGACTGTGATACAAATCTTTGCCAAGGACCTGTGTGATTTTACTCTCCAGACTTGTTTCAGCCCACATGTTATTGTGATATCTATCTAGGCCAACCTTTAGGTGATGTGATGCTCTTGTCTAGGCCCTGCTGTCAGTAAGTATCATGACATATCACTAGAGCCAGCACCCAGGTCATGTTATATTTTTACCTGAGCCATGCCAACAGAAATCATTGGGACATACCACTGTGTCAACCACTTAGGCAACATGACTCTCCTCATTAGAATGGGCACTGAACTCAGTAGGTGATAGTGACATATGGCTGGACCAGGTACAGAGGTGACAATACTTTTTGCTGGTACAATGTCCTAAAAAGGGCATTGTGACAAATCTCTTGGCCTATCATCTAAGTGATGTTGCTCTCCTACTTTGGCACTACTTACCTGGATAACAACATAATGCACAAAGGTGATGGTACTTTTTTTCTAAGGTCATGTCCTAAAGAGGGCATTATGACAATTCTTTTTCATGGTTGCATTGTAAAATATCCCTAGGTTAGAATAATAATAATGTAACCCTTCTGCTTGGACCCTGATGACACAGGATATTATCACGTCTTTAGGCCTATTAGCTAGGTGGTGTGTCTTTCCTGCCATTGTCTTGTCCACAGAGGACACTATGATATATTGATGGATAAACCATCTAGGTAATGTGAATCTCTTCTCCTTTGTAATCCTGTTCACTGAAGACATTGTGACATACCACTGAGTGCAAAACCTAGGTGATGAGACTCTTCTCTTTGTCCTGGACTCTGCCAAGAGAGGAAATTATAACATATTGCTGAGGTCAGTCCAAAGACAATATGACTATCCACTATTTTTTCAACCTTGTATACAGTGGGCATGATGACATATTATTTGAGACTGTATCCACATGATATGACTCTTCTGACTGGCTCCTGCCTATGATGGAGATTAAAATATATCCCTGGATCAGAACCCAGATGATGGGACTCTTCTGTCTTGTCTCTGTCGAAAGGTGAAATTGTGACATATACTTGGATTCAGCTCATATACACAATAATAACTCTCATAACTACTCCCAGCCTGTGGAAGTATTTCAGCTCTCATAACCAGTGTTATGGCCATAGATAAAGTTGTATATCACCCACCTGCAAGAATACACAGAAAAGTATACCACTCAGGCATATCATATAAAGGCTGAGTTGTACAAAGGGTGTCATAAGAGGCACAGAAACCAGGTGCTATTGTGACTCTTGGATGCACACACAAATGACATGATTGTTATTCTCACACATAAACAGATCCTACCAATGAGGTGCTAAATCTCACACACATATGCCAAGAGCTTGAAATTTCAAGAAGCTTGAAATTGTTACTCTTATACATGAATTGGATCTACAGATGTTTGATTACATTTGAACCATGATTAAGCAGAACTGTGGTGCTGTGTCTGTCTTATTAGAACACAATCTTCAAGTGGGATTGGGACTCTGACACATGGATCTTCCCATTGCTGAGATTGTTCCCCTTGTATTTTGACCCAACTCATAGAAAGTGTTAATTCTCGTACCCAAAGCTAGGACTTTTGTGAACTGAAATTTTTTTCTGAACCTTTCTGAAATCATGATTGGGTCAGGTAACTCTGTTCAGCACATGAGTAATTTGATGCAGTTGTCTAGGTCCAGACCACAGAATAAATTGTGCCATATGTGGAACAAGCCCCTAATCAATATATAACATCATCTTTGGCTCTGCCTACAAAGGGCAATTTTATATGTCACTGGGACCATCACCCAGGTAATGTGATTTACCTGCCAGAAAACTGCCTACAAAGAAAATTACTTCTTTATGTTTAAGTCCATCATGTCAGTTATGAGACTCCCTTCTACTGTCTTGGCCCTACAGTTAAAGAGCATTGTGACAAACAGTGTACTGAATCCAGGAAATGTGATTTTTTGCGGGATTCTGCCAATATTGCAACATATGACTTGGCTCAGCACCTAGGTGACATTTCTTCATTTTTCATTGTGCCCTGACCACAGGGAGCTTGGGTCACTCTTTAACCTTGTTACTGCAGTTAATGGTCATTGTGACATATGTCTTGTCTAATTGCCTAGATGAAGTGAGTCTTTTCTCTTGCCAAAGTCCTTCCCACAGAGGCTGTTTTTAATATATTGCTGAAACCAGCATGCAAGTGATGACTCTTCTGAAAGGGTTTTGCCCACCAGGTGGATTGTGACATCTCACTGGACCTGCACTTATGTAGGTAATGTGAGTTTCTTTCCTTATCTCTGGCCACAGGTGATATTGTGCCATATACCTGAGACCCAAAGAAAAGCCTAATAACAACTCATATGCCTGGAGCCAGGACTTGTGCAGGATGGTGACTGTAATTCTTAAACCTTTCCACAAGTGAAATCGTGACTCATACATTTGTCTAGCTCCATTGAGATTTAATAATTCTCCCTAGGTATAGCCCACAAGTGAGATTTTGACAAATATTTGGTCAAGTGACTTGATTTTATTGTGCTATTTTAACAATTTCTTTGAGCGGATTATAACATATTACTGAACACATCATCTAGGTTAAATGACTCTCCTCTCCCGCCTGTACCCTGCTTACTTCCTTTGGTAATTGTAGCATTTCTAAACACTGTATCTAAATGACATGACTCTCTTTCCTGGACCCTGTCAACAGGAGGCATCTTGACACACTTTTGGGCCCATAATTCAGGTGATATTACTGTCCCCTCCTGACTGGACACTGCCCACAAGGAACATTGTGACACAGAGCTGGACCTAGCACACAAGTTATGTGGCATTTCTTTTATTTTTTTTTTAATTTATTTATTATTATTATACTTTAAGTTGTAGGGTACATGTGCATAACGTGCAGGTTTATTACATATGTATACTTGTGCCATGTTGGTGTGCTGCACCCATCAACTGGTCATTTACATCAGGTATAACTCCCAATGCAATCCCTCCCCCCTCCCCCCTCCCCCCTCCCCATGATAGGCCCCTGTGTGTGATGTTCCCCTTCCTGAGTCCAAGTGATCTCATTGTTCAGTTCCCACCTATGAGTGAGAACATGCGGTGTTTGGTTTTCTGTTCTTGTGATAGTTTGCTAAGAATGATGGTTTCCAGCTGCATCCATGTCCCTACAAAGGACACAAACTCATCCTTTTTGATGGCTGCATAGTATTCCATGGTGTATATGTGCCACATTTTCTTAATCCAGTCTGTCACTGATGGACATTTGGGTTGATTCCAAGTCTTTGCTATTGTGAATAGTGCCGCAATAAACATACGTGTGCATGTGTCTTTATAGCAGCATAATTTATAATCCTTTGGGTATGTACCCAGTAATGGGATGGCTGGGTCATATGGTACATCTAGTTCTAGATCCTTGAGGAATCGCCATACTGTTTTCCATAATGGTTGAACTAGTTTACAATCCCACCAACAGTGTAAAAGTGTTCCTATTTCTCCACATCCTCTCTGGCACATGTTGTTTCCTGACTTTTTAATGATCGCCATTCTAACTGGTGTGAGATGGTATCTCATTGTGGTTTTGATTTGCATTTCTCTGATGGCCAGTGATGATGAGCATTTTTTCATTTGTCTGTTGGCTGTATGAATGTCTTCTTTTGAGAAATGTCTGTTCATATCCTTTGCCCACTTTTTGATGGGGTTGTTTGTATTTTTCTTGTAAATTTGTTTGAGTTCTTTGTAGGTTCTGGATATTAGCCCTTTGTCAGATGAGTAGATTGCAAAAATTTTCTCCCATTCTGTAGGTTGCCTGTTCACTCTGATGGTAGTTTCTTTTGCTGTGCAGAAGCTCTTTAGTTTAATGAGATCCCATTTGTCAATTTTGGCTTTTGCTGCCATTGCTTTTGGTGTTTTAGACATGAAGTCTTTGCCCATGCCTATGTCCTGAATGTTACTACCTAGGTTTTCCTCTAGGATTTTTATGGTATTAGGTCTAACATTTAAGTCTCTAATCCATCTTGAATTAATTTTCGTATAAGGAGTAAGGAAAGGATCCAGTTTCAGCTTTCTACTTATGGCTAGCCAATTTTCCCAGCACCATTTATTAAATAGGGAATCCTTTCCCCATTTCTTGTTTCTCTCAGGTTTGTCAAAGATCAGATGGCTGTAGATGTGCGGTATTATTTCTGAGGACTCTGTTCTGTTCCATTGGTCTATATCTCTGTTTTGGTACCAGTACCATGCTGTTTTGGTTACTGTAGCCTTGTAGTATAGTTTGAAGTCAGGTAGCGTGATGCCTCCAGCTTTGTCCTTTTGACTTAGGATTGTCTTGGAGATGCGGGCTCTTTTTTGGTTCCATATGAACTTTAAAGCAGTTTTTTCCAATTCTGTGAAGAAACTCACTGGTAGCTTGATGGGGATGGCATTGAATCTATAAATTACCTTGGGCAGTATGGCCATTTTCACGATATTGATTCTTCCTATCCATGAGCATGGTATGTTCTTCCATTTGTTTGTGTCCTCTTTTATTTCACTGAGCAGTGGTTTGTAGTTCTCCTTGAAGAGGTCCTTTACATCCCTTGTAAGTTGGATTCCTAGGTATTTGATTCTCTTTGAAGCAATTGTGAATGGAAGTTCATTCCTGATTTGGCTCTCTCTTTGTCTGTTACTGGTGTATAAGAATGTTTGTGATTTTTGCACATTAATTTTGTATCTTGATACTTTGCTGAAGTTGCTTATCAGCTTAAAGAGATTTGGGGCTGAGACAATGGGGTTTTCTAAATATACAATCATGTCATCTGCAAACAGGGACAATTTGACTTCTTCTTTTCCTAACTGAATACCCTTGATTTCTTTCTCTTGCCTAACTGCCCTAGCCAGAACTTCCAACACTATGTTGAATAGGAGTGGTGAGAGAGGGCATCCCTGTCTTGTGCCAGTTTTCAAAGGGAATTTTTCCAGTTTTTGCCCATTCAGTATGATATTGGCTGTGGGTTTGTCATAAATAGCTCTTATGATTTTGAGGTACTTTCCATCAATACCAAATTTATTGAGCGTTTCTAGCATGAAGGGCTGTTGAATTTTGTCAAAAGCCTTTTCCTCATCTATTGAGATAATCATGTGGTTCTTGTCTTCGGTTCTGTTTATATGCTGGATTATTTTTATTGATTTGCGAATGTTGAACCAGCCTTGCATCCCAGGGATGAAGCCCACTTGATCATGGTGGATAAGCTTTTTGATGTGTTGCTGAATCCGGTTTGCCAGTATTTTATTGAGGATTTTTGCATCGATGTTCATCAGGGATATTGGTCTAAAATTCTCTTTTTTTGTTGTGTCTCTGCCAGGCTTTGGTATCAGGATGATGTTGGCCTCATAAAATGAGTTAGGGGGGATTCCCTCTTTTTCTATTGATTGGAATAGTTTCAGAAGGAATGGTACCAGCTCCTCCTTGTACCTCTGGTAGATTTCAGCTGTGAATCCATCTGGTCCTGGACTTTTTTGGTTGGTAGGCTATTAATTATGGCCTCAATTTCAGAGCCTGCTATTGGTCTATTCAGGGATTCAACATCTTCCTTGTTTAGTCTTAGAAGAGTGTAAGTGTCCAGGAAATTATCCATTTCTTCTAGATTTTCCAGTTTATTTGCGTAGAGGTGTTTATAGTATTCTCTGATGGTACTTTGTATTTCTGTGGGGTCGGTGGTGATATCCCCTTTATCATTTTTAATTGCGTCTATTTGATTCTTCTCTCTTTTCTTCTTTATTAGTCTTGCTAATGGTCTGTCAATTTTGTTGATCTTTTCAAAAAACCAACTCCTGGATTCATTGATTTTTTTGGAGAGTTTTTTGTGTCTCTATCTCCTTCAGTTCTGCTCTGATCTTAGTTATTTCTTGCCTTCTGCTAGCTTTCAAATGTGTTTGCTCTTGCATCTCTAGTTCTTTTAATTGCGATGTTAGAGTGTCAATTTTAGATCTTTCCTGCTTTCTCTTGTGGGCATTTAGTGCTATAAATTTCCCTCTACACACTGCTTTAAATGTGTCCCAGAGATTCTGGTATGTTGTATCTTTGTTCTCATTGGTTTCAAAGAACATCTTTATTTCTGCCTTCATTTCGTTATGTACCCAGTAGTCATTCAGGAGCAGGTTGTTCAGCTTCCATGTAGTTGAGCGGTTTTGATTGAGTTTCTTAATCCTGAGTTCTACTTTGATTGCACTGTGGTCTGAGAGACAGTTTGTTATAATTTCTGTTCTTGTACATTTGCTGAGGAGTGCTTTACTTCCAATTACGTGGTCGATTTTGGAGTAAGTACGATGTGGTGCTGAGAAGAATGTATATTCTGTTGATTTGGGGTGGAGAGTTCTATAGATGTCTATTAGGTCTGCTTGCTGCAGAGATGAGTTCAATTCCTGGATATCCTTGTAAACTTTCTGTCTCGTTGATCTGTCTAATGTTGACAGTGGAGTGTTGAAGTCTCCCATTATTATTGTATGGGAGTCTAAGTCTCTTTGTAAGTCTCTAAGGACTTGCTTTATGAATCTGGGTGCTCCTGTATTGGGTGCATATATATTTAGGATAGTTAGCTCTTCCTGTTGAATTGATCCCTTTCCCATTATGTAATGGCCTTCTTTGTCTCTTTTGATCTTTGATGGTTTAAAGTCTGTTTTATCAGAGACTAGTATTGCAACCCCCGCTTTTTTTTGTTCTCCATTTGCTTGGTAAATCTTCCTTCATCCCTTTATTTTGAGCCTATGTATGTCTCTGTGTGTAGATGGGTCTCCTGAATACAGCAGACTTACGGGTCTTGACTCTTTATCCAGTTTGCCAGTCCGTGTCTTTTAATTGGAGCATTTAGTCCATTTACATTTAAGGTTAATATTGTTTTGTGTGAACTTGATCCTGCCATTATGATATTAACTGGTTATTTTGCTCGTTAGTTGATGCAGTTTCTTCCTAGCCTCGATGGTCTTTACATTTTGGCATGTTTTTGCAATGGCTGGTACCGGTTGTTCCTTTCCATGTTTAGTGCTTCCTTCAGGGTCTCTTGTAACGCAGGCCTAGTGGTGACAAAATCTCTAAGCATTTGCTTATCTGTAAAGGATTTTATTTCTCCTTCACTTATGAAACTTAGTTTGGCTGGATATGAAATTCTGGGTTTAAAATTCTTTTCTTTAAGAATGTTGAATATTGGCCCCCACTCTCTTCTGGCTTGGAGAGTTTCTGCCGAGAGATCTGCTGTTAGTCTGATGGGCTTCCCTTTGTGGGTAACCCGACCTTTCTCTCTGGCTGCCCTTAAGATATTTTCCTTCATTTCAACTTTGGTGAATCTGGCAATTATGTGTCTTGGAGTTGCTCTTCTCGAGGAGTATCTTTGTGGCATTCTCTGTATTTCCTGGATTTGAATATTGGCCTGCCCTACTAGGTTGGGGAAGTTCTCCTGGATGATATCCTGAAGAGTGTTTTCCAACTTGGTTCCATTTTCCCCCTCACTTTCAGGCACCCCAATCAGACGTTGATTTGGTCTCTTTACATAATCCCATACTTCTTGCAGGCTTTGTTCATTTCTTTTTCTTCTTTTTTCTTTTGGTTTCTCTTTTTACTTCATTTCATTCATTTGATCCTCAATCGCTGATACTCTTTCTTCCAGTTGATCGAGTCGGTTACTGAAGCTTGTGCATTTGTCATGTATTTCTCGTGTCATGGTTTTCATCTCTTTCATTTCATTTATGACCTTCTCTGCATTAATTACTCTAGCCATCAATTCTTCCACTTTTTTTTCAAGATTTTTAGTTTCTTTGCGCTGGGTATGTAATTCCTCCTTTAGCTCTGAGAAGTTTGATGGACTGAAGCCTTCTTCTCTCATCTCGTCAAAGTCATTCTCCGTCCAGCTTTGATCCGTTGCTGGCGATGAGCTGCGCTCCTTTGCCGGGGGAGATGCGCTCTTATTTTTTGAATTTCCAGCTTTTCTGCCCTGCTTTTTCCCCATCTTTGTGGTTTTATCTGCCTCTGGTCTTTGATGATGATGGTGATGTACTGATGGGGTTTTGGTGTGGGTGTCCTTCCTGTTTGATAGTTTTCCTTTTAACAGTCAGGACCCTCAGCTGTAGGTCTGTTGGAGATTGCTTGAGGTCCACTCCAGATCCTGTTTGCCTGGGTGTCAGCAGCAGAGGCTGCAGAAGATAGAATATTTCTGAACAGCGAGTGTACCTGTCTGATTCTTGCTTTGGAAGCTTCCTCTCAGGGGTGTACTCCACCCTGTGAGGTGTGGGGTGTCAGACTGCCCCTAGTGGGGGATGTCTCCCAGTTAGGCTACTCAGGGGTCAGGGACCCACTTGAGCAGGGACTCTGTCCCTTCTCAGATCTCAACCTCTGTGTTGGGTGATCCACTGCTCTCTTCAAAGCTATCAGACAGAGTCGTTTGCACCTGCAGAGGTTTCGGCTGCGTTTGTTATTGCCCTGTCCCCAGAGGTGGAGTCTACAGAGACAGGCAGGTTTCCTTGAGCTGCTGTGAGCTCCACCCAGTTCGAGCTTCCCAGCAGCTTTGTTTACCTACTTAAGCCTCAGCAATGGCGGGCGTCCCTCCCCCAGCCTCACTGCTGCCTTGCCGGTAGATCACAGACTGCTGTGCTAGCAATGAGGGAGGCTCCGTGGGCGTGGGACCCTCCCGGCCAGGTGTGGGATATGATCTCCTGGTGTGCCTGTTTGCTTAAAGCGCAGTATTGGGGTGGGAGTTACCCGATTTTCCAGGTGTTGTGGGTCTCAGTTCCCCTGGCTAGGAAAAGGGATTCCCTTCCCCCTTGCGCTTCCCAGGTGAGGCAATGCCTCGCCCTGCTTCAGCTCTCGCTGGTCGGGCTGCAGCAGCTGACCAGCACCGATCGTCCGGCACTCCCCAGTGAGATGAACCCAGTACCTCAGTTGAAAATGCAGAAATCACCGGTCTTCTGTGTCGCTCGCGCTGGGAGTTGGAGACTGGAGCTGTTCCTATTCGGCCATCTTGCTCTGTCCCCTTATGTGGCATTTCTGACAGCACCCTGCCTACAAAGAGAATATTGAAATATTTCAGGCCCAGAATTTAGGTGATGAGGCTGTTCTTCCTGCTTCATAACCACAGATGGAATTGTAACATATACCTAGGCATAGCTCATAGGATTTATAATGACTCTTATATGTGAACTCAGCAAATACAGAATATCTAGGCTGTTATAACTAGGTGTAGGGACATGTGTGATGTCACGGATCACTTTCTTGTACAAAGGTCATGAAATATTACAACACTCACACTTTATAATGCATTTGGGTCATACAAGCAGAATCAGTGTAGCACTCAGCAGGCAGGTGAAATTGTGAAACCTGTATGCAAACCCAGCTGATGGAAAGAACTGTCATCATCTCACATAGATGAAGCCAACTGTCACACATAAAAACAGGACATGTATGGTATTGTAAATCTCATCTTTCACTTTTTCTGACAGTGTGATTTTGATGTACATATTTGCCAAGCACCTGTGTAGTTTGACTTTCCAGAATGGTCCTAGTTTATATATGAAATTGTGATATCTACCTAGGTCAGCCTCGAGGGAATGTGACTCTCCTGCATGTGTTCTTCTCTCAGTGAGTGTTGGGGCATATCACTGGATCTAGCAGCCGGGTGATGTTGCATTTTTGCCTATGCCATGTCCACACAATTATTGTGACATATTCCTGTGTCCACATCATAGGTGATGTAAATCTCATCTCTAGAATGAGCCCTGCCCAAAGAAAGGATAGTGATATATTGCAAGGCCTATCATGCAGGTGTGGGCACTCTTTTGCCAGAGTCATGCTGAAAGTAGGGCATTGTGACATTTCTCTAGGCCTATCACCTAAGTTATGTGACTCCCTGCTTGGGTCCTGCCAATCAAGAGAGTGACACATTTCTAGGCCAGGAACATAGGAGAGAGTACTCTTTAGCCAGGGCTATGCTTCATAGAGGATACTGGGGACATGTCTCTTGGGCTATTACCTGGTTGAAGTGACTCCCTCTTTGGGATCTACCCACATGGAGCATTGAGGAATAAGCAGATAATCTGCACCTAGTTTATGTAACTCCTTCGCTGGATGATATCCTAAGAGAGCCTTGTGACTTACCTCAGAACCTAGCACCCAAGTGATGTGGCTTCTCTGCCTGGTTTCTGTGAACATGTTACATTATGCGTATTTGAAGGGAAGCACTTAGGTGATATGACATTCCTCGTCTCAATGAACCCTGCCTACTGGAAATATTTGGACATATTTCTGAGCTTATAATCTAAAAATATGATTCTATTTTTCTGCCTGAGCCTTCACAATAAGAGAATTTTGGCACATTGCTGATCCCAGCACTCAAAATATGTGACTCTCCTCTTGTTCCCGAACCATGCCCACAAAAAAGGAATTTTGACCTATTGCAGGGACCAGCATCCTGGTGATGTTACTCACCTCCCTGTGTTTTGCATAAAGAAGAAATTATGGCATATTGCATATTACTGAGCCCAACATCCTTATGATGTGACTCTACAGCCTGTGTTGGAGCCACTGAAGGTATCTTGACATACTTTCAGCCCATTTTGTAGATGTTTTGGCTCTCATAACTTGGCTGGGTATTTTCCACATGTGGGATGGGGTCATATTGCTGGGTCCAGCACCCGGTAAATGTGACTTTATACCGTATACCCTGCCTAGAGAAGGTATATTGACATATTGCCAGGCACAATATATAAGTGATGTTTCTCTCCTATTTGCCCACATGTGGGATTATGACTTATACCTTGCTTTAGTTCACAGGCATGATGATCAAATTTATGTTGGGATTCAGCCAATAGGGCAATAGTTTAGGTCCTGGTTTACATTTCTGCCAACAGTACAGAAGTTTCCAATGCTGACTTATATTTTTCAAACTCTTTGGTAGTACAGTGTTTCATAACAGGGCTCAGCAAAATGTTCAGATTGAGACTTATATTTACATAACCAAGTGATATTAAAAGTTGTCACCATTCAACATTTACAATGCCCAATAACTCATTTGTGGACCCAGCTCACTGGCATAATAATGGGTCTTTTTCTTAACCCTGCCTGTAGGAAAGATGTTGACTGTCAAATCTGAATTTAGGACAATATGTAAGATTGTGAGTCCATAGGAGCAGGTAGGCCTCAGAGAGCTTTGCACCTCTCATGCAGGTTTATAAAACCCTCAGCTCTTGTATAGGGTGTTATAAATTGGCCCACCACACATGTGAGATTGTGACTCTACTATACTCGCTCAGGTAAAAGTTAAAGCTGTTACCCTCAAAGATGTGGAGATTGTGTCATATGACTTGTCCTAGTACCCAGGTATTGAGCCTTTTTGGCTCATATTCCTTCCCATGGGTTCATTGTTACATATTGGTGGGTCAGAATCATAATAATGTGTCTGTTCTGCTGGGACCCTGTCAATATATGATATTTTTACATATTTCTGGTGCTTTCAGCTAGGTAATGTTTCTCTCCAGCCTGTGCCCTTCACCCAGAGGACATTTTGAAATATCACTGAAACTAGCATCTAGGTAATGCAACTCCACTCTCCCTCCTGGGTCTTGCTTATTGAAGGAATAGTGACACATGGATGAATGCAAAACTCAGGTGATATGTCTCTTCTATCTATTCAAGAGTTTATATCTGTGCTGCGTTTTATTTCATTACTTTGGTGTTCTATGATTACACCAGTATCAATGTCCTTTGATTACTTAGGTTTGTTTTGTGTTTGGAAATTGTTATGTGTAATGCTTCTAAGATTTTTCTTTAGTTTTCTTTTTTAAAGGATTTTCAGGCTTTTCATGGTTTTTTGGAATCTTATGTAATTTTGTGCATTTTTTTCTATTTTTCAAAAAGTAAAATTAAAAATTGAAAAGGAGTGTCTTGCAGGTATGGGACACTTCAAGCAGTATGGACATCTTCAAATATTTTATCTTCCAACTCTTGAAAAACATCGTGCTTAAAATTGTGTTGTTGTCTGGGCACAGTGGCTCATGCCTACAATCCCAGCACTTTTGGAGGCCGGGCAAGGTGCATCACGAGGTCAGGAGATACAGATGCTCCTGGCCAACCTAATGAAACCCTGTATCTATTAAAATACAAAAAATTACCTGAGTTTGGTGGTGTATGCCTGTAGTCTCAGCTACTCTGGAGGCTGAGCCAGTGGAATCGCTTGAACTCAGGAGGTGGAGACTGCAGTGGAACTGAAATTGTACCTCTGGACTCCAGCCTAGCTCTAGAGTTATATTCCATCGCAAACAAACAAACAAACAAAAACAAACTGTGTTGCTTAATTTTTATTTTTGGAGTTTTTCTGCTTTTCTTTTGTTATGGAATTCTAGTTCCATTCCATCTGGGCTATAAATAATATTCTGTAAAATTTCAACTAAAATATTATTAAGGTTTTTCTTTGTGGTGTCATAAATCATCCATCTAGGAAAATGTCTTATGACCTATCGAAAAGAATTTCTATTCTGATGTCTCTATATATTTGTGAGGTGTAATTATTATATAATGCCTTCAAGTTTTTGTTCCTTTATTGAAATTCTGTCTTGCTTTATTTATTACTGAAAGTGGAGCATGATGTATAGTTCCATTATTTCATTGCGGCCTAATTTTGATTCAATTCTGTCAATGTTTGGTTTCTGTCTTTGGAATAACTGTTCTACATTTATAGGTTCTCAGTTAATGCACCCTCTTACTATATCTGAATGTTCTACTTTGTCTTTTGTGAATTATGATGTAAAATAAATTATATAAAAATAACAGTTTTCAACTTAATAAATTGTTACCTCTTCTTCTTTCATTTGGTTAACACTTGCATGGAATGTATTTTTTATACTGCAATTTTTAGTCTAATTTTTATTTGATCTGAAGTGAATCTCTTAAAGGTGTGACATAATTAGATCTTGAGATCTTGATATAGACTATAACATAGCTCAAATATATATATATATATATTTCATTTGGAAGGATAATCTTGCAGGCTGCAGTATTCTGGCTTAGGCTTTTGTGTGTGTGTGTGTACGCGCGCATGTGTGTTTTAACTACGTCATCTTATTCCCATCATGCCCAAAAAGTTTACTGGTAATCCTGCAGAAGTATACACAGGAATAACACATCCAGTTTTTCTACCTGAAATCCATATTCTCTTCTTTTCTGTGAATTTTAAAACATTGCTTATGTTTTGTCTTGTTAAAATCTCTTTTGTTAACCTTTGTTGAAATTCTCTGAGTTTCTTGATTTTCTTAAAATTTTTTACTAATGTTGAAGTGCATATTAGTCTTTTTTTTTTTTTTTTGAGACGGAGTCTCACGCTGTTGCCCAGGCTGGAGTGCAGTGGCGCGATCTCGGCTCACTGCAAGCTCCGCCTCCCGGGTTCCCGCCATTCTCCTGCCTCAGCCTCCTGAGTAGCTGGGACTACAGGCGCCCGCCACCGCGCCCGGCTAATTTTTGTATTTTTAGTAGAGACGGGGTTTCACTGTGGTCTCGATCTCCTGACCTTGTGATCCGCCCGCCTCGGCCTCCCAAAGTGCTGGGATTACAGGCTTGAGCCACCGCGCCCGGCCCATATTAGTGTTTTTTTGTACTTCTACTCAATAATTTTTATTTCTTTTTGTGCTGTTTACATTTTTATTGGTTTCATTTCTTTTAAAATTTTTTTTCTATATTTCCATTTTACTGATTGAGCATCATTGAGTTTGTGTTTTTAATTTTTAGCGTAATTCATTTATTTTTTATTTTTAAAAATGGAGCTAGACTTTAATCCCAGTTGCCTCTGATAATTTTTACATCTCCTTTTTTTAATAATTAATTTCTGAATATACAATCATGTCATCTGCAAACAGGGACAATTTGACTTCTTCTTTTCCTAACTGAATACCCCTGATTTCTTTCTCTTGCCTAACTGCCCTAGCCAGAACTTCCAACACTATGTTGAATAGGAGTGGTGAGAGAGGGCATCCCTGTCTTGTGCCAGTTTTCAAAGGGAATTTTTCCAGTTTTTGCCCATTCAGTATGATATTGGCTGTGGGTTTGTCATAAATAGCTCTTATGATTTTGAGGTACTTTCCATCAATACCGAATTTATTGAGCGTTTTTAGCATGAAGGGCTGTTGAATTTTGTCAAAAGCCTTTTCTGCATCTATTGAGATAATCATGTGGTTCTTGTCTTCGGTTCTGCTTATATGCTGGATTATGTTTATTGATTTGCGAATGTTGAACCAGCCTTGCATCCCAGGGATGAAGCCCACTTGATCATGGTGGATAAGCTTTTTGATGTGTTGCTGAATCCGGTTTGCCAGTATTTTATTGAGGATTTTTGCATCGATGTTCATCAGGGATATTGGTCTAAAATTCTCTTTTTCTGTTGTGTCTCTTCCAGGCTTTGGTATCAGGATGATGTTGGCCTCATAAAATGAGTTAGGGGGGATTCCCTCTTTTTCTATTGATTGGAATAGTTTCAGAAGGAATGGTACCAGCTCCTCCTTGTACCTCTGGTAGAATTCAGCTGTGAATCCATCTGGTCCTGGACTTTTTTTGGTTGGTAGGCTATTAATTATGGCCTCAATTTCAGAGCCTGCTATTGGTCTATTCAGGGATTCAACTTCTTCCTGGTTTAGTCTTGGAAGAGTGTAAGTGTCCAGGAAATTATCCATTTCTTCTAGATTTTCCAGTTTATTTGCGTAGAGGTGTTTATAGTATTCTCTGATGGTACTTTGTATTTCTGTGGGGTCGGTGGTGATATCCCCTTTATCATTTTTAATTGCATCGATTTGATTCTTCTCTCTTTTCTTCTTTATTAGTCTTGCTAGTGGTCTGTCAATTTTGTTGATCTTTTCAAAAAACCAACTCCTGGATTCATTGATTTTTTGGAGAGTTTTTTGTGTCTCTATCTCCTTCAGTTCTGCTCTGATCTTAGTTATTTCTTGCCTTCTGCTAGCTTTCGAATGTGTTTGCTCTTGCTTCTCTAGTTCTTTTAATTGAGATGTTAGAGTGTCAATTTTAGATCTTTCCTGCTTTTCTCGTGGGCATTTAGTGCTATAAGTTTCCCTCTACACACTGCTTTAAATGTGTCCCAGAGATTCTGGTATGTTGTATCTTTGTTCTCATTGGTTTCAAAGAACATCTTTATTTCTGCCTTCATTTTGTTATGTACCCAGTAGTCATTCAGGAGCAGGTTGTTCAGTTTCCATGTAATTGAGCGGTTTTGATTGAGTTTCTTAGTCCTGAGTTCTACTTTGATTTCACTGTGGTCTGAGAGACAGTTTGTTATAATTTCTGTTCTTGTACATTTGCTGAGGAGTGCTTTACTTCCAATTACGTGGTCGATTTTGGAGTAAGTACAATGTGGTGCTGAGAAGAATGTATATTCTGTTGATTTGGGGTGGAGAGTTCTATAGATGTCTATTAGGTCTGCTTGCTGCAGAGATGAGTTCAATTCCTGGATATCCTTGTAAACTTTCTGTCTCGTTGATCTGTCTAATGTTGACAGTGGAGTGTTGAAGTCAGGATACAAAATTAAGTGCAAAAATCACAAGCATTCTTATACACCAGTAACAGACAAACAGAGAGCCAAATCAGGAATGAACTTCCATTCACAATTGCTTCAAAGAGAATGAAATACCTAGGAATCCAACTTATAAGGGATGTAAAGGACCTCTTCAAGGAGAACTACAAGCCACTGCTCAGTGAAATAAAAGAGGACACAAACAAATGGAAGAACATACCATGCTCATGGATAGGAAGAATCAATATCGTGAAAATGGCCATACTGCCCAAGGTAATTGATAGATTCAATGCCATCCCCATCAAGCTACCAATGAGTTTCTTCACAGAATTGGAAAAAACTGCTTTAAAGTTCATATGGAACCACAAAAGAGCCCGCATCTCCAAGACAATCCTAAGTCAAAAGGACAAAGCTGGAGGCATCACGCTACCTGACTTCAAACTATACTACAAGGCTACAGTAACCAAAACAGCATGGTACTGGTACCAAAACAGAGATATAGACCAATGGAACAGAACAGAGTCCTCAGAAATAATACCACACATCTACAGCCATCTGATCTTTGACAAACCTGAGAGAAACAAGAAATGGGGAAAGGATTCCCTATTTAATAAATGGTGCTGGGAAAATTGGCTAGCCATAAGTAGAAAGCTGAAACTGGATCCTTTCCTTACTCCTTATACGAAAATTAATTCAAGATGGATTAGAGACTTAAATGTTAGACCTAATACCATAAAAATCCTAGAGGAAAACCTAGGTAGTAACATTCAGGACATAGGCATGGGCAAAGACTTCATGTCTAAAACACCAAAAGCAATGGCAGCAAAAGCCAAAATTGACAAATGGGATCTCATTAAACTAAAGAGCTTCTGCACAGCAAAAGAAACTACCATCAGAGTGAACAGGCAACCTACAGAATGGGAGAAAATTTTTGCAATCTACTCATCTGACAAAGGGCTAATATCCAGAACCTACAAAGAACTCAAACAAATTTACAAGAAAAATACAAACAACCCCATCAAAAAGTGGGCAAAGGATATGAACAGACATTTCTCAAAAGAAGACATTCATACAGCCAACAGACACATGAAAAAATGCTCATCATCACTGGCCATCAGAGAAATGCAAATCAAAACCACAATGAGATACCATCTCACACCAGTTAGAATGGCGATCATTAAAAAGTCAGGAAACAACAGGTGCCGGAGAGGATGTGGAGAAATAGGAACACTTTTACACAGTTGGTGGGATTGTAAACTAGTTCAACCATTAAGGAAAACAGTATGGCGATTCGTCAAGGATCTAGAACTAGATGTACCATATGACCCAGCCATCCCATTACTGGGTATATACCCAAAGGATTATAAATTATGCTGCTATAAAGACACATGCACACGTATGTTTATTGCAGCACTATTCACAATAGCAAAGACTTGGAATCAACCCAAATGTCCATCAGTGACAGACTGGATTAAGAAAATGTGGCACATATACACCATGGAATACTATGCAGCCATCAAAAAGGATGAGTTTGTGTCCTTTGTAGGGACATTGATGCACCTGGAAACCATCATTCTTAGCAAACTATCACAAGAACAGAAAACCAAACACCGCATGTTCTCACTCATAGGTGGGAACTGAACAATGAGATCACTTGGACTCAGGAAGGGGAACATCACACACAGGGGCCTATCATGGGGAGGGGGGAGGGGGGAGGGATTGCATTGGGAGTTATACCTGATGTAAATGACCAGTTGATGGGTGCAGCACACCAACATGGCACAAGTATACATATGTAACAAACCTGCACGTTATGCACATGTACCCTACAACTTAAAGTATAATAATAATAAATAAATTAAAAAAATAATAATTAATTTCTGGATATTCATTTTTATCTTTGAGCCCTGTTATCTTGATGTTTTGTATGTGTTGTAATCTTAGGTTGCAATTTATATAATAAAAAGCAACACTTCAAAATCTCTATTAAGTGGCTTTGTCTGGGGGAATATGATACCAATTGTTTAGGCTAGAGATTTTTGAAGTCCCTCAAGTCTGTTCTTTGGATGTTTCCTGGGTCGTGTATGTTTTTTTAGTTAAAAAAGGTTTCCCATGTTTTTCCTTTTTCCTATTTATTTATTTATTTTCCAGTTGGAGTTTCACTCTTTTTTTTTTGTTTTTTTTTTGAGAGGAGTCTCGCTGTGTCGCCCAGGCTGGAGTGCAGTGACTGTATCTCGGCTCACTGCAAGCTCTGCCTCCTGGATGTACACCATTCTCCTGCCTCAGCCTCCCAGAGTTTTACTCTTATTGCCCAGGCTGGAGTGCAATGCCATGATCTTGACTGATTGCAACCTCCACCTCCTGAGTTCAAGCAATTCTCCTGTCTCTGCCTACGTAAGAGTGTGGATTATTGGTGCCTGTGTGGCTAACTTGCATTTTCAGTAGAGACAGGATTTTACCATGTAGACCTGACTGGTATTGAACTTCTTACCACAGGTGATTCACCCACCTCTGCATTCCAAAGTGCTAGAAATACAGGTGTGAGTCAATGCTCCCAGCCATTCCCCATGTTTCTCATTGGGATCTTGCAGTTAGCTGGATACTCATTATCTGTCTATGATACTGAAGTCTTTATTTTCTTATAAGGGTCACTTATCTTTGGTGTCAACTGTCCAAAACTGTCAAAGTATACCAGCTTTCCTTTCAACACTGTCATGATATATAGGAACTAGTCTTTTGTAAGGACTCAAAAAGCCAGAAGCATGGCACAAGTGTCACTATTTTATTTATTTTTGGAGGGGTGAGAGAGGAGTTGTCAGTCTCCATACTTTTCATAGGTTAAAAAATGTCTGTGGTGAGTAAATATGAAATAATTTTATTACACTTCTATGTGGTTCTTGGCATTTTGCTCACTTGGGGTGCTACAAATGCTTAATTGATTCTTAGACTTCTCACAATGGCATTATGGTAAGTATATGTATTTAAATTTATATGTCTATAAAGGAATTAGGACCTGTGGTGTTATATTGTCACTTGTTGATATGTTTTTTTCAGCTGCCTCTTTTCATTTTGCTGCAGAGATATTGATGGTGCACAAAATAAAATATTCATTCCAAAAAGTGATTCTGATAAAATATGAAAGCTATGACTTTAATAGTTTACATTTAAACAAAGACTGCCAATGTGTGGGCAATTGCAGGGGGCAGAAAAGCAGTTTTAATGGCTTTCATCAATGTTTGTCAACTAACCATAGCAAAACCTGTCAATGTAGTAAATGTGGCAAAGCTTTTGAGTTGTGCTCAATCTTCAGTGAACACTAAGAAAAAATTAGCGGAGAGAAATGCTACAAATGTAAAGAATGTGGCAAAGACTGTAAGCTGTTCTCAGATTTTACTGTTAAAAAAAGAGAATTCATATTACAGAGAGATTCTACAAATGTAAAGAATGTGTCAATGCCTTTAAAAAGTTCTCAAGCCCTCCTGACCATAAGAGAGTTTATACTAGAGAGAAACCCAACAAACACAAAGAATGTGGAAAACCTTTACCTGCTCCTAAACCCTTATTAAACACAAGATAAATCATAATGAAGACAGACCATAAAAATGCGTACAATGTGGCAAAGCTTTAAGTGATTTCCAGACCTTAAAAAATCATAAGATAAATCAAACTGGAGAGAAACCCTACAAATGTGAAAAATGTGGCAAAGCATTGAGCTCATTCTCACACCTCATTAGACATGAGAGAATTCATTCTAGAGAGAAGGTTCACAAGTGTTAAAAATGTGGAAAAGCCTTGAACAAGTCCTCATATTGTATTCGACATCAGAAATTTAATACTGAACAAATGAAATATAATGGTAATGACTGTTGAAGACCATTTAATTTGCCATCTTGGAGGGCCTTTAAAATCTTGCTTTACAATCTGGATGGTTTTTGTTCGGTGCATATATAGCACTTTACTGTTAAGTAATATTATTTTTTGTCTTTTTTTAAAAAAATCTATCTTGACTTATATTCTGTTTTGCCAGAAACTAAAATTGCAACCCCTGCTTTTTTTTTTTTTTTTTCCTGTTTCCTATTTGCTTGGTAAATTTTTCTTTTTCCCTTTATTTTGATTTTATTTTAGATGGGTGTCTCAATTACAGCATACCATTAGATATTAAATCTGTATTCAACTGGCCACTCTGTTTTTCAATCGGGGCATTTAACCCATTTACATTTAAACTTAGAATTTATATGTGTGGATTTGATTCTGTCTCTATGACCTTAGCTGGTTATTTTGCACATTCATGTAGTTGCTTTATAGTGCCAGCTATTTATGAACTTTAGTGCTTTGTTTGTTTGTTTCTTTTGTAGTGACTGGTAATAATCTCTTATTTAATGCTTTTTTCTTTAGAAGCTCTTGTAAGGTTGGTCTTGTGGTAACAGATTTCCTCGGCATTGACTTATCTCAATAAGATCATATTTATCTTTTACTTCTGAAGACTGCTTTGGTAAGATATAAAATTCTGGCTCGGAATTCTTTTTTAAGAATATTGAATATTGGCTCCTAGTCTCTTTTGAGTTGTATGATTGCAGCTGAAACGTTTGTTGTTTGTCTGATGGCCTTCTTTTAGAAGTGACCTGGCCTTTCAATCTAGCTGCCTTTAACACATTTTTTTCTTTCAATTTGACCTTCGAGAATCTCATAATTTTGTGTCTTGAGGATGACCTTTTTATAGGATATCTTATTGGACTTCTCCACATTTCCTGCATTTAAATGTTGGCCTATCACAGCTGGAAAATTTCTTGCGGATAATATCTGGAGATATGTATTTCAAGTTTTCTTCATTCTTTCCATTGTTTTCAGGCACTCTTTTTAATCATAGCTGTGGTTTCATTACATAATCCTATATTTCTTAGAGACTTTGTTCCTTCCTCTTTATTCTTATTCTTGTCTGTCTTATTTCAGGAAGCCATTGTTGAAGCTCTGAGATTCTTTTCTCTTCTTCTCCTATTCTGCTGTTAATACATGTGATTACACTATAAAGTTTTTGTATTGTGTTTTTCAGCTCTATCAGGTTAACCACATTTTTCTACTGATGGGCTGTTTTTTTTGTTTTTTGTTTTTGTTTTGTTTTGTTTTTGTTTTTGTTTTGATTAATTCCTACAATTTTTTCCCTTCATTGCATTGGGTTGCAACTGACATTTTAAGCTTAATGCCGTTTATTTCTACCCATATTCTGAATTCTACTTCTGTTATCTTAGGCATTGCTGGAATGATCAAATTGTGAAATTTGGTCATTTGGATAAAAGAAGTCATGGTGCCTTTTTGTGTTTTTAACATTTTTGCACTAATTTTGTCTAATCTTTGTGGGCATATCTTGCAGCTGCTGATCTTTGAATGGAGTATTGGGTTTTTAAAATCCTATTCAATTGTCTGTAATATTTGATTATAGCGTAAGGTGGATTTAGCCAACAGGGTTTGTTCTTTGGAATTTTTTGTGTGTGAGTGGTTGGGGGGTAATGCTCTGCTCACAACTCAGAGGCTGCATACTCTGGGGCAGTTGTATTTATTTCCAACCGTCTTATCTGGCTCTTTGATATCTGGAGTCCATCACTCTGTAGGACTAGTGTGCTAAAGCTGCAGCAAAGTGCTAGTGAACATGGGATTTCTGCCTGTCTTTGGGCATTTACCTTAGTGGCAGGAGCAAAGAAGTTGGGAGGACAGTGGGGAGTTACCTGCTAGAGACTGTGTGTGCTGTTGCGCTAATCGTGGTGTTAGCTAGAGATAGGATGCTCATCAGTGAATGTTGTTATGCCTTCTTTGTACCCCACCAATAAAGATATTATTGTTCAGAGTGTGGGAGAATACACAATTCTCTTCACAGTGTTAACACAAATGCCGTGTTGTGGCTTTCTGGCTCTCTGCCCACCAAAGTTTCATTTACAATAGCAGCTACATGGGTGGCAGAGTGGCATTGTCATACTGCATTCCCATTTGCTGGTGGGGCAAGCAAAACCCAGTCCACCTTTGCAGACATGTTCCACCAAAGTAATATCAGGAGTTGCCATAGTCTCCAGAGATGTTGCAGTATGGGAAATACACATGTGGGCTGGTGCAGTCACAGGGGCTGCCTTGCTGGAGCACTTAGGGCTCAGGCATGGCCCACCAATGTAGATGCTATGGTATGGCAAACTACTCTTCCAGGGGAGCTGAGACTGCCCTGCAAGCAGCTGCATCCAGACTGGGACCCTGGGAAAGATCAGCATACCAAGGGGTGCTTATTTGGAACAACTTCTTCTCATTTGCAAGATCATCCTGCAGAAATTAGGTCCAATAGATTCTCTAGGGCTAAAGTCTCTTATGAGAGAAAGTTTAGCCTAGAGAAATGGCTATCACTGGCCACACTTTACTACAGATTCTCTTGTGCCAAACCCACTGGACACCATGTAAGCTGCCTTGCTGCCCCACCTCTTTGCTTCTCTTCTGGTGGCTGCATCTCAGAGAGATGTAGGTCAGCAATCCCTCAGTGCAGTCAGCCCAGGATGGAGGATCTCTGCTTTTAGCCAAGTTAGAGGTTCACTATCTGATGAGAAGCAGTGTGCAGTGTGTGGAAACAATGGAGGATGAACTGGCCTCCTCTCCTTGCTAAACTGCAGCTTGTTTAAGGTGTGAATAACGCACTTAGATTTTTTGGATTTTTCACTAGCTTGAGGGTAGCAAGGACAGTCCTACTGCAGAGGCAGTGGCAGAAATATTTTCATTTGTTGATGGGGTCTCTGTCCAGGGAATTGCTAAGTTGCTACTGGCTCGATAGCTCTGACAATGATTGGCTAGTGGCACAGTCCTGGAGAACCTTCCCAGTGAGAACATATGAGAACAGACAATTACATAATAGTACGGTCACTTTCTGAAGGACTACTGCAGTATGCTGAGTGTTCACTGCAGTTTCTAGTCACCTCAGAGTTTTCAGTATCTGAAGTTATTACCAACAAATGCTGCAGAACAGCAACAATGGCAGCGTGCCCTTTTCCCAGGGAGGTATAAATCTGTTTCCAGCACAAAAGCACGTATAGGAGGTAGCTAAAAACTTCTGTTGAAAGGTCTTACCCAGTGACAGTAGCATGATTGTGGACCCACTTAAAAAACAGTCTATCCACATTTTTGTAGGACAGCTTTGCTGGGCAGAAGCATGACTTCCACCCTCAGTTTATTTGGATTCTCAAAACCCAGAAGCCTGGAAAAGCTGTCACAGAAACAGCAAAAATGGCAGCTCATTCTTCCCTCCAGGAACTCTATCCCAAAGACATTTCAAAACTCCATTGACCAAATTGCACCAATGGTGGTAGCTGGACACCCTGGTTGGAAAGTACTTTCCAGTGAGGAGGAATGAGATTGCAGACCTGCTTTAACAGACTGTCTGGCCATGTCTTTTTAGAGCACCTGTACTCTGCTAGGAGATTCTTTCTGTCCCCAGTCAACTTGAGCTCTTCAAAGCCTGAATGTTGGAATGCCTAACTTGCCCAAGCAGCAAAGATGGTGACCCACTCCTATTTCTGGTAGCTCCATTACATTCATGTGAAATGCTATTATCAATTGTTGGAATTATAAGCCACTAGGTCTTACCCTGTGAGGAATTGTGGAAATGACTCCTACAGATCATCACTGCTCAACTCACTGGATTCTCCCTCTTTCCTATGGGTATGTTCAAGGATATAACCTCCTGCTTTGCTGGAGTTGCAGCTAATTTTTCTGGGAAGGCTGAAAAGCCAGATTATCTAAGGCTCTTGAATCTCTACACTGACCAAAGTGGCTGCTCTGCTGAGACTCCATGTAGCTCTCTGTATTAAACAGAAAGTCAACATGAAGTGAGTTCATGAGGGTATCTCCTTACCTGAGGGTTGCAAAGATCTGTGAGAGAAAAATGGGTTTCCACATTCACACATGCAATTACTGATTTAATGGGTGGAAATTTTCCCTTGGCTTCATGTTTTTCCCGAATGGCCCATTGTCCTGGCTTGCTTTACTCCATTCTCCATTAGATAAGTCATTTCTTTGATTGTTCTCAATGCAAGTATAGTTGAAGGTGCTGTATTTATGCATATTTTGCATTTCTTTCTGTGAGGACTACACAGTCCAGCAGCTTTCAGTGGGTTATCTTATACCTTCCTCTAAAAAAAACCTACATTTTTATTTTGAAAGAAATTAGGCCAGGCCGGTAGCTCACAACTGTAATCTTAGCACTTTGGGACACTGAGGCGGACAGATCAAGAGGTCAAGAGATCGAGACTGTCTTGTCCAACATGGCAAAACCCCATCTCTGCTAAAAATACAAAAAAAAAAAAAAAATAGCTGGCCCTAGTGGTGAGTGCCTGTAGTCCCAGATATATGTGAGGCTGAGGCAGGAAGATCGCTTGAACCCGGGAGGTGAAGGTTGCAGTTAGCCAAGATCATGCCACTGCATTCAGCCTGGCGACAGGGTGAGAGTACGTCTCAAACAAAAATAAAAATTTAAATGTATTTTTTTTTCAGAAGCAATTATTGATGTAATTTAACTTGTACATTTGATGCTCTCTTTCTTCATTTTTAGAATTTATGTGAAAGAACATGGTCAGTGGTTGCTGTACCAGGATTATGAGAGGTTCTTCTATATTAGATAGAATTACATTCTTTTCCACTGAAGATTAAGAAAACTGAAATCTAAGATATATGAAGAAAATCTAAGTAGAAAGGCCACTTACTGGTTGGTTAACAGCAATATTATAAGTGACAGAATTATACGAGTGTGGTAAGTGGTTAGGATGATATTCAGCACAGTAAGAAAAACAACATGAATTTTAGAAGAAAATTGCTTTACCATTTGCAAATTAAAGTAATTAAAATACAGTGAATTTTAAAATGTCTTTTTAATGACAATATATGAACTTAATTTGTTTTAATAAACCAAAATTGTCGTTGTATTAAGGCTATTTTACACTGAATGTTTATCTTCCCACTGATGTTAACTTTTCCCATCTTACCCAAGGTTATAGGTAACTGACGGTAACAATGTATATTGGGTGACAATGGAATAACATCTCTGGCGATTACTATGTCAGTGATCTTTAACTGAAAATAATTTGGAGAACATGGTTTTTACCACTTACATTTTTGTTTTTCTTGTAACTACAGATTATTATGTTGGTTGCAGTGAAGATTATGAGTATCATGGAACTATATATTTCAGAATTCTCAGCAACAATTTACAAAATTTTATCCTACATGTTTTTGAAAATATGACTTCTCTGGTCTGCTAAACATATACAGACCTTCAGTACGGTTTACATGGATTTAAATATACAGATATATAACTGTAAAAATAAACTCTGGATGTAACAGATTTATACAGAATAATCATATTTGTTTATGGTCATTTACCTACTTTGAAAAGAAAAGAAAAATATTAGAATGAAACAGATAATTTTACGAGCATTGCTAAATTACCAGCAAACCAGAATCTTCAAATAATTTGAAAGCAAATTTATTTTCTCTGCTTTGTATTAAATTTATTTATCTAATATGTCATTGCTCCTGCCTTAGGAACATATTGTGCAAATTCTTTTTTTTAAAATATCTGTTTGCATATTGTTAACTATAAACATAATACACAATTTTGTTCTTTTCTAATTTTATAAAACGTTATTTGTATAATTTCCTCACAGATTATGAAAGTGGCTTTGCCAAAATTTAATGGTATTCACAAAATAATTTTCACATGTAATTTCACAGTGTGTGTATTACTATATGTTGTTTATTTAGTACATTTTATATTTTGTTTCAATTAGAAAATGCTATTAATCCAATTTTTGTTTAGTTGTTGTTAATTTTACTTTATAAAATTGATATAATTGAGTTTATTAAAGGTATAGGTCCAATTTATTCAAGTAAGTAGTTAAACGTTTAATAAGTCATGAGGTACATTTGGCATATACATGAAGTAAAAAGGACAAAACTAGCTATGTAATAGAAGCTACATAATTAAACATAAATAGTCTCTCTGAAATTAGCCTGTTGTCTCAGGTGAAAAATTGAAAGTATCTATAGGAAAGAAATGACATTAATTTTTCACAAGAAGAGAGTATAATTATATAAAAACCTTGTAAAATTATTAGATTATGGTTCTACATTTAAACATCTACTGAAGAAGGCAGAGGGCAAGTCTATGCAGTCAAACCTGGAATGGCTGACACATGTTAAGGATATTAACCACAGGTATTGAAACCTAAAATGCCCTGAAATCTTTTTATTTGGATTAACAAAATATTGTTTTAGTCTTCCTCCTCTATATTCTGGCTTAGACAGAATTATCACACCATTTTTTGACATTAGATTATAGATTTTATTTTGTTTTCTTTGACATGGAGTCTCACTCTGTCACCTAGGCTCTAGTACACTGGCATGATCTCGGCTCACTACAACCTCTGTCTCCTGAGTTCAAGTGATTATTTTGCCTCAATATACCAATTAGGTGAGAATACAGGCACCCTCTACCAAGCTGGGCTAATTTGTGGTATTTTTAGTAGAGGCATGGTTTCACCGTGTTAGGCAGGATGGTCTTGATCTCCTGACTTTGTGATCCACGTCCCTTGGCATCCCAAAGTGCTAGGATTACAGACATAAACCACCACCCTCAGTTTTGACACATCACATGCTCAACTTATTGTCTCTGAAGATAGAAAGATTGCATGATATGGAAAAACAAAATCAATTTTTTGTTATAACCCAAGGAGTGCTTGTTTCTGCCCTGCTGTCCTGGGCTCTCAGAAACGTACTTCTGGCAGACATTACTGAAAGATCGATGTGGGAAATAAGCCCAAATGAAAATAGTATGTGTGTGCAGAATGTCTTTTTAGGAACTGGCAGGATTTGCCTTCAGTTCTGGGTAGATTTTGGGCAATCAGATGGTATATAGAGTGGTTATTTTGTATCAGGTCATAAGAAAACCTGGCTTCTGCCAGTAGTAGAACCCTATAAGAGTGATATTTTCTGGACGATGAATTCAGTAAATTTTTTATTTTTTATTTTTTATTATTATACTCTAAGTTCTAGGGTACATGTGCATAACATGCAGGTTTGTTACATATGTATACTTGTGCCATGTTGCTGTGCTGCACCCATCAACTCGTCAGCACCCATCAACTCGTCATTTACATCATCAACGTGTCATTTACATTTACAACTCCCAATGCAATCCTTCCCCTCTCCCCACTCCCCGTGATAAGCCTCGGTGTGTGATGTTCCCCTTCCTGAGTCCAAGTGATCTCACTGTTCAGTTCCCACCTATGAGTGAGAACATGCGGTGTTTGGTTTTCTGTTCTTATGATAGTTTGCTAAGAATGATGGTTTCTAGCTGCATCTATGTCCCTACAAAGGACACAAACTCATCCTTTTTGATGGCTGCATAGTATTCCATGGTGTATATGTGCCATATTTTCTTAATCCAGTCTGTCACTGATGGACATTTGGGTTGATTCCAAGTCTTTGCTATTGTGAATAGTGCCGCAATAAACATACGTGTGCATGTGTCTTTATAGCAGCATGATTTATAATCCTTTGGGTATATACCCAGTAATGGGATGGCTGGGTCATATGGTACATCTAGTTCTAGATCCTTGAGGAATCGCCATACTGAATTCAGTAAATTTTCTAATATTATAAATGATAGATTTGTTTGGTATATTTTTAATGATTCTTTCACAAGAGCTGTTTGGCTTTATTTCTATGGTGAAGCAGATTCTGAGCATCTTAAAATCTGTCCATTATCAAATACTGAAAGATAAAAAAATCAGTAAATGAATCTGTTTCAGATTTTGTGGGTAATATAGCCAGTATATATAATCTCATTTTTATAATGTTTAAGTTTTACCAGAATAGATTTTTTATTACTACAATTTTGATAACTATAAAAGCATATTTATAATGTCACTTTTATAGATACTATGAACATCAATTGTCAAGTGTGTGGATTCCTAAGATAAAATATTTGAGAATTATACTACCCGACATGACCAATAAAATGTTTTTAAGTTGCATATTTGAAATATCTCTCAATTTTGAATTGCTTATCTAGATAATTTTTTTTTTTTAAGAATGAAGATGAGATGAATTTTTTTTTTTTTGAGATGGAGTCTCCCTCTGTCACACAGTGGCTCCATCTCAGTTCACTACAAGTTCAGCCTCCAAAGTTCATGCCCTTCTCCTGCCTCAGCCTCCCAAGAAGCTGGGACTACAGGCACCCACCACCACGCGCAGCTAATTTATTTTTTTTTTGTATATTTTAGTAAAGACACAGTTTCACCATGTTAGCCAGGATGGTCTCCATCTCCTGACCTTGTGATCCACCTGCCTCAGCCTCCCAAGATGAAAAATAATTTATACAAGTAATATGGACTAAGTTTACTGAAATTATTTACTCATTTAAGAAATCTAAATACATTTTAAATAAATTGCTGCTACATCTTAGTATTTGTGTATCACATTTTTAGACATTTTGCTCTAAAACAGGTAACAATTTGAACAAAGAAGAAAATAAAAATTCAATGATTGTCATGAAAATAAGTTTGAAGAAATTAAAAGGTTTGTTTGATGACCTAATTAAAATAATATAAAGGATGAACAACTTAATTTTTTACACATTATTTGGCAAAAATAACCCTGACATAATAATGTGCAGAAAATACTATTAATTATATTCTTGAGACACTCTTATTGACTTTGGCCGTATGAGAACCTCCAGCACAGTCCCAGGATTCCCTAAGAATTTCTTTTAAGAGAAAATCCCATGGAAATAAAACAGAAGGCCATGTCTCCCCCATAAAAGATGCTCACCCCTTAGAATCTAGTGCTTCCAAGTTGCAGAAAGAGTAGGTCCTCCTTGGAGGTCCAGGAGGTGGCTATATCACCATCCTAGAAAAGGGGCTTGGACCTCCACTGAGCCTTACTGCCTGCAGGGGGACTCAGGGGGCCCTGTGGGAGGCCAACCTAGGTGCTCTGTCCTGTTCCTGGACCTTGAGTCCTGCCTCACCTGCTAGCTTTTTCCAGAAAGAAATCAGAATGGCATAACCCCAATGCAGTCCTACTTGAGGAACAAGATCAAGAATATCAACGTCCACATCCATCTTGTCATATTAAGTGACTTATTAATTTATTAGTCAGTAAGTTAGAGCAGATTAATTAGTCAACAAGTTAGTGCTCTCTAAGTCCCTAAGATTACAATCTAAAAGGAAACCTGCTGGGTGACACCTGCATGAGGCTATGCATTGGAAAAAGGATCGAGAGGTTACCTGGTCTTCAGTGAGCATGTTCCTTTAGCCAATCAGTGAAGACATGGACTTGACAAAAGCAGGCAACAAGGTTGGCATACAGCAGACATGTAGAGCTGTCAGGTGGACACAAAGGTATAGGCATGAGTGGTCCCTGAGTGGGAAAACCCTCTAAGGGCCCTTATCTCAAACCAGAGATTCCCTGGCAATTTTAAGCACAGGATGTACATGCAGCTTCAGCGTGGCCACTGTGCAGTGGTCTGGTAAATGTGTAGTGAGCAGCCAGTCACTGAGTGTCTTTCATTGCCTATTTTTTGATGAGTAAACTGAGCTCCCAAACTCATAAGGCAGAAGGAGCAAAAGACTGGCCTGAAGCATTCTCTTTTTTCCTCACTGGCACCTGTGGGCTTCAGACTTCCCTGGGCTTGCCTTAAGGAAGAAGATGTCTCTTCCTTGTGAGTGTAAAGCACAGAATTAACCAGCTGTGTTTGGTAAAGCCACCCACAGCTACTTTTGTGGGCTCATCTGGACTTCCTTACACTTGCTTGATGCAACCCAGATAGAATTCCAAAGTGCAGAATTCATATCTGGTTTTAGAACTGAAAAGTTCAGCACTCAGGCCAGAGCAGAAGAGCGACTGTCAATTCCACAACACAAGGCTCAAATCAGAGAACTGACTTGACTGTTCAGCTGCACCTAGGCAGTGTGAGTACTGTTCCAAGAAGGTCTTCTTCTCTTCTGGCCTTCAATTATTTCACCTGGAGCTTGTTATTTTTACCAACTCTTTCTCTACCCCCCATATCCTATATTTTTTAGAAATTTCTGTGAAGACCATATGAGCTAAGCATTAAGGGTCTCAGTACTCTAGCCTAATCAGGCTGTGCCAGGAAGAGAGATCTCTCAACCTATCTTGACACTTAACGGTCAGGAATAAATAGTGACAACTCTACTAGGGGGGCTGTCCTATACTCAAACTCTTTTCTTGCCACCATATCGAAATACTCTTTTCTGGTCTTCTTATCAAAAGACACACTAGAATGACAAGAAAAATAAGATGCCAACCTGGAAGTTATGCTTTTTAAAAGGCAGCCTCAGCCTGCTCACCCTGAACCACAATTTCAGGCTTTGGTTCAGCATGTCCCACTTTGGAAAACAGTGGAACTGGGGTCCCAGAATGTGGTGGTCTAGTGAAAATCTGGAGAAGGTCACCTCAGCAGCCTGTACACATCCAGTCACACCTGTAACAGAAACAGATTCTACTAAGAAGGCATCAGATTAACTTATACAACTGTACATGCAATGTGCACATACATCAGACCTTTAGATAAACTCCTGTAAAAACTATTTTGAATGTAGAGTCTCAGGAAGAAGAAATTCCCCTGCTTGAACCAGTCTGTATGATGAATGAAACTGACAATGCTAACTTGACTTGGGCATACCTGGATACTGACCCTTTATAAATCAATGCTTCCGAGTGTTCAGGGTTCCAAAGCTAAAAAATCTAGTAATGGTCAACGTGGAGATTACTCTTTATCTATGAGGAATATCTGAGCCCCAGTTCTGTCCATCATGTGGCATAGAATACAAGCCACATAGGAAATTGAGGCCATTCCATTTTTGTTAAACAAGGGCTGATAAGTGAAAACTTGTTCAGAAAAAAAGTGCTAAATAAAAAGCCTATACAAACAGCATGCTTTTGCAAATGGGCATGGTTATTCAGCTAAGCCCACTCACAATGTGCTTTCTGCCCTCTGTGTGATTTTCCACTAAAAGTCCATATCTCATTTACTGGTTCTTTGTCTCTTCTTTGACATCTTGATCCTTGTGCCATTTCAATGGGTGTCGAGTTTTACACAATTTACTCCATAGTAAGGAAGGATTTCAGACTCTGCTCAATGTACTTCAAAGCTCACCAAAGCATCAGCTATAAAAGTATTCAGGTGTTCTTTTTACCACTGTCATCCAGGCCTCTTTTTTTTTAGATGTGCAATCAGTGGAATACCAAGAAAGATCAACAAGAAACACATCGTGATCAGAAGCAAGATTAATGCTAAAATAAGCAGTGACCACTTGGAAAATAAAAGTGAGCCTTATTCTTTATCCTCTGGGTGGACCTCAGCTACTTTTAACACTTTTTGTCTTCAGTCATCGTTTTTATGCTCCATCCTGCCTCTGGAGGAACCATAGGCGATGGATGGTAAACACCTTTACTTAACCTGATACAAGAAACCTTTCTCTTGACAAATATGACCTCTGTGATTACGAGCTTATAAGAAATATGGATAATGCACAACCTTAAAACTTATGAAAAGGAAATGAGTAATTCTGAAAGAATCAATTTTCCTCAATTTCCCTTGGCAAGTTCAAAAAATTGTGATGGTAGACAAATGTACAGAAGAGAAGAGCATAGTATAACTCCTCATCATGTGAGTTTACAACCAAGAGATTTTTGTCCCAGCTGTGAGAGCTCCAAATAAAACCAGAAGTTGACTCACTGCATCTATCAATGATTAATTGAACAACATTTTATCTATCACACTGAGGAATCTTCATTGAGGATTTTCCCATTGAAAATACAGAGATAAAGACAGGAAAAAGTAAAATAGCAATTCCATGAAATCATTAGATGAAATATAGAAATGTTCATCTCACATCATTAGCTTTTTTCATGTATTTGCATGTATATCTACCCATATAGCTGATATTTTCATAATAAATCAGTTATATGTCAAGTTAATATAAAAAAAAGTTAAACTGGGTGTCGTGGCTCATACTTGTAATCCCAGCACTTTTGGAGATTGAGGAGGGTGGATTACTTCAGGTCAAGGGTTCGAAACCAGCCTGGCAAATATGGTGAAATACTGTCTCTATTAAAAACACAAAAAGAAAAAATGACGTACACTTGTAATCCCAGTTACTTGAGAGGCTGAGGCAGGAATATCACTTGAATCCACGATGCAGAGGTTGCATTGAACATCCCTGCACTCCTGCCTGAATGACAGAGCAAGTCTCTGTCTCAAAAAAAAATCTTTTAAAAAACAAAAACACACACATATGATATTGACATGACTTGGCGGAGTGGAGTGGTTGTGACCCTGTTATGGGCAAAGAGGAAGAATAGTCAGGACCCTGAATTACATGTGGGGGATCCACTGGGACACAAATAAAGAGACATTCTGTCCTCAGCCTAGAAACACTGACGCTTGCAGGGGGTTTCTGAAAGCAGGCCTGTGACGCTGAATGCTAGATGGGCCTGAAACAATAAATGATCTGCCCAGGGATATTAGCAATATTACTAGGATGCCCTGACTATACTTTGGACTGGAGACCGCTGGGGTAGAGTAGCTTACAGAGAGCCTCAGCAAACACCAGCCTTGACCACTATGGCTGGGCCAATCTAAAATATCTCATTTCTTTTGCTTTATAAAGCAAAATATAGAAAAATAAATTTTAAAAAATGACAAAATCAAGAAAAATAAAATGCAAAAATAAATTTAAAGTGAGTGAAAAATAGTAAGGACAAATAAAATGAGTGGAAATAAAATAAAGAAAAATAAAGAAAAATGTAATTAAGATGAATGAAAATAAAATGAACATGAAGATAATAAACACAGAAAAACAGAAATGAATTAATTTGCAATAAAAATTTTCAGAATAAGGAGAAAAATACAAAAGAAATATGGAGAAAAATAAGATAATATGAAGCAATATGAATAGAAATAAATAAAAGAAACCATATGAAATTAGATATACTGCTACAAACAAGATACAAGTTGGAGTATATTTGAAATGAAGAGAATGTAAGGAGAAAAAAGAAAAATAGAAACAAAATTCAATTAAATTAATAGAAAAAATGAAAGTAATAAAAAATAAAGAGAAACAAAATAAAGATAAAGACAAATCCACAAAGAAATAAATGTTAAATAGAGAAATAAGACGTAAGGTTAACCTACAAAACATTTCACCCAACAATAGCGTAATACATAATATTTCAAAATGCATATGGCACCTTTTCTAAGATAGGCAAACTTTTAAGATAGCATGAAAGTTTTAGCATATTTAAACAGATAGTAATCACAAAAAGAATTATTTTTGTGCTAAAATAAAATATAACTGGACATTTAAAAAAACTAGTATGTTTGCATATATTTGACAACTAGACACATTCTTGAGCATAGTATTTTTCAGGAGTTAGAACATGAAAGTTTTTTAGATGTTAATGGTATACAAAATGATCTACATATCAATGAGATCTCTTTAAAAAATGGTAATTTTTACAGAAGTACTGAAGTACTCTAAAATGTTTGAGTCAATATTTACTTGTGTCTCTCAGGCTGAACTATGTGTTATAATCATGGCTCACTGTATCCTTAATCTCTTAAGCTCAGTTGGTACTACCACCTCAGTCTCACAAGTGGTGAAACTGCAGGTGCATGCCAGCATGGTCAGAAAATTTTTGTATTTTCTTGTAGGGACAGGGTGTCATCATATTTCCTAGTCTCCTCAAACTCCTGGGCTCAAGCAATACACTTGTCTTAGCTTCACAATGTTCTGGGAGTTGTAGGAGTGAGCCAACAAATATCGCCCTATAATTTCTATAAACACTCAAAAAAACACAAGTAGCCAAACAACCTGGAAAAACAAATAGACTCAGAGCATAATTCTTTGGTATTTCAAAACATATTGCAAAGTTACAGTAATCAAAATAGTGTGATTCTGACAGAAAAATTAAAAGACAGAAAAAAATAAAGACAGAAAAATAAATGTTGAAATGGATAAGAGAAGCTAGGAAGAAATCCACACACATATACTCAGCTTATCATAAATGAAGGTTCCCAACTCTCATGTTGCAGAACTTTCTCCTCACTTCAGGAAAATTGGGTTCTTCTCACATGACTAGGAAAGATTAGACTCAGGGATACTCTGAAGGATGAGAAGTAGAATTGATTGTGTAAAAAGAAAAAGAGAAGAAAAGAAAAGTGTCAATAAAGTGAGTGGGAGTCCTGCGTACAGGTCCCACCACCCAGATAGATGAACACTAAATCATCACACAAGAATTCATAGGCCAGTCTCCGTCTCCCTGCATGAGGGGTGAATATTCCATGCCCCCAATCACTTCCCTCAGTGTGGAGCTGAACATTATCCAGAGAGAATTAGTTGGAAAAACACAGCCTTCATCTGGGAGAAGCAGTCTGATTTTTCAGTCTTTATGCTGTTTCAGGCTTGAAGGTAGGCTTTCACCCAAGACTACTGGCTGTTTTTTAACTCTGTTATTTCCCCATGTAAAGAAGTACATCTAAGTGCCATTAGAATAACCATGGTTGGTCTAAAACGTAGGCAAAAACTCAAAAAGCTCATGGGTTTAGAATATATTTGCAAATGTATAATGGGTTTTGATCCATAATCTTTCTCTATCCAGTCCTCTAATTAAAAAAAAATCATTATAGGACTGAGTTGTTTGTTAAATCAACTTCAGTCTTATATAAGGCTTAATTACTTACATAAAGTGCAGCAAGAATAATTATTTCTCCATAGGTATTTACATTGAATTTGATGGAAGTCTGTTTCACAAGAAATTTCAGATAGAACTTTCAAAAGTCAAGCCCAGCGATGGCATTGTACCATCAATTAATTATGATTCATGTAATCTTCTCCTGTGATCCCAAGATAAACTTGAAGCCACTGAGTCTGTCAGAAAGTTTCTTTCTTTACTTACCACAGATAAGGAATCCTGTACAAGGACTATGTGGACAAGTTATAAGGCCAGGTTTTGAAGGGGCTTTTATTGACTCTGCAAGTTAAGCTTGACTCCTGAAAGGGAATCATACCCTTTCAGACAAGGCCTTAGTAAAACCAGTTTCTTTAATTGTGTTCTGTTGCAATATAAAATGTATTATTATTGCACTGATTCAAATAGGTACATTGCCTAACGTTAAAAATACTCACAACTATTTTTCAAGTTCTGCCAAAGGCAGACATAGGGAGATAAACATGCTCTAAATTTGGTTCACAGGAGTACACCTTAGTCAAATATTAAAGGCTGTAAATGGCTTAGAACAAGTTTCCTTGACTCTGGTAAGCAATACAAGGATCAATAATGTTACAAGCAAAAGTCATAAAGATTACTTCAGTTCTCTATTAGTGCAATCTACTCAGTTAACTCTGGTTTTGTTTGATATTTATGAACATTTTAACACTTTTTGAGTCCTATATATTTTTCCTGTATTCCAATATCACAAGGTACAAAGTTATCAGAAACCTGCTTTTAAGAGCATCTGTCAAAGTTCTATAGCTGATTAAAAAACTTAAAAAAATCAAAACAGGACAAGAATTATCAGTGTATGCAAAAACGTCCAGTGTAATTACAGTAAAAAACATATTTTACATAAAATTTTGGTTATGTCTGTGGTTACAACAACTTTAATTGTGGTTGATAGCATATACTTCAGATATTAGAATTTTAGAAATTCCACACGGTTTTGAAACATGTATTAGTATTATTCACCAAAATATCATCTAAAGAATATTGAACAACATTTTGACAATTTCATGTAAATAATCAAGTCATATAATCCTGTTTACCTCTCTTCTGGATACTCCATGAGCCCTCCATAGCAACTAAAAGCCAGAAATTCAGAACAACAATTTTGTAACTAATGTTTGACTTTGAGATGGATGTTATATGTTAGAGGTTTAAAACACTTAATGTTTTGAAATAAAATTCCAAATTATCATAAGTTATTTATTTAACCAAAATAATGACTTAGAAATGTAAAAAGCAAAAACCTTTTATAATTCTTTAAAATTTTTCTAAAGAGCGGATTGTTGCCTTATGACAATGAATGTTGTGCTTTTATTTCAATGCTTAATTTACAAAATCCTCAAGTAATACCTTTAGAATTTAATTAACGTTCACACAAAGGATTTCTTTGGCAAGATTTACTTTTACAATACTTCCGTGACTTTTTTGCACTTTTAACTTTATCTTATCTATTTCAAAACTATTTATTGAGCCGAGTGAATAATTTATATTTCCATGCCTTCTTATAATCTTCTATTTAAAACATCATTTACTGTTCCTACACACCTCATTTTAAAATATATTTAGAGTGTTTTCAATTATATATTACAATAGTAAATTCTAGCAATTTTAGCTAGAATGTAAAACCAGATAAATTGGTTTAATTAACTACTAAGTGCAGCCAAGGGTTTGTCTCCTTTTAGTGTAAATTAAAGGTGTGGTTAATTCCACTTATTCTCAGGCCTTACCAATAGTAAAGCAAAGATGAACTTTTCTCAAAATCCAAAAACAAGTCAGTTTATAATCTTGAAATATTTAGTAAACCTAGTGTCTGACCTTCATAATTTAGTCCACCTACTCTTATATTGATGACATTTGTGTTTTAATAATAATCTTTAAGGCTGCTTTTATGTCTCAAAGATGAAAATTCTGTGAATGAAAAGGTACACAGCTTTTATCTTCCCTTCAAAAAAATTTGATCCAAGTTCTAATCATTTTTAAGTGAATTTATTAGAACACTTTTTTATAGATATCACTCACACAACACATATATAACTGCACAGACTGTCAAAAGAAAATCCTGTAGCCATAAGATTTTTTATTCAACCAGTTTTCTGATTGAATTACTGAACACTCATGCATGCAGTAGACTGGGAAGGCAAAATAAAGAAAAATAATTCAATTGGCTGAGAAAATTTTTTCCTAGTCAAACAAGAACCCAGAAGAGAAAAAAAACATAAAGGTCTTTTAAATATAATTTAATTTGGATATCCACTTTTAAATGAGTTGAGCACACTTTAAGAAAATCCTTTGAAATTCTTATTACCTGACCTTAGAAGCACCAAGCAGCCAGTATTTCTGGCTTTCAAACTTTACTATAGGTATCTTACCAGGTGCTCAGGCGAAAAAAAAAAGGTTAAGGTAGTTTGTGAAGGGGAAGAGAATCTGCAAGTGGCAAAAGTTACATACTGATATGAAATCAAAAGGGACACATTCACTAAGCCAGAACAAAACCTGGGCCATCATTGTAAAATGGAAGAGACCAAAATGAAACATTTCCATATGGTTACAGGTCATGTTTCTAAAAACATAAAATGAGATGGAGGCCTGCAGCAAAATTTCCTAACAACCAGAGGGAATCATATGCAAAGCACGCCAGATTTGCCACAGCTCGAGATCAATCTCACAAATACCCTTTCACAATTAAAACACTACAAAGAATATAAGCAGTGATCATTGGGGTCCTAGCCCAGCAAAACTTTTCCTAAGAATAAATAATAAAAGCCCTTTTGTTTAAAAGTGACTGCTGAAAGCATGAAGAAAAGCAAATATGTGTATATATGTATGTGTATATATATTTGTGTGTATATATATGTATACATGTATATGTATACATGTTTATATACGTGTGTGTGTATATATGCTAAAGCATATGGCAGGGAACAAAATTTTCATTCCTTTGCAAATGATTTCCATCAAAAGAGAGAAAAACGTTGCTTTTTGTTGAGGTTGAACCCTTTGGTCAGTGAAGGAGAAGACACCATGAAGACTTGGCATTTCCCAACCTGGAGGAGATAAGAGTGAGGGCTGCTATACCCCTTTCCATCTGAATGTGGCTGGGCTGCTGGAATGAGCTGGTGCAGTTTCCTCTAGCCTCAGGAGAAATCAAAGAATGAAAAGGTTTACAAACTGTATGTGTGTATGTATATGTATTTGATATACATCCTAGCTTTCTTCAAGCCCCACATGTGGACATGGACATGTAGAATTTTTTTTTTAGTAAAGCTAAAACTAGGATCTTGTCATATGGCTAGGAATGAATAGGTTAACAGACACACTGAAGGGGGTGAGTAAAGTTTATTGGGCAAGAAGGGAAAACAAATGGAAAGAAAACTGTCAGCGAAGCGAGAGGGACTCCTGTTAACAGGCCCCTTTTCACAGATTGATGAATGCCAGTTCACCATGTAGCAACTGAAGAGTCCAGGCTCCTGCTGTGCCAAAAGACGTGAATTTCCATGCCTCTATTTCCTTTTCCCAGTGCAGAGGTAGATATTATTCACAGAGAAGTTCTCTTCTCTGGAATGGTCATAAACACAGAGGATGGTAGTGATATATTGATAGACCAGGCACACAAGTGATGATACTCTTCTGCCAGGGCTATATTTCAAGGAAGTAAATTCTGGGACTATCACCTAGGTGATGTGACTGAATGCTTGGGCCTCACCCATGTAGAACATTGTGACATAAAAGTTAAGCCTGCACCAAGGTGATGTAACTCATTCACTCTAGTCCTATCCTAAGGGAGCTTGGTGACATATCTCAGGACCTAGCACCCAGGTGATGGGGCTTTTCTGCCTGGTTTCCTCCAATGTGTTAGATTTTGATGTATACCTAAAGAAGCACCTAGGTGATATGATTCTCATTTTCTGCCTGAGTTGAGCCTACTTGGGACATTCGGACATATCTCTCAGCCCACAACCTAGGTGACATGACTCTCTTCCACTGCATGTGCTTTTAAAATGATGGGATTGTGACATATTGCTAAGTTCAGTATTTAGGTTATGAGACTCCACTCTTTTTTTTTAACGAACCACATCCATAAAGGGAAATTTTGATCTATTGCACCCACATGATGTTACTCTTCTGCCAGAGTTCTGAATAAAGAGACAATTATTGCATACTGGTAAGCTCAGCACCCTGATGATGCTACTGTCCTGCCTGTGACAAAGCCACAGTGAGCATTTTGACATGTCTTCAGCTTATTCTGTAAGTGTTTTGGCCTCATCCTTTGTTATGTTTTTCCACATGTGGAATTGTGTTATATTGCTGGGTCCATCACCCAGTTAATCCTAGATTCTGCCTAGAGAGAACATTGTAACGTGTTGATTGCCACATTACCTAAGAGATGTTACATTTTTTTTTCCTAAGTTTTTGCCCACAAATGGGATTATGGTATACACCTTGCTTCAGTTCATATCAGACATGATAATCAAACTTACATTGGGATTCAATCAATAGAAGATATTTTGCCTCTACTCATTAGGCTTATGGCAATAGAAAAAATTCTGGGTTGCATATTTGTACAAAGCTCACAGAAGTTTACAGCACTAACTCATGTTGGATAAACTTCATGGATGGTACGGAGAGTTTTATAACAAGTCCCAGAAAAAAGTTAAAAATGTGACTCAATTACACAACCAAGTGAAAGTAAAAGTTGTCACCATTCCACATTTACAAAGTACACTGTTTAGTTACTGAGTCTAACATGAGGAATCAATACAAAAATGGAATTGTGACTCTCACATGTGGATTTGGCCACAGGTGTGATCATGACTCATTTTTGGTACCAGATCACAGGCATAAAAATTGTTCTCATTCTTGATCTTAGCCTAAATTGGAGTTATTGACTATCATGCCTGAATTTAAGGTAATATATAAGATTGTGAATTCATATGAGCCTATGGGCCTGAGTACTTCACAAATATAATGCATGCTGTATGAAGCCCTTGGATGTTGTAGAGGGTGTCATATGGTGGCCCAGGACACAGGTGACAATTGAGTGTCTTACAGACATCAAGCTGACAGTTAAAGGTGTCATCCTCAAAGATGAGGAGATTGTATCATATCACTGGGCCAAGTACCCAGGTGTTAAATCTTTTACTTGAATTGTTTTACATGTGTGTATTTTGACATATCAATGGATGAGAATCATAATAATGTGACTCTTCTGCCTGGGCCCTGAGAGCAAGGGATATTATCACATTTCTCTGAGTTCATCAGCTAGGTGATTTGCCTATTTTTTTCTGTGCTTTTGCCCCAAGACACATTGTGACATTGCTCATCACAGCATCTAGAAAATGTAACTCTCCTCTCTTACCTAGGTTGTTCTCACAAAAGGAGTTGTGACATACTACTGAGTGCAAAACCTAGGTAATGTAACTCTCATCTTTTTTCTGGAGTCAGCCAAAAGAGAAAATTATTGCATATTTCTGAGACAAGCACCTAGGTGGTTTCACTCCTCTTTTTCCTCAACTATGTCTACAGTGGACATGGTGCCATTTTACTTGAGGCTGTACCAAGTTGACGTGACTCTTCTGACTTGGCCTGCCTGTGAAGGAGATTATAATGTGTTCTGTGCTCAGAATCCAAGTAATGCAACTATGCTGTCTTGTTTCTGCCCACAGGTGAAATTTTGACATATACATGGGTTCAGCTTACATGCATGATTATCATACCTTTACCCAGAAGGGAGAGATATTTTGACTCTCATAGTCAGTCTTATGGCCATAAGTAAAGAAATGAGTCTCCTAATTGTATAAAGTTCACAAAAGATTATGATACTGGCATACCATATAAAGCCTGAGTGGTACAAATCTGTCATAACAGGGAGCAGTAACCAAGTACAATTGTGACTCTTGGATGCACACTTAGCTACACGATTGTCACTCTCTCACAAGAGTGAGAGTACCTTATGTTCTAATAAGGTACTAAATGTCACACAAAAGAGCAGTTGAAGGTTGAAAACTGTTTCTCTCATACACAAATCTGACCCATGGGTGTTTTGGTAATGCATGATTCAGCCCATCTGTGAGACTGTGACTCCCCTACTGGGACACAATCTTCAAGTGGGATTGGGCATCTTATACATGGACCTTGCCCATTGTTGACATTGAGACTCCTCTGCTTCAACCCAGCTCACAGGAAGTGTTGACTTATGTGTATGAATCCAGGACTTCTGTAGCATGGTGAAACTTACTTCAGAATATTTCTGAGTGTGTGATTAGGGAATAAAAGTTACCCCAGCTTCTGAATAATTTGACTCTTTTTTTTTGGCCATGACTACAGAAGAAATTATGATATACATGGACCATACACCTAAGCATAGATGCCTGGGCCTGTATACAAAGGGCAGTTTTAGATGTCACTGGGACCAGCTCCTGGGTGATGTAAATTATTTGCCTAATCCCTGCCTATAAAAAGCACTGTGGCTTATATCTGGGTTCATGATATTACAGACGTTGCTGAATTCTACTACCTTGGCCCTGCACTAATGGTGCATTGTGGCACATAACTGGGTACTTCTCCCAAGTGATGTGACTCTTCATTTTGGGTTTTACAAACAGAAAGCTTTGTAACGTATAACTTGGCTCAGTGGCTAGCTGATGTTTCTCCTCTCTTGCCTAGCCCTGAGCACAGGGGAGATTGTGACATATTGCTAAATCCAGCGCCAAGTTAATGTCACTATCAAACATTGGTACTGCAGATAGCAGACATTGTGACATAAATCTATACCAATTTCCTAGGTGAAGTGAGTCTCCTCTCCTTTCTAAGCCTAGCCCAAAAGGGGAATTTGGATATATCATTTAAACCAACATCCAGGTGATGTGACCCTTCTTCCAGAATTCTGCCAACAATAAGGATTGTGACATCTGACTGGACCAGCACCTACCCAGGTGACATGATCTTTTTGCTTGCTCTCTGCCCACAGGGGATATTGTGCCATATAACTGAGACCAGATAAGATGACTAATCCTGACTGTTAAGCCAGGAGCCAGGTCATGTACATGATGGTGGCTCCCATTCCTAGAACTTTCCACCAGTGTAATTGTGACATATACTTTTGCCCAGCTCCTAAGTGATTTAGTAATTCTACCTAGGTAAAGCACACAATTGAGATTTGGACATATACCTCAGCTGACCACTTTGGTGATTTGACTGTCCTGTCTTAACAATATCCTCAGGCAGCTTTGTAATGTGTCTCTGGACCCATCATCTAGGTTACCTCACTCTCCTCTCCTGCCTGAATTCTGCTTCCACTGCAGATTGTAGCATTTCTGACCATTGCATTCACATGATATGATTTTTCTTGCCTGATCCTTTCAACAGGAAACATTATGACTTATCTCTGGGCCTACCATTTATGTGATATGACTCTCCTCTTCTGTTGAACACCTCCCACAAGGGATGTTGTGCCATATAGATGGGTGTAGCCCCAAAGTTATATGATTTTTCTTCTAGGAATTTGCCAAAAAGAATATTGGAAGATTTCTGCCTCAGCATTTAGGTTATATGGCTCTCATGCTCGTTTCTTTACCACACAGTAAATTGTAACATATACCGAAGCACAGCTCACAGGCATGATAATGACTGTCATATGTAGACCCCCCAAATAGGAGTAATTTTTTCTTTCATAACTTGCTTTAGAGTTATTTAAGTGATTCAAGTTTTTTATGTTAAAAAGGTCACAGAAGATTATAACAGCATAAGTGATTTTAGAAAGCCTTTGTCTTGCACAGAGGGTGGTGTCATAACTGAACATATCAGAAAGGTGAAATTGTGAGTCTCATATGAATACCCATCTGATAGGAAGGACTGTCACCATCTCACATATAAAAAGCCAACTGTCACTATTAAAACAGAGCATGTGTGGTATTGTTAATCTCATCCTGGGTATTTTCTGCCAATTTGATTGTGATATAAGTCTTTTTCAAGAATTTGTGTGATTTGACTCTCCAGACTGGTTCCAGCCCAATTATGTAATTTTGAAATCTACCAGGGTCAATATCTAGGTGATTTGACCCTCCTGCCTAGGCCCCACTCTCAGTAAGAATTGCCTGAGCCATGCGCATAGAAATCACTGTGACATATCACTGTGTCAACCACTTAGGTGATGTAACTCTCCTTATTAAAATGGACCCTGTACCCAGTTGGGGATAGTGACATATGGTTGACCCAGGCACACAGATGATGGTACTCTTTGGCTAGGGTCATATCCTAAAGAGGGCAATGTGACAAATCTGTGGGCCTAACACCTAGGTGATGTTGCTCTCCTGCTTGGGTCTTGATTACCTTGATAGTGACATATTGCTAGGCTAAGCACTCAGGTGATGCTACCCTTTCAGCAGGGCCATGCCTCAAGGAGGACATTGTGACATATCTTTGGGCCTGTCTCCTAGGTGATGTGACTCCATGCTTAAGCCTTGACCACATGGAGCATTGTGACATAAGGGTAGAACATGCAATTATATGTTGTAACTCTTTTGCCTAGGTCCTGTCCTAAGGGAGTCTTGTCACATAGCTCAGGACCCACCATCAAAGCGATGTGATGCTTCTGCCTGGCTTCACGTCACATGTTAGATTGTATCATATACCGAGGGAAGTACTTAGGTGATATGACTCTTCCTTTCTTCCTCAGCCTTGCCTACTTGGGACATTGGGCTATATCTGAACCTGAGTCTTAAGTGATGTGACATTTTTGTTCTGCCAGAGCCTTTAAAATGCGGTTATGTGATATGTTGCTAAGCTCAATACTTAGGTAATATGACACTGCCTTTTTGTGCCAAACAATGCCCAAGAAAAGCCATTTGGATACATTGCAGGGCCCAGATCCATTTCCAGATGATTTTCCTCTTCTATCAGGGTCAGGCATAAAGAGATAATTACGACCTATTGCTGCCACCCCTACCCTGATGATGTAACTATCCTGCATGTGCCAGAGCAACAGAAAGTATTTTTACATATCTTGTGCCCATTCTGTAGGTAATTGTGCTCCCAACATTTGGGCGTGTTTACTTTTTCTATATTTTGGATTCTGTTACATTGCTGGGTCAGTACCCAGTTAATGTAACCCTCATTTCTAGAGATTGCATTGTTAAATATTGCTTGGCACAGCAACTAAGTTGTGCTAACCTCCTGCCAAGTTCTTTTCCTCTAATTGGGATTACAAAATTTACATTGCTTCATTTCAAAGGCATGATGATCAAACTTAAATTGGGATTCCACCGATGGTAGATATTTTGCCTCTCATCACTACAACCAGGACAATAGGTAAGGTTATGAGTTTCATATTTGTAAAAAGCTCACTGAAGATTACAATAACTCATATTCTATAAACTCCTTGGATAGTACAGATAATTTTATAACAGGGCCCAGATAAAGGTTAAGATTGTGACTCTTGATTACACATGCCAATGAGAGCAAATGTTGTCACCATCTCATATTTACAAAGCCAAATCTTGAGTCCTGTGTCTAACAAGTAATTAAATTACAAAGATGAAATTGTGACCTTCACATGTAGATCGAGCTACAGGTGGGATGGTGACTCATTTCTGAACTGAGACCACAGGCATAATAGTGGGTCTCCTGTCTGAATGCAGCTGGTAAGAGAGATGTTGACTATCATAAGTGGGTTTAGAGTAATGTGTAAAATTGTGAGTCAATATGAGCATGTAGTAGTTTGCAAACCTCAGAGTGGTTTGCAACTCTCATGCATGTTACATTAATCCTTCGATTGTTGTTGAGTGTGTCATAAAATGATCCAGAACATATGTGAGATTGTGACTCTTATATATGCACCAAGCTAACAGTTAAAGGTGTCATTCTAAAAGATGAGTTGATTGTGTCATATCACTAGACCTAGCACACCTATGTGTTGACTTTATGGCTTAAATTCTTTACCATAAGTGCATTGTGAAATATCGCTGAGTTACAATCATAATAATGTGGTTCTTTTGGTTGGACTCAGCTAACAGGGGATATTATCACATGTCTCTGGGCCTATTAGCTAGGTGATGTGTCTCTCCAGTGACTGCTTTGCCCACAGAAGACACTGACATATCGCCAGACATAGCATTTCGGAAATGTGACTCTCCTCTCCTGCCTGGATGCTGCCCAGTAAGGAAACAGTGAGATACGACTGAAAGCAAAACCTAGGTAATGTGACTCTCCCCTTTGTCCTAGACTCTGCTGAGAGAGGGAATTATAACATATTTCTGAGCCCAGCACCAGGGGAGTGTGACTATCACCTTTTTTTAACCCTGTACACAGAGGGCATGATGACATATTATTTAAAAGTATACCCAGGAGATATGACCCTTCTGACTAGGTCCTCCCTACAGAGGAGGTTATAATGTATCATTGGCTCAGCACCCAGATGATGTGACTCTTTTATTTTATCTTTGTCCAAAGGTAAAATTGTGATATATACCTGGATTCACCTCATATGCACAATAATAACTCTCATACCTAGACTCAGTCAGGGGAAATATTTCAACTCTCGTAAACAGTCTTATGGCCAGTGATAAAGTCCTGTATTTCCCACCTATAAGAATTTACAGAAAAGTATGCTATCAACATATCATACAAAGCCCGAGAGGTACAAAGAGTGTCATAACAGGCACCATTAACCAGGTGCTATTGTGACTCTTGAATGTACACACAGCTGACACAATTGTATTTCTCACACATGAACAGAGCCTACCAATGAGGTACTAAATCTCACACATAAATGCAGTCAAATAATGAAGTTGTTACTCTCATACATGAATCTGATCCACAGGTAGTTTGGTGACACTTGAACCATGATTCAGCAGACTATTGGTGATCTGATTCTTCTTCTGGAACACAAACTTCAAGTGGGATTGGGGCTGTTATACCTGGATCTTGCTCATTGTTGAGATTGTAACTTCTGTACTTCTACCCAACTAACAGGACGTATTGACTCTCATACTGAAAACCAGAACTTGTGTGGGACCGTGAAACTTATTTCTGAACATTTTCAATGGTGTCATTCAGAGGTATGACACTGCACACAATCTGAGTGCTTTGACTCTCCTTTCTATGCCCAGAACACATTTGAAATTGTGACATAGGTGCACCAAGCTCCTAAGCAATAAATAACACTTTCTTTGGCAAAGTGACAAAGGGCACTTTTACATATCACTTATACCAGCACCCCGCTGATGTAAAATCTTGTCTTTAACACTGCCTTCCAAGAGCATTGTGGCTTTAATCTAGGTCCCTCACATAAATTACGACTTTTTTCTACTGCCTTGGCTCTGCACTTAGTGTGCATCGTGACACATAACTGGTTATTCAACCCAAGATGTGACTCTTTTTGGGGAAGATTCTTCCAATAGAAAGCTTTGTAACATATCACTTGGCTCAGCACCTAGGTGATGTTTCTTCTGTCTTCCTTAACCTGACCAGCACAGAGATTGTGACATATTGCTGAACCAAGCACCAAAGTGAGGTCACTCTCCTTCCCTGGTCCTGCACATAGGGGACATTGTGTCACACATCCAGGTCAATTGCCTAGGTAAGTTTGTCTTCTCTGCTACTTAAGCCTTACCCATAGGCAGGATTTAGATATCACTGAAACCAGCATCTGGGTGATGTGAATCTTCTACCATTGTCCTGCCCACAAGAAGAATGGTAACATTTCACTGGACCAGCATCCACTCAGATGATGAGATTTTTCTTTCTTCTCCTACCCATATTGTGCCATATGGCTGAGACCAAATAAAAAGCCTAATAACGACTGTTGTACCTGGAGTCAGGATATGCAGGATAGTGACACTCATCTCTGAATCTTTCCAGAGGTGTTATTGTGAGATTTACCTGTCCCCAGCTGTCGAGTGGTTTAATAATCCTTCCTCGTTATGTAGACCACAGATCACATTTTGACATATAGCTGCGTAAAAAACCTCAGTGATTTGATTCTTATGTCTCAACAGTGTCCTCAGGTGAGATTTTAACTTGTCTCTGGACCAATCACATAGGTTATGTGACTCTCCACTCCTGCATAAACGCTGCTTCTAGTGAAGAATGTACCATTTCTAAGCACTGCATCCAAATTGCATGACCCTCTTGCCTTAGTCTTTTCAACAGGAGGCATTGTGTTATACCTCTGGGACCATCATTTAGGTGGTATGTCTCTCCTCTCCTGTCTGGACATTCTCCACAAGGGGTATTATGCCATATGGTTGTACATAACCCACAAGTTTTGTGACATTTCTGTGTAGGGCCCTGCCTACAAAGATAATATTGGAATATTTGTGGCTTAGGATTTAGTTGATGTGTTTATCCTGGCTGTTTCATAACTGCAGAAAGGATGTGACATATTCCTAGGCACAACTAACAAGCGTTATAATGACTCTCATATGTTGACCGAGCCAAGAAGCCTACTTTATAACAGAGTTTAGGGACATGAGTGACGTCCAGGATTTCCTTCTGGTAAAAATGTTAAAGTGTAAAATACTCATATATTTTATAACACCTTTGTGTTGTAGAGTGTCATAACAGGGCCTAGGACACAGAAAAAATTGTGAGTCTTATATGTACACCCCACTGACAGTAAAGACTTTGCCATCACAGATGGATGAAAGCAACTGTCCTACATGAATACAGGACATATGCGGTATTGTATGTCTAAGCCCTAGAATTATCTTCCGTTATGACTATGATATATATCTTTGCCAAGCAACTGTGTGATTTCACTCTTCAAACAGGTGCCAGCCTACAAGCGGAATTTTGATATCTACCCGGAGCAACCTTGAAGTGACGTGACTGTTCTTTCCTGCGCCCTGCTCTCAGTAAGTATTGTGACATCACTGGATCCAGCACACAGTTGATCCAGCACACATCTGCCTGCACAATTCCCACCGACATAACTGTGACATATCACTATGTCCATTAGTTAGAAGATGTAACTCTCCTCTCTAGAATGGGTCCTGCATACAGGGCAAAAGAGTGACATATTCCTAGGCCAGGGACATTGCCAGAGCCATGCCCAAAAGAGGATATTTTGACATATCACAGGGCCTATCATGTAAGTTATATGGCTCTTCTGTTTGGGAATTGCCCACTTGAATAATGACATAATTCTAGGCAAGGCAGAGAGGTGATGATACTCTTCTGCCAGGGCCATGCTTTATAGAAGACTTTGTGACATATCTCTGGCCCAGTCTCCTAGGTGATGTGAATTATGGCTTGGCCCTGCCAACATGGAGTATTGTGACATAAGGATGAAACCAGCACCTATGCGATGTAACTCTATTGTCTTGGTCCTTTTTTAAAGGGGACTTGTGAATATCTCAGGTCCCTGGGCCAGGTAATGTAGTTCTTCAGCCTCATTTCTGCCAGCATATTAAATTGTGTCATATACCTAAAGAAGCAATTAATTGATGTGACTTTTTTTTACTTCCTGAGTCCTGCCTAATGCTGATGCTGGGCCGTATATTTGAGCCCAAGGCTTAAGTGATGTGCCTCTCTTCTTCTATCTTGCGCTTTACAATGGCAGGACTGTGATATATTGAGGAGTGCAGCACTTAGGTAACCTGACACTCATCTTATTGCTGAACAACGTCCACAAACAGGACTTTTGCTGTATTTCAGTGCCCAGCACACAGATGTAGCTACTCTTCTGCATATGTAGTACATAAAGAGGGAATTATGGCATATTGCTTGTCCTCTCCCTAATGATATGACTTTGGCTTATGCCAGAGCCACAAAAGATATTTTGTACCATTCTGTAGGTATTTCGGCTCTTGTCAATTTACAGGGTTTCTTCAACATGTTTGTATTATATTGCTGGTTGCAGCCCCCAGTGTCTCTCCTGGCAGTTTACTGACCAGAGGGGATACTGACATATCGCTAGATATAGCATCTAGGTAATGTGACTCTCCTCTCCTGACCTAGATTCCGCCCAGTGTAGAAATTGTGACCTGCCACTGAGTGCAAATCCTAGGTGACACGATTGTACTATTTGTCCTTGACTCTGCCAAGAAAGAGAATTATTACATAATGCTGAGCGCAGCACCCAGGTGGTGTTGTGATTCTGCTTTTTTTTTTTTTTTTTTTTTTTCTTAAAACCAGTCTACATTGGTCATGGTGACATATTACTTCAGGTTGCACCCAGGTGATGTGGCTCTTTTTTCTGGTTTCCACCCATGTGTTAGATTTTGACATGTAACTAGGGAAGCACCTAGGTGATATGATTTTCCTTTTCTGCCTGGAACCTGCCTACTGGGGACACTGGGATATATCTATGAGTACACGACCTAAGTGAAGTTACTCTTTTCTTCTACCTGGTCTTTACAATGGGGGGATTGTCAAATATTGCTGAGCCTAGCACTCAGGTTATGTGACTCACCATTTTTTTTCTCAAACCATGCACACAAACAGAAGTTTTCACATATTGGAGAGGCCGGCATGCAGACAAGGTTACTCTTTTGTCTGGGTCCTGCATATAGAGAAAATTAGGACATATTGCTAGGCCAAGCACCCTGAAAATGTGACTCTCATGCATGTGTAGGAGCCACAGATGGTATTTTGTTATATCTTAGACTCATTATGTAGGTGTTTTGGCTCTCATAACTTGGCTGTTTTTCCAACATGTGGGATGCTGTCATATTAATAAGTCCATCATTCAGTTAATGTCAGTCTAATTCCTATAGTCTGCCTAGAGAGGGTATTATGATATGTTGCTTGGTACACCACACAAGTGATATTATCCTCTGGCCTAGTTTTTTGCCCACAAATGGGACTATCACATATACTTTACTTCAGTTCACAGGAATGATAGTCAAACTTACACTAGGGTTCAGTCAACAGGGAATATTTTGCCTTTCATCATGAGGTTTAAGGCAAAAGGTAAGGTCTTGAGTTGCATATTGGTACCAAGCTCACAGTACCAATAATGAGTTACAACACTAACTCATTATGTATAACCTCCTTTGGTGGCACAGAGAGTTTCATGATAGAGAACAACAAAATATAACATATTAATATATAACGTAAGATATATCTAGGCATGGCTCACAGACATGATAATGACTCTCATACGTGGACTCAGTCAATAGAGGATATTTTGACTCTTATAACTAAGTTTAGGGACATGTGTGATGTCCTTCATCACCTTCTTATACCAAAGAGAGAAAATATTATAATACTTAGATATGTTTTACAAAGCCTTTTGTTTATACAGACAGAGTCAAAGCAAGGCTCAGCATGCAGGTAAAATTTTGAGTCTTGTATGCACACCCAACTGACAGTAAGGACTATCATAATCTCACAAGAATGAAACAAACTGTCACACATAAAAACAGGATACGTGTGGTATTGTAAATCTCATCTTTGGAATTTTCTGACAATGTGATTATAAAAGAATTTTTGCCAAGAGCCTGTGTAATTTGACTCTCCAGATTTGTTCTAGCCCATATATGGGATTGTGATATTTACCTTGGCCAGTCTCTCCTGCCTGGGCTTTTCTAACAGTAAGTATTGTGACATAACACTGGATCTAACAACCAATTGATGTTACATTCTTGCTGTGCCATGCTTACCAAAATTATTGAGACATATTTCTGTGTTCCCCTCAGAGGGGTAGTAACTCTCTTTTCTGTAATGGACCCTGCACACATAAATGATAGTGACATATTGCAAGATCAGGCAAATAGGTGAGAGTACTCTTTTGCCAGAGCCATGGCCAAAGGAGGGCTTTATGACATATCTCTGGGCCTATCACATAGGTTATGTGGCACTCCTGCTTTGGCCTTGCCAACCTGGAGAGTGACATAATTCTAGGCCAGGTGCAGAAGTGATGTTACTCATTTTCCAGTGTTATGCTTCATAGAAAACATTTTGACATATATCTGGGCCTATCACCTAGGTGAAATGACACCCTCCTTGGGCGCTACCCACATGTATTATTGTTGCAAGAAGCAAACAACCTGCAGTGAGGTGATGGAACTCTCTTGCCTGTTTTTTTTTTTTTTTTCTTAAGAGTGTCTTGTGACATATCTCAGGACCCAAGTGATGTGGCTCTTTCTGCCTGGTTTCTGCCCACATGTTACATTGTGACATATTTCTAGGGAGGTACCTTGGCAATATGACTCTCATCGTCCACCTGATTCCTGCCTACTGGGGACATTGGGATATAACTCTGAGTACATGACTTAAGTGAAGTGACTCTCATATTCTGTCGGAGATTTCAGAATAGGAGGATTTTGACACATTGTTGAACCCAGCACTCAGAGTATGTGAGTCTCCTCTTTTTCCCAAACCATGACCACAAGCAAGGAATTTTGACTTATTGCAGGACCAAACACCCATATTATTTTACTCTTCTGCCTGTATTCTGCATAAAGAGAAAATTATGGCATGTTGCATATTACTGGGTGCAGCATCTTTATGATATGACTCTCCCGCCTTTGTTGGAGCCAGCAAAGATAATTGACACATCTTGGGCCCATTATGTAGCTGTTTTGGCTCTCATAACATGGCTTGGTATTTTCCACATGTGGAATGATGTCATATTGCTGTGTCAAGAATCAAATTAATGTGACCCAATGTCCTGTACATTGCCTAAAGAAGGCATTGTGACATATTGCTTGGCAAAACTTGTCAGTTATGTTATACTCCTGCCTAATATTTCTGCCCACAAATGGGATTATGATGTGTACAGTTTTTCAGTTTACAGGCATGATCATCAAACTTACATTGGGATTCAACCAATAGAAGATATTTTTCTTCTCATTGTTAGGCTTAGGGCAATAGATAAGTCTTGGGTTGCATGTTTGTACCAAGTTCACAGAAAGTTTTTACATTAACTTATATTTTATAAACTCTTTGATAGTAGAAAGGGCCTTTATAGGTAACAGGGACCAGGAACAAGTTCAGATTGGGACACTCAGTTACACAGACATATGAAATTAAAGATTGTCATCTTCCCACATTTATAATGCCCACTGGTGAGGTCCTGAGTCTAACAAGGGAATAAAGCACAAAGTTGAAATTGTGACTTTTGCCTTGGCTCTGTGCTTACAGCACATTGTTAAATATAACTGGGTAATGCACCCAGGTGGTATGATTCCCCTTTTAGGTTCAGCCAAAAGAAGCATTGTATAATATATCACCTGTCTGAGCTCTTAGGAGATATTTCTTCCCTTTTGCCTGTACCCTGACAAAAGGAAGATGTGGATATATTGCTGATCCCAGCACCAATGTGAAATCATTCTCCAGACTTGGTACTACACATAAAATCATTATGACAAAAATCTAGGCGAACTGCCTAGGTGAAGCTAGTCTCCTCTCTTCTCAAATTCCTGCCTGGAGAAAGCTTTTTGATTTAACACGTAGATGATGTAACTTTCTTGCCTTTTCTCTAGCCACAGGTATATCTGAGACCATAAAAAAAAATCTAGTAACAACTCATATGCCTGGGGCTAGGGTAAGTGCAGGATAATGATTTTATTCTGAAACCTTTCCATGAGTGTAATTGTGCCATATACCTTTGCCCAGTTCTTGAGTGATTTGATTATTCTGCCTAGGTATAGCCCACAAATCAGATTTTGACAAATACCTGGGCTAATGAACTTGGTGATTTGTCTGTGTTATAAAAAGGTCCCCAGGGGAACTGTAACATATTTCTGGACCTATCATTGAGGTTACATGACTCTCTTCTCTTGCCTGTACCCTGCTTTCTTTGGAAATTGTAGCATTTCTAAACACTGCATCTAAATAATATGACACTCTGGCCTGGGCCCTGTCAACAGGAGGCATTTTGACACATTTTTGGACCCAGATTTTAGGTTATATGACTCTCTTCTTCGGCCTAGACACCACCCATTGGGACATTGTGCCATATAGCTGGACCTAGCACACAAGTTATGTGACATTTCTGACAAGACCTTGCCTACAAAGAGAATATTGGAATATTTACGACCCAGTATTTAGGTAATGTGGCAGTTCCGCCTGCTTCATAACCACAGAGGGAATTGTAACCTAGGCACAGCCCATAGGCATAACAATGACTCTCATATGTGGACTTAGCCAATAGAGGATATTTTGACTCCTATAACTAGGTTTAGGAACATGCGTAGCATATTTCTGATGTTACGTGATGCTGTCGATCACCTTATTGTTCAAAGGTTACAAAAGTTTACAACACTCACACATATTTTACACAGTTTTTGGGTTATACAGACAGAGTCAAATCAGGGCTTAGCAAACAGGTAAAATTGTGATTCTAGTATGCATACCCAGCTGTCAGTAAGAACAGTCATCACCTCACGTGAATAAAGTCAGTGGTCACATTTGTAAACAGGACATGTATGGTGTTGTAAACCTTATCTTTTGAATTTTCTGACAGTGTAATTGTGATATAAATATTTTCCAAGCACCTGTGTAACTTGACTCTTTAGACTTGTTCCAGGCCATATATGGGTTGTGAAAGCTACATAGGCTAACCTTGAGATGATGTGACTCTCCTCTCTGGGCACTTGTCTCAGTAAGAAATGTGGTATATCATTGGATCTCACATCCAGGTGATATTACATTCTTGCCTGAGCGATGCCTACCACAATTATTGTGATATATTTCTGTGTCCACTTCACAGGTGATATAACTCTTCTCTTTAGAATGCGCCCCAAACAAAGGAACTATAGTGACATATTGCAAGCTCAGGCACACAGGTGAGGGTAGTCATTTGCCAGAGCCATGCCCAGTAGAGGGCATTGTGATATACTCAGGGCCTGTCACCTAGGTTATGTGGCTCTCTAGTTTGGGCCCTGTTATCCTGGAAAGTGACATATTTCTAGGCCATGCACAAAGGTTGTGGTAGTCTTTTGCCAGGGCTATGCTTTATAGAGAACATTTTGACAAATCTCTGGACCTATCACCTTGGTACAGCGACTCCCTCCTTGGTCCCTAACCACATGGAACATTGTGATAAAAGCAGAGAACCTGCACCTAGGTTATGTAACCCTCTTGCCTGGGTGCTATCCTAAGAGACCCCTGTGAAACATCTCAGGATTAAGCACCCAAGTGATGTGGCTGTTCTGTCTAGTTTCTGCAAACATGTTAAATTGTGACATATTCCTAGGGAAGTAACGAGGTGATATGACTCTTCTCATGTGGCTAAACTCTGCCTACTGGTGACATTGGGACATATATCTGAGTCCGTGATGTAAGTGTTGTGACTCTTTTTTTCTCTCTGTGTATTCATAATAGGAGGATTTTGACACATTGCTGAGCCCGGCACTCAGAATATGTGACTCTTGTGTTTTTTCTGAATCATGTCCACTTAAGAGATATTTTTACCTAATGCAGGACACATTACTCAGATGTTACTCTTCTGTCTGGATTCTACATAAAGATTAAATTATGGAATATTGCTTATTGCTGGTCCTGGCTACCTTATTATGACCCTCCTCCTTGTGCTGGAGCCACCAAAGGTATTTTGACGTATCTTGAGCCCATTATGTAGGTGTTTTGGCTCACATAACTTATCTGGCTTTTTTCCACATGTGGAATGGTGTCATATTACTGGGTCCTGTGGGATGGTGTCATATTGCTGGGTCCAGCCACAAGTTAATGCAACACAGTTTCCTATACCCTGCCTAGAGAAGGCATTGTGATATATTGCTTGGCACAGCACTTAATTGATGTTACTCTCCTTCCTACATTTTTGCCCACAAATGGGATTATGACGTATACTTTGCTTCAGTTTACAGTCATAATGATCCAACTTCTGTTGTGATTCAGCCAATAGAAGATATTTTGCCTCACATTATTAAGCTTAGGGTAATAGGTAAGGTCCTGCATTGCATATTTGTACTAAGATCATAGAAGTTTACAACACTAACTTATATTGTATAAACTCTTTGGTGGCAGAAGTTCCATAACAGTGCCCAGCAAAATGTTCAGATTGGGACTACTAGTTAAAAGTGAAATTAACAGTGTATACCATCCCCCATTTACAGTGATCACTGTTGAGGTCATAAGTCTAATAAGAGAATACAGTACCAAGTTGGAATTGTGAATTTTATACCTGGATTAGGCAACAGGGGGGATGCTGACTCATTTTTGTGCTGAGCCCACAGACAAAATAATGGGTCTTCTTCCTTAACTTTGCCTTTGGGATAGATTTTGACTATAAAACCTGGGTTAGGGTAATATGTAAGATTGTGGGTCCATATCACCATGAAGGCCTCAGAGAGTTTTGTAACTCTCATGCAGGTTTTATAAACCACTCAGATGTTGTAGAGAGTCCCATACATTGGCCCAGTACACATCTGAGACTGTGATTCTAATTCTCAGCCATAGTTAAAGTTTTCAGCCTACAAGATGAAGAGGTTGTGTCACATCTCTGGGCCTAGTACCCAGGTGTTGAGAATTTTTGGCACAGATACTTTCCCATAGGTGCATTTTTACTAAAGATGCACATAGGTGATAGGACTCTTTTTCTACCTGTGCCTGCATACTGGGGACACTGGGATAAATTGCTGAGCCCATGACCTAAGTGTAGTGACTCTCTTTTTTTGTCTGATCTTTCCAGTGGAGGGATTGTGACCTACTGCTGAGCCCAGTGCTCAGGTTATTTAGCACTCCTTTTTCTCCCAAACCATGCTGACAAACCAAAATTTTGATCTATTGCAGGGCCCAGCACCCATACAATGTTACTCTTTCACCTGAGTCCTGTGTATAGAGAAAATTACGGCATATTTTTGGCCCCTTCTCTGATAATGTGACTTTTATTACTGTACCAGAGCTACAGGAGGTATTTTGACATATCCTTGCCCCACTATGTAGGTGTATTTGTTCTAATTTTTTTTCTCCATGAGACATTGTGTGATATCGATGTGTCCAGTACCAAGTTAATGTGACTCTTATTTCTATATCCTGACTAGAGAGGGCATTATGATATGTTGCTTGGGACAGCACCTGAGTGATGTTATTCTCTGGCCTAGTTTTTTACCCATAAGTGAGACTATGACAAATACTTTACTTCAGTTTAAAATCATGATGATTAAACTTTTATTGTGACTTAGCAAATAAGATATATTTTTTCTTTCATTGCTAGGCTTAGGTCAATAGGTAAGGTCTGGCATTTCGTATTTGTACCAAACTCACAGGACCTTACAACACTTACTCATAAAGTATCAACTCCTTTGGTGGTACAGAGAGTTTTTTTAGGAGATCTGTCAGGGTGGTGGAAAAAATTGTAGGAAAGATGCAAACCTTCTTGGAAGGCCAGGATATTTTGCAAACCCTTCAGAAAAGAATTTGGGCTGAAGGTAGCCACATTCTCTTATCCAGAACCTGATAGCAAATGTTAGATAATGAGGGAATTTAAAGGAACTTACCTAGATAATTTGGTTTACTTATTCTGAAAACACATGTTTCTGGAAACAAACCTTTTTTTCATTTGCATGAATGAATAAAGAATGCTGTCTACTCAATAGGTCAATAATATTTATTTCCCCAAAATTGTGTTTGTGCTCATCCTTTGTCATTAAATACGTACTAAATAAATGCAACTGTCTTTGGCTTATTGGGGTTGCACTCTTGGCTGATTGTTACGCTGCACTCTCAGTAGCTACCACAGCCTATCAGTGGCTGCTGCATTCTCTTGGTGCCAGCTGCACAATTGGCTGCTGCTGCTGCTGCTGCTGCATGCTTGCCAGTGATGCTGATTGTGCATTCCCTTTGTGGAGCTCTCAGGAAAAATATCTGTGTCAGCAAACTTCTTTCATCTGTCACTCAGCCAGGGTTGGTGGGACAGACTCAACTGATGGTGCCCCATGTGAGGAATGCTGAAACAATTCATAATAAAACCCTCAAAAATGAAGGTGAATAGACTGCACAGAGTACGTCATTGGTGCTGGCTTAGGATTTCCAACTTTGAGGGAATTGTTTAGGTAAGGGTTTCATCATGGGACATCAGTTATTAACTCAACAGAAACACTATATAAAACCATTGAAATATCTGCTTAAACCTAGTGCAGCCTCAGTTTCACAGTTTCAATTAAGTGACCTAATGCAAACTGTTTGTTCTTTTTTTTTTTTTTTTTCCATAACCCATTGTTCCCAGAAGAGGGCATGCTAGACATAGACTTCTGGGAATGACTGGGAAGAAATCTTAAACATCACGCACAAGGGCAGCAGGTTCCAATAACATCTTTAACATTGTAAGCCTTAGGAATGTTTTGGTCCCACTCTACACAGAAGAGACTGCCTTCGCAGTCCATGAGTTCCACTGTTAGAGAGGAAAAGTGCCACAGAGAAAATGGAGGTTTACTCTGAGCCCCCTCCCCCAATCGAGTGGAGAAAAGACAAGGAATATGCTACAAATATGGGACCCTGTCTTAGGCAACAGGCATTAGAAGGGGAAATCTTGGCATGCTCACTAATGCAAGAACAAGGCAATCAGGGATATAAGGAAATAAGAAAAAGCATTAGAGAAAATGTAGCCATTAGCCCATTTATTAGAGGGTTAATTGAGGTCACTCTAGAGACCTCTTTCTAAAAATGACCACTGTTATTCCTCCCCTACCTCTGACCTGGATCTTTAAAAATACTCTTTGGGTAGAACAGTAGCCTTTAAAGTGACAGAAGCTACAACAAGTCCATGAATAAAGTGAGGAGCAATCAGAATCCCACCACAGAGAACCATCAAACAGCCCTCGGAATTTGCCCATTTTCTTCATTCCCAAAAGGTCTGGCAAATGGAGATTTTGCATGACTTATGGGCTATCAATGCTAACTTGCAAACTATGGGGCCCCTTCAAGAGAGGACTCCTTTCCCCGTGGGTATTGCTCAAGATTAACCTATAATTGTTACTGTCTTAAAAGACTGCTTTTCTACTATTCCCCTTGAAGAACAGGACAGATAATAATTTGTATTATCAGTAATTAAAGGCCAACTCACAGATTTCACTAGGAAGTACTCCCTCAAGGGATGCTGAGCAGTCCTACTGAGAGACAGGATTATCCAGATTGTTTCCTAGACCAACTAAGTAGGAATTCCTAAGCCTAACTGGGGAAGGTGACCATGCCTAGCTGCATCTACCTTTAAACCTGGGGCTTGTAACTCAGCCCACACTTGACCAATCAGGTAGTAAAGAGAGTTCACCAAAATACCAATTAGGCTAAAAGCAGGAATAGTCAAATAATCTATCACCTGAGAGCACAGGGGGAGGGGCAGTGATTGGGATATTTGACCCGGCAGTGGCAACCCCCTTTGGGTCCCCTCCAGTTATATGGGAGCTCTGTTTTTACTCTATTAAATCTTGCAGTGGCACACTCTTCTGTTTGTTCTGGCTCAAGCTGAGCTTTTGCTTGCCGTCCACCACTGCTTGTTCACCGCCATCGCAGACCCACCACTGACTTCCACTCCTCCAGATCCAGCAGTGTGTCTGCTGAACTTCTGATTCATCAAGGCACCCATTGTCGCTCCTGATGGGGTTAGCAGCTCACCTTTGTTCCGGCACAACTAAGTGCCTGGGTTCGTCCTAATCGACTTGAACACTAGTCACTAGGTTCCACGGTTCTCTTCCGTGACCCACAGCTTCTAGTAGAGCTATAACTCTCATTGCATGACCTAAGATTTCATTCCTTGAAATCTGTGAGGCCAAGAATCACTGGTAAGAGAACGAAAGACTTACTGTCATCTTGGAATTGGCCCGCCACCATCTTGGGAACTCTAGGAACAAAGACCGGCCAGTGTGTCAGTATCATGTAAATCAGGCTTTACTCCCCAGTAGGAAAAGATTTTCTAATTGCAAAATTATTCTGGCTTATGCCAGCTCACAACAATTTTGTCACATATGGAGCATCCATCATTCCATAGGCATCCTGTACAAACCCCAAGGACAGAACATAGTAGAACATGTTCATTCTACTCTTAAATATAGTCTCAGAAACAAAGAAGAAGGAATGTAAGGACTCTGGAACACTACTAGTACAAACTTTATTTACCCTAAATTTCTTAAATTTAGATGACAAATATCAATCAGCTGTAGAAAAGAACTTTGCTAAAACCTCTCAAGACATAAAATCCACAGTTTTATGGAAAGATGTGAATAGTTATGTATGGTGTGGTCCAAATGATTTGCTAACAGGAGAAAGAGGATATGCCTATGTTCACACCTCCTCAAGCCCTCTTTGAATTCTAGTGCAATGTATCAAATCTTACCATAGCATGGCTAAAACACCACCCAGTACCAGAAATGAAGGAAATGACAATGCAAAACCCACAGCCCCAGAAAATGTAGTTTTCTTGTACAACTCAGGCCCCAGACATTACCAGACGGAGGCTGAAGAAGATAACTCAAAAGGCTGAGTGAATCCTGTTCTGGACACAGACACTCCAGAAAATTTGTTCCTTGCTATGTTTTATTAACCTTTCTTATTCTCTCACTTTGCCTGCAACCCGTACTTGCTACACTCTATTAGGCCACTCTTTTAAATCTACCTTTCTACTTTCCTGTTACTTAGACAAAAACTCACTTCCCAACTTCTGATAATGCAATTGCTTGACTAGAAAGGGTTAACATACCCCCAGTCGGGTTTCTTAGTAACAGCACACATGCACACATTGGACTTAGGTGCCAGGTAACAGTAAATGTCACTCCTTGATTGGAATAGAATATTTCTTTTTATTTATTTATTTATTTATTTATTTATTTATTTATTTATTTTTTTATTATTATACTTTTAACTTGTAGGGTACATGTGCATAACGTGCAGGTTTGTTATATATGTATACTTGTGCCATGTTGCTGTGCTCCACCCATCAACTCGTCATTTACATCAGGTACAACTCCCAGTGCAATCCCTCCCCCCTCCCCCTCCCCATGATAGGCCCCGGTATGTGATGTTCCCCTTCTTGAGTCCAGGTGATCTCATTGTTCAGTTCCCACCTATGAGTGAGAACATGCGGTGTTTGGTTTTCTGTTCTTGTGATAGTTTGCTAAGAATGATGGTTTCCAGCTGCATCCATATCCCTACAAAGGACACAAACTCATCCTTTTTGATGGCTGCATAATATTCCATGGTGTATATGTGCCACATTTTCTTAATCCAGTCTGTCACTGATGGACATTTGGGTTGATTCCAAGTCTTTGCTATTGTGAATAGTGCCGCAATAAACATATGTGTGCATGTGTCTTTATAGCAGCATGATTTATAATATTTTGGGTATATACCCAGTAATGGGATGGCTGGGTCATATGGTACATCTAGTTCTAGATCCTTGAGGAATTGCCATACTGTTTTCCACAATGGTTGAACTAGTTTACAATCCCACCAACAGTGTAAAAGTGTTCCTATTTCTCCACATGCTCTCCAGCACCTGTTGTTTCCTGACTTTTTAATGATTGCCATTCTAACTGGTGTGAGATGGTATCTCATTGTGGAAAGGATTCCCTATTTAATAAATGGTGCTGGGAAAATTGGCTAGCCATAAGTAGAAAGCTGAAACTGGATCCTTTCCTTACTCCTTACATGAAAATTAATTCAAGATGGATTAGAGACTTAAATGTTAGACCTAATACCATAAAGACCCTAGAAGAAAACCTAGGTAGTAACATTCAGGACATAGGCATGGGCAAAGACTTCATGTCTAAAACACCAAAAGCAATGGCAGCAAAAGCCAAAATTGACAAATGGGATCTCATTAAACTAAAGAGCTTCTGCACAGCAAAAGAAACTACCATCAGAGTGAACAGGCAACCTACAGAATGGGAGAAAATTTTTGCAATCTACTCATCTGACAAAGGGCTAATATCCAGAACCTACAAAGAACTCAAACAAATTTACAAGAAAAATACAAACAACCCCATCAAAAAGTGGGCAAAGGATATGAACAGACATTTCTCAAAAGAAGACATTCATACAGCCAACAGACACATGAAAAAATGCTCATCATCACTGGCCATCAGAGAAATGCAAATGGAATAGAATATTTCTTATTATACTCATGTTTGTCTTGTGTTATTTACTAATTCTAGGATGCAAAGCCAGAATACCAGTTATAACCACTGCATCTGACAATCCTGTTGCTGTAAGCATCTGTACTCTTCAGGATGCAAAACGTGATGCAAAAATATGAGATGAGAGATCGGTCAGGGTGGTGGGAAAAATTACAGGGAAGACACAATCTTTCCTGGCAGGCTGGGAGGTTTTACAAAAGCTTTAGAAAATAATTTTGACTGAAGGCAGTCAAACTCTCTTATTCAGAACCTGAGAGAAAAGGGTAGATAATGAGAGAATATAAAGGAACTTATCTACTTAAATTGGTTAATATATGTCTCCAGAAACCAACCTTTGATCATTTGCATGCAGGACTGCTCTCCACTCATGGAGTTGACAATGTTTATTACCCACAAATTGGGTTTGCTCCAAGCCTTTGTTATTTTATCTCTAGTAAATAAATGTGAGAATTGCCAGATGATCACAGATGCACTCTCAGCTACAGTTGCTCTGCATGTGGTTGCTGCTGCAATTACACTGTCTCAGTGGCTACTGCATGCTCTTGGCTGCTGCACTCTATTGGTGGTGGCTGGACTCTCAGCTGCTGCTTCTCCTGCTGCTGTTGCTGTACTCTTATCAGCAGTACTAAATACGCAGTCTGGAGGTGAAATTGTTTCATCCATCCCTCAGACAGGTTCTGTATGATAGATTCGGTGCAGGTTTATGACAAAGACCTGCAAAAAGTTTAGATTGGGGCTATTTATTACACACCCAAGTAAAAGCAGATGTTAACACTATCCCACATTTCCAAAGCACCCTGTTAATGTCCTCATTCTAACAAGTGAATGTAGTACAAGTTGGAATTGTGACCTTCATATATAGATCTGGCCACAGGTGGGATCCAGCTCATTTCTGGATCCAGCTCATAGGCACAATAATGGGTTTTATCCCTGGACCCAGTCTACAGAAGAGATATTGACTATTATATGTGGTTTTAAGGCAGTATGTAAGATTGTGAATCCATAGGAGCATATAGGCCTCAGAGTGGTTTGCAATTATCACGCATGCTATATACAGCCTTTGTATATAGTAGAGTACTATACAACAACCCAGGAAACACTTGAGATTGTGACTCTCATATACACCCTCAGCTCAGAGTTAATGGTGTCACCCTCAAAGACGAGAAGATTTGGCATATAACTAGGCCTAGTACCCAGGTGTTGAGACTTTTGGACTTACATTTCTTCTCATGGGTGCATTGTGACATATCTCTGGGTTAGAATCATAATAATGTGACTCTTCTGCCTGGACCCTGCCAACATGGGATATTACCACATGTCTGTGGAACAATAAGCTATAAGCTAGGTTATTTGTCTCTCCTGCTTTTGTCCTGTCCCCAGAGGACATTGTGAAATATCATTTGACTTAACAACTTGGTAATGTGACTCTCCTCTTCTGCCTGGGTCCTGCTCACCAAATAAGTTGTGACATAACTCTGATTGCAAAACCTAAGTTATGTGACTCTCCTTCATATTCTAAACTGTGCAAAGAGGAGAGTGTATTACATATTGCAAAGCCCAGAACCTAGATGGAGTTACTTTTTTTTTTAAGACAAGGTCTCTCACTGTTGCCTGGCTTGGAGTGCAGTGGTACAATCTCGGCATACTGCAACCTCTGCCCCACAGGTTAAAGTGATTTGCTTTCCTCAGCCTTCTGTGTAGCTGAGATTACAGGCATCCACGATCATGCCCTGCTATTTTTATTTTTTTATTTTTTTTGTATTTTTAGTAGAGTCAGTGTTTCACGCTGTTAGGCAGGCTGGTCTCAAACTCCTGACCTTGTGATCTCCCCACTTTGGCCTCCTAAAGTGCTGGGATTACAGGCATGAGCCACTATACCTGGTTGAATCTTCTTTTTTTTCTTCTTCTCTCTCTATAGTGGGCTCAGCTACATACTATTTGAGGTTGTAATGAAGTGACGTGACTCTTACTAATAGACCCAGATTACTAATGAGATTACAATGTATCACTGGCTCAGCTCCCAGGTGATGTGACTCTCTTGCCTTGTCACTACTCACAGGTGAAGCTGTGACATATGAGTGGGTTAAGCACACATGTAGTATAATAAATCTTATATTTGGACCCAGTCAGTCGAGATATTTTGACTTTCATAGCCAGTCTTATTGTTAAAGGAAAAATCCTGCGTTTCTAACTTGTATAAAGTTCAAAAAGGATTATAACAGTCAGGTATGTCTCCTAAAGCCTTTATGGTACAAAGAGTGTTATAAAAAAGACCAGCAACCAGGTAAAAATGTGACTCATGTATGCACACCTAGCTGATACAATTGCGATTCTCACATAAACAGGGCCTAGTAATGAGGTACTAAACCTCACACATAAAAGTAGTCAAAGATTGAAATAATTACTCTCATACATGGATTAGATTCACAGGTGTTTTGGTCACATTTGAACCATGATTCAGTATGCCTGTAATGCTGTGACTCTCCTACTAGAACGCAATCTTCAAATGAGATTGGAGTTCCTATACATGGATCTTGCCCATTGTTGAGACTGTGACTCCTCTACTTCCACCAAACTCATAGAAAGAGTTGACGCATTTACAGGAAACCAGAACTTATGTGGAATGTGAAACTTACTTCTGAACCTTTCTGAGAGTGTGATTGAGACAGGTGACTTTTCCTGGCACATGAATGATTTGACTCTTTTTGGAGGTCCAGATCACAGAGGAAATTGTACCATAAGTATAACAAACACCTTTGCAATACATAACATCTATCATGGTTCTGCCAACAAAGGACACTTTTATTTATCCATTGTATTATCACCCAGATGATGTGAATTATTTGCCTAAAACCTGGCTATAAAGAGAATTGTGTTTTATAACTAGTTCCATTATGTAAGTGATGTGACTCTCTTCTACTTCCTTGGCTCTGCACTTACAGTACACTGTGATACATAACTGGGTGCTGCACCCAGGTAATGTGATTCTTTTTGGAGAGTTCTGCCAACAGAAAGCATTGTTAACATATCATTTGGCTAAGCACCTAGGTGATGTTTGTTCACTTTTGCCTGTACCCTGACCACAGGGAGATTGTGACACATTGCTGGTCCCAGCACCAATGTGAGGTCACTCTCCAGGTTTTTTACTGCACAGAACAAATATTATGTCATATATCTAGGCCAATTGCCTAAATGAAATAAGTCTCTTTCTTGCCAAAGTCTTGCCCACAGATGGAGTTTTCATGTCAGTGAAATCATCATTCAGGTGATGTGACATTTCTGCCAGTGTCCTGTCCACAAGGTAAAGTGTGACATCTCACTGGAGCCATACTCACGTAGGTGATGTGAATTTCTTGCCTTCTCTCTGGCCAGGTAATATTGTACCATATACCAGAGACCATAGTAAAAGCCTAATAACAACTCATATGACTGGAGCCAGGACATACGCAGTAAGTCTTTTTCTTAAACCTTTCCACAAGTGTAATTGTGACTTATACCTTTTCCCAGCTCCTAAGTGATTTAATAATTCTGCATAGGTATAGCCTACAAATGAGACTTTCACAACTACCTGAGCCAAGTAGCTTGGTAATTTGACGGTGCTATCTTAACAATGTCCTCAAGGGGATTTTTAACATATTTCTGGACCTAGCATCTATGTTGCATAATGCTCCTCTCCTGCCTGTACCTTGCTTCCTTTAGTAACTGTAGTATTTCTAAACACTGCATCCAAATGATATAACTCTCCTTCCTGGGCCCTGTCAACAAGAGGTATTGTGACATATTTTTGGGCCCATCATTTTGGTGATGCAACTCTTCTCTCCTGCCTGGAGACTGCCCACAAGAACAGTGAGACACAGAGTTGGACCTAGCACACAAGTATGTGATATATCTGACAGAACCTTGCCTACGAAAAGAATATTGGAATATTTCTGGCCCAGCATTTAGGTGATGTGCCTGTTCTGCCTGTTTCATAACCACAGAGGGAATGGAAACCTATACCCAGGCATGGTTAAAGGAATGATAATGACTGTCATATGTGGACTCAGGCAATAAGTGCAATTTTGACTTTATAACTAGTTTTAGTGATATGCCTGATGTCCTGGACCATCTTTTATACAAAGGCCGCAAAAGAGTACAACACTCACACATATTTTACAAAGTCTTTGGGTTATGTGGAAGGAGTCAAAGCAGGGCTCAGTATACAGGTGAAATTCGTGAGTCTTGTGTGCACACCCAGCTGACAGTAAGAACTGTCATTACCTCACGTGGATGAAGTCAACTGTCAAAGTTGAAAACAGGACATGTTTGGTATGGTAAACCTCACCTTTGAAATTTTCTGACAGTGTAACTGTGACACACATTATTGCCAAGCACTTGTGTAATTTGACCCTCTATACTTGTTTCAGCCCATAAATGGAATCGTGATATCTACCAAGGCCGACCTCAAGGTGATGTGACACTCCTGCCTGGGCCCTTCTCTCTGTAAGGATTGTGTCTTATCACTGGATTTAGAACCTGTCATGTTACATTTTTGCCTGTGCTGTGCCCAACAAAATTGTTGTGACATATCCCTGTATTCACCCCATAGGTGATATAACCCTCCTCTCTGGAATGGGCCCTGCACAAAGGAAACACAGTGACATATTGCAAGGCCAGGCACACAGGGAAGAGAACTATTTTGCCACAGCCAAACCCAAAGAAGGGCATTGTGACATATCTCTGGGCCTGTTACCTAGGCTATGTGGTACTCCTTCTTGGGTTCTGTCAACCTGGAGAGTGACATATTTCTAGGCCAGGCACACAAGTAATGGTACTCTTTCACCAGGGCTATGCTCCATAGAAGACATTGTAACACATCTCTGGGCCTATCACCTAGGAGATGTGGGTCCCTCCTTGGGCCGTACCCACATGGAGCATTGTGGCATAAGCAGAGAACTTTCAAACATTTGATGTAACTCTCTTTGCTGAGTGTTGTGTTAAGAGATTCTTGTGAAATATCTCAGGATACAGCACTCAAGTGATGTTGCCCTTCTGCCTGCATGCTGCCCTCATGTTCCATTGTGACATATTCCTAGGGCAGCACCTAGGTGATATGGCTCTCTTCATCTGCTGACCCTTGCCTACTTGGGACACCTTGAAATATCTCTGAGCCCTTGATATAAATGATGTGACTCTTTTTCCTTCCTGGGTCTTCATAATAGGAGAATTTTGGCATATTGTTGAGCCCAGCACTCAGGACATGTGACTCTTCTATTTTTCCCAAATTATATGCACAAAGAAGGAATTTTGACCTATTGCATGGCCGAGCACCCAGATGATTTTTTCTTCTTCCTGGATTATGCATAAAGAGGAAATTCTGGCATATTGCATATCGCTGGGCCTAGCACCCTTATGATGTGACTCTCCTGCCCTTGATGGAGTCCCCAAATATATATTGACATATCTTGGGCCCGCTATGTAGGTGTTTTGGCTCTCATAACGTGGCTTGGTATTTTCCACATGTGGGATGTAGTCCAATGCTGGGTCTAGCACCAGGTTAATGTGACCCAGTTTTTTATACCCTGCCTAGAGAAGGCATTTGGCATATTGCTTGGTACACCTTCTATGTAATGTTACCCTCCTGTCTTGTTTTTTTCTCACATATGGAATTATGACGTATACTTTGCTTCAGTTCACAGGCATGAAGATCAAACTTATATGGGGATACAGCCAGTAGAAAATATTTTTCCTCTCATTGTTTGGTTTAAGGCAATATGTAAGGTCCTTGGTTGCATATTTGTACCAAGCTCAAACAAGCTTACAATAATAACTTATATTGTATAAACTCTTTGATGGTAAATAGTTTCATAACAGGGACCAGCAAAATGTTCAGAATGGGACGCTTGGTTGCACATCCAGGTGAAATTAAGAGTTGTCACTATTCTATATTTACAATGCCTACTATTGAGGTCCTGAGTCTAACAAAAGAATACAGCACACAGTTAAAATTGTGACATTTATATGTGGATTTGGCCACAGGGGAGATGGTGGCTCATTTCTGGACCCAGCCCACAGGCTTAATAATGGGTCTTCTCCCTTAGCCTTGCCTCTAAATGTTAACTATCAAACCTGGTTTACAGCAATATGTAAGATTATGAGCCCATAGGAGCATACAGGCTGAAGAGAGGTTTGCAACTCTCATGCAGGTTTTATAAAGTCCTCGGATGTTGTAGAGAATGTTATACATTGTCCAAGCACACATGTGAGATTGTGACTCTAATATACACGTTCAGCTAAACGTTAAAAATGTCAGGCTCAAAGATGATGGGATTGTGTCTTATCACTGGGCCTAGTACTCTGGTGTTGAGATTTTTTGTCTCGAATTCCTTTCTACGAGTACGTTGTTACATATCGAAGGTGAGAATTATAATAATTTGACTCCTCTGCCTGGGCCCTGTCAACAGAGAATATTATCACATATGTTTGGGCCTATCAGCTAGGTGATATGTCTCTCCAGCCTGTGGCCTTCTCTGGAGGACACTTTTAAATATAACTGAAACTAGCGTCTATGTAATGTAACTCTCCTCTCTTGCCTGGGTCCTGATTACCAAAGGAATTGTGATGTATAGTTGAATGTAAAACCTAAGTGGTATGTCTCTCCTCTCTATTCAATAGTTTATATCTGTGCTGCATTCTGTTTTATTACTATGGTGCTGTATTTTTATACCAGTACCACAGTGTTTTGATTACTACAGGTTTGTTTTCTATTTGGAAATTGTTCAGTATAATGCTTCCAATATTTTACTTCTTTTTAAAGACTGCCAGGATTTTCATGGTCCCTTCAGATCTTACATAATGTTGTGTTTCTTTTTTTTCTACTTTTGGAAAAGTATAATTGAAAATTGAAAAAGGGGTGTGTTGTATATGTTGGTCACTTTAAACAGCATGGACATCTTCATGATATTAAGTCTTCTAACCATTGAAAAAGAGCATGATAAAAACTATGTTATAGCTGGATGTAGTGGCTCAAGCCCCTAACCTCTAATAAAATACATAAAATTATCTGGGCAAGGTGGCACAAGCCTGTAATCTCAGCTTCTTGGGAGACTGAGACAGAAGAATTGCTTGAACCTGGGAGGTGGAGGTTGCAGTGAGCTGATATTGCACCACTGCACTTCCACCTAGTGAAAGAGAGATACTCCATCTCAAAAAAAAAAAAAAAAGAAAAAAAAAAGAAAGAAAGAAAGAGAGAAAAGAATAAGAAACTGTGTTTTTAATCTTTATATGTTTTGAATTTTTTAGCTTTCCTTCTGTTACCGATTTCTAATTTCATTCAATTTGGGCTATAAATAATTGTAAAATTTTAGTTAAAATTTACTAAGGCTTCTTTTGTGGTGTCACATGTGGTCCATCTAGAAAAGTGTTTTATGAGATATTGAGAAGAATGCATATTCTGTTGTCTGTATTCATTTATTAGGTATAATTATTGTATAAGGCATTCAAGTTTTTGTTTCTGTATTGATATTCTGTACTGCTTTATTTATTACTGAAAGTGAAATATTGATGTATTAATCAATTATTTTATTGCTGTCTATTTTTGCTTCAATTCTGTCAATGTTTGCTTTATGTGTTTGGGAAAACTGTCATGTATTTACAAGTTCTTATTGAATGAACCCTCTTACTATAATTGAATGTCCTACTTTGCCTTGTGAATTTTGACATAAAGTAAATTAGATGAAATATGGCAGTTCTCACCTTAATAAATTGATGCCTCTACTACTCTCATTTGGTTGACACTTGCTTGAAAGGTATTTTTATCCTGTAATTTTCAGCTTTTTTAAATTAGATATGATGTGAGTCTTTGGAAGCCAAGACATAGTTAGATGTTAATATAGATTGTGATATATTTAGAGGGTTCTTTTTTTTTTCATTTTGAAGGACACTTTTGTAAAATATAGTATTCTTGCTTAAACCTTTTCTTTTTTCAGTGTTTAAACTATATCATCCCATGCCCTTCTTGCTTGAAAGATTTATGTTTATAAATTTAATGATAATCTTGCAGAGGCATGCATATAAATAATATATCTGTTTATTTCTTCCTGCATTCCTCGTTCTCTTTTCTATGACTTTCAAAACATTACTTAACTTGTGTCTTGTTATAAATTTCTCTGTGTTAATTACATTTGAAATTTGCTGAGATTATTGATTTTCTCAATTTTCTTTACTAATGTTGAAGTGCATGTTAGTCTTTTTAGTGCTTCCATGCCACAATTATTATTTCTTTTCATGCTTTTTATTTTTTGTTGGTTTAATTTTTGTTATTTCATATATTTCCATTTTCTCAATTTCTTTATTTCCATTTTACTCCTTGAGCATCACTGAGATGGTAATGTTATTTTTAAGGGTAATTAATTTTTTTCTTTTTAAAAATATATCTAGACTTTAACTCAAATTATCTCTGATAATTTTTACATCCCCATTATTTATAATTGATTTCTGGATATTTATTTTTGTCTTTGATTGAGCCATATTATCTTAATATTTTGTATATGTTGTGATCTTAGGTTGTAATTTGTATAACAAGAAGTGACATGTCAAAATCTTTATTAAGTTTCTTTTATCTGGGAGAAAATAATACAAATTTTTTAGGCTAGAGATTCTTGGGTCTCTGCAGCCTGTTCTATGCATGTTTTCTCTGGGGTTGTGGGGTTTTAGTTAAAAAAGTTTTTCTGTGTATTTTCTCTTTCTTTTCTTTGCCTTTCCTTGCCTTTCCTTGCTTTGGTTCACTCTCTCTCTCTCTTTCTCTTTCTTCTCTCTTTCCCCTCCCTCCCTCCCTCCCTCCCTCCCTCCCTCCCTCCCTCCCTTCCTTCCTTCCTTCTTTCCTTTCTTTCTTCCTTGAGTGGAAGTTTCACTCTTGTTGCCCAGGCTGGAGTACAATGGCACGATATTGGCTTACTGCAACCCCCAACTCCTGCATTCAAGTGATTTGCCAGCCTCAGCCTCCCAAGTAGCGGGGTTACAGGAGACTGCCACCACACCCAGCTATTTTTTGTATTTTTAGTAGAGACAAAGTTTTACCATGTTGACCTGGCTGGTCTTGTACTTCTTACATCTGGTGAGATGAGTCTTGATTAGATGAGGTGGAGTGACTCAGCCTCCTAAAGTGCTCATATTACAGGTATGAGCAACCACTCCTGATGTTCCCCACATTTGTTATTGAGATCCTATAGTCAGTTGCTACACCCATTGTCTGTCTTTGATACTGAAGTCTTTATTCACTTGTAACAGTCATTTACCTTTGGTCTCAGCTATCCAAACTGCCAGTTACCAACATTACCATGGAATATAGAAATTAGTCTATGGTAAGTTCTCAAAAACCCAGAAGCATGGACACAGGTGCCACTATTTTATTTATTGTTGGGAGTCTATATTTAAAGTCATCATAGGATGAAGAATGACTTTCGTGGGTAATACAAAATACTTTTATTAAACCACTATGTTGTTTTTCATATTTCTATCAGTTGGGGTGCTGCAAATTTATACCTGGTTCTTAGACTTCTCGTGAAGGCATTTGGATCGGTATATTTCTGTTGAGTTTAAATTTCTATAAAGGAATTAGAGCTTGTGATATTTTATTGTCGCCTTGCTAATGTGCTTTGTTTAATTATATATTTGTAAAATGTATTCACCTGAGTCTAATGAGGGAGAAATTTGTAGTCTTTTTTTTTTTTCTCCTAGCTGTCTCTCTCTCTCTCTCTCTCTTTTTTTTTAACTGCAGAGATATTGCTGGAGTATGACATAAAAGAATCATTTCAAAAAATGATCCTGATCAAATATGGAAGCTGTGGCCTTAATAACTTACACTTAAAGAAAGACTACAAAAGTTTAGGTAATTCCAAGGTGCAGGAAAGCAGTTATAATGACCTTCATCAATGTTTGTTTGCTACCCTTAGCAATACCTGTCAACCTAATAAATATGGCAAAGCTTTTGAGTTCTGCTCAATCTTTGCTGGACATAAAAAAAGTTTTAGCAGAGAGAAATGCTGCAAATGTGAAGAAAGTGGCAAAGACTATAGGTTGATCTCAGATTTTACTATAAAAAAGATGGCGTAAACCCGGGAGGCGGAGCTTGCAGTGAGCAGAGATCCGGCCACCGCACTCCAGCCTGGGTGACAGAGCGAGACTCCGTCTCAAAAAAAAAAAAAAAAAAAAAAAAAAAAAAAAAAAAAGAATTCATACTGCAGAGAGATGATACAAATGTGAAGAATGTGGCAAAGCCTTTAAAAAGTTATCAAACCTTCCTGAACATAAGTGAGTTTAAACTAGAGAGAAACCCTACAAATGTAAAGAATGAGACAAAACCTTTTCCTGCCCCTCAACCCTTAGAAACACAAGATAAATTATACTAGAGATAGATTCTACAGATGCAAAGAATGTGGCAAAGTCTTCAAGTGCTTCTCAGACCTTACTAGTTGTAAAAGAATTTATACCTCTAAGTAACCATATAAATGTGAAGAATGAAACAAAGCCTATAAGTAGGTCTCAGACCTTCATAAACATAAACTGCAGAGAAACCCTAAAAAGGTGAAGAATGTAACAAAGCCTATAGATGGTTCTCAAACCTTACTAAACATAAGATAATTCACACTAGAGAGAAACTTTACAAATACAATGAAGATTGGAGAGCTATTATATAGTTCTGTGCCCTTAGTAAACGTAAAATAATTCATACTGGAGAGAAAACCTACATCTGTGAAGAATGTGGCAAAGCCTTTACCCACCCCTCAACCATTATTAAGCACAAGATATTTCATATGGAAGACAGATCTTACAAATATGAAGAATGTGGCAAAACCTTTAAGTGTTTCTCAGACCTTACTAATCATATGATAATTTGCACTGGAGAGAAACCCTACCGATGTGAAGAATGTGGCAAAGCATTGAGCTCATTCTCACACCTCATTAAACAAGATAATTCATACTAGACAGAAGCTCCATACATGTTCAAAATGTGGATAAGACTTTAGCAAGTCCCCATTTTGTGTTCAACATCAGACTTTATACTGAATCAATGCAGTATAAAGATAATGACTGTTGAAGAACATTTAACTTATGATCTTGGAGGGTTTCTAGAAAGTTGCCTTATAATCTGAGAGCTTTTTATGAGGGGTGTGTATATAGGGCTTTTTTTATTATGTAATGCCCTTCTTTGTCTTTTTTTAAAACCTATATTGATATAAAGTCTTTTTTTTTTGCCAGAAACTAGGATTGCAACCTCTACTTTTTTTTCTGTTTTCTATTTTCTTGGCAGATTTTATATTTTTCCTTTCTTTTGAATTATTTGAAATGGGTGTCTTGATTACAGCATACCATTAGGTCTTCATTGTTTATTCAGCTTGTCATTCTGTTTCTTACTTAGGGAATTTACCCCATTTTCATTTAAGGTTTGTATTCACATGTATGGATTTGATTCTGCCACTATGATCTTAGCTGGCTATTACGCACATTTATGAGGTTGCTTTAGAGTATCAGAAATTTATGTATTTTAGTGTGTTTTACAGTGAATGGTCATAGTATTTTTTCTTTTTTAATGCTTTCTTTAAAAGTTCTTGTAAGGTAGGTCTTGTGGTAAAAGATTTCCTCAGCATTTGCTTAACTGAATAAGATCACACTTATTTTTTATTTCTGAAGCTTACTTTCATCTGATATAAATTTTTGGTTTGAAATTCTTTTTTTAAGAATGTTGAATATTGGCCCCTAATCTATTTTGACATGTAGAATTTCAACTGAAAGGGTTGCTTTGTCTGATGGCCTTTCAGAGGCAACCTGGCTTTTGACTCTAGCTGCCTTAACACATTTTTTTCTTTTATTTTGACCTTGGAGAATCTCATGAATATGTGTCTTGAGAATGATCTTCTTGTAGAATATCTTACTAGGGTTCTTCACATTTCCCACATTTGAATATTAGCTTCTCTATCTAGGTTGAGGAAGTTCTCATGGATGATATCTGGAAGTATGCATTTCAAGTTGTTTTCATTCTCCCCATTGCTTTCAGGCACTTTTTAAAATCATAGATTATGTTTCATTACATAATCTCATATTTCTTAGAGGTTTTGTTTATCCTCCTTTTTTTTTTCTTTCTTTCTTTCTTTCTTTTTTTTTTCTGTTTTTTGTTTTTTGAGACGGAGTCTCTCTCTGTCGCCCAGGCTGGAGTACAGTGGCCGGGTCTCAGCTCACTGCAAGCTCCGCCTCCCGGGTTCACGCCATTCTCCTGCCTCAGCCTCCCCAGTAGCTGGGACTACAGGTGCCGGCCGCCTCGCCGGGCTAGTTTTTTTTTTTTTTTTTGTATTTTTTAGTAGAGACGGGGTTTCACAGGGTTAGCCAGGATGGTCTCGATCTCCTTACCTCGTGATCCGCCTGTCTCGCTCGGCCTCCCAAAGTGCTGGGATTACAGGCTTGAGCCACCGCGCCTGGCCAATCCTCTTTATTTTTATTTTTTCATTCCTCTTTTCTGTCTTATTTAAGAAAGGCAGTATTGAAGCTCTGAGATTCTTTCCTCTGTTTGGCCTATTCTGATGTTAATACTTGTGATTACATTATGAAATGTTTGTATTGTGTTTTTTCAGCTCTATCAGGTTGGTCACATTTTCCTTCTGATTGGCTGCTTTTCTATCAATTCCTGAAATTTTTTTCCTTCATTGCATTGGGTTGCAACTTACATTTATAGCTCAATGAAGTTTGTTAACTTCCATACTCTGAATTCTACTTCTGTCATCTTAGGCCCCACTGGAAATGTAATTTGGTCATTTGGATGAAAGAAGTCAGTGTGGCATTTTATGTTTTCAAAATTTTTGCACTGATTTTGTCTAATGTTTGTGTGCATATCATTTAGTGGTCTTGAGTATTTGATGTGGAATAAGGTGTCTATAGCCAACAAAGTTTGCTCCTGGGGCACTTTTTTTGATGGGGGGAGTGGAGGGGCTATGCTTAGCTTGCAACTCAGAGGTTGCATACTCTGCAGAATTTGTATTGAGTTCCATCTGTGCTCTCTGTCTCCTTGATATTTGGAGTCTGCCATTCTTTGTGACTAAGATATCACAGTTTTAAAAGAGTGCTAGTGGATATGGCAGTTCTGCCTGTCTTTAAGCATTCACCTCAGTGGCAGGAGCAAAGAAGCTGGGAGGGAGTCGGCTGTACCTGCTGGAGACTGTGTGTGCTGTTGCACTAAAAATGGTGTTGGCTTGGGCAGATGCTGGCCAGCGAAGTTTTTGATGCCTTACTTGTGCCCCCCATGAAGTACTAATTGTTCAGACTGTGGAATGATACACTGTTCACCACACAGTGTTAGCAGAAAAGCAGGGGTGAGGCTTTCTGTCTCTCTTCCCTCCAAAGCTTTATCTACAGTAGAAATTGCTGAGGGTGGCAGGGTGTACTGCATTCCCATTTGCTGGTGGAACAAACAAAGCCAAACCCACCTTTACAGATATGTGCCAGGCAAGTAATATGGGAGGTTGCCTGGTGTCAGGGGAAACTGCAGTATGAGGAAGATATATGTAGGCTGCAGAATAGGGAAGATACATGTAAGCTGCAGTGATAGGGTCTGTCTTGCTGGAGCTCTTCAGGGATCAGGCATGGATTACCAGTGCAAGCGTTACGGTATGGCCTTCCAGGGTACTTCAGATGGCCAGGTAAGCTAAAGCTAGAGTTGGACCCTGGGAGAGGCCAGAAGAACAAAGTGTGCTCAGTTGGACTACTCTCTTCTGATTTGCAACACCATCCTGTAGAAATTAGTACCAACAGCTCCCCTTGGGCTGAAGTCTCTTATGGGAGGTAGTTCAGCCTAGAGAAATGACCATCCCTGGTCATATTTTACTACAAATGCTCTTGCACCAAACCCTCTGACACACACATGAGCTGGCTTGCTGCCCCACCTCTTTGCTGGTCTTCTGGGGGCTGCACCTGAAAGAGGTGTAGGTTATCAATTCCTCAGTGCAGTCACCCCTGGATGGAAAAATCTGTGCTTTCGGCCATGTTAGGGGCTAATTGTCTGGTGAGAAGCATTGGGGAGTTTATGGGGAATCCATGGAGAATGGACTGACCTCGTCCCCTTGGGTATACTGCAGCTTGTTTGAGATATGAATAAGCCACTTAGGGTTTTGGATTTTTCATTAGTTTGAGGGTAGCAGGGACAGTTTTACTGCACTAGCAGTGAAGAAATATATTCAGTTGCCCCTGGAAACTGTGTCCATGGAGTTCCTAAGTTGTTACCAGTTCAATAGCTCTGGCAATTGTTGGCTAGTGGTCCAGGCCTGGAGAACCTGCCCAGTGAGAATATATAAGAAGAGGAACACGTGTAACTCTCTGACCAATTTTGTGAAGAGCTGCTGAATCTGCAATAGGCTGGGTGTCCACTGCAGTATCTAGTCACCTCAGATTTTCCAGTACCTGAAGTTATCACCAGAGAATGTGCAAAACAGCAACAATGGCAGCATGCTCTTTTCTCTGGGAGCTCCATCCTACGTAGGTATAGACCTGTTTTCAGCCCAGCAGCACCTTTAGGAAGTAGCCAGAAATGCCTGTTGAAAGTCCTTCCCCAGTGAAAAGAAAATGATTCTGGATCTACTTAAGAAAGCAGTCTGCCAGGTGCAGTGGCTCATGACTATAATCTCAGCGCTTTGGGAGGCTGAGGTGGGTGGATCAACTGGTGGTCAGGAGTTGGAGACCAGCCTGACCAACCTGGTGAAACCCCGTCTCTACTAAAAATATAAAATTAGCCAGGCATGGTGGCGCATGCCTGTAATCCCAGATAGTCAGGAGGCTGAGGCAGGAGAATTGCTTGAACCCAACAGGCAGAAGTTGCAGTGATCTGAGATTGCTCCATTGCACTCCAGCCTGGACAACAAGAGTGACACTCTGTCTCAAAAACAGAAAGAGGTCTGGCATGGTGGCTCATGCCTGTAATCCTAGCACTTTGGGAGGCCAAGATGGGCAGATCACAAGGTCAGGAGATCAAGGCCATCCTGGCTAACATGGGGAAATTAAAAATACAAAAATTTTCAATTTCTACTAAAAATACAAAAAATTAGCCAGGTGTGGTGGTGGGCGCCTGTGGTCCCAGCTACTTGGGAGGCTGAGATAGGAGAATGGCATGAACTCGGGAGGAAGAGCTAGCGGTGAGCCAAGATCGCACCACTGCACTCCAGCCTGGGTTACAGAGCGAGACTCCATCTCAAAAAAAAGAAAAAAGAAAAAGAAAAACAAAAAGACAGAAAGAGAATAAAGAGAGAAATAAAGAGGGAAGGAAGGAAGGAAGGAAGGAAGGAAGGAAGGAAGGAAGGAAGGAAGGAAGGAAGGAAGGAAGGAAGGAGAAAGAAAGAAAGAAAAAGAAAGAAAGAAAGAAAGAAAAAGAAAGAAAGAAAGAAAGAAAGAAAGAAAGAAAGAAAGAAAGAAAGAAAGAAAGAAAGAAAGAAAGAAAGAAAGAGAAAGAGAGAGAAAGGAAGGAAGGAAGGAAGGAAGGAAAAAGGAAGGGAAGGGAGAAAGAGAGAAGGAAGGAAGGAAAGGAGGAAGGAAGGGAGAGAGAGAGAGAAACGAAGGAAGGAAGGAAGAGAGAGAGAGAAATGAAGGAAGGAAGGAGGGAAGGAAGGGAGGAAGGAAGGAAGGAAGTCTAGTCATATTTTTGTAGAACAGTTCTTCTGTGCAGAGGTACCACTTCCATCCACAGTTTATTTGGATTTTCCAAAGCCAGAAAGCTGGAACAGCTAAGTCACACAAACAGGGAAAATAGGAGCTCACTCTGCTCTAGGAACTGTAGCCCAAAACGGTTTCAAACTTTCATCTACCAAATAGCACCAGTAGAGTTAGCAAGAGACACTCATTGGGAAGTCCTTCCAGTGAGGAGGAAGGAGATTGGGGACCTGCTTTAACAGGAAGTCTGGCTATGTCTTTATAGAGCACTTGTACTCTGTTAAGAGAGACGTTGTGCCTCTAGTCAGCTTGGGCTCTTCAAAACCTGAAGGCTGGAATGGCTAAGGTTCCCAAGCATCTAAGATGGTGGCCAGCTCCTCTTTCTGGTAGCTCCATTCCAGGGAGAATGAAGTGTTGCTACCAATGGTTGGCTGGAATTCCAAGCCAGTACTTTTCAACCTGTGAGACACTGAGGAAATGCATCCTAGAGACCATCAATGCTGAAGCCCCTGGAGTCTGCCTTTTTCCTATGGTATATACAGTGATGTGACCTCCTGCTTTGCTGGAGTTGCAGCTACTTTTTCTGGGAAGCCTGGAAAGTCAGCGTATCTAATGCTGTTCAATCACTATGCAGCCCTCAGTGGCTGCTCTGCTGAGACTCCATGTAGGCCTCCCATGAGGGTTGCAAAAATCTGTGGAAGAATCATGGGTTCCCAGGGTCACACATTCACTTACTGCCTTACTAGGTGTGAAGATTTTCCTGGTTCCATGTTGTTTTCAGGTGTCCCAGGGTCCTGTCTAGCTTTACTCCATTCTTCTTATGTTAAGTTGCTTCTTTGATTAGTTCTAATGCAATTACCTGGATATTTCAGCTGAAAGTCATGTACTAATGCACACCTTGCATTCCTGTCTGTGAGACATACAAAGTCTAGCTGCTTCTTTGTAGTCAGCAATCTTGATCACCTTCCTCTAAAAGGAACCTACATTTTTATATTAAAATAATTTAATATTTTTTGAAAATGTGTATTTTCAAAAGCAAATATTGACGTAATTTATCTCTTACCTTTGATATTATATCTTTATTTCTAGAATTTATGTGAAAGAAGGACAGATGTATAGTTTTTCATGGAAGATTAAGAAAACAGAAATCTAAGATACCTGAAGAATTTATAAGTGCAAAGGCAACTTAGTTGTTGGTTTACCACAGTATCGTAAATGATGGGATGCTAAGAGTGTGGTAAGGGCAACAACCTGTATAGTAAGAGAAATAATTTGATTTTTAATTGGGAACTGCTTTACCATTTGCAAATTAAGGTAATTAAAATAAAGTGACTTCCAAAATGCCTTTTTAATGGCAATGTGTGGACTTTGTTTTAATAAGCCAATATTGTTATTGTGTTAAAGTTATTTTACAGTGAATGTGTATCTTGTCACTGATGTTAAGTTATCCCATCTTAACCAAGACTCTAGGTAACAGATGGTAATAATAGACTCTTGGGAGACAGTAAAATAACATCTCTAGTGATTTTTTTGTCAATGGTTTTTAACTTAAAATAATTTAGAAAGTGTGGTTTTTACAACTTACTTTTTTGTTTTCCTTGTAACTACAGGTTATTATGATGGTTATAATGAAGATTATATTAGTATAATGGAGCTATATATTTCTGAGTACTAAACAACTATTTACAAAATTTTATCCTACTTTTTTTCTATTAAATGTATGACTTCTCTGCTCTGACAAACTCATACAGACTAAAACATACAATTTTGATTTACATGAATTTAAATATAAGAGATATATTACTGTAAAAGAAACTTTAGGTCTGTAAGAAATTTATAGAAAATAATCATATTTGTTCATGGTTGGTTACGTTGAGAAGAAAACAAAAATATTATAATAAAACAGATAATTTTACAAGTGTTGATATCTTACCAGCAAATGAGAAACTTCAAAGATTTCAAAGCATATCTATTTTCCCTGCTTTCTATTAAACTCCTTGATTTAAAATGTTATTGCTAGTGGCTTAGAATCATCTTCTGCAAATTTGTCTTTTTTTTTTTTTTTTTTTTTTGTATGTTTGCCTGTTGCTCACCCTGGACATAATATATAATTTTCTTTTCATCTAATTTCATGAAACATTCTTTGGACTGGACTTGGTGAATCATGCTTGAAATTCCAGCATTTTGGGAAGCCGAGGCAGGTGGACTCCAGAGATTAGGAGTTTGAGGCTAGCCTGGCCAACATGGAGAAACTCTGTCTTTACCAAAAATAGAAAAAATTAGCTGTGCATGATGGCGGCTCCTGTAATCCCAGCTACTTAGGAGGCTGAGAGAGGAGAATCACTTGAACCTCGGGGACAAACGTTACGATGAGACAAGATAATGTCATTGCACTCCAGCCAGGACAACAAAGCGAAACTTTGTCTCAAAACAAACTAAAATATATATATATATATATATATATTTTTTTTTTTTTTTTTTTTTTTTTTTTTGAGCCTGGGCTCTGTCGCCCAGGCTGGAGTGCAGTGGCGCGATCTCGGCTTACTGCAAGCTCTGCCTCCCGGGTTCATGCCATTTTTCTGCCTCAGCCTCCCTAGTAGCTGGGACTACAGGCACCCGCCACCATGCCCGGCTAATGGTTTTTTGTTGTTGTTGTTTTGTTTTGTTTTTGTTTTTGTTTGTATTTTTAGTAGAGACGGTGTTTCACCGTGCTAGCCGGGATGGTCTAGATCTCCTGACCTGGTGATCCGCCCGCCTCGTCCTCCCAAAGTGCTGGGATTACAGGCGTGAGAAAACATTCCATGTACAATCCCCTCAGAAATTATGAAAATGACTTTGATAATATTTAATGCTATTTGGAAAATAATTTTCTCATGTGAATAATTTTACAGTGTGTGTATAGTATGTTATTTATTTCATACATTTTGTATTTTTTCAATTATAGAATTCTATTAATCGAATTTTTGTTTAGTTATTGTCTATTTTACTTTACAAAATTGACATAATTGTTTATTAATTTTATTGGGACAATATATTCAAGTAAACAATAGAGCATTTAATAAATCATGAGGTCTTTTTGACATATATGTGAAGTAAACAAAGACAATACTAGCTGTGTAATCTAAGCTACATAATTAGAAATAAACACTCCTTTTAAAATTAGCCTGTGGTCTCAAAGTGAAAAATTTAAAGTATCTGTAGTAAAGAAATAACATTAATTCTGCATATGAAGAGAGCATAATTGTACCAATGCTGCACAATTGAATCTCAAAACTGAAACAAGATTAAGAGATGGACATTTTAGCAAAACTAAGTGAAATCATAAAATTTTCAGATTATGTTTCTGCATTTAAACATCTACTGAGAAAAGCAGTGTGCAAGACTATCCAGTCAAATTTGATATGGTGACACATGTTAACAGTATTCACCACAGGTATTGACACCCAAAATGCCCTGAACTCTGATTTTCACTTAGATTTCTTTTAAAATATGGTTTTCATCTGACTCCTCTAAATTCTGGTTTAGACAGAATTATCAAGCCATTGCATGTAGATTTGATTCTAGATTTATTATTTATTTATTTACTTTTTGAGATACAGTCTCGCTGTGTCACCCAGGCTGGAGTACAGTGGTGTGATATCGACTCACTGCAACCTCCGCCTCCCAGCTTCAAGTGATTCTCCTGCATTAGCCTCCCAAGTAGCTGGGATTATAGGTGTGTATCATCACGCCTAGCTAATTTTTTGTATGTTTAGTAGAGACCAGTTTTATCGTGTTAGCTAGGATGGTGTAGATATTTTTTTTTCTTTTTCTTTTTCTTTTTTGAGACGGAGTCTCGGTCCGTCGCCCAGGCTGGAGTGCAGTGGCCGGATCTCAGCTCACTGCAAGCTCCGCCTCCCGGGTTCCCGCCATTCTCCTGCCTCAGCCTCCCGAGTAGCTGGGACTACAGGCGCCGCCACCGCGCCCGGCTAAATTTTTTGTACTTTTAGTAGAGACGGGGTTTCACTGTGGTCTCGATCTCCTGACCTTGTGATCCGCCCGCCTCGGCCTCCCAAAGTGCTGGGATTACAGGCGTGAGCCACCGCGCCCGGCCGGTGTAGATATTTTGACAGTGTAATCTTCCCACCTTGACCTCCCAAAGTGGTGGGATTATAGGCGTGAGCCACCAAGCCCAGACATGAGTCTGTATCTTGGCACAGCACATTTTCAACTTACTGTTTCTGAGAATAGAAAAGCTGTGTGATATGGAAGAACAAAACCAAATATTTGTTACAGTTCAAGGAGATTTCATTTGTGCCCTGCTGTCCTGGATTCTAAGAAGTGTAGGGCTGGCAGACATTACTGGAAGGCAGAAGTGGGAAACAAGCCTAAATGAAAATTCTGTTGTGTGTCAAGATCGTCTTCTTAGGAACTGGCATGGTCAGCCTTCAATTCTGGGTAGATAATGGGCAATCAGTTGAAATATAAACAGCGGTTATTTTCTGTCAGGTTCTAAGTCAACCCACCTCCTGCAAGCAGTAAAACCCAGTAAGATTAGAATTTGTTTGAAGTATGAATTGGGTGATTTTTAAAAATACTATATATGATACGTTTGTTCTGCATATTTTTAATGATCCTTTCATAAGACCTGTTTGGCTTCATTTCACTATGCAAGCAGATTATGAATGTAATAAAAACTCTGTTCATTATCAGATGCTGAAAGATAAAGTGAATGAATCTGTTTCATTTTTTGTGGGTCATTTAGCCTGTAAATTTAATATCTTGTATAACCTTTAAGTTTTATTGTTGAAGACTAGAATAGATTTTGTTTTTCTAAATTTTGACAACCATAAATTCATATTCATAATGTCACTTTTATAAATACTATGAATATCAATCATCAAATGTGTAGATTTCTAAGATAAAATATTTGAAAATCATGTTACCTAACATGTCCAAAAAATGTTAAGTTGCCTATTGAAAAAATCTGTCAATTTTGAATTGCATACCACGTTAACATTGTTTTTAGATGAGGATAAGATCAAAAGTAATTTATACAAATAATATAAACTAAGTTTACTGAAATTATTTACTTATTTAAGAAATTTAATTACATTTAAAAATTGCTATCACTGGCTAGTATATGTGTAGCATTTTAAAAAATATTTTGCCTTAAAACAGGTAACAGTTTGAACAAAGAAGGAAATAAAAATGCAATGATTGGTATAAAAATAAACTTTTGAAAAACAAAATATTTGTATGATGATCTAATTAAAATTATTTAAATGATAACAATTTTAATCTTTGTTTTTACACATTATTTGGCAAAATTAACCCTGAGATAGCAGAGTGCAGAAAATATTATTAATTATATTTTTGAGAGTCTCTAACTGACTTTGGCACTTAGGGAACCTTAAGCACAGGCTCAGGATTCCCTGGGCATTTCTTCCAGGAGAACATCTATGGAAATGAAGCATAAGATCATGTCCAAAAAGATAAATGGATGCTCACCACCTAGAGACCAGTGGGTGCAGGTTGCAGAAAGAGTAGGCACTTTTTAGAGATCAAGGAAAGGGCTATAGGCACCGACCTAGAAAAGGGGACTGGAACTACATTGAGACCTCCCGCTTAGGTGCTCTGTCCTGTCCCAGACCCTTGAGTCCTGCCTCACCTGCTGGCTATTTCCACAAAGAGATCAGGATGGCAAGCTCCAATTAAGCCCCACTAGAAGAAATAGATTAAGAGTGTCAAGCCCACACCCATCTTGGCACATTAAGTGAACATAGATTTACTAGTCAGTAAGTTGGAGAAGAATGTGCTGCTGTTACCTCCTGAGATCACAATCTAGGAGGAAACCTGTATGACATCTGCCTGAGACTGTGCATTCAAGGAAGGATGAACATGTCACATGGGCTTCAGTGAGCATGTACCCCTAGCCAACCCAGGAAGACATGGGCTTGTCAAGAGCAGGTAGTATGGGTAGCATACAGCAGACATGCTTAGCTGTCCTGTGCACACAGAGGTGTTGGCATGAGTGATCCCCGCAGGGAAGATTTTATTTGTCCCCTGCTATCCTGGATTCTCAGGGCCCTTATATAGGCTCAGAAATACCCCAGCTTTTAGAAGCACAGGCTGTACCTGGAACTACAGGGTAGACACTGCAGTGGCCTGGTAAAAGTGGGGTGAGCAGCTAGTCACTGAGGGCTGTCCATTGCCCATTTTTCTGATGAGCATATTGAGCCCCCAAAGCCCCAAGCCAGGAGAGGCAAAAGCACTGGGCTGAGGCATCAACTTTTTTCTTCACTGTCTCCCATAAGCCTGACACCTCCCTGGGTTTGCATTAAAAATTCCATGGGCTTTCCTTGAGGAAGAAGATCCTTCTTCCTTGTGAGAGTAGGCACAGACACAACCAGTCATGTGTGGTAAGCCCACCCACAGCAATTTTTTTTGGCCCACCTTGGCCTACCCACTTTATTGGCCTGTGAAACTCCACTGGAATTAGAGAGTCCAGAACTCATATCTGGTTCTAGAACCAAAGAGTTCAGCACTCAGGCCAGCACAGAAGTGGGCCTCTTAATTCCATGACACATGGCCCAAATCAGAGAACTGGCTTGACTGTTCAGCTGCACACAAGTGGTGTGTGTACTGCTCCAACCAAGTTTCATTCTCTTCCTGCCTCCAATTACTTCACCTGCAACTTGTCATTTATACCAGGTCTTTCTCTACCCATCACATCTTATGGTTTTTGAAATTCCTCTGAAGACTACATGAGCTAAGTTATAAGGGTCACAGTGCTCTATCCTACACAGGGTGTGCCAGGAAAATAGATCTGTCAACCTACCTTGACACTTAAGAGTCATGTATAAATAGATGCAACTGACAGTGTTGACTTGACCTGGGCATAGCTGGAGACTGACACTGTATAAAAAATGCTTCTGATTGTTCAAGTTCCAACCTAAAAAGTCTAACAGTGGCCTGGTCATGTGCAGTGGCTCTTCCTATAATCCAGCACTCTGGGAGGCCTTGGTGGGTGGCACATCTGAGGTCAGTGGCTCACCAGCCTGACCAACATGGTAAGGCTGCCTCTAGTAAAAATACAAAATTAAAAGCACGTGCTTTTAATTCCAGCTACTTGAGAGGGTGAGGCAAGATAATCAACTGAACCTGCTGGGCAGTGAACTGAGAGCTGAGATTGGGTCATTGAACTCCAGCCTGGGCAACAAGAGTGAAGCTCCGTCTCATTCACTGGTTCTGGGTCTCTTCTTTGACATCTTAAACCTGGTGCCATTTATGTGAGAGTTGAATTTGACATGTTACCCAAAAGTGAAGGAGAATTCAGGCTCTGCTCCATGTGCTTTGAAGCTCACCAAGGCATCGTCTATAGAAAAATGCAGTTGTTGTTTTTATCACTGTCTTCCAGGTCTCTTTTCCTTAGATGCACATTAGTGGAATACCAAGAAAGATAAACAAGAATCACATCATGGTCAGATGCAAGATTAAGAGAATAAACAGTGATCACTTGGAAAGTGAAAGGGAGCATTTTGCTTTCTCCTATGGGCAGACCTTAACTTCTTCTGTCTTCACTTTCTGGATTCAGTAATGGTTTTTGAGTTTCATCCTGCCTCTAGAGGAAACATGGGCCCTGGGTTGTAAACACCTTCACTTAACCCTGGTACAACAAAGTTTTCTCTCAAAAAATATGACCTCTGTGATCATGAGTTTGTAAGCAATCTGGACAATGCACAACATTGTGAAATGGAGATGAGTAGGTCTCAGGGAAACAATTTCTTACTCTATTCGTTGGCAAGTTCAAACAACCATGACTATAGACAAATGTGCAGAAAAGGACAGCATAGGATAACTCCTAAACATGTGAGTTGAGAACCAAGAGTTTTCAATCTCAGCTTTGAGAGCACCAAATGAAAACTAGAAGTTACTTCACTGTGCATCTATCAATGATTGATCAACATTTTTTCAATCATACTGAGAAATCTTCAGTGAGGATTTTCCCATTAAAAATATAAACACAGGAAAAGGTAAAATAGCAACTCCATAAAATCATTAAACCAAGTGTAGAAATGTTCATCTCACACCATTAGCATTTTTGCACATATTTGCATGTATATCTACTGGTAAAACTGATATTTTCATAATACATCAGTTATTTGTCAAGTTAAAAATTTTTCTTTATGCCAGGTACAGATTAAAGGATCACACCTGTAATGCCAGCACTTTGTGATGCCTTAGTGGGTAAATCACTTGAAGTTAGGAGTTTGAAATCAGCATGGCCAACATGCTGAACCCCCATCACTAATAAAATACAAAAAAAAAAAAAATAGCTGGTTATGGTGGTGTGCACCTGTAATTTCAACTACTTGGGAGGTTGAGGCAGGAGAATTCCTTGAACCCAGGAGTCGAAGGTTGCAGTGAGCCAAGATCGCATTACTGCACTCCAGCCTGAGCAACATAGCAAGATCCTGTTTCAAAAGCAAATAAACAAAAACAAAAATACTTTTTTCTTTTCTAACAACAAAAAGACACACATATGGTCTAGACGTGCCCAGGCGGACTGGAGTGGGTGTGGAGATTGTCATGGAAAAGAAGTTCACCTCTCCCCACACAAGAGGTGAACTTTCCATGGCTCCACTTCCTTCTTCCAGCATGCAGGTGTAAATTTTTCGAAAGGGTCAGTTGGAAAATGTCAGGCTTCATCTTGGACCAGTGGTTGGATTTTTTAGCCTCAGGCAATTTCAGGCTTGAGGGCAGTGTTTCACCCTAGACCTTTGACTGTTTTCTAATTCTGTTATTTCCGCCACTAAAGAAGTGCATCTAACTGCCATTAGAATAAGGCTAAGAATGAGGACAAAAACCAATTTTAAGTGCTTCCTGCTTACAGGAGGAACTCCTTTGTAAAAATGGCAGTTGGATCCCCCTAAGAGGCTTATCTAAGTGTCCTATGTGAAAGAGGTCATTGTCTGAGGCTCTTGTTGCATGACTGTTTGAAGATTCCTAGCCTAAAGGTGTGAATAATCAAACTGGGTTATTAAAAAACATGTATTAAAACAAAATAAGGGGAAGGTGGCAAGGACAGCTTAAAAATTATAAGGTATTTTACCAGTTTGCATAAGAAGAAGGAGACCAAAAGCTCAACTGGAGAAAAAAAATTAAAAAAATAAAAAACATTTACCCATTTTCCAGCATGTCAGGCATCTGGGTTCTTTTTTCCAGAGTCCAATCCTCAGCCAACCACTCTAAAGTCTGAGAAATTAACTCTTCCAAGCTTGCAGGATGCATCCAAGAGAAGTGTCCCACAGAATGGAGACTTGAATACCTATCTTTAAAAAGAGGGTAGAAGAGAAAAAATTTAAAAATTAAGCATTTTTACAAAGGAGTCCCAAGGCTTCAGGATGCATTCGAAAGGGATATAGACTGAGGATGAATGGCTACTCATCTAGAGAGAGAGAGAGGAGCAGGTGTCCCTAATTCATTTCTCCTCCTGGCAAATCCCCAGGATATGTTGAGGGATAGAAGAATGTTCTCTTTCCCCCTGCAATCCTTGTATCCCCAAGTCCCACTGATTGTGACAGAATGCCACCTATGGCTGTCAAGGCAGCTTTTACTCATGTTAAAAAGGGAGGCCGTGGGGATGAAAATGCCAGCTTTTAGTCATATCTGCCCTACCTCTCTGCTGTCAGTAGTTCTCTGGAGTTCACTAGACCTAATTTATGGCACAGATAGTAGCATAATCTTTATCCATGAAAGGAGAGACTTGGCTTAATCAGCTGGAATTTGTAATGCTCGCCTGCACTGTGCCTTTTAATGTTCATTATTATCTGCCTCTGGATTTTTCAGATCCAGTATTCTTTCCTAGGGCTTCAACTTGAAGTTTGGAATTGAGGTTGGGACAAAAATGAATCTCAGGGGATTGCATCGACTCCTTGTCATGAGCTGAATGCCAATATGAAGCTGTGGAATTGAGTCCTCTTCTCCCAAGGAAGAGAAAAGAACATCTGTGAAAAGTAGTGGCTATAGTTATCCATTTAAGATTTGAGTGGCCTGTTTATTCCCATCACTCTGCAGAATTTGCAGAACAATTGCCCAGAACTTGTATTTTAATTCAGATTTTTACATCACCTATCCCCTTTTGTTTCTTCCGAGCTGCAGTTGAATATCGCTAGTTGGTTCACAGGAATAAGCAGGGTTGGTCTAAAATGTAGGCAAGAATCCAAAACTAATGAGGTTAGAATTTAATGACAAATGTATAATAAATTTTGAAACATAATATTCATTTAGTCCATTCTTCTGTTAAAAACGAATGATGCCAGTACTGAGTTGTTTCTGAAATAAACTTTAGTCTTACACTTGGCCTGATTATTTGCATAAAGTGCAGCAAGCACAGTTATTTCTACATATGTCCTTTACATTAGCTTTAATGAAACTCTGTTTCACAAGAAATTTTAGATAGGACTTTCTAAATTCAAGCCCAGACAGGGGTGTACACCAAATTCTTGCCGGTAGGGTAATGCTTTCCTTTTATGGGCCCAAGATAAACTTGGAGCTCCTGGGCCCTTCAAAAAGTGTCAATATTTACTTACCACAAATCAGTAATCCTGCACAACAACTGTATGGATCAAACATGAGGTCAGATTTTCCAAGAGACTTCTATTGGCTCTTCAAGTTGAACTTGACTCCTTACATGGAAGCATACCCTTTCCTTGAGTAAAGACATGTGTATAAACTACTTAAGATCTTTAACTTATCAGGACTGAAATGGGTGGGAGTGGGTTTCAGGAGGAGCCAAGATATTTGATTATACTCCACTGCTTCAAGGGAGTGTTTTCTCCCTCAACAACCTGTCGAATGCCACTGAACTGTTATGCTCTCAGAGCATAAAGACACGAAGGCAATAAAGCAACTTTTCCCCTCAGAGGCCACCCATGGCTCCCCATGGCTGTCTCACACAGGGGAGGCCAACTCATCTGGAGCCCCAGAAATTCTTTTTCCCACAGTTTTGTTGGATATTCGTAAACATTTTAGCTCTTCATGAGTCCTGTACATTTTTCCTTATTTCTATAATGTCACGAGCTCCAAAATTATTAGAAGTCTTCATTTGAGAGCACCTGTCAAATTCTATAGTTGATTAAAAACCATTTTTGAAAAAAATCAAAACAAGACAGCAATCATCTCTGTATAACAAAATGTTCAGGATAGTTACACGATAGACAAACATTTTTGTAATTTTGGTGGTTTACAACAATTAAATTCAAAAATATATTATAAAAGGATTTTGCTTTTTCATTTCATTTCTAGGTCATAATTTTGGTAAAATAAGTCATTTATGATAATCTGGAATTTCATTTTATAACATCAAGTGTTTTAAACTCCTAACATGTAACATTCTTCTCAAAATCAAACTTTAGTTACAAAATAGTCTTTCCTAATTCCTGACTTTTGGATGCTAAGGAGGGCCCCAGAGTATATGACATGTTTAATAACATTAAATTGCCAAAATGATGTTGAATATTCTTTAGGTGATATGTGGCAAATAATACTAATATGTGTTCCAAAATTGTATAGGTTTCTAAAATGCTAACATCTGAAGTATATGCTATCAACCACAATTAAAGTTGTTAATTTAGTTGATGTTCACACACAACATTTCTTTGGAAAGATTTATTTTTATAATTCTTCCACAATTTGTTTGAACTTTTAGCTTTATCACCTGTAATTCAAAACACCTGTAATTTTATTCTTTTATCACCTGTAATTCAATTCTTGTTTGACCCTAGGCAAGAATTTATATTTGCACTCCTTCTTGTAATCTCTTATTAAAAACACATTTTACTGTTCTTACACACCTGGTATGTAAATATCCTTCCAGTAGTTTCAATTGCATGTTATCATGGTAATTTTAGCAATTTCAACTTTAATGTAAAACCAGGTAAATTGTTCTAATTATGTGCTAGGTCAGCCATAATCAAGGGTGTGTTTAGTTCCAATTGTCCAATTGTCCTCAGGCTTGACCATATGTGATGCAAAGTTGAACTGTTCTCCAAAACCAAAAAAGCAGTTATAACCTTAAAACATTTAGCAAACTTCATATCTGACCTGCATAATTTAGTCCACCTACTCATATATTGATGACATTTGTGTTTTACCAATAATCTTTAAGGCTCCTTTTATTTCTCAAAGATTAAAATCATGTCAACTAGAACATACACAGTTTTCATGTGTCCTTCAAAAATATTTGATACAAGTGCTTATCATATTTTCAATAAATTTATTAGAGTTCTTTTACACATGGACAGGCAGAAGAAAACCCAGTAGCTGTAAGATTTTTAATTTGACAATTTCCTGATTGAATCACTGGCCTCTCATGCATCCATTAGAATGGCAAGAAAAAATGAAAGAAAAGAATTGACTGAGAAAAAAACCTTTTTCCAGCAAAACAAGATCTCAGAAGAGAAAAACATGAAGACCTTTTAAATCTACATATAATTTAGATATTGAATTTTAATTGAGTTAATCGCTCTTTAAGAAAATATTTTCAAATTCCTTATTAGCTGATGCTATCAGAGCCAAGCAGTTAGTAGTTCTGGCTTTCAAATTTACCAAAGTCAACTTACCAGGTGCCCAGAGGAAAAAATAAATTAAGGCAGTTTGGGAAGGGGAAGAGAATCAGCAAAGGGCAAAATTTACCTGCTGACATAAAACAAGAAGAAACTCATTCCCTAAGCCAGGATTAAATGTGAGCCACCATTGTGAAATGGCAGAGGCTGAAACAAAACATTGCCATGTGGTTACAGGTCATGCTCCTACAAACATAAACAAGATGGAGGCCTGCAACAAAATTTCCTAACAACGTCAGAGAATGCCATAGAAAGCACACCAAACTGGCCACAGCTCAAGACCAACCTTACAAACACTATTTCACAATTAAAGTTCTACAAAGAACATAAGCCCTGATTGGTGGGCTCCTAGCCCCGCAAAACATTTTCTGTGAAGAAAAAATAAAAAATAAAAAAAGCCTTTTGCTTACAAGTAAACTGCTGACAAGGTGGAAAAAAAAAAGAAAAGAAAAGAAAAGAAAAGAAACAAAAAGACTTAAGTGTACGGCAAAGAAAAAAGAATGTTCATTCTTGTGCAAATGGATTCCTTCATCAGAGAGAAAAACTTAATTGATGTTGGATGAGGGTGGACTCCTTGAACTGTGAAGGCGAAGACACCATGAATGCCTGGCATTTTCCAGCCCAGAGTAGATGGGGATGAGGAGCTGCCATTAACCTGTCCATTCCGCATGTGCCTTGGCCTGTTGGGGTGGGCTTGTGCAGTTTCTTCTATCCTTGGAGAAAGTCCAGGAATGAAAATATTTACAAACAAACAAAAGAGAAAAGAAAAGGTTTTTGTTGTTGTTTACTTATTCCCCTTCCTCAAGCCGCATATCTAGAAAATGAAATGCTGTAGAACTTTTTCCTTAGATCAGCTAAAACCAGGATCTAGTCACATAAGCAAGAGTAAAGAGGCTAACAAACACATTGAAGCGTGAGGAGTAAAAAAGAAAAAAGAAAACTGTCAACAAAGTATGTGGGACTCCTGTTAACAGGCCCCAACCTCAGAGATTGAGGAACACCAGGTAACCACATAGCAACTGAAGAGTCCAGTCACCCTTCTCAAAAGGTATGGATTACCATGGCTCCACCTCCTTTTCCCAGTGCACATGTGTTTTAGGCTTAAAGGCAGAGTTTGGGACAGGACCCTTGACTGTCTCCTGTCTCTATTACTCAATATGAGAAAAGTTCCCTTGGCTATCTCCTGTCTGTATCACTTAACATGGGAGGAGAACAGTATCTTTAACAAATGAGGTACAGAATGCTGAATATCAAAACAAAAAATAAATAAATTTGAACCTTACCACAAGGATGAACTTAAAACGAAATAGAAATTATTTTTATAGCTGTTGTAAATTTTTTTCTTGAACTTTTCTTTCAATTGGCTCATTCTTCGTATGGAAAAATGCTCCTAATGTTGAATGTGTATTTGGTATACTGCCACTTTATTGAATTTTTTTATTAATTTTCAAGATTTTTAGTGTGGTATTTGGTTTTGCTATATAGAAAATTATGTGATCTGCAATCAGAGACAGTCTGACTTTCTCCTTTTTTGTTTGGATGTCCTTTGTTTCTTTCTCTTGCAAATGATCAGACTAGTCTCAGTCTGAATTGAAGTGGTAAAAGTAGACATCATTGTCTTATTCCAGATCTTAAATAAAAAGCTTTCATATTTTCCTTTTCAGTGTGATATCAGCTGATGAATTTCATATTTTGCCTTAACTGTGTTCAGGTAGATAACATCTATACCTAATTTGTTCTGTTATTTTAATCACAAAGTCATGTTAGATTCTTCCAAATACATTTTTTGCATCTAGAATAAGAAATAAAGTGGCCTAGCAGTAAAACTAATTAAAAAGATAAACATTGTCTACACTATAAATTATGAAACACTTCTAAAGAAAGTAAAACATGAAAACTTAGAGATATTTTTGCTTATGTGTAATAAAAACTATTTTTAAAAAGGCTTTATTACTCAAGGTAATTTATAGATTCAATACAAGCTCTATAAAATACCAAGTGACTTTTTTTCACAGAAAGGTAAAAAGCAGGACTAATATCTATAGAAAACAAAAGAAAACCTTGCCAAATAGCCAAAGTAATCCTTGAAAAAATAATAAACCTGAAAGCATCAAAGTACCTGACTTTAAAATATATTGCAAAGGTATAACAAGCAAAACAGCATGATACTGGCATAGAAATCAGACATATAGGCCAAAGTATCCAGTGATCCAAATAGTAAACTCATAAATGTATGGCCAAGTAATTTTTAAGTTCTGTAGAACATATATTTAAAAAAAGACAGTCTTTTCAATGAATGGTACTGGAAAAATTGATTATTTGAATGAATACAACTAGAAGCCAATCTGTTACCTATCATATTAAAACCACTTAATTATACATAATTAGAACATTTAAATGTACAACTCAATCTTAAAAGCTATTTGAATAAAATGTAGAGACATTCTTTACCAAATAGAACAGGAAAAAAAATTAAATAAGGACTCTAAAGCACAGACAACAAAAGCAAAAGCAGACAAGTGAATTTAACGAATCTAAATACCAAAACCAAATACAACATAGCAAAAATAAATTAACAGAGTAAAGACAACGTACAGTGTGGGAGGATATATTTGCAAAATATACATATGACAGGGGATAAACATACAAGATATATAACAAATGCAGAAACAAAAATAACACACAGTTTAGTAATACATGAAAGACCTTAAGAAAAATTTCTCCAAAAAGACATACAAATGGCCAAGTATATGCAAAGATGCTCAACCCTATTAATTTATTAGAAAAATGGAAATTAAAGACACAATAAGATACCAAACTACTCCAGTTAAGATAAATATAATCAGAAATGACACGTTGCTGCCACTTTCAACAGCAGGCATTGTGACATATCTCTGGGCCTATTATTTAGGTGATATGACTCTCCTCTTCTGCCTGGACACTGCCCACAAGGGTCATTGTACCATACAGTTAGATATAGCCCTGAAGTTATGTGACTTTTCTGCCAGGAATTTGTCTAAAAGGAGAATACTGGAACATTTCTGCCTTAGCATTTAGGTTATGTGGATGTCATGCCTGTTTCATTGCCACAGAGTAAATTTTGACATATGCCTTGGTACAGCTCACAGGCATGCTAATGACTCTCATGTGTGGACCCAACAAATAGGAGTTAATTTGAGTTTTGTAACTTGTTTTTAGAAACATGAGTGGTATCTTAGATCTCTTTCTGGTAAAAAGGTCACAGAAGATTATAACAGACTCAGGTATTTTATAAAGCACACGACTTGTGCAGAGTGTCAGAACCCTGCAGAAGGATGAAATTATAAGTCTCACATGCACACCCAGCTTAAAGTAAGAAATGTGACATCTCACATATATGAAGCCAACTGTCAATCATGAAAAGAGGACATGTGTGTTATTGTAAATTTCATCTCTTCCAGTGTGAATGTGATATAAATAGTTGCCAAACATCTCTGTGATTTGACTCTCTAGATTGGTTTCAGCCCATATATGGAATTGTGATCTCTACGTGGGCAAACTTCTAGATGATGTGACTCTCCTCCCTTGGATATTCTCTCAGGATTGTGACATATCACTGGATGTAAAACTCAGGTAATGTTATAACTTCTAGATGATGTGACCATCCTGCCTTGGCCATTCTCTGAAGATTGTAAAATATCACCAGATCTAACATCCAGGTGATACTACATTCTTGTCTGGGCCATTTCCACAGACATCACTGTGACATATCACTGTGTCTACCACTTAGAGAATGTAACTCTCCTCTCTGCAAAGGACCCTGAACACAGTGGTTGGTAGTAATATATTGCTAGGCCCAGGCAAACAAGTGAGGGTGCTCTTTTGCCAGGGCTATGTTTCAAACAGGGCATTGTTAAATATCTTTGGGCATATTACCTAGTTGATGTGACTCAATCCTTGAGCCTCACCCACACAAGGCATTTTGACATAGAAGTTGAACCTAACTTATCTTAGGACGCAACACCCAGGAGATGTGGTTCTTCTGCCTGGTTTCTGCCCATGTCTTACACTGTGACGTATACCTAAAGAAGAACCTAGGTGATATGACTCTCCTTTTCTGTCTGAGTCCTGTCTAATGAGGACATTGGGATATATCTCTAAGCCCATAACCTAACTGATAAAACTCTCTTTCCCGGCATGGGCCTTTAAAATGGTGGGATTGTGACATATTGCTGAGCGCAGCATTTAAGTCATGTGACTCTCCTGTTTTTATTTGAACCATGCCCACAAAGGAAAATTTTGACCTTTTTCACACAGAGGATGTTACACTTCTGCTAGAATACTGAATAAAGAGGGAATTATTACATATTGGTGGGCCTAGCACCCTGATAATGCTAGTGTCCTGTCTGTGCCAGAGCCACAGAGAGTATTTTGACATATCTTCAGCCCATTCTGTAGGTGTTTTAGGTCTTATCCCTTAGCTAACTTTTTCTACATATGGAAATGAGTCATACTGCTGGGTCCGGCACCCAGTTAAAGTGACCCTCCTTCCTAGGTTCTACCTAGGAAGGGCATTGAGATGTTGTTTGCTATATAAGCTAAAGGATGTTACTCTTTTTTCAATTTTTTCACACAAAGGGGATGATGACATATACCTTGCTTCAGTTCACAGGCCTAATGGTAAAACTTATATTGAGAATCAGCCAATATAAGATATTTGACTCTTATTGCTAGGCATAGGAAAATAGGTAAATTCTTGGAATGCATATTTGTGCAAAACTCACTAAAATTTCCAATACTGATTTATACTGTATAAACTACTTTGGTGGTACAGAGAGTTTCATATCAAGGGCTAGGAAAAAGTTGAGATTGGAACTCTGAAATACACACCAAGGTGAAATTGAAAGTTATAACCATCTCATATTTACAAAGCCCACAGTTGAAGTACTGAACCTAACTAATGAAAACAGTACAAAGATGGAATTGTGACTCTCATATGTTGATCTGGCCATAAATGAAATCTTGACTCATTTTTGGACCCAGATTACGGGCATAAAAATGAGTCTCATTCCTGAACTCAGTCTAAATGAGAGATGTTGACTATCATACCTGGGTTTCAGACGATATATAAGATTGTGAGTCCATAGGAGCATGTGGGCCTCAGAGTAGTTTGAAACACTCATGCATGCCATATAAAGCCTTCAGATGTTGCAGAGGGTATTACACAATGAGGTAGCACACATGACATTGTAACTCACATACACACCAAGCTAAAATTTAAAGGTCTTATTATCAAAGGTGAGGAGACTGTGTCATGTTACTGGGTCTAGTACTAAAGTATTAACACTTTTGCTTAAATTGTTTCCCATTTGTGCACTGTGACATATCATTGGGTCAGAATCATAATAATGTGACTCTTCTGCCTGGGCCCTCCCAACAAGGGATATTATAATATATCTCTGAGACTACCAGCTAGGTGATTTGTCTACTTTGCCTGTGATTTGCCCACAAAGAACATTATGACATCATGGGATGTAGCATTTAAGAAATGTGACTTTTCTCTCCTGCCTAGCTCCTGTCCACTAAACAAATTGTGACATACAGCTGAGTGCAAAACCTAGGTAATGCAACTCTCTTCTTTATTTTGGAGTCTGAGAATGAGTGGATTATTACTTATTGTTGAGCCCAGCATCTGGTTGGTGTGACTCTCCTCATTTTCTTCAACCCTGTCTACAGTGGACATGGTGCCAATATTACTTGAGGCTATACCCATGTGATGTGACTCTTCTGATTTGTCCCTGCCTGCAAAGGAGATTATAATGTATCCTGAGCTCAGAACCCAGGTGATTAGACTCTCCTGCACTGTTTCTGCCCTCAGGTGAAATTGTGACATATATCTGGGTTTAGCACACATGCACAAATATGACAATCATACCTCAACCCAGAAAGAAGATATATTTTGACTCTCATAACCAGTCTTATGGCCATAAGTAAAACAACAGGTCTCATTGTATAGGGTTCACAGAAGATTATGACACTCAGGTGTATCATATAAAGTCTAAGTGGTAAAAGAGTGACATAACAGGGATCAGCACCTAGGTGGTATGATTACTGCTGGATGCACACCCAGCTGACCTGATTGTCAATGTCTTACAGAAATAGGGCCTGCAAATAAGGTAGTAAGTCTCACAAAAAGAGCAATCGAAGGCTGAAATTGTTCCTCCGATACACAAATCTGACCAATGTGTAGTTTGGGAATGCATGATTCATCACACCTGTGAGACTGTGACTCTCCTACTGGAACACAATCTTCAAGTGGGATCGGACATCTTATACATGGATCTAACCCATTGTTGAGATTATGACTCTTCTGCTCCAACCTAACTCACAGGAGGTGTTGACTCACATACAAGAAGCCAGCACTTGTGTGGGAATGTGAAACTTGTTCCTAAATATTTCCTAGTGTGTGATTAGAATATAAAAGTTAGCCCAGCTTCTGAATAATTTGACTCTTCTTTTTTAGTTACTGACCACAGATGATATTGTGACATACATGAGCCATACACCTAAGCAAAGGTGCCTGAGTCCTCCAAGAAAGAGCAGTTTTACATATCACTGGAATCAGCACCCAGGTGATGTGAATCTGTTGCATGATTCCTGACTATAAAAGGTATTGTGGCTTATTTGTTGCCTGATCCCTGATTATAAAAAGGTATTATGGCTTATATATCAGTCCATCATGTAAGTAATATGTCTCCCTTTTACTGCCTATGGCCTTAATTTATAGTGAATTGTGACACATAACTGGGTACTACACCCCGGTTATGTGACTCTCTGTTTTAGGTTCTGCCAACAGGAAGCTTTGTAATATATCACTTGACTCAGCACCTAGGTGATGTTTCTCATCTTTTGCCTCTCCATGACCACAGGAGAGATTGTGACATATTGCTAAACCCAGCACCAAGGTGAGAACATATATCTAGGCCAATTGTCTAGTGAAGTGATCCTCCTCACCTACCTATGCCCTTCCCACAGGGGGAATATTTGTATATCACTAAAATAACAAACAAATCATGTGCCTCTTCTTCCAGGGTCCTGCCCAGAAGAAAGATTGTGACATCTCACTAGACCAACACCCACCCAGGTGATGTGGGCTTTCTACTTGCTCTCTGCTCACAGGCGATATTGTGCCATATATCTGAGACCAGATAAGAGGACTAACCCTTACTCTTAAGCTTGGAGCCAGGATATATGCAAGATGGTGACTCCCATTCCTGGAACTTTCCACCAATGTTATTGTGACATATACTTCTGCTCAGATCCTAAGGGATTCAATAATTCTACCTAGGCGTATCCAGAAAATGAGATTTGGACATATACCTCAGCTGAGCACCTTGCTGATTTGACTTTCCTGTCTTGACAACATCCTCAGGAAGTTTTGTAACATGTTTCTGGACCCTTTATCTAGTTATCTGACTCTACTCTTCTGCCTGGACCCTGCTTCCACTGGGGATTGTAAATTTCTAAGCACTGTACCCACGTGAGATGACTTTCTTTTCTGGTTCTTTCAAAGGAGACATTATGATGTATCTCAGGGCTGATAATTTAGGAGATATGAGTCTCCTGTTCTGCCTGTACACTTCCAACAAGGGGCATTGTAGTATACATCTGAGTGTAACATCAAAGTTATGCAGCTTTTCTGCCAGGGACTTGCCAACAAAGAGAATATTGGAAAATTTCTGGCTCAACATCTAGATTACTTGGCTGTCACACCTGTTTTATTACCACAGAGTAAATTATGACATATATCTAGACACAGATCACAGGCATGATAACAACTGTCATATGTGGACCCCACACATAGGAGTAACTTTGACACTCATCACTTGCTTTAGAAACTCAAGTGATTAAATCTCTTTCTGGGAAAAAAGTTAAAGAAGATTATAACAACCTCAGATATTTTATAAAACCCTTGGCTTGTTCAGAGTGTTATAAAAAAAAAACAGAAGAAAAGTGAAATTTTGAGTCTCAAATGCACACTGAAGGAACATTATGGATTGTCACCATCTCACATGTATTAAGGCACCTGTCACTCATAAAAAAAGGTCATATGTGATATTGTAAATGTCAGCCAGGTAATTTTTGTTAGTGTGATTTTGATATAAATTGTGGCTGAGATCCTGTGCAATAAGACTCTCCAGACTGGTTCTAGCCCACATATATTATTATGGTACCTACCTGGGCCAATTTCTAAACATTGTGACTCTTTTGCCTGGACCCCACTCTCAGTAAATGTCATGACACATCACTAGATCCTGCACCCAGGTCATGTTACATATTTGTCTGAGCCATGCCTACAGAAATCATTGTGACATATCACTGTGTCAACCACCTAGGTGACATACCTCTCCCTATTAGAATGGGCTCTGAGTACAGAGCAGGATAGTGACATATGGCTGGGCCACGCAGATGGGTGATGGTAATGTCTTGCTAGGGTCATGTCCTAAAGAAACCATTGTGGCAAATCTCTGGACCTATCACCTAGGCAATGTTGCTTTCTTGCTTGAGTCCACCTTACCTGGATAGTGACATGTTGCTAGGCTGGGCAAAAGGGGGATGGTACTATTTCGCCATGGCCATGCCTCAAAGAGGGCATTGTGACATATCTCTTGGCATATCACCCAGGTGATTTGACTGTCTGCTCAAGCCTGTCCACATGGAGCATTGTGACATGAGGATAGAACCTGCACCTATTTGTTGTAACTTTGTTTCCTTGTTCCTGTCCTAAAGGAGCCTTGAGAAACATCTCAGGACTCAGCATCAAGGAGATGTGGCTCTTCTGCCTGGCTTTACTTCACACATTAGATTGTGTCATATACCTAGAGAAGCACCTAGGTGATACGACTCTTCTGTTCTGCCTCAGCCCTCCCTACTCTGGACATTGGGCTTATATCTGATTCAGTGTCTTAAGTAATGTGAATCTTTTCTTCTCCCTATGCCTTTACAATATAGTGATGTGATATAATGCTAAGCCCAATACTTAGGAGGCAATATGACTATTATTTTTTTTCCAGAACTGTGCCCATGAAAAAGAATTTTTAAATATTGCAGGGTCCAGCACCCAGATAACGTCCCTCTTCTGCCTGGGTACAGCATACATAGAGAATTATGGCATATTGCTGAGCCATCCACCCTGATGATGTAACATACCTGCCTGTGCCAGAGCAACAGAAAGTATTTTTAAATATCTTGTTCCCATTCTGTAGGAGTTTTTGCTCTCCTCATTTGTCTGATTTTTCTCCCACATTTAAGATTTATTCATATTACTGGTTCCACTACCCAATTAATGTAACTGTCATTTCTAGAACCAGTATGGAGAGGGCATTGTGACATATTGCTTGGCACAGCACAGGAGAGTTGTGCGACTCTCCTGCCACTTTTTTTCCTAAAAATGGATTATTAAATTTATATTGCTTCAATAAAGAGGCATGATAATCAAACATAAATTGTGATTCCATCAATAACAGATATTTTGCTTCTTATCATTACGCTTACAGCAATAGGTAAAATAATGAGTTTCATGTTTGTAGAAAGCTCACAGAAGATTAAAACATTAACTCATATTCTATAAACTTCTTGGGTGGTAACAGGACTCAGCAAAAGCTTAAGATCGTGACTCTTGATTATAACTGCGGGTGAGAGCAAATGCCACATTACAAAGCTCACTGTGGAAGTGTTGAGTCTAACAAGTAAATAAAGTACAAAGATGGAATTATGACTTACATGTGACCTTGCTACAGGTGAGATTGTGATTCATTTCTGTACCCAGATCACAGGCATAATAACGGGTCTTCTATCAGAACCCAGTCTATACGAGAGATGTTGATTATCATAACTGGGTTTAGGGCAATACCTAAGATTGTTCATCAATAAGAGCATGTAGGCCTCAAAGTGGTTTGCTACTCTTATGTATGTTGCATAAACCTTTGGATGTTGCAGAGTGTGTTATACAATCACCCAAAACACACGTGAGATTGTTACTGTTTTGTTTTGTTTTGTTTTGAGATGGAGTCTCACTCTGTCACCCAGGCTGGAGTGCAGTGGTGCAATCTCAGCTCATTGCAAGCCCTACCTCCCGGGTTCACCATTCTCCTGCCTCAGCCTCCCGAGTAGCTGAGACTACGGGCACCCACCATCATGCCCTACTAATTTATTTATTTATTTATTTTGTATTTTTAGTAGAGATGGGGTTTCACCGTGTTAGCCAGGGTGGTCTCAATCTCCTGAACTAGTGACTCACCTGTCTCGGCCTCCCAAAGTGCTGGGATTACAGGTATAAGCCATCATGCCCAGCCAACATTGTGACTCTTATACACACCGTCTAACAGTTAAAAGTGTCATCTAAAAGATAAGGATATTGTGTCATATTACTAGGCCTAGCACCCCGGTGTTGAGACTTTTGGCCTAAATTCTTTCCCATGGTGCATTGTGAAATATTGCTGGGTCAGAATCATACTAATGAGACTGTTCTGCTTGAACCCAGACAACAGGGAATATTATCATGTAAGTCTTGGCCTATCAACTAGATGATGTGTCTCTTCTCTCAGTGCCCTGCCCGCAGGGGACACGGTGAAGTAGCATTCCATATAGCAACTATGTGATATGACTCTCCTCTCCTGCCTGGATCCTGCCCAGTAAAGAAATTGTAACATATCACTAAGTGCAAAACCTAGATGATGTGACTCTCCACTTTGTTCTGGACTCTTCCAAGAGAGGAAATTATAACACATTGCTTAACTTAGTACCTTGGGGGTATGACTATCCACTATTTTTTCAACCCTGTATGCATGGGGTAACAATCTCACGTGTGTTTTGGGTGATTGTATAACACACTCTGCAACATCCAAAGGTTTATGCAACATATATAAGAGTTGCAAACCACTTTGAGGCCTACATGCTCTTATTGATGAACAATCTTAGGTATTGCCCTAAACCCAGTTATGATAATCAACATCTCTCGTATAGACTGGGTTCTGATAGAAGACCCGTTATTATGCCTGTGATCTGGTCCCAGTGGGCATGATGACAAATTATTTGGAACTGTCCCCAGTTAATATGCTGTACTGCTTGGGTCCTGCCTACAAGGGATATTATAATGTAAACCTGGCTCAGCACCCAGTTAATGTGACTCTTCTGTCTTGGCTCTGTCAAAAGGTGAAATTGTGAGATATTCCTAGATTCAGCTCATATGCACAATAAGAGCTCTCATTCCTAGGCCCAGCCAGAGGAGAGATTTCAGCACTCATAGCCAGTCTTTCCCCCATGAGTAAAGTCCTAGATCTCTCACCTATAAGAATTCAGTGCTACTCAGGCGTATCATATAAAGTCAATGATACAGAGTGTCATAACAGGCACAAGCAACCAGGTGCTATCTTCACTCTTTGATGGGCACCCAGTTGACACTATTGTCCTTCTCACACATGAACAGAACCTACAGAAATGAGGTACTAAATCTCACACACATAAGCATTGTTACTCTCATATGTAAATTTGATATACAGGTGGTGTGGTGACATTTGAACCATGATGTAGCAGGGCTGTGGTGCTTTGACTCTCCTACTTAAACACAATCTTCAAGTGGGTTTGGGACTTTCATACATGCATCTTGCGCGTTATTAAGAGTGTGACTCCTGTACTTCGACCTAACTCATAGGAGGTGTTGACTCTCATACCTGAAGCCAGTACTTGTGTAGAACTCTGAAACTTATTTCTGAAGACTTTTGAATATGTGATTGGTAAGTATGACTTTGCCAGGCATCTGTGTGTTTTGATTCTCCTTTCTGAACCCAGACCACAAGGGAAATTGTGACATACATGTACCAAGCACTTAAGGAGTATATAACATCTTCTTGGCAATGTGAGAAAGGGCAGTTTTATATATCACTGGGACCAGCACCCACCTGATGTAAAATATTGACCCCAAACCTCCCTATAAAGAGCATGATGGCTTTTATCTAGCTCCATCTTATAGGTGATGTGACTTCATTCTACTGCCTTGGCCCTGTAATTGTGGTGTATTGTGACACATAACTGGGTATTGCACACAGGTGATGTGACTCTTTGCTAGGTGGGATTGTGACCATACATGCCTTGTAACAGGTCACTTGGCTCAGCACCTAGGTGATGTTTCTTTTCTCTTGCCTGGGCCCTGACAACCAGAGAGATTGTAACATATTGCTGAACACAGCACCAAAGTGAGGTTGCTCTATTGCCTTGGTCCTGCACATAGAGGCCATTGTGACATATACCCAGGCCAACTGCTTAGGTGATGTGTGTCTCCTCCCTTGCCTAAGCCCTGTTAACAGCAGGGATTTAGATATGTCACTGAAATCAGCATCCAGGTGATGTTACTCTTCTTCCTTAGTCCTTCCCACATGCCATATTGTAACATTTCACTGAACCAGTACCCACTCAGGTGCTATAAGTTTCCATTCTTCTCCCTGCCCTCAGGTAATATAGTGTTATAACCTGAGACCAGATCAAAGCCGTAATAACGACTCTTGTATCTAAAGACAAGGTATGTGCAGGATGGTAACTCTAATTCCTGGACCTTTTCACAGGTGTTATTGTGATATGTACCTTTGCCCTGCTCCTGAGTGTCTTATTAATGCTATCTAGGTATAGCCCACAGATTACATTTTGACATACCTGGGCCTTGAACCTTGCTGATTTGACCTCTTGTCTTAACGGTGTCCTCAGAAGTGATTGTAATATATTTGTGGAGCCATAGTCTATGCTAGGTGGCTTTTCTCTCCTTTCTGAATCCTGCTTCCAGTGAAGATTGTAGCATTTCCAAGCACTGCATCCAAACGATATGACTCTGTCTCCTGGGTTCTTTCAACAGGGGGAATTGTGACATATCTCTGGGCCAATCATTTAGGTGATTTGACTCTCCTCTCCTGCCTGGACACTCTCCCAAGAGGCATTATGCCGTAGAATTTTCTGTTAGAACCCTGTCTACAAACACAATATTGCAATATTTCTGACTTAGAATTTAGGTGATGTTGTTTTCCTGCCTGTTTAATAACCAGAGGGGATGGTGACATATACCTAGGCACAGCTAACAGGCATAATAAATACTCTGATATGTGGATCCAGCTAATAGGAAAAATTTTGACTCCTATAACTAGGTTTTGGAACATGAGTGATGACCAGGATCTTTTTCTGGTATAAAGATTACAGAATATTAGAACACTCACATAATTTATATCACTGATATGTGGTATATGTGGATCCAGCTAATAGGAAAAATGTTGACTCTTATAACTAGGTTTTGGAACATGAGTGATGACCAAGATCTTTTTCTGGTATAAAGATTACAGAATATTAGAACACTCACGTAATTTATACCACCCTTGGGTTGTATAGAAATTGTCATAACAGTGTATACAGAGTGTTGTATAGTGAGTTTCATAACTGTGTATAGAGAGTGTATAGTTTTGTGTAGAAAGTATGGTAGAGATAGGAAATTTCAAGTCTCATAAGTACATCCAGCTGACTGTGAGAACTTTTGTCTTCACAGATGGATGAAGGCAACTGTCCTACATGAAAACAGGACTTGTGTGGTATTGTAAAACTAATCCCTAAAATTTTATCCCATGATCACTGTGATATAAATCTTGACTGTGCATGACTGTCATGCACCTGTGTGATTTCAATTTTTAGACCGGTTTTAGCTTACATAAGCGATTTTGATATCTACCTGGGGCAAACCTGAAGTGATGTGACTCTTCTGCTTGGTTTCTGCTCTCAGTAATAATTGTGACATCGCTGGATCCAGGTGGCGTTACCTTCTTGCCTGGATCAAGCCCACCGACATCACGTAAGATATCACTGTGTCCATCACATAGAATACATAACTTTCCCCTTTTGAATGGGCCCTGCAAAAGGGCAGGATAGTGACATATTCCAAGGCCAAGGCACATAGGCAGTGATACTCTTTTGCCAGTGCCATGCCCAAAGAGGATATTCTTACATATCACAAGGCTCATCATGTAGGTGATGTGGCACTTCTGCTGGGGATTTGCTCACCTAAATTATGGCATATTGCTAGGCCAGGCACAAAAGGGATGGTACTCTTTTTACTGGGCTATGCTTTAAAGAGGACTTTGCAACATGTCTCTGGACCTATCACCTAGATGATGTGTCTTCCTACTTGGCCCTGCTGACATGGAACTTTGTAACGTAAGAGTGAAACCTGTATCTAGGTGATGTAACTCTCTTGCATGGGTTCTTTTGTAAGGGGGACTTGTGAATATCTCAGAACCCAGGACCAGCTGATGTTGCTCTTCAGCCTGATTTCTGCCAACATATTAAAATGTGACAAATACCTAAAGAAGAACCTTGGTGCTATGACTCTTTTCCTGCCTGTGCCCTGCCTACTGGTGGCATTGGTCCATATATCTGAGCCCAGGACCTAAGCGATTTGACTGTCCTCTTCAGTCTGGGCCTTTACAATAACAAGATTGTGAGATATTGATGAGCCCAGCACTTAGGTAACATGACTCTCTTCTTCTGTTTGTTATTCACAAGCAGAGGAGAGGATTGGGTAATATGTAAGATCAAGAGTCCGTATAACCATGTAGGCCTCTGAGAGGTTTGCAGCTCTCATGCATCTTTTATAAAGTTCTCAGATGTTGTACAGAGTTTTATGCAATGGCCAACATGTAAGTATATATGTGAGCATGCATACAAGGACCCAGCACCTACATAATGTTACTCTTTTGCCTGGGTCCTGCATATAGAGAGGATTATGACATATCCCTGGGCCCAGTACCCTGATAATGTGACTCTCATGCTTGTCCCAGAGCCACAGAATATATTTTGGCATATCCTGGGCCCATTATGCAGGTGTTTTGGCACTCATCCCTTTGCTGTTTTTTTCCACAGGTAGGATCGTGTCATATTGCTGTGTCCAGCACCCAGTTAATGTGACTGTAACTCCTATACCCTGCCTAGAGCGGTCTTTCTGACATGTCACTTGGCTCAGCACCTAAATGATGTTATCCTCCTGCCTAGTTTTTATCCACAGACGGGACTATGACATACATATACCTTACTTCAATTCACAGGCATGATGGTCAAACTAATATTGAGTTTCATCCAGTAGAAGATATTTTGCCTTTCATCACTAGGTTTAGGGAAATAGGTAGGATCCTGACTTGCATATTTGTACTAAGCTCACAAAATTTTACAACGCTAACTTATAATTTATAAATGCTTTGGGTGGCATTTATACATTATAAATTCATGACAGGGACCTGAAATCTTATTTGATTTCTCAATTATGCACCCAAATGAAAGCAAATGTTGTCACCATCCCAAATGTTTAAAACCTACTGTTAAGGTACTGAGTCTAACAAGTGAATACAATACAAAGTTCGATTTGTGACATTCATATGTGGTCTGGAGACATGTAGGATGGTGACTCATTTATGGATCCAGCTCATAGGCATAATAATGGGTCTTACCCCTGAACTTAGCTTAGAGAAGGGACGCTGACTATTATACCTGTGTTTAGGGCAATATGTAAGATCATGAATTCATAAGAGCATGTAGGCCTCAGAGTGGTTTGCAACTCTCATGCTGTATAAAACCTTTAAATGTTATAGAATGTCTTAAAACCACCCAGAAAACACATGAGATTGTGACTTCCATACACAAACCCAGGTCACAGTTAATGGTGTCACCCCCAAAGAAAAGGGGTTTGTGCATATTACTAGGCCTAGTACCCTGGTGTTGAGACTTTTTGGCTTAAATTCCTACTCATGGGTGCATTGTAACATATCGCTGAGTTAGAATTATTGTAATGTAACTCTTCTGCCTGGACACTGCCAACAGGGGCAGTGAGATCAAATGTCTCTGGGTCTATAAACTAGACGATTTGTCTCTCCTGCCTGTGCCCTGCCCCCAGAAGACTTTGTAAAATATCTTTTGACTTAATATCTAAGTAATGTGACTCCCCTCTCCTGCTTGTGTTCTGCTCACCAAAGAAATTGTGACATACCTCTGATTAAAAAACCTAGCTAATGGGACTCTCCTTCATATTCTAGTCTTGGCCAAGAGAGGGGATTATTACATATTGCACAACTCAGGACCTAAGTGGAGTGACTCTCCTCTTTTTCTTCTATCTTGTATATAGTGGGCTTCATGACATGTTCTGTGAGGCTGTACCCAGGTGATGTGACATTTCTTATTAGGCCCAGACTACAAATGAGGTTATACTATATAGGTTAAGCACACATACACAAAAATATCTCTTATATCTGGACCCACCCAGAAGAGATATTTTGACCCTCATTGCAAGCATTATGGCCATGGGTAAAATCTCAGGATTTTCACTTCTACAAAATTCATGAAGGATGTAACACTCGGGAATATCATATAAAGCCTCAATGGTACAAAGAGTGTCATAACAAAGAGCAGCTACCTGGTGAGAAAGTGGCTCTTGTATACACACCTGGTTGTCATTTGTACAGGTTAGTACAAGTGCTTGTTATTCTCACACATGAACAGGACCTAGGAATGAAGTACTAAGTCTCACACCTAAAAATCTGTCAAAGGTTGAAACAATTACCCTCATACGTGGATCTGATTCACAAGTCGTTTGTTAACATTTAAAGCATGATTCAGCCTACATGTGGTGTTGTGTCTCCCCTACTGAAACACAATCTTTAAATATGGTTGGGGCTCTTATACCTGGATCTTGCCATTGTTGAGACTGTGACTCCTCTACATTGACACAACTCATGGAAAGAGTTGACTCACATAGACAAAACCAGAAACTGTGTGGGATGTTAAACTTATTTCTGAAATTTCTTGAGAGTGTGATTGGGACAGGTAACTTTTCCTAGCACAAGAATAATTTAACTCTCTTTTGTAGGCCCAGACCACAGATGAAATTCTGCCATATGTGGAACAAGCGCCTAAGCAATATACAACAGCTTCCTTGACTCTGCTTATAAAGGACACTTTTATTTATCACTGGGACCATCACTCAGGCGATGTGAATTATCTGCCTGAAACCTGCCTACAACGCAAATTGTGTCTTATATCTAGGTCCATCACAAAAGTAATGTGACTCCCTTACACTGCCTTGGCCCTGCACTTACAGTGTATTGTGACACTTAACAGGATAGTGCATCTAAGTGATGTGATTCTCCTTCTTTCTTTGGCCAACAGGAAGAATTGTAACGTATCACTTGGTTCTGAAACCTAGTGATGTTTCTTCACTTTTACCTGAGTCCTGACCACAGGGAGATTGTGATATATTGCAGGGCCCAGCACCAATGTGAGCAGTACTCTCAGAGCAGCACTCTGGGAGCAGCACTCTTCAGCTTTCCTGCTGCACAAAAGGGTAATTGTTACATTATATCTAGGCCAATTGCTTAGCTAAACTGAGTCTTGTCTATTGTCAAAATTCTGCTAATAGAGGCAGTCTGATGTATCACTGAAATTAGGATCCAGATGATGCGACACTTCTGCCAGGATCCTCACCACAAACTGGTGATCCTCACCAGTATAGATAGTGACATCTCACTGGACACACACCCTCTTAGGTGATGTGACTCTTTTGCCTTTTCTCTGGAGCAAGTGATACTGTGCCATATATCTGAGACCACAACAAAAACCTGATAACAATTCATATGCCTGGAGCCAGAACACGTGCTGGATGGTGACTCTTATTTTTAACCCTTTCCACAAGAATTGTGACATATATCTTAGTGCAGTTCCTAAGTGATTTAATAAACCCAGCTAGGTATAGCCCACAAATGAGATTTTGACAAATACTTGGCCAAGCACCTTGGTAACATGACTGTGCTATTTTAACAATGTCTGCAGTGGGGAGGGATTGTAATGTATTTCTGGACCCATATTCTAGCTTACATGACTCGTCTCCTGCCTGTACCCTGCTGTTTTCAGTAATTGTAGCTTTTCTAAACACTGCATCTAAAACACATGTCTCTTCCCTGGGCCCTGTCAACAGGAGGAAATGTTACATATTTTTGGGCCCAGCTTTTAAGTGATATGACTATCCTCTCCTACCTGGACACTACCCACAAAGGACATTGTGCCACATAGCTAGACCTAGCACGCAGTTATGTGACATTTCTGACAGGACACTGCCTACAAAAAGAATATTGAAATATCTCTGGCCCAGCATTTAGATATGGCTAAATGTGGCTGTTCTGTCTGCTCCAAAACCACAGAGGGAATTGTAACATATACCTGGGCATGGCTCACAGAAATGATGACTCTCATATGTGGCCTCAGTCAATAAAGAATATTTTGACTCTTATAACTAGTTTTAGGGACACACGTGATGCCCTGGATCACCTTCATGTACAACATGAAGTCACAAAGGATTACAACACTCATACATATTTTACAAAGTCTTTGGGTTTTAAAGACAGAATGAAAGCTGGGCTCAGGATACAGGTAAAATTTTGAGTCTTGTGTGCACACCCCAGTGACAGTAGTGACTATCATCTTCTCGAATGGATGAAGCCAACCGTCATACATGAGAACAGGACATGTGTGATATTGTAAATCTCATCTTTGAAACATTCTGACAGTGTGAATGTGATATAAATCTTGGCCAAGCACCTGTGTAGTCTGACCTTCCAAACTTCTTCTAGTGCATATATGGATTGTGATATCTATCTAGGTCAGTCTCAGTATGATGGAACTGTTCTGCTTAGGTCCTTTTCTCAGTAAGAATTATGGTATATCATGGGCCGGGCGCGGTGGCTCAAGCCTGTAATCCCAGCACTTTGGGAGGCCGAGACGGGCAGATCAGGAGGTCAGCAGATCGAGACCATCCTGGATAACACGGTGAAACCCCGTCTCTACTAAAAAATACAAAAAACTAGCCGGGCGAGGTGGCGGGCGCCTGTAGTACCAGCTACTCGGGAGGCTGAGGCAGGAGAATGGCGGGAACCCGGGAGGCGGAGCTTGCAGTGAGCTGAGATCCGGCCACAGCACTCCAGCCTGGGCGACAGAGCGAGACTCCGTCTCAAAAAAAAAAAAAAAAAAAAAAAAAAAAAGAATTATGGTATATCACTGCATCTAGCATTCAGATGATGTTACATTCTTGCCTGTACCATGCCCAGCACAATTACTGTGACTTATTTCTGTGTCCACCTCATAGGTGACGTAATTCTTTTCTCTGGAATTGACCCTCCACAAAGGAAGGATAGTTACATATTTCAAGGCCAGGTACACCAGTGAAGGTACTGTTTAACCAGAGCTATGCCCAAAGGCCCAGTGACATATCTCTGGGCCTATTACCTATGCTATGTGGCTTTCCTTCTTGCCCTGCCAACCTAGAGAGTGACATATTTCTAGGCCAGGCACAGAGTTGATGGTACTATTTTGCCAGGGCTATGCTTAATAGCAGACATTGTGACATATCTCTGGGTCTATCACCCAAATGAAATGATTCCCTCCTTGGACACTATCCGCATGGAGCATTACAGCATTAACTGAGAACCTGCTCCTAGGGGATGTAACTCTCTTGCCTGGGTGCTGTCCTAAGAGAGCCTTGTACTTATCTCAGGACCCAGCATCCAAGTGATGTGGCTCTCCTGCCTGGTCTGTCCCTGCTTGTTACACAGTGCATAATCTTCGTGAAGCACCTAGGTGTTATGACTTTCCTGAGCCCTGCCTACTGGGAACATTGGGACATTTCTCTGAGCCCCTGACCTAAGTGATGTGACTGCTTTTTTTCTTTGCGTATGCCTTGACAATAGAAGCAATCTCACACATTCCTGAGCCCAGCACTCAAGATATGTGATTATTATCCTCTTTTTCACAAACCATACCAACAAAAAAAGGAATTTTGACCCATTAGAGGGCTCATTATCCAGATAACATTACTTTTCTTACTGGTTCTGCGAAGAGAAAATTATGCTATGTTACATATTGCTGGGCCTAGCACCATTATGATGCGACTCTCCTGCCTATGTTGCATCCTCAGAAGAGTTTTTCATTTTTTTGAGATGGAGTCTTAGTCTGTCGCCCAGACTGGAGTGCAGTGGTCCGATCTCGGCTCACTGCAAGCTCTGCCTCGCAGGTTCACACGATTCTTCTGCCTCAGCCTCCCCAGCAGCTGGGACTATAGACGCACGCCACTCAGCCCAGCTAATTTTTATATATTTAGTAGAGACAAGCTTTCACCATGTTAGCCAGGACAGTCTCAATCTCCTGACTTTGTGATCCGCCCACCTTGGCCTCCCAAAGTACTGGGATTACAGGTGTGAGCCACCACACCCGGCCTCCAAAGGGCTTTTGACATATCTTGGGCCCGTTAGGTAGGTGTTTTGGCTCTCATAACTTGACTGAATTTTTTCCAAATGTGAGATGGTGTCATGTTGCTGTGTCCAGTCCCAGTTAATGTAACCCGGTTTCTTATACCGTGGATAGAAAATGCATTGTGACATATTGTTTGGCACAACACCTAAGTGATATTACCCTCCCACCTATTTTTTTCCCCACAGAGAGAATTATGAAATATGCCTTGTTTCAGTTAAAAGGCGTTATGATAAAACTTATATTGAGATTCAGCCAATAGAAAGTATTTTCCCTCTTATTGTAAGGCTTAGGTCAATAGTCGAGGTTCTGGGTTACATATTTGTACCAAGCTCACAGAAGCTTACAACACTAACTTACATTGTTTAAACTGTTTTCTGATAGAGAGTTTCATAACAGGAGCCAGCAAAATTTCAGATTGGAACTCTTGCTTACACAACCTAGTGAAATTAAAAATTGTCACCATCCCACATTTAAAGGCCCACTGTTGAGGTCCGGAGTCTAACAAGTGAATATAGCACAAAGTTGGAATTGTTACTTTTATATGTGAGTCTGGCCACAAGTGGGATGGCGACTCATTTCTGGACCCATCCTACAGGGGTAATAATAAGTCTTCTCCCTTAACCTTGCCTACAGGAGAGAAGTTGACTATCAAACCTGATTTTAGGGCAATATGTAAGATTGTGCGTCACTATAAGTGTGTAGGCCTGAGAGAGGTTTGCAACTCTCATGCAGGTTTTATAAAGCCCTCAGATGTTGTGGAGTATCATACATTGGCAAAACATATACGTGAGTTGTGACTTTAATAGACAGTCTCAGCTAAAAGTTAAAAATGTCACCCTCAAAGATGAAGAGGTTGTGTCACATCACTAGGCCTTTTACCCAGATGTTCATACTTTTTAGCTAAATTTCTTCCCATGGGTTCACTGTTATATATCGCTGGGTGAAAACCATAATAATGTGACTCTTCTGCCTGAGCCCTGTCAATAGGGGATATTACCACATATCCACATATAGCTGAGCTTAATAGTTACATGATATGTGTCCTGCCAATGCCATTCTCTCAGGGCACACTGTGATGTATTGCTAGATGTAGCATCTAGGTAATGTGACACTCCTCTCCTGTCTGTGTTCTGCCCTCTAGAAATTTGACATACCACTGAGTGCAAAACTTAGGTGACATGACTGCTCTCTTTGTTCTGAACTCTTCCAAGAGAGAAAATTATTACATATTGCTTATCCCAGTACCCAGGTGGTGTGATTCTTTTTCTACTTCAAACCTGTCTACATTGGGCATGGTGCCATATTACTTGAGGCTGAACCCAGGTGATGTGGCTCTTCTGCCTGGTTTCTGCCCACATGTTAGATTGTGACATATAACTAGGGAAGCACCTAGGTGATATGACTCTCCTTGTATGCATGGGTGCTGCCTCTTGGGGACACTGGGAAATATCTCTTAGCCCATGACCTAAGTGAGGTGACTCTCTTCTTCTGCCAATCTTTACGGAGGGGGGATTGTGCCATATTGTTTGGCCAAGCACTCAGGTTATTTGACTCTCCTCTTTTTCTCAAACCATGACCAAAAACAGAAATTAAGACCTATTTCAGGGCCCCGAGAACATATAGTGTTACTCTTTTGCCTGGGACATGCATACAGAGAGAAATACAGGATCCTGCCCACTGAAGTAATTATGGCATACCACTGAATGTAAAACCTAGGTGATGTGACTCTTCTCATTGTCCTGGACACTGCCAAGACAGGAAATTAATACATATTGCTGATCCCAGTACCTAGGCTGTGTGACAATTCACTGTTTTTTCAACCTGTGTTCAGTGGGCAAGATGACATAGTATTTGTGGCTCTACCCAGGAGATACGGCTCTTCTGATGACTGGGTGCTGCCTACAAAGATTATCATGTGTCACCGGCACTGCACCTTGATGATGTGACTTTTTTGTCTTGTTTCTGTACAAAGGGGAAATTGTGACATACACCTGGATTCAGCTTCTATGTACAGTAATAACTCTCATGCCTAGACCCAGCCATGGGGGATATTTCAACCTATATAGGAAGTCTTATGATCATGGGTAAAGTCCTACATCTCCCACCTGTAAGAATTCACACAAAAGTAGCCTACTCAAGAATATCATATAAACCCTGAGTGATACAAAGAGTGTCATAATAGGCACTAGTAACCAGTGCTTTTGAGACTCTTGGATGAAAACCCAGCTGACCTGATTTTCATTCTGACACATGAACAGAGCCTACTAATGAGGTGATAAATCTCACACACATAAGCAATCAAAGCTAGAAATTGTTACTCTCATACGTGAATCTGATCTACAGGTGGTTTGGGATTATAAAATTTATATTGTTTCAGTTCACAAGCATAATGATCAAACTTAAATTAGAATTCCACCAATAGTAGATATATTGCCTCTCATCGCTGTGCTTAGGGCAATAAAGTTATGAGTTGCATAATTGTAGAAAGCTCAAGGAGTTTACAACACTAACACATAATCTGCGAACTCCTTGGGTCGTACACAAAGTTTCATAACAGGACTCAGTAAAAACTTAAGATCGTGACTCTTGTTGATACATCCAGGTGAGAGCAAAATTTGTCATCATCCCACATTTACAAAGCCGACTGTTGAAGTCCTTAGTCTAACTAGTAAAGAAATAATAAAGTTGGAATTATGACTTTCATATGTGGATCTGGCTACAGGTGAGATTGTGACTCATTTCTGGACACAAACCACAGATAATGATGGGTCTCCTGTCTGAACCCAGCCTAAAAGAGAGATGTTGACTATCACAACAAGGTTTAGGCCAATATGTAAGATGGTGTGTCAATACAAGCATGTAGGTCTTAGAGTGGTTTTCAACTCTCATGCATGTTGCATAAAGCCTTTGGATGTTGTGGAATGTGTTATACAATAACCCAGAACACACTTAAGATTGTGACTTTTATATACACACCTATGTAACAGTTACAGATGTCACCCTAAAAGATGAGAAGATTGTGTCATATCACTAGGCCTATTACCTCTAGGTGTTGAGATTTTTGGCTTAAATTGTTTCCCATGGGTACATTGTGGACTATCACAGGTTTAGAATCATAATAATGTGACTCTTCTGCATGGACCCTGCCAACAGGAGATATTATCACATATCTCTGGACCTATCAGCTAGGAGATTTGTCTCACTTACCAGTGTCCTGCTCAAGGGGAATGTTGTAATGTATCGCTAGATACAGCATCTATGTAATGTGACTCTCCTCCCCTGCCTGGATCCTGCCCACTGAAAACATTGTGACAATACCACTGGATGCAAAACCTAGGTAATGTGACTCTTCTCTTTGTCTTGGAATCTGCCAAGAGAGGGGGTTATAACATATTGTTGAGTCCAGCACCTAGAGCATGTGACTATCCACCATTTTTTCAACCCTATATACAGTGAGCATGATGACATATTATTTGTGACTGTACACAGGTGGTGTGACGCTTCTGACTGTGTGCTGCCTACAAAGGAGATTATAATGTATCCCTGGCTCAGCACCCAGATGATGTGACTCTTCTGTCTTGTCTCTATGCAGAGGTGAAATTGTGACATATGCCTGGATTCAGCTCATATGCAAAATAATAACTCTTTTACTCAGATATAGGATCTAGGTAAAAGGACTCCTCTCGTGTCTGGATTCTTCCCACTAAAGAAATTGTGACATACCACTGAGTGCAAAACCTATTTGAGTTATATCACCTAAATGCTAATTCTGCCTGGACACGGCCAAAAAAAAATATATATATATATACATTGTGCCATAGAGCTGGTTCTAGCACATAAATTATGTGACATTTCTGACAGGACCCTGCTTACAAAGAGAATATTGGAATATTTCTGGCTTAGTAAGTATGTTATTTGGCTACCATACTTGTTTCACTACCACAGAGTAAGCTTTCACATACACCTAGGCATAGCTCACAGGCATGATAATAGCTCTTCTATGTGGGACCCACACATGGCAGAAATTTTGGCTCTTATAACTTGCTTTGGAAACAGGAGTGATTAAATATCTTTCTGGTAGAAAAGGTCACAGAAGATTATAACAGCCACAGACATTTTATAAAGTCCTTGGCTTGTACAGAGAATACCATAACAGAACTCAGCAGAAAGATGAGATGATGAGTCTCATCTGTACATCGAGTTGACAGTAAAGACTGTCACCATCTCATATATATGAAATCAACTGTCACTCATAAAAATATGACATGTGGTATTGTATATCTCAAAGCAGTTTTTATATAGCCCTCGGATGTTGTAGAGCATGTCATTCATTGGCCCAGCACACACGTGAGATTACAACACTGATACACATGCTCAGGTAAATGTTAAAGGTGTCACCCTCAAAGATGAAGATACTGTGTCTTATCACTAGGCCTAGTACCCAGGCATTGATACTTTTTGACTCAAATTCCTTTTCATGGGTGCATAGTTATATATTAGTGGGTCAGAATCATAATAATGTGACTCCTCTGCCTAGGCCTTGTCAACACGGGATATTATCACGTATCTCTGGGCCTATCCACTAAGTGATGTGTCTCTCCAGACGGTGCCTTGGCCCCAGGGTACATATTGAAATATTGCTGAAACCAGTGTCTAGATAATGTAGTTCCTCACTCCGGCCTGGGTCCTGCTTACTGAAGAAATTGTGACATATGGCTGAATGCAAAACCTAGATGATATGTCTCTCCTCTCTATTCAAGAGTTCATTTCTGTGCTGAATTCTGTTTCATTACTTTGGTGTTCTACCTTTATAACAGTATGAAAGTGCTTTGATTCCTGTAGGATTTGTGTGTGTGTGTGTTTGAAAATTAAGTGAAATGCTGCCAATATTTTTCTTATTTTTAAGATAATCAGGCTTTTCACAGTCCATTGAGGTCTTACATATTTTGTGGGTTCTTTTTCCATTTTTAGAGAAGTAAAATTTAAAGTTGAGAAGGGGTGCGGGGTTTGAAAATGTGGGTCACTTTAACCAGCATGGACATCTCTATAATGATATGTCTTACAACAGTTGAAAAAGAGCGTGCTTAAAATTGTGTTGTTGGCTGGGCACAGTGGCTCGTGCCTATAATCCTAGCACTTCGAGAGGTCAAGAAGGGTGCATGGCTAGTTCAAGAGATCAAGACCAACCTGGCCAACGTGGTGAAACTCCCTCTCTACTAAAATAGAAAAAATTATTTGGGTATGGTGGTACCTGCCTGTATTCTTAGTTACTTGGAAGGCTGAGCCATGGAATTGCTTGAACCAGTTAGGTAGATGTTGCAGTGAGCTGAGATTGTGCCACTACACTCCAGCTTAGCAACAGAGAAATAATCTGTCTCAAAAAAAAGTATGCTAATTTTTATATTTTTTGAAATTTTCAGCTTTTCTTCTGTTACTGATTTCTACTTTCATTCCATTTGCGCTATAAATAATTGTCTGTACAATTTTAATTAAAAAAAATTGTTAAGGCTTCTTATGTGGTGTCACGCTGCTCCATCTAGGAAAATGTTTTATGTGTTATTGAAAAGAATGTTTATTCTATTGTCTGTATGCATTTGCTACGTATAATTATTGATTAGTGCATTCAAATTTTGGTTTCCTTATTGATATTCTCTCTTGCTTTATTACTCAAAGTGGGATATTGATGTATCTTTCCACTATTATATTATTGTCTATTTTTGCTTCAATTCTGTTAATGTTTGCTATATATGTTTGAGAAAACTGTCATATATTTACAGGATCTCAGTGAGTGGATGCTTTTACTCTAACTGAATGGCCTACTTTTTCTTTTTGAATGTGACAGTTTTCAACTGAATAAATTATTGCCTCTTCTCCTCTCATTTGGTTAACACTTGCATGGAATGTATTTTTCATCCTGCCTTTTTAATTTTATTTTCTTTTATTAGATATGAAGTGAGCCTCTTGAAGATATGGCATAGTTAAATCTTAATATATATTATGATATAATTAATTTGTTTTTAATTTTGAAGGATATTTTGCTGGATATAGTATTCTTGCTTAGATATTTGTTTTCAGTGTTTTAACTATGTCATCCTACTTTTTTCTTGTCTGAAAGATTTATGTTAATAAATTTACTGGTAATCTTGCAGAAGCATGCATGTAAATAATACATCTGTTTTCCTTCCTGAATTCCAGATTATCTACCTGTGTATGACTTTCACACCATTGCTTATGTTGTGTCTTGTTAGAAATCATTTTATGTTAATCTTAATTGACAATTGCTGAGCTTCTTAATTTTCTTGTTTTTACTAATGTTGAAATGCATATTAGCCTTTTTTTTGTACTTCTACTCCATAATTTTTATTTTATTTTATGCTGTTTATCTTTTGTTGGTTTAATTTTGTTATTTCATTTTGTTATCCTACAAAAATAAGAATATAACAAAGCCAATAGGTGGTTCTTAGACCTTACCATACATGAGATAATTTATACTGGAGAGAAACACTACAAATGTAATGAACAAGGAAAAGCTTTTACATGGTTCTCAGTCCTTAGTAAACATAAGAGAATTCATACTCAAGAGAAGACAAACCCTAAAAATGTGAAGAATGTGGCATAGCATTGCGCTCATTCTCGTAACTCATTAGACATAATTCATACTAGAAAGAAGTGCCACAAATGTTAAAAATGTGGAAAAACCTTTAACAAGTCCTCACATTATGTTCAACTTCAGAGACTTAATGCTGAACAAATGCAATGTAAAAGTAATCGCTGTTGAAGAATATTTAAGTTAATATCTTGGAGGGTCTCTAAGAACTTGCTTTATAATCTGGGTGCTTTTCAGTTGGGTGCGTATATAGGCCTTTATTATTATGTTATCTCCCTTGTTGTCTTTTTAAAAAAAATCTATGTAGATTTTAAGTCTGTTTTGCCAGAAATTAGGATTACAACCCCTGCTTTTTGTTGTTGTTGTTGTTTTTTATTTGCTTGGTAGATTTTTTCTTATTCCCTATATTTTGAGCTTGTTTGAGATGGGTGTCATGATTACAGAATACCATTAGATCTTGATCCTTTATTCATCTTGCCATTCTGTATTTTAATTGGGGCATTTAGCCTCTGTTTTTTAATTGGCATATTTAGCCTGTTTACATTTAATATTAGTAGTCATATGTATGGATTTGATTCTGTCACTATAATCTTAGCTGTCTGTTTTGCACATTTGTTGATGTGGTTGCTTTATAGTGTCAGCAGTTTATATACTTCAGTGTGTTTTTGTAGTCACTGGTAACAGTCTTTTCCTTATTTAGTGCTTTCTTCAGAAGCTCTGTAAGGCAGGCAATGTGGTAACAGATTTTCTCAACATTTGCTTATCTGAAGAGGTTTTTTTTTTTTTTTTTTTTTTTGCTTCTGAAACTTACCTTGATCAGACATAAAATTCTGGGTTGGAATTCTTTCTTATACAAAAGTTGAATATTGGTACCTAATTTCTTTTGGTTTGTAGGATTTCAGGTGAAAGGTTTGTTGTTTGTCTAATGGGCTTTGTTTATAGGTGACCTTGCCTTTCTCTCTAGCTGTCTTTAACACATTTTATTTTCTTTCATTTTGACCTTGGATAATCTCATAATAATGTGTCTAAGGCGATGAACTTCTAATGGGGTATCTTACCAGGGTTCTCCACATTTCCTTTATTTGCATGTTGGCCTGTTTATCTAGGTTGGGGAAATTATTATGGATGATATCCCGAAATATGTATTTCAAGGTGTTTTCATTCTCCTCATCAATTTTAAGCATTCTCTTTAATCACATATTTAGTTTCTTTACATAATCCCATATATCTTAGAGGTTTTATTAATTTATCTTTATTCTTTTTTAATCTATTCTTGTCTGGCATATTTCAAACAGTCAGTTTTGAAGCTGTGAAATTCTTTTCTTTGGTTGGCCTGTTCTGTTGTTAATACTTTTGATTACATTATAAAGTTTTTGATTGTGTTTTACAGCTCTATCAGGTTGTCCACATTTTACTCCAGACTGGCTGTTTTTCTGTCATTTTCTGCAATTTTTTTTTCCTTTCTTGCTTTGGGTTGCAACTTACTTTTTAAGCTCTTTGAAGTTTATTTCTCTCCATATTCTGAACTCTACTTCTATCATCTAAGGCTTGCTGGAAACTTAATTTGATCATTTGGATGAAAGAAGTGACTCTGGCTTTTTGTGTTTTCAACATTTTTTGCATGGATTTTGTCTCATCTTTTTGGAACTATCTTCGAGGGTGCTGATCTTTGAATTTTTTTTTAATCCTATTTTATGGTCTTGAGTATTTGATTGTGGTATAAGGTAGATTCAGCCAACAGGTTTTGCTCCTGGGGGATTTTTTTGTTTGTTTGTTTTGTTTTGTTTTGGAGGTGAGTGGGCAATGCTCAGCTCACAATTCAGAGACGGTGTACTTTGAAGGACTTGTACTGAGCCCCAGCTGTCTTCTACAGCTCCTTGACATTTGAGATTCACCACTCTGTGGGACTGAGGTGCCACAGCTGCAGCAGAGTGCTAATAGATATGGGGTTTCTGCCTGTCTTTGGGCATTCACATCAGTGACAGGAACAAAGCAGCTGGGAGAGTAGTGAGGGTACCTGTTGGAGATTGTGTGTCCTTTTGCCCTAAATATGTTGTTGGCTTGGGGCAGGATGCTTGCCAGTGAATATTTTGAAGTTACTTCTTTCTGCCCCTGCCCAAGAAGGTGTTATTTTTCAGAGTGTAGGAGGACATCCGGTTCTCTGCATTATGTTAGCACAAAGGCAGGCATGGGGCTTTCTGGCTCCCTACCCATCAAAGCTTCATCTACAGGGACACATGCTGAGGGTGACAGGAGCATACTGCATTCCCATTTGCTGGTGGGGCAAGCAAAGCCAAACCAGCCTTTGCAGACATGTGCCAGCAAAGTAATATTGTTAGTTGTCATGGGCTCACTGAAAGCTACAATATGGGTACAAAACATATGGGCATACATGGGTACAAAACATGTGGGTACAAAACATACAGTCATAGGGACTGACTTGCTGAAGCTCTTCAGAAGTCAGCTATGACCTACCAGTGGAGATGCTGTGATAAGGGCACCCAGGGTACCTGAGACTGCCCTGTAAGCAGCTGTAACCAGACTGTGTTCCTGGGAGAGGCCAGAAAACCAAGGAATAGTCAATTGGACCAGCTTCTTCTGATTGGCAACACCATCCTACAGAAATTATATATCCAACATTTTCCCTAGGGTTAAATCGCTTATGGGAGAAAATGGAACCTAGAGAAATGGCCATCACTGGCTATATTTTACTACAGATGCTCTTGCCCCAAAACTTTGGGGCATTGCATGAGCTGGCTTGCACCCTAACTTTTTGCTTGTGCTCTGGGTACTGAATCTCCAAGAGATGTATGTCAGCCATCTCTCATTGAAACCAGTCCAGGATGGAGAATCTGTGCTTTTAGCCAAGTTAGGGACTCACCATCCAGTGAGGAGCAATTGGTAGTTTGTGTGTCCTTGGAGGATGGACTGGTCTCCTTTCCTAGGGTAAACTGCAGCATGTTTAAAATGTGAATATGACATTTAGGGTTTTGGATTTATTAGTCCGAGTGTAGGAAGAACAGTTCTACTGCAGAGGCAGAGGCAGAAATAATTTCAGTTGCCCCTGGAGGCTCTGTCCAGGAAGTTGCTAGGTGCTACTGGCTCAATAACTCTGTAAATGATTGACTAGTGACCCAGGCATGGAGGACCTGCCCTGTGACAATATATAATAACAGGCATTCACATAGCAATCTGGCCACATTTCTGAAGGGCTGTTGCAGTATGTTGAGCATCCACTGCAATATCTAGTCACCTCAGATTTTCCAGTACCCAAAGCTATCACTCTTTGAGTGAATTTTTCAAAGACAAGAACAATGGCAGCATGCAATTTTCTCTGGAAGCTACACCTCAGGGAGATATACACATTTTCTCAGCCCAAAAGCACCAGTAGGAGGTAGCTGGAGACCCCTTTTAAAAAGTCTTTCCCAGTGAGGAGAACATGATTGGTGACCCCCTGAAGAAAGCAGTCTAGCCACATTTTCTTAGAATGACTCTGCTGTGCAGAGGTAACAATCCCACCCCAGTTTATTTGGATTCTCCAGAGCCATAATACTGGAACAGACAAGGCACATAATCAGGAAAAATGGCAGCTCATTCCTCACTCCAGCAACTGTATCCCAGAGAGGTTTCAAAATTGCATCAACCAAAGAGCACCAGTGGTGGTAACAGGAAACACTAGTTGGAAAGTACTTTTCAGTGAGGAGGAGAAACAAGATTGAAAACCTGTTTTAACAGGCTACCTAGGCAAGTCTTTTTAGAGCACCTGTACTGTGTTAGGATATTTTTCTGCCATTATTCAGCTTGGGCTCTTCATAGCCTGAAGGCTGGAATGGCTAAGTTGCCCAAGCAACACAGATGGTGACCCAATCCTCTTTCTAGTTGCTTCATCCCGGGGAAGTGCTGAGCTGCTACCAATGGTTGGGTGAAATTCTAAGCCAGTAGGTCTTACCTTGTGAGGCACTGTGGAAGTGAGTCCCATGGACCATTACTTCTCAGCCCCCTGGATTCCACCTCCTTCATATGGTTATGTATTGGAGTGTAGCCTCCTGTTTTGCTGGAGTTGCAGCTATTTTTCTGTGGAGTCTGGAAAGTCAGAGTATCCAAGTCTCGAATCTCTGCACAGGCCTGGGTGGCTTCTCTCCTGAGATTCCATGTAGATCTATATTTTAAAGTGAAGGCCTTGCGGAAGTGAGTTCATGAGTGGATCTCCTTATATGAGGGTTGCAAAGATCTGTGGTAGAATCGTGGGTTCCCCAGGTCACACAAGCACTCACTGCTTTACTGCATGGGGAGGTTCCCTTGGCTTCATGTTTTTCCTGGGTGGTCTATCGTCCTGTCTTGCTTTACTCCATTCTCCATAAGTTAAGTTGTTTCTTTGTTTACTCCTAATGCAAGTATCTGGATTTTTCAGTTGAAGATGCTGTATTTATGCACAGCTTACATTTCTCTCTGTGAGAACTGCGCAGTCTAACTGCTTCTAGTCAGCAATCTTAGTCACTTTCTTCTAAAAGAAACCTATTTTTTTATTAAAATAATTTAGGCCAGGCACAGTGACTCATACCTGTAGTCCCAGCACTGTGGGAGGCCAAAATTATAAAAAATTAGCTGAGCATGGTGGATCATGCCTGTCCCCGCTACTCAGAAGGGTGAGGCAGGTGGATCCCTTGAATCTGGGAGGCAGATGTTGCAGCGAGCAAGTAACAGGGTGAGAGTCCTCTCAAAACAAACAAGCAAACAAACAAAAAAGAATTTAATATTTTTAAAAGCAAATATTTAAGTAATTTAATTCTTACATTTGGTGTTTTGTCTTTATTTCTAGAATTTAGGTGAAAGTACACAGTAAATGGTTGCTGCACCAGATATATGAGAAGTTGTTCTATGTTAGATTGGCAGATTTATACAATTTCCTATGGAAGATTAAGAAAATTGAAAACTAAGATACTTGAAAACATTCTAAGTGGAAGGACCACTTAGTGGTTCATTTACAGCAGTATCATAAGTGACAGGATAATAGGAATGTGGAAAATGATCAGGATAATATTCTGCATAGTAAGATAAACAATCTGAATTTTAGAAGAAAATTGCTATACAATTTGCAAATTAAAGTAACTAAAATACAGCAAATTTCAAAATGCATTTTTAATGAAAATGTGTGGACTTAATTTGTTTTATTAAACCAAAATTTTTGTTGTTGTGTTAGGGCTATTTTACAGTGAATGTGTATGCTGCCACTGATATTAACTTATCCTAATTTATGCAATGTTATAGGTAACAGAAGGTAATAATACACTATTGGGTGACAGTGGAAAAACATCTCTAGTGATTCCTTTGTCAGTGGCCTTTAACTTAAAATAATTTGGAAAATACAGTTTCTAAAAATGATCTTCTTGCTTTTCTTGTAATCACAGATTATTTATGATTGTTTTAATGAAGATAAAATTAGTATAATGGAGCTAGATGTTTCTGAATTCTGAACAACTTTACAAAATTTTATCCTACTTTTTTGGTGAACATATGACTTCTTTGGTCTGAACAACACATACGGACCTCTAGTTTATATTTACATGAATTTAAATATACAGGTATATCACTGTAAAATAAACTTTAGGTGTAACAGATTTATAGAGAATAATTATATTTGTTTATGGTTCTGTATCTATTTTGAAAAGAAAAGAAAAATGTTAGAATGAAACAGGTAATATTCCAAGTATTGATAACTTGCCAACAAATGAGAAACTTCAACAATTTTTGAAACCAAATAATTTCCCTGCTTTGTATTAAATTAATTTATCTATAGTGTTATTTTTCCTGGCTTAGAAACCTCTTGTGAAAATTTTCCTTTTTTTCTTTTTTTTTCTGTTTGCATTTGGCTTACCATACACATAATATATAATTTTCTTTTTGTCTAGTTTCATAAAACATTCTTTGTATAATATCCTCAGAGATTATGAAAGTGACTTTGATAAAATTTAATTATATTCACAAAATAACTTTCCCTTGTGAGTAATTTCACAGAGCTTGTATTATTCTATGTTTTTTATTTAGTACACTTATATTTTATTTCAGTTATAGAATGCTATTTAATCCAGTTTTTGTTTAGTTATTGTTCATTTTACTTTATAAAATTGATGCAACTTAGTTTATTAAAATTTTTGCACCAATTTATTTATATAAATAGTTGAACATTTAATAAGTCATAAAGTCTTTTTGGTATACACGTGAAGTAAACAAATAATACTAGCTATGTAATATAAAGTACATAATTAGACATAAGTATTGTTTTTGAAATTAGCCTGCAGCCTCGGGTGAAAAATTAAAAATGTATATAGTAAAGGAACAACATTAATTCTGCATATGAAGACAGCCTAATTGTACATATGCTGCACAATTGCTTCTCACAATTGAAACAGGATGAAAAAATGGATGTTTTAGCAAAACTAAGTGAAAATACTTTTAAATTTTGGATTATGTTTCTACATTTAAACATCTACTGAGTGAGGTGGAAGGCAAGTCTGTGCATTTAGATTAAGAAAATGTGGTTTTAGTCTTTCACCTCTATATTCAATCTTAGAATTATCAGGCAATATTTTTAGGTTTGATTCTAGATTTATTTATTTACTTTAATTAATTAATTAATTAATTAATTTTGAGATGGAGTCTTGCTCTGTTGCCTGGGCTGGTGTGCAGTGGTGTGATCTTGACTCACTGCAACCTCTGCCTCCCAGGTTTAAGCGATCCACCCACCTCAACCTCCTGAGTAGCTCAGACTACAGGCGCCCACCACCACATCCAGTTAATTTTTTGTATTTTTAGTACAGATCTGGTTTCATTGTTTTAGCCAGGATGGTCTTTATCTCCTGTCTTTGTGATCCACCTGCCTCAGCGTCCCAAACTGCTGGAATTACAAGCGTGAGCCACAGCATCTGGCTTTGATTCTAGGTTTTCACACAGCACATTCTCAATTTATTGTCTGTGATGATAGAAAAGCTGTGTGATATGGAAGAACTAAACCAAACATTTGTTATAACCTGATGAGAGTTTGTTTTTGCCCTGCTATCCTGGGCTCTTAGAACTGTAGTTCTGGCAGATATTACGGGAAGATTTATCTTGATAAATGGGAAGATAGAAGTGATAAACAAGCCTAAATGAAAATGGGGTGTGTGTGCTAAGACAGTCTTCTTAGGAACTGGTAGGATCAGCATTTAGTTCTAGGTAGATTATGGGCAGTTGGATGATATATAAAGAGTAGTTATGCTTCATCAGTCCTGAGAAAACCTGGCTTCTGGCGTAGTAAAACCCAGTAAGATTTGTATTTTTTTGACTATTAATTGGGTGAATTTTTAATACTATAAATGATAGATTAGTTCCATATATTTTTAATGATTCTTTCACAAGATCTGTTTGGTTTTCTTTCTATACTAAAGCAAATTCTGAATGTCTTAAAATTCATCCATTATCAGATACTGAAAGATAAAAAACAAGTAAATAAATCTGTTTTGGTATTTATGGGTAATTCAGTAAGTAATTTTAATCACTTTTCTATAATCTTTAAGTTTTACTACTAAAGATCAGTGTGGATTTTCTTTTCCTTTTGGCAATTCTAACAGCATGTTCATAATGTCACTTTCATATACACTATGAATATTAATTGGCAAGTGTGTTGATTTCAAATATTAAATATTTGAGAATTTTATTACCCAAGATGTCCAATAAAATGATTTTCAGTTTCCTATTTAAAAAATCCATCAATATTTTATTGCATACCTAGCTAACATTTTTTTAAAACTCAGGATAAGATGTAAAATAATTCATATAAGTAATATACAACTTAGTATACTTAAATTGTTTACTTAAGAAACCTAATTACATTTTATCATTTCTGTAGCATCTTCTTTTTAGGATTTGCTTCTAAAACAGGTAATTATTTGAACAAAGAAGAAGACAAAAATTCAATGATTGGCAAGAAAATAAATTTGAAGAAAAAAAAGTTTGTATTATGACTGAAATAAAATAATGTAAATGGTAAATATCTTAATATTTGTTTTTACACATTATTGGACAAAAGTAATTCTGAGATAATAATGTGTAGAAAATACTATTAGTTATATTTTTTGAGATTCTCTTACTGACTTTGGCAATTTGGAAACCTCCAGCACAGGCTGAGGATTCCCTAGGCATTTCTTCCAGGAGAACATCCCATGGAAATGATGCAGAAGGCCATTTCTGCAAAGACGAATGGATGCTCACCTCCTAGAGACCAATGCGTGCAGGTTGCAGAAAGACTAGGCCCTATTTTGAGGTCCATAAAAAAGCTGTGAACACTTCCTATAAAAGGAGTCTGGAGCTCCATCTAGCTCTCCTGCCTCCAAGGGCCTCAGAGGGCCTGGTGGAGGCCAGCCTAGGTGTCCTATCCTGTCCCTGGCCGTTGAGCCCTGCTTCACATAGTAGATTTTTCCATAAATAAACCAGGATGGCAATGCCCAATACAGCTTTACTAGAGGGAGGATATCAAGGTGCCAAGGTCAACACCCACCTTTGCAACATAATGACTTATTCACTAAATAGTTAATAAATTAGAGCATAATATGGTGCTGTGATTCCCTGAGATCACATTTTATGAAAAAATCTGGGTGGCATTGCCTGAGAGTGGGCACCGTACAGTGGCTTTATGGGGTGAGCTGCCAGTCACTGAAGGTCTTTCATTGCCCATATTTCTGGTGAGCAAATTGAACCCCCGAAACACAGGTCAGAAGGGCCAAAGCACTTAGATGAGGCATCTCTTTTTTTCTTCACTGGTTCCAATAATCCTCAGACCTCACTAGGCGTGTCTTGAGAAAGAAGATCCCTCTTCCTTGTGAGTGTAGGCAGAGAAGCAGCTAGTCATGTGTGATAAGCCAAACCACAGACACATTTGTGGGCCCACCTGGACTTCCTCACTCCACTGGCCTGTGTAACCCAGCTACAATTCCAGAAGCCAGCATTCACATTTGGTTCAGAATTGAAGACTTCAGCACCAAGGCCAGGGCGGAAGTGGGAGGGTTAATTTCACCCCACAAGGCCCCAATCAGAGAACTGATTTGGCTGTTCAGTTGTACCTGCTCAGTGTGTGTACTGTTCCAAACAGTTCCCATTCTCTTCCTGCCTACGGTTATTTTATCTGAACTTGTTATTTATACTAGCTCTTTCTCTACCCCTCTCATCCTATGGTTTTTGAAATATCTCTGAAGACTACATGAGCTAAGCATTAAAAGTCACAGTGCTCTAGCCTACTCAGGCTGTGCCAAGAAGAGAGATCTCTCAACCTATCTTGACACTTAAGAGTCACGTATAAATAGCACCAACTGTAGGAGCAGGGTGGTCACATACTCTGACTCTTTTCTGTTCTCCAAACCAAAAAATACATTAGAATGACAAGGAAAATAAGAAAAAGACTTTCAGTTCTGCTTTTTATTTTTATTTTTATTTTTTTACTTTTTAAAATTTATTTATTATTATTATACTTTAAGTTGTAGGGTACATGTGCATAACGTGCAGGTTTGTTACATAGGTATACTTGTGCCATGTTGGTGTGCTGCACCCATGAACTCTTCATTTACATCAGGTATAACTCCCAATGCAATCCCTCCCCCCTCCCCCTTCCCCATGATAGGCCCCTGTGTGTGAAGTTCCCCTTCCCGAGTCCAAATGATCTCATTGTTCAGTTCCCACCTATGAGTGAGAACATGCGGTGTTTGGTTTTCTGTTCTTGTGATAGTTTGCTGAGAATGATGGTTTCCAGCTGCATCTATGTCCCTACAAAGGACACAAACTCATCCTTTTTGATGGCTGCATAGTATTCCATGGTGTATATGTGCCACATTTTCTTAATCCAATCTGTCACTGATGGACATTTGGGTTGATTCCAAGTCTTTGCTATTGTGAATAGTGCTGCAATAAACATACGTGTGCATGTGTCTTTATAGCAGCATGATTTATAATCCTTTGGGTATATACCCAGTAATGGGATGGCTGGGTCATATGGTACATCTAGTTCTAGATCCTTGAGGAATCCCATACTGTTTTCCATAATGGTTGAACTAGTTTACAATCCCACCAACAGTGTAAAAGTGTTACTATTTTTCCACATGCTCTCCAGCACCTGTTGTTTCCTGACTTTTTAATGATCGCCCTTCTAACTGGTGTGAGATGGTATCTCATTGTGGTTTTGATTTGCATTTCTCTGATGGCCAGTGATGATGAGCATTTTTTCATGTGTCTGTTGGCTGTATGAATGTCTTCTTTTGAGAAATGTCTGTTCATATCCTTTGCCCACTTTTTGATGGGGTTGTTTGTATTTTTCTTGTAAATTTGTTTGAGTTCTTTGTAGGTTCTGGATATTAGCACTTTGTCAGACGAGTAGATTGCAAAAATTTTCTCCCATTCTGTAGGTTGCCTGTTCACTCTGATGGTAGTTTCTTTGCTGTGCAGAAGCTCTTTAGTTTAATGAGATCCCATTTGTCAATTTTGGCTTTTGCTGCCGTTGACCAATGGAACAGAACAGAGTCCTCAGAAATAATACCACACATCTATAGCCATCTGATCTTTGACAAACCTGAGAGAAACAAGAAATGGGGAAAGGATTCCCTATTTAATAAATGGTGCTGGGAAAATTGGCTAGCCATAAGTAGAAAGCTGGAACTGGATCCTTTCCTTACTCCTTATACGAAAATTAATTCAAGATGGATTAGAGACTTAAATGTTAGACCTAATACCATAAAAATCCTAGAGGAAAACCTAGGTAGTACCATTCCGGACATAGGCATGGGCAAAGACTTCATGTCTAAAACAGTTCTGCTTTTTAAAGGGGAGCCTCAGCCTGGTCAGATTGAAGCACAATTTCAGGGTCTGGTTCAGCATGTCCAACCTTGGAAAATAGTGGAACTAGGGTCCTAGAATGTCGTGGTTTAATAAAAATCTGGAGAAAAGGCACCTCAGCAGCTTGTACACACCTAGTCAAACCTGTAACAGAAATATACCCTACCAACTAAGAAGCCATCTCATTAACTTAGACCATTGTACCAGCAATGTGCACATGCATCAACATTTTTAGATACTCTCCTGTTAACCCAATGATTCAAGGAAAGCAAAAACTCTTTTGAATTTAGAATCTCGGGAAGGAAAACCTCCATTGACTGAACCATCCTGTATGATGGATGCAACTGCCACTGTTAACTTGACTTGGGAATACCTGGAAACGGGCTGCATATACAAAATGCTTCTGCGTGTTCATAGTTCGAAGCTAAAATATCTAGTAGTGGCCAATTTCTAAAGATTATTCTTTATCTATGAGGAACATCTGATACCCTGGTCTGTCCCATTCAGTGGCATGGAACACAGGCCACACAGCAAATTGAGGCCATTCTTTATTTAAATGAAGGCTGGCAGGTGAAAGATTGTTCAAAAAAAGTGCTAAATAAAAATGTTATGCAACCTGTATGTCTTTTGTAAGTGGCGTGGTCATCCTGCTAAACCCACTGACACTGGACTTTCTCCACTTTATGTAAGTTTCCAGTAAAATGCCATATTTCATTCACTGGTTCTGAGTCTCTTATTTGATGTCTTGAACCTAGTGTCATTTCCACAAGAGTCAAATTTGACACAACTTACACCGCATTGAGGAAGGATTTCAGACTTTGATCAATGTCCTTCAAAGTTCGCCAAGGTATCAGCTATAGAAGGGTGCAGTTGTTCTTTTTACCACTCTCACCAAGCCTCTTTACTTTAGATACACAATCAGTGGAATATCAGGAAACATGACTAAGAAACACATCATCGTCAGTAGCAAAATTAATGCCAGAATAAGCAGTGACCACTTGGAAAAGCAAAAGGGATCATTTTTCTTTCTCCTGTGGGCAGCTCTCAATTTCTGTTATCACTTTCTGGCATGAGTAATGGTTTTTAAGCTCCATCTGCCTCTGGAGAAATTATGGGCCCTGGGTGATAAACACCTTCATTTAATCCTAGTTCAACAAAGATTTATCTTGACAAATATGACCACTGTGATTATGAGTTTCTTAGCAATCTGAACAATGTACAATCTGAAAACCTGTGAAACAGAGACGAATACATCTGAGGGAAACACTTTCTCACTTTTTCCCTTGGCAAGTTCAAAAAATTGTGATGGTAAACAAATGAGCAGAAGAGGAAAGCATACTGTAACTCCTCATGATGTGAGTTTAAAACCAAGAATTTTTTTTAATTTTCTTTAAATTTTATTTTTATGATAGTAAAAATTACATTTGCACATATTTATTTATTTACTTATTTATTTATTTTATTTTATTATTATTATTTTTTATTATTATTATACTTTAAGTTCCAGGGTACATGTGCATAACGAGTTGATGGCATGGCACATGCAGCAACATGGCACAAGTATACATATGTAACAAACCTGCACGTTATGCACAAAACCAAGAATTTTTAATCCCAACTGTGAGAGCTCTAAATGAAAAGCCAGAAATTACTTCCTTGAATCTTTCAGTGAATGGTTGCAGAACATTGTGTCTTTCAATTAATGATTGCAGGACTCTGAGGAGTCTTCACTGAAGATGTTCCCATTGAACGTATAGAGATAAAGGTAGGAAAAGGTAAAATGGCAACTCTATGAAATCATTAGAAAAAATGTAGAAATGTTAATCTTCTCACATCATTAGCATTTTTGCACATATTTGCATGTATATCTACCATAAAGCTGACATTTTTATAATAAATCAGTTATATGTCAAATTAAAATAAAAACAAAAATTCAACCAGGCATGGTGGCTGATACCTCTAATCCCAGCATTTGGGGAGGCTAAGGAGGGTGGATAACTTGAGGTCAGGAGTTTGAAATCAGCCTCGCCAACATGGTGAAACCCCATGTCTACTAAACATACAAAGAAATGGTGGGCACCTGTAATCTCAGCTACTTGGGAGGCGGAGGCAGGAGAATCGCTTGAACCTGGAAGGCGAAGGCTGAGATCACATCACTTCTTTCCAGCCTGGGCAAGAGAGCAAGGCTCTATCTCAAAAAAAAAAAAAAAAAAAAAAAAAATTTTAACAACGAGAAGACACTTATGTGGTCCAGACATGTTCTGGTGGAGTAGAGTGGATGTGGCCTTTTTTTAAAAAAAAGAAGGAAGGACAGGCAGTGCCTTTTATTATATGTGGGAGATTCATTGGAAACAAATCAAGAGGCAATCAAGGCCTTGGTCAAGTAATACTGAGGTTGCCGGGGGCTTCCGAACACTGTAGAAATGGACCATAACACTACATGCTAGCTAGATGGGCCTGTAACAATGAAATCTGCCCGGGGATCTTAGCAATACTGCCAGAAGGCCCTGAGTATATCCTAGATTGGAGACTCCTGGGGTAGTGTGGCTGGCAAAGAGCCTCAGCAAATTAGTTTTGGCCACTATAACTGGGCCAATTTAAAATAGCTCTTCTCTTCTGTTTTACAAATCAAAATATAGAAAAACAGAGTGAAAAAATAAAATCAAGAGTAATAAAATCTAAAAATAAATTTAAATTAATTGAAAAATAGTCAGGACAAATAAAATAAACTAAAATGAAATAGAGAAAAATAAAAAGAAATGTAATTAAGATAAGTGAAATTAAAATGGTGAAGGTATACAGTAAATATAAGAAAATTAAGAGGATAAACTAAATAATTTGCAATAAGATCAGATTTTTAAAATGAGGATAAAAATAAAAAAGAAATATGGAGAAAACATAAAATAATAGGGAGGGATATGAATGGAAATAAATAAAAGAAACAGAAAGAAATAAAATGTTTACAAGATAAAAACTGGAGAAAATCTGAAATGAAGAGAATATAGAGAAATGAAAAGAAAAATAGAAATAAAATTAATAGAAAAAATTAAAGTAATTAAACAAAAAAGAGAATCAAAATAAAGATAAGGCAAATATACTGAGAAATAGAAGGTTAAAAAGAAAAATCAGACCAGCGGATAATCTACAAAATATTTCACCCAACAATAGCATAATACATAATGTTTCTAATTGCATAAGGCATGTTTTCTAAAAATTCAAACTTCTAAGCTAGCATGCAAGTTTTACCATATTTAATCAGATGGTAATCACAAAAAGTATTATTTTTGACTACAATGAAATAGAACCAAAGTTAAAAAAAAAAGAAAGAATGTCTGCATATGTATGAAAACTTGACAGGTTCTTGAGCATACTACTTTTCAAGAGTTAGAACATGCAAGTTTCTTTAGATGTTAATGGTATTCAAAAGGACCTGCAGATCAATGAGATCTCTTTGGAAAAAATCAGTGGCACTTTTTGCAGAAGTACTAAAATATCCTAAAACATTTGAGTCAATATTTACCTGTCTCACCCAGGCTAGAGTGCAGTGCCATAATCTTGGCTCACTGTAGACTTCAGCTCTCAAACTCAATTGATCTCATCACCTCAGTCTTACAAGTAGCTGGACATAGAGGGGCATGCTACCATGCTTAGCAAATTTTTGTACTTTTTGTAGAGACAGCATTTCACCATATTGCCCAGACTGATTTCAAATTACTTGGCTGAAGAAATTCACCTGCCTTGGCTTGCAAAGTTCTGGGATCACAGAAGTGAGCCATGAAATATTGTCCTATAATTTCTATAAATGTGTGTGTGTGTGCACGCGCGCGCACACACACACACACACACACACACACCCCAAACTAGCCAAACAACTCGAAAAAATAAAATAAACTCGAAAAAAAAAATAAACTCAAAGGCATAATTATTTTTTATTTCAAAACATATTTCAAAGTTAAAGTAATCAAAACAATAAGTGCTGGCATAGACACAGAAAAATAAATGTTGAAATAGAGAAAAGAACCCAGAAATAAACTCACATGCATATACTAAGCTTATCTTATAAGAGGGTTGCAAATGCTCATGTTGCAGAATTTTCTCCTTACTTCAGCAAAATTGGGTTCTTGTCACGGGTCTAGGAAATATTAGGTCAGGGACAATCTGAAAAATGAGGCCTAGAGTTGATTGAGTAAAAAGAAAAAAGAAGAAAAAATACTACCAACAAAGTAAGTGGGACACCTTTTTACAGGCCCGCACCTCCCAGATTCACGAACACCAGAGCATCACCCAAAAACTGAAGAGGCCAGGCTCCTCCTCCCTGAACAAATTATGAAATTTCCATGGCTGCACTCCCTTCTCCTGCTGTGCAGATGTTTTATTAGTCTTCAGGTTGTTTTAGGCTTGAAGGCAAGGTTTCACCCAGGACCTTTAGCTCTTTAATTACTCTGTGGTTTCCACCTCTAAAGAAGTACATCTAACTGCAGTTAGATTAGGAATAAGGATGAGGACAAAAACCACTTAAAAGTGCTTCCTACTGATAGAGGGCACTTATTTGCAAAATCAGCCATCAGATATCTGTAAGAGGCCTAAGTGTCTCAGTAAAAGAGGCCATTATCTGAGGCTCTGTTTGCATGACTGTTTGAAGTTTGGTAGCATGAAGGTGAGAAGAATCAAATTGGGCTATTAAAAAGCATGCATTAAAATGAAACAAGGGAAAGGTGGCAAGGAAAGCTGAAAATTTTCAAGGTATTTTTGCAATTTGCATAGGGAGGAAAAGGACAAAAGAACAACAGGAAAAACAAAGTATATTTTGCCAGCATGTCAGGCTTCTGGGTCCTGTTTCCCTAAGTCCAATTCTAAGTCAACCAGTCTAAGGCTTGGGAAATTAACTCTTCAAAGCATGGAGGATGCATCTGAGGGAACTGTCCTATAGTACGTAGACATCGTTACCTATCTGTAAAGAGAGAATAGAGAAGAAAAAAGGAAAAAAGTTTATTAAAGGAGTCACAAGGGTCGTGGATGCATTCAAAAGGAGTATAAGCAGAAGATAAATGACTACACATCTAGAAGGAGAGGAGAGGCATCCCTGGTTTCTTTCTTTTCCTAGCAAACACCCAGGGTATATTGACTGATAGAAGAAAAAATGTTCAATATCTCCCTTCCATCGTTTATTCCCAAGTCCCAGTCATTGTGACAAGATGCCACCCATGGGTGTCAAATCAGCTTTTACCCATGTTAACAGGGAGACCTAGGGGAGTGGAAATATCTACTCTTACCCACATATGTCGTATCTTCCCTGATATCAGTAGTTCTGGAGTTCTATAGACCTCATTTGTGCCATAGATACTAGCATGATCTTTATCCATGAAATAGGAGGCTTGGCTTAATCAACTTAAATTAGTCATGCTCACCTACACTGTATCTTCTAAACTCCATTATCATCTGCCTCTTGATTTCTCAAATCCAGTATTCTTTCCTAGGGCTTCAACCTGAAGCTTGGAATTGAGGCTGGGACAAAAATGTGTCTCAGGGGATTGCATGGTCTTCTTAACATGAGCTAAATGCTAAGATGAAGCTGTGCAATTGAGTACTCTTTTAGCAAGGGAGAGAAAAGAATGTATTGTGCCACACTTAGATAACTAGAGGCTGTAGTAATGATTGCTAAGATTTGGGTGGGGACCATATTTATTCTGATCACTCTGCAGGATTTGCAGGATAATTGCTCAGAACTGGAATAATAATTAAAAATACTAATCCAGATTTTTACTGTATCCATCTCTTTATATTTTCTCTGAGCAGCACTTGAAGTTCACCAGTTGGTTCACAGGAATAAGCAGGGTTGGTCTAAAATGTAGGCAAAAACCCCAAACTAATGAGTTAGGAATTTAATTACAAATATGTTTTGAATACAATCTTTTCTATCCAGCCCTTTTTTTGTTAAAAAAACAAATCATAGTAAGACTGAGTTGTTTGTGAAATAAACTTTGGTCTTATACTTGGCCTGATAATATGCAAAATGTTCAGCAAGAATAATTATTTCTACATGGGTCTTTTTCATTGGCTTTGATGGAACTCTGTTCTGTAAGAAATTTCAGATATGACTTCCTGAAGTCAAGACCAGCCAGGGGTTTGTGCCATAAAATACTTGTGAGTTTGATGATCCTCTCCTCTTATATTCCCAAGATAAACTTGGGGAGAAAGTGTCACTATTTTCTTGCCACGGCTCAGGAAACCTGCACATGACCATGACCACATATATGAGGTATGAGGCCAATTTTTCCCAGGAGACTTTATTGACTCTGAAAATTGAGCTTGACTCCTTAAAGAAAAGCATACCCTTTCATTTGAGACCTTGGAAAACACTCAGTTTCTCCAACTCAGTCCTCTTGCAAAGAAAATAAATTATTACTACACTGATTCAAATAGCTATATAGCCCTAAGTTAAGAAAACTTACAACTACTTTTCAAATTCTGGAGAAGCCAGGCAGAGAGATAAACATGCTCCAAATTTTGCTTACAGGAGTACAACTTAGTCAATTAGTAAAGTCTGCAAATACCTCAAAAGAAGATTCCTTGACTCTGGAAAACAATACAAGGACCAGTAATGTTACAAGCAAAAGTCAGAAAGATTATTTTGTGTTTCTACTACTACAGTCCATTCAGTTAACTCTTTTTTTAAATTCATGCACATTTTAGCTCTTCATGAATCCTGTACGTTTCTCCTGTATTCCAGTGTCACAAGCTCCAAATTTATCAGAAGCTTCCATTTTAGAGCACCTGTCAAAGTTCTATGGCTGATTTAAAAACATTTTTTGAAAAACAAGACAAGAAATGCCTGTATATGACAAAATGTTTAGAGTACTTATAGTCAGAAACAGGATAGACAAAAAAATTTGGTTATATCTATTATTTACAATAACTTAACATCCGTAATTGTGGTTGACAGCATGTATGACAGACATCAGAATTTTAGAAATCCCATAAAATTTTGAAACATGTATCAGGATTTTTCACCAAAATATTATCTAAAGAATATTTAACACCAATTTGGCAATTCCATGTAATACATGACAAAATTTTGTTTCCCTCTCTTGTGGATACCCCAGAAGCCCTCTTTAGCATCCAAAAGCCAGGAACTGGGAAAGACAATTGTGTAACTAAACTTTGATTTTGAGAAAGGTGTTACATGTTATAGGTTTAAAACACTTGATATTATGAAATAAAATTCCGAATTACCATAAATTACTTATTTAACCAAAATTATGACTTAGAAATGTAAACAGCAAACAAAAATCTTTTATAATTCTTTACAAATTTTGCTAAAGGCAGATTAGTGCCTTACAACTATATGTTTGTGCTTTTATTTCGGTGTTCAATTTACCAAACACCCACATATCTTCTTAAATTTAATCAATGTTCACACATAGAATTTTTTGGCAAGATTTCTTTTTACAATCCTTCTACCACTTGTTTGAATATCTGGCTTTACTTATCTAATTCAAAACCATTGTTTGACCATAAGAAAGAATTTATATTTCCATGCCTTCTTATAATCTTTTGTTAAAAACACATTTTACTGTTCTTACACACCTCATATGTAAATCTACTTCCAGTCATTTCAATTACATGTTATAATTATAATTTCTAGTGATTTTTAACTTTAATGTAAAACCAGGTAAATTGTTTTAATTATGGTCTAGGTGCAGCCAAAGGTGTGACTCCTTTCAGCATAATTAAGAATGTGGCTAATTCCATTTGTCCTCAGTTCTTACCGTTGTGAAGCAAAGTTGAACTATTCTGAAACATCATAAAGCAAACAGTTTATAACCTTAAAACATTTGGTAAACTGCAACATAGATAATTTGACTTTCTCCTCTTTTATTTGGATTATTTCCTTTTTTTTCTCTTGCATAAATGATCTGGCTGGGACTTCCATTAAGCTGTTGAATAAAAGTGGTAAAATTAGTCATCATTTTCTCATTTCAGGTCTTAAATAAAATGCTTTCTTATTTTTCTGTTCATTGTGATATCAATTATTGATTTGCCATTTATTGCTTTAACTCTGTTGAAGTACATGTAATCTATACCTAATTTGTTCAGTTGTTTTAATTAAAAAGGCATGCTAAATATTTTCAAATACTTTTTGTGCCTCTAAAATAAAAAATAAAGGTGTCTAGCAGTAAACTGAATTAAAAGATAAACAGTCTCTACACTATAAATTACAAAAAATTGATGAAGAAACTAAAATCATTTCAGAGACATTTTTTTGCTTTTGAGTTATAAAAAATATTGTTAAAATTGCAATGCTACTCAAGGTAATCTACAGACTGAATGTAAACTCTATAAAAATACCAATGACATTTTTTCACAGACAGTTAAAAAAATAGGCCTGAAATTCATGGGGAAACAAAAAATCAAAACTCCCCAATAGCTAAAGTAATCTTGTGAAAAAGGTACCTGAAAGTAGCTTGAAAGCATCAAACTACCTGATATCAAAATATATTGCAAAGCTGTAACAAGCCAAACAGCATGATACTTGCATAGAAAACAGACCCATAGGCCAAAGTATCCAGTGATCTCATTAATAAATGCATAAAACTAGAGCCAAATAATTTATAAGTTGTATAGAACACACATTTAAGAAAAGACAAGGTTTTCAGTGAATGCTGCTAGAAAAATAAATCATTTACATACAGAGGAATACAACTAGGTGCCTTCCTGTTACCATATCAAAACAACTTAGTTACAAATAGATAAAAGATTTAAATGTAAAAATCAAACATAAAACTATTTGAATAAAACAGAGAAATCTCTTACCAGATAGGACAGGGAAAAAAATTTAAGTAAGACCTCAAAAGCACAAGCAACAAAAACAAAAGGAGACAAGTGAAATTACCAGAAGGTTAAAAAAAAAGAAAGAAAGAAAGAAAGAAAGAAAGAAATTACATAGCAAAAATAAATTAATAGAATGAAAAGACAAGTTACAGTGTGAAAAAATATATTTGCAAAATATACATATGGCAAGAGATAAACATACAGAATACATAACAAATTTAGCAGCAAAAACTAACACAATATTTAGTAACAGGCAAGAGATTTTAAGTGACATTTCTCCAAAGAAGACATACAAATGGCCAAGTATACGCAAAGATGGTCATCATTATTATTAGAAAAATGCAGATTAAAGCCACAATAGGATGCCAAACCACTCCAGTTAAAATGACAATAATCAGAAATGATACTTGCCTAGCACTTTCAACAGGAGGCATTTGCCATATCTCTGGGCCTATCATTTAGGTAATATGATTTTCCTTTTCCACCTGGATACTGCCCACAAGCGACGTTGTCCCATACAGCTGGGAGTAACCCTGAAGTTATGCAACTTTTCTGCCAGGAGCTTGCCTAAAAGTAGAACATAGGAATATTTCTGCCTCAGCATTTAGGTTATGTGGCTGTCGTTCCTGTTTCATTACCACAGGGTAAATGTTGACTTATACCTAGGCACAATTCACAGGCGTGATAATGACTTTCATATGTGGACCCCAGAGAGAGAAGTAATTTTGACTCTTGTAACTTACTTTAGAAACACTTATGATGTCTTAAATCTCTTTCTAGCAAAAAATTTGCAGAATAATACAATAGTCTCAGATAAGTTACAGCCCTTGGCTTATACAGAGAGTATCATAACAGAACTCAGCAGTAAGTTAAAATTGTGAGTCTCATATGCACACACGGCTGACAGTAAGGACTCTCATATCTCACATATATGGAGCCAACTGTCACTTGTAAAATCAGGACATGTATAGTATTGTAAATCTCACCTCTGGAATATTCTGCCAGTATGAATATGATATAAATATTTGCCAAGCATCTGTGTGATTTGACTCTCTAGACTGGTTCCAACCCATACATGGGACTGTGATCTCTAACTGGGCCAGACTCTAGGCGATGTGACTCTCTTGCCTGGGTCCTTCTTTCAGTAAGGATTGTGACACATCACCAGATCTGGCACCCAGGTGATACATTCTTTCCTGGACAATATCCACAGACATTATTGTGACATATCACTGTATTGACTAAGTAGGTGAGGTAACTCTCTTCTCTAGAATGGGGTCTGAACACAGAGAGTGCTAGAATGATGTATTGCTAGGCCAGGTACACAGTTGATGGCACTCTTTTGCCAGGGCTATGTTTTAAGGAGGGTATTGTGACATATCTCTGGGCCTATCACCTAAAGGATATGACTCAATACTTGGGCCTCACCCACATAGAACGTTGTAACATAAAAGTTAAACCTGCAGAAAGGTGATGTAACTCATTCACCTTGGTGTTGTTCTGAGGAAACCATGTGACATATTTCGGGACCCAACCCTTAAATGTGTTAGAAGCACATAGGTGATACAACTCTCCTTTTCTGCCTGAGTCCTTCTACTGGGGCATTGGGACGTATCTCTTATTTCTGTGATCTGAGTGATATGACTCTCTTCCCCCTCTTGGACCTTTAAAAGGGTGGGATTTTGACATCTTACTGAGTCCAGCATTTAGGTCATGTGACTCTCCTATATTTTTCCTGAACCATGCCCAAAAAGGGAAATTTTGACCTATTGCACCCAGATGATGTTACTTTTCTGCCAGAGTCGTGAATAAAGATAGAATTCTGGCATACTGGTGGGTCCAGCACCATGATGATGCTACTGTCTTCCCTGTGCCAGAGCCACAGGGAGTATGGCCCATTCTGTAGGTGTTTTGGCTCTCATTCCTTGGGTAAGTTTTTTCACATGTGGCATTGGTCCAGCACACAGTTAATGTGACCCTCCTTTTTAGGTTCTGCCTAGAGAGGGCATTGTGACATATTGCTTGCCACATCAACTAAGTGATGTTAGTATTTTACCTAATTTTTTGCTCATAAATGGGATGATGACATATACCTTGCTTTAGTTCACAGGCTGAAGACTCACATTTTTAAGATTGTACTCAAGTAATATAACTCTTCTGCAAGGGTTCTGCCTACAAAGGAGATTATTACGTATCCCTGGCTCAGGACCCAGATGATGTGACTCATCTATCTTGTCTCTGTCCAGAGGTGAAAGTGTAATATATACCTGGATTCAGTTCACATGCACAGCATTAACTCTCATACATAGATCCAGCCAGTGAAGGTATTTTGACTCTCATAGAAAATCTTACAGCCATAGGTAAAGTCCTAGATCTCCTACCTGTAAGAATTCACAGAAAAGTATGCTACTCAGTCTTCACATAAAGCCTGAGTGATATAAAGAGTGTCATAATAGGCAACAACAACCAGGTGCTATTGTGACTCTGGGACACAAACTCAACTGACATGACATCATTCTCACAAACAAGCAGAACCTAAGAATGAGGTACTAAATCTCTCACATATAAGCAGTCAAAGGTTGCAATTGTTACTCTCATGCATGAATCTGACACACAGATGGTTTTGTGAAGAATGAACCGTGACTCAGCAGACCTGAGGGGCTTTGACACTCCTACTGGAATATAATCTTCAAGTGGTATTGGGGTTTTTATACATGATTTTGTTCATTGTTGAGACTGTGACTTCTGTACTTTGATCTAACTCATAGGAGGTGTTGACTGTCATACCCGAAGCCAAAACTTGTGTGGGACTATGCAACTTATATCTGAACTTTTTCAAGTGTGTGATTGAAAAGTATGAATTTGCCCAGCATCTGAGTGTTTTGAGCCTCCTTTCTAGGCCCAGAACACGTTTGAAATTGTGACATATGTGCACCAAGCACCTAAGCAATGTGTAACACCTTCTTTGTCGAAGCAACAAAAGACACTTTTGCATATTACTGGAACCAGCACTCAGCTAATGTGAAATCTTAGCCTAAACCCTGCCATTGTTTCTTTCATCTAGGTGCATGATGTAAGTGATGTGACTTCCTTCTACTACCTTAGTCACGCACTCCTGGTGCATTGTGACACACAACTGGGTACAGCACCCACATGATGTGACTCTTTATTGGGAGGGGTTTCTGCGGTTCTGCATATAGGAAGCTTTGTAACATATCACTTGACTCAGCACCTAGGTGATGTTTCTTCTCTCTTACCAGGACCCTGACCACCAAAGAGATTGTGAAATATTGCTGAACCTAGCACCAAGGTAAGGACACTCTACTGCATTGTCCCTGCATATAGGGGACATTGTGCCATATATCCAGGTCAATTGCATAGGTAAATTTTTTCTCCTCTCCTGCCTAAGACGTGCCCACAGTGGGAATATAGTATATCACTGAAACCAGCATCCAGGTAATGTGACTGTTTCCAGAGTCCTACCCACAATGAGAATTTGGATGTTTCAATGAACCAGCACCCCTCAGGTGATGTGACATTCCTTTCTTTTTTTTTTTTCTTTTTTATTATTATACTTTAAGTTCTAGGGTACATGTGCATAACGTGCAGGTTTGTTACATATGTATACTAGTGCCATGTTGCTGTGCTGCACCCATGAACTCGTCAGCACCCAACTACTCGTCATTTACAACAGGTATAACTCCCAATGCAATTCCTCTCCCCTGCCCCCTCCTCATAATAGGCCCCGGTGTGTGATGTCCCGCTTCCGGAGTCCAAGTAATCTCATTGTTCAGTTCCCACCTATGAGTGAGAACATGCGGTGTTTGGTTTTCTGTTCTTGTGTTAGTTTGCTAAGAATGATGGTTTCCAGCTGCATCCATGTCCCTACAAAGGACACAAACTCATCCTTTTTGATGGCTGCATAGTATTCCATGGTGTATATGTGCCACATTTTCTTAATCCAGTCTGTCACTGATGGACATCTGGGTTGATACCAAGTCTTTGCTATTGTGAATAGTGCCGCAATGAACATATGTGTGCATGTGTCTTTATAGCAGCATGATTTATAATCCTTTGGGTATATCCCCAGTAATGGGATGGCTGGGTCATATGGTACTTCTAGTTCTAGATCCTTGAGGAATCACCATACTGTTTTCCGTAATGGTTGAACTAGTTTACAATCCCACCAACAGTGTAAAAGTGTTACTATTTCTCCACATCCCTTCCAGCACCTGTTGTTTCCTGACTTTTTAATGATTGCCATTCTAACTGGTGTGAGATGGTATCTCATTGTGGTTTTGATTTGCATTTCTCTGATGGCCAGTGATGATGAGCATTTTTTCATGTGTCTGTTGGCTGTATGAATGTCTTCTTTTGAGAACTGTATGTTCATATCCTTTGCCCACTTTTTGATGGGGTTGTTTGTATTTTTCCTGTAAATTTGTTTGAGTTCTTTGTAGGTTCTGGATATTAGCCCTTTGTCAGATGAGCAGATTGCAAAAATTTTCTCCCATTCTGTAGGTTGCCTGTTCACTCTGATGGTAGTTTCTTTTGCTGTGCAGAAGCTTTTTAGTTTAATGAGATCCCATTTGTCAATTTTGGCTTTTGCTGCCATTGCTTTTGGTGTTTTAGACATGAAGTCTTTGCCCATGCCTATGTCCGGAATGGTACTACCTAGGTTTTCCTCTAAGGTTTTTATGGTATTAGGTCTAACGTTTAAGTCTCTAATCCATCTTGAATTAATTTTCATGTAAGGAGTAAGGAAAGTATCCAGTTTCAGCTTTCTACTTATGGCTAGCCAATTTTCCCAGCATCATTTATTAAATAGGGAATCCTTTCCCCATTTCTTGTTTCTCTCAGGTTTGTCAAAGATCAGATGGCTGTAGATGTGTGGTATTATTTCTGAGGACTCTGTTCTGTTCCATTGGTCTATATCTCTGTTTTGGTACCAGTACCATGCTGTTTTGGTTACTGTAGCCTTGTAGTATAGTTTGAAGTCAGGTAGTGTGATCCCTCCAGCTTTGTTCTTTTGACTTAGGATTGTCTTGGAGATGCGGACTCTTTTTTGGTTCCATATGAACTTTAAAGCAGTTCTTTCCAATTCTGTGAAGAAACTCATTGGTAGCTTGATGGGGATGGCATTGAATCTATAAATTACCTTGGGCAGTATGGCCATTTTCACGATATTGATTCTTCCTATCCATGAGCATGGTAAGTTCTTCCATTTGTTTGTGTCCTTTTTTATTTCACTGAGCAGTGGTTTGTAGTTCTCCTTGAAGAGGTCCTTTACATCCCTTGTAAGTTGGATTCCTAGGTATTTCATTCTCTTTGAAGCAATTGTGAATGGAAGTTCATTCCTGATTTGGCTCTCTGTTTGTCTGTTACTGGTGTATAAGAATGCTTGTGATTTTTGCACATTAATTTTGTATCCTGAGACTTTGCTGAAGTTGCTTATCAGCTTAAGGAGATTTTGGGCTGAGACAATGGGGTTTTCTAAATATACAATCATGTCATCTGAAAAGAGGGACAATTTGACTTCTTCTTTTCCTAACTGAATACCCGTGATTTCTTTCTCTTGCCTGATTGCCGTAGCCAGAACTTCCAACACTATGTTGAATAGGAGTGGTGAGAGAGGGCATCCCTGTCTTGTGCTAGTTTTCAAAGGGAATTTTTCCGGTTTTTGCCCATTCAGTATGATATTGGCTGTGGGTTTGTCATATAGCTCTTATTATTTTGAGGTATGTTCCATCAATACCGAATTTATTGAGAGTTTTTAGCATGAAGGGCTGTTGAATGTTGTCAAAAGCCTTTTCTGCATCTATTGAGATAATCATGTGGTTTTTGTCTTTGGTTCTGTTTATATGCTGGATTATGTTTATTGATTTGTGAATGTTGAACCAGCCTTGCATCCCAGGGATGAAGCCCACTTGATCATGGTGGATAAGCTTTTTGATGTGCTGCTGAATCCGGTTTGTCAGTATTTTATTGAGGATTTTTGCATCGATGTTTATCAGGGATATTGGTCTAAAATTCTCTTTTTTTGTCGTGTCTCTGCCAGGTTTTGGTATCAGGATGATGTTGGCCTCATAAAATGAGTTAGGGAGGATTCCCTCTTTTTCTATTGATTGGAATAGTTTCAGAAGGAATGGTACCAGCTCTTCCTTGTACCTCTGGTAGAATTCAGCTGTGAATCAATCTGGGCCTGGACTTTTTTTGGTTGGTAGGCTCTTAATTATTGCCTCAATTTCAGAGCCTGCTATTGGTCTATTCGGGGATTCAACTTCTTCCTGGTTTAGTCTTGGAAGAGTGTAAGTGTCCCGGAAATTATCCATTTCTTCTAGATTTTCCAGTTTATTTGCGTAGAGGTGTTTATAGTATTCTCTAATGGTAGTTTGTATTTCTGTGGGGTTGGTGGTGATATCCCCTTTATCATTTTTTATTGCATCTATTTGATTCTTCTCTCTTTTCTTCTTTATTAGTCTTGCTAGCGGTCTGTCAATTTTGTTGATCTTTTCAAAAAACCAACTCCTGGATTCATTGATTTTTTGGAGGGTTTTTTTGTCTCTATCTCCTTCAGTTCTGCTCTGATCTTAGTTATTTCTTGCTGTCTGCTAGCTTTCGAATGTGTTTGCTCTTGCTTCTCTAGTTCTTTAATTGTGATGTTAGAGTGTCAATTTTAGATCTTTCCTGCTTTCTCTTGTGGGCATTTAGTGCTATAAATTTCCAGCTACACACTGCTTTAAATGTGTCCCAGAGATTCTGGTATGTAGTATCTTTGTTCTCATTGGTTTCAAAGAACATCTTTATTTCTGCTTTCATTTCGTTATGTACCCAGTAGTCATTCAGGAGCAGGTTGTTCAGCTTCCATGTAGTTGAGCGGTTTTGATTGAGTTTCTTAGTCCTGAGTTCTACTTTGATTGCACTGTGGTCTGAGAGACAGTTTGTTATAATTTCTGTTCTTGTACATTTGCTGAGGAGTGCTTTACTTCCAATTATGTGGTCAATTTTGGAATAAGTGTGATGTGGTGCTGAGAAGAATGTATATTCTGTTGATTTGGGGTGGAGAGTTCTATAGATGTCTATTAGGTCTGCTTGCTGCAGAGATGAGTTCAATTCCTGGATATCCTTGTTAACTTTCTGTCTCGTTGATCTGTCTAATGTTGACAGTGGAGTGTTGAAGTCTCTCATTATTATTGTATGGGAGTCTAAGTCTCTTTGTAAGTCTCTAAGGACTTGCTTTATGAATCTGGGTGCTCCTGTATTGGGTGCATATATATTTAGGATAGTTAGTTCTTCCTGTTGAATTGATCCCTTTACCATTATGTAATGGCCTTCTTTGTCTCTTTTGATCTTTGATGGTTTAAAGTCTATTTTATCAGAACTAGTATTGCAACCCCTGCTTTCTTTTGTTCTCCATTTGTTTGGTAGATCTTCCTCCATCCCTTTATTTTGAGCCTATGTATGTCTCTGCATGTGAGATGGGTCTCCTGAATACAGCAGACTGATGGGTCTTGACTCTTTATCCAGTTTGCCAGTCTATGTCTTTTAATTGGAGCATTTAGTCCATTTACATTTAAGGTTAATATTGTTATGTGTGAACTTGATCCTGCCATTATGATATTAACTGGTTAGTTTGCTCGTTAGTTGATGCGGTTTCTTCCTAGCCTCGATGGTCTTTACATTTTGGCATGTTTTTGCAATGGCTGGTACCGGTTGTTCCTTTCCATGTTGAGTGCTTCCTTCAGGCTCTCTTGTAAGGCAGGCCTAGTGGTGACAAAATCTCTAAGCATTTGCTTATATGTAAAGGATTTTATTTCTCCTTCACTTATGAAACTTAGTTTGGCTGGATATGAAATTCTGGGTTTAAAATTCTTTTCTTTAAGAATGTTGAATATTGGCCCCCACTCTCTTCTGGCTTGGAGAGTTTCTGCCGAGAGATCTGCTGTTAGTCTGATGGGCTTCCCTTTGTGGGTAACCCGACCTTTCTCTCTGGCTGCCCTTATGATTTTTTCCTTCATTTCAACTTTGGTGAATCTGGCAATTGTGTGTCTTGGAGTTGCTCTTCTCCAGGAGTATCTTTGTGGCGTTCTCTGTATTTCCTGGATTTGAATGTTGGCCTGCCCTACTAGGTTGGGGAAGTTCTCCTGGATGATATCCTGAAGAGTGTTTTCCAACTTGGTTCCATTTTCCCCCTCACTTTTAGGCACCCCAATCAGATGTAGATTTTGTCTTTTTACATAATCCCATACTTCTTGCAGGCTTTGTTCATTTCTTTTTCTTTTTTTTTTTCTTTTGTTTTCTCTTCTCGCTTCATTTCATTCATTTGATCCTCAATCGCTGATACTCTTTCTTCCAGTTGATCGAGTCGGTTACTGAAGCTTGTGCATTTGTCACGTATTTCTCGTGTCATGGTTTTCATCTCTTTCATTTCATTTATGACCTTCTCTGCATTAATTACTCTAGTCATCAATTCTTCCCTTTTTTTTTCAAGATTTTTAGTTTCTTTGCGCTGGGTATGTAATTCCTCCTTTAGCTCTGAGAAGTTTGATGGACTGAAGCCTTCTTCTCTCATCTCGTCAAAGTCATTCTCCGTCAAGCTTTGATCCGTTGCTGGCGATGAGCTGTGCTCCTTTGCCAGGGGAGATGCACTCTTATTTATTGAATTTCCAGCTTTTCTCCCCTGCTTTTTCCCCATCTTTGTGGTTTTATCTGCCTCTGGTCTTTGATGATGGTGACGTACTGATGGAGTTTTGGTGTAGGTGTCCTTCCTGTTTGATAGTTTTCCTTCTAACAGTCAGGACCCTCAGCTGTAGGTCTGTTGGAGATTGCTTGAGGTCCACTCCAGACCCTGTTTGCCTGGGTGTCAGCAGCAGAGGCTGCAGAAGATAGAATATTGCTGAACAGCAAGTGTACCTGTCTGATTCTTGCTTTGGAGGCTTCCTCTCAGGGATGTACTCCACCCTGTGAGGTGTGGGGTGTCAGACTGCCCCTAGTGGGGGATGTCTCCCAGTTAGGCTACTCAGGGGTCAGGGACCCACTTGAGCAGGCAGTCTGTCCCTTCTCAGATCTCAACCTCCGTGTTGGGAGATCCACTGCTCTCTTCAAAGCTGTCAGACAGAGTCCTTTGCGTCTGCAGAGGTTTCTGCTGCTTTTTTGTTATCTGGGCCCTGTCCCCAGAGGTGGAGTCTACAGAGACCAGCAGGTTTCCTTGAGCTGCTGTGAGCTCCACCCAGTTCGAGCTTCCCAGCGGCTTTGTTTACCTACTGAAACCTCAGCAATGGCGGGCGCCCCTCCCCCAGCTTTGCTGCTGCCTTGCCACGATATCTCAGACTGCTCTGCTAGCAATGAGGGAGGCTCCGTGGGCGTGGGACCCTCCCAGCCAGGTGTGGGATATTATCTCCAGGTGTGCCTGTTTGCTTAAAGCGCAGTATTGGAGTGGGAGTTACCCGATTTTCCAGGTGTTGTGTGTCTCAGTTCCCCTGGCTAGGAAAAGGGATTCCCTTACCCCTTGTGCTTCCCAGGTGAGGCGATGCCTCGCCCTGCTTCAGCTCTTGCTGTTCGGGCTGCAGCAGCGGACCAGCACCGATTGTCTGGCACTCCCTAGTGAGTTGAACCCAGTACCTCAGTTGAAAATGCAGAAATCACTGGTCTTCTGTGTCGCTCGCGCTGGGAGTTGGAGACTGGAGCTGTTCCTATTCGGCCATCTTGCTCCGCCCCCCGACATCCCTTTCTTCTCCCTGCCCATAAATGACATTGTACCATATACCTGAGACCAGGTCAAAGGCCTAATAATGACTTTTGAACCTGAAGCTAGATTATGAATGATGGTGACTCTCATCCATGAATCTTCCAATAGGTGTTATTGTGACATTTGCCTTTGCCCAACTCCTGAGTGATTTAATAATCCTGCCTAGGTGTGGAGCCCACAGAGGACATTTTGACATATACTTTGGCCAAGATTCTCAGTGATTTGACTCTCGTGGGGCTTTATAGCGTCATCGGAAGGTATCATAACATATTTCTGGACCTACTATCTAGGTTATGTGACTCTCCTCTCCTACTTCCAGTGAAGAGTGTAGCATTTTTAAGCACTGTATACAAATTACATGACACTCTTGCCTAAGACCTTTCAACAGGAGGCATTGTGAATTATCTCTTGTCCCATCATTTAGGTAATACAACTTTTCTCCTTGCTGGGCAGTCTCCACAAGGGTCATTATGCCATAGAGCTGGGCCTAGCTGTGACTTTTCTTTTGGGACACAGTCTACAAAGAGAATATTGGAATATTTCCGGCTTAGGATTTAGGTGATGTGGTCCTGTCTATTTAATAACTGCAGAGGGGATGGTGACATACAACTAGGCACCACTGACAGGCATCATAATGACTCTCATGTGTGAACACAGCCAATAGGAGAAATTTTAACTCTTATAACTAGGGTTAAAGACATGAATAATGTCCAGCGTCTTGTTCTGGCAAATGGTCACAGAAATTTACAACAGTACCATATATCATGAAATTTTCTTGGGTGGTTCAGAGAGTTTCCTAACAGGGTCCAGCAAAAACTTAAAGTGTGACTCTCAACTACACACTCAGGTGAAAGTAAAAGTTGTTATTCTACCTTTACAAAGCCCATTGTTGAGGTCCTGAGTCTAAGAGGTAAATACAGCACCAGGTTGAAATTGCGACTTTCATAACTGAATGTAGCCACAGGTGGCATGGTAACTAATTTCTGTACCAAGCTCACAGGCATAATAATGGTCTTATCCCTGAAGCCAGCCTATAGGAGAGATGCTGACTTTCATACCGAGTTTAGGGAAATATGTAAGATTGTGAGTCCATATAAGCATGTAGGCCTCAGAGAGGTGTGCAATTCTCGTGCATGTTGTATAAAGTTCTCAGATGTTGTAGAGAGCATTGTACAATGACTAGGACACACGTGAGATTTTGACTCTCATATACACAACTCTCATATACACAGTGGTGTCACCCTTAAAGATAAGGACTTTGTGTTATATTTCTTGGCCTAGTACCCAGGTGTTGAGACTTTTTGGTTTAAATTTATTTGCAGAAGGGCATTGTTACATATCACCAGATCAGAATCATGATACTGTGAGTCTTCTGCCCGGGCCCTGCAAACAGAAGATATTTTCACATATCTTGGGGCTTACTGGCTAGGTGATATGTTTCTCTTGCCAGTGGCCCTGCCCACAGGGTACTTTGACATATTGCTAGATATAGCATCTAGGTAATGTGACACTTCTTTCCTGCCTAGATCCTACCCACTAACGAAATTGTGACATACCATTGAGTGCAAAACCTAGGTGAGTTGATGCTCCTCTTTGTTCTGGACCCTGCAGAGACAGAGAATTATTACATATTGCTGATCCCAGAACCCATGGGTTGTGGTTCTCTTTTGTTTCTTTAAACCTGTCTACATTTGGCATGGTGACATATTACTTGAGGATGTACCCAGGTGATGTAGCTCTTTTGCCTGCTTGCTGTTCACATGGTAGATTGTGACATATAACTAGGGAAGCTCCCAGGTGTTATGACACCCATTTTCTGCCTGGGCCCTCCCTACTGGGAACACTGGGACATATCTCTGAGCCCATGACCTAAGTTAAGTGACTCTCTTCTTCTGCGTGGTATTTACAATAGGTGAATTGTGACAGATTGCTGAGCCCAGCACTCAGGTTATTTGACTCTCCTTTTTCTCTTAAACCATGCCTACGAACAGAAATTTTGACTTATTGCAGGGCCCAGCATCCAGGTAATGTTACTCTTTTACTCGGGTCCTGTATATAGACAAAAGTATGGCATAATGCTGGGCCCAGCACCCTGATAATTTAAACCTTACAACTGTGCCAGAGCCAAAGAAGGTATTTTGACATATCCTGGGCCCATTATGTAGGTGTTTTAGTTCTCATCCCTTGGCTCTTTTTCTTCCACATGTGGGATTGTATCATATTGCTGAGTCTAGCACCCAGTTCATGTGACACTAATTTTTGTGCCCTGCCTAAAAAGGGTAGTGTGACATGTTGCTTGGCACAACACCTAAGTGATGTTACCCTCCAGCCTAGGTTTTGCCAATAAATGGGACTATGACATATACCTTGCTTCAGATCAATGGCATGATGATCTATCTTATATTGGAATCCAGCAAATAGGAGATATTTTGCCTTTTATCTAGGCTTAAGGCAATAGCTAAAGTCCTTGTTTGCATATTTATACCATGCTGACAGAACTCTACAACACTAACTCACAATATACAAACTCCATTGGTGGTACAGAGGGTTTTGTAGATCAGTCAGGGTGGTGGGAAATATTATAGGAAACACCTGAACCTTCTTGGAATACTAGGAGGTTTTGCAAAAGCTTTGGAAAAGAATTTTGGCTGAAGGCAGCCAAATTCTCTTTCCTGGGTGTCTGAGAGTAAAGGATAGAAACAAAGGAATATAAGGGAACGTATCTAGATGAATTGGTTTACTTCTGTCTCCAGAAACCAGCCTTTGATCATTCATGCACAGGACTGCTCTCCACTTGGGGGGTCGACATTGTTTTTTACCCACAAATTGGGTTTGTTCCAAGCCTTTGTCATTAAATCTGTACTAACTAAATGTGAGTATCTCAGCTTATGGGGGCTGCACTCTAGGCTGTTTCTGCACTGCCCTCTCAGATGCTTCTGCAGCTGCACACTCTTGGCAGCTGCTGCACTCCATATGTGGAACAAGCCTCTAAGCAATATAACAATTTCCCTGACTCTACCTAAAACAGACACTTTTGTATATCACTGGGACCCTCACCGAGGTGGTTTGGTGGTGTCTGAACCATAATTCAGTAGACTTGTGGTGCTTTGACTCTCCTATTGGGATACAATCTTCAAGTGGGATTGGCACTCTTATAAATGGATTTTGCCCATTGCTGAGATTTTGACTCCTGTACTTCAACCCAACTTATAGAAGGGGTTGACTCTCACACCCAAAACCAGTACTTGCGAGAGACTATGAAACTTATTTATCAACATTTTCAAGTGATTAATTGAGAAGTATGACTTTGCCCAGTGTCTGTGTATTTTGACTCTCCTTTCTACCTCTGTAGTACAGATGAAATTGTGACACACGCAACAAGCACCTAACCAATGTATAACACATTGTTTGGCAATGCAACATAGAGTAGTTTTACATATCACTGAGACCAGTACCAAAATTCTTGGTTGGAATTCTGCATACAAAGAGCGTTGTACCTTTTACATAGGTACAGCATGTAAGTGAAAATATTTCCTCCTACTCTCTTGGCCCTGCACTTAATGTGCATTGTGACACATAACTGAACACTGCAGGCAGGCGATGTGACTCCTTTTTGGTGGGGTTTTGACAACAGGAATCTTTGTAACATATCACATGGTTCAACACCTCTGTGATGTTTCTTGTCTCTTGCCTGGGCCAGGATCACCAGAGAGATTGTGACATATTCCTAAATGCAGCAAAAAAGTAAGATCATTCTCCTGCTTTGTTCCTGTTATGTAGGTGCCATTGTGACATGTATCTAGGACAATTGCCTACATGAAGTTTGTCTCCTCTCCTGACTTAGCCCTTTCCAGAGCAGAGATTTAGATGTCACTGAAACCAGCATCTAGGTGATGTGACTCTTCTCCCAAAGTCCTGCCCACAAGGAGTATTGCAACCTTTCACCTGACCAGCACCCACTCAGGTGAGGTAACTTTCCTTTCTTCTCCCTGCCCACAGAGAGGGCATAATATTGTGCCATATACCTGAGACCAGATAAAAGGCCTAATAATTACTCTTGTACCTCAAGCCAATACATGTGCAGAATGGTGACTCTCATCCCCCAACCTTTCCACAGATGTTATTGTGACATATACCTTGCACCACTCCTGAGTAATTTAATAATCCTATGTAGTTATAGCCCACAGATGTAATCTGGACATACACCTGGGCCAAGAACCCTGGTGATTTGACTCTCCTGTCTTAACAGTATCCTCAGAAGGTATCATCACAAATCTCTGTACTGATTTTCTAGGTTATACAACTCTTCTACCCTTCCTGAATTCTGCTTCCAGGAAAGACAATAGCATTTCTAAGTCCTGAATCCAAATGACGTGATTCTTTTGCCTGTGCCCTTTCAACAGAAGGCATTGTGACTTATCTATGAGCCCATCATTTAGATGATATGAGTCTCCTTGCCTGTGTGGAAACACTCCACAAGGGCATTATGCCTTAGAGCTGGGCTTAGCACCCAAGTTTTGTGACTTTTCTCTTAGTTCCCTGGCTACAAAGAGAATACTGGAATATTCCTAGCTTAGGATTTATGTGGTGTGGTTGTCCTGACTACAGAGTGGATGGTGACATATTCCTAGGCACAGCTAACAGGCATGATTATGACAATCACATGTGTACCCAGCCAATAGAAGAAACTTTGACTGTTGTAACTAGGTTTAGGGACATGAGTGATGTCCTGGATGTCCTTCTGGTAAAAAGTCATAGAAGATTACAACACTCACTAATATTTTATAACAAGTTTTGGATTGTACAGAGAGTGTCATCACAGGGCATAACACACATGAGTCTCATGTGCACACCCAGATGACAGTAAGGACTTGTCTGTGGCATATTTTCCTCTGTTAGATTTCACTTTTAGATGGCAATGACTTATTGAATCACTTGACTTAGGTCTATGAAGCAGGCACTGATGTTGGACTGGAAGAAAAAGCACCGTTGTTTGGTAGCATGATGGCTGGGATCTGGCATGATGTGGAAGAAGGTCAGAATCATAGTTCCTCTTCCACTCCATTCTGTGCCCCCTACGGATACTGTTACCATACCGTACTGTGGGTGCAGCAGGAAGCCCACACACACACAGCAGGAGAGTTGGTCACAATGACTCTCTGCCCTAGTGGCTGGAGGAATGCCCCAAAGGCTCCATGCTGTGCCATCAACTCTTTAATTACCAAATTAAAGAAGGAGTGGTCCAGGGTGTCTGGATGGTGGTTGGAAGCTTAGCAACTGGAGTTAGTGATGACTTACCGATCAACACACAAGGATTTCAATATTTTAACAGCTAGTTTGGTGATATTATTCTGTTTCACCTCAATAATATATCAGCTTGGACATGCCTTCTGTATCAGGCCAGGGTCAGTGGTTGTGAATTTTCCTACGCACCATGTGGTAATCCCCAGATCATCCTGAAAGCTCCAATAAATCACTTAGGCTCAGTTGCAAAAATGAACCCAAGCCAAACCAAGAAGTGCAAAGCACGTAAGTAGTGGAAAATTGATCTGGACAGCAGTAACAAGAATGGCCCATTTCCCTGAGCACAGTCATGGCATCTAGTAGTAGAGGGAGCAGTTGTGTCTACCATGTGACAGATATGGTTCTAAGCATTCTCACATCTGTTATGCTTTCAGGACCTGAACTTAGTGAAACTGAAGTCTGAATCCTTGTAAGTTCCTCAGTGTCTAACAACCTCTGAAAAACTGACATAATAATAGTACTTACTGCAGGAAAAGTCACAAGTAGAAATGAAAATTTTACCCTAAAGGAAAGTTGAGTCTTTGTCCTTCCACTAGGTAGTTAAAATGTCCCACAGGACTCATTAGAGCTCTGATTTGATTCTAGTTGATATGGTTAGATTGTGTCTCTACCCAAATCTTAACTTGAATTGTGTCTCCCAGAATTCCCACGTGTTGGTGAGGGACCCAGTAGGAGGTAATTGAATCATGGGGGCCAGTCTTTCTCATGCTATTCTCATGACAGTTAATAAGTCCCATGAGATCTGATGAGTTTATTAGGGTTTTTGCTTTTGTTTCACCCTCATTTTCTCTTGTCACTGCCATGTAAGAAGTGCCTTTGGGGCTGGGTGCAGTGGCTGATTCCTGTAATCCCAGCACTTTCAGATGCTGAGGCAGGTATGTCACATGAGGTCAGGAGTTCAAGACCAGCCTGGCCAACATGGTGAAACCCCATCTCTACCAGAAATATGTAAATTAGCCAGGCATGGTGGCACATGCCAGTAAACCCAGCTACTGGAGAGGCTGAGGCAGGAGAACTGCTTGAACCCGGGAGTCAGAGTTTGCAGTGAGCTGAGAGTTCACCATTGCACTCCAGCCTGGGCAACAACAAGAGGGAGACTCCATCTCAGGAAAAATAATAATAATAATAATAATAATGAAGTGCCTTTGGCCTTCTGCCATGATTCCGAGGCCTCGCCAGTCATGTGGAGGTCTTAGTCCAATTAAACCTCCTTTACTTCCCGGTTTTGAGTATCGAGATTTTATCAGTAATGTGAAAACAAACTAATACACTAGTTATACAATGTAAGTCCAGGAACAGGGACTTCAGGAGAGGAAACATCAATCTGCAAGTACTGGAAAAGGGTGTTATCTTTAAAATAATGAAGTAGAATTGTAGAATTCTGGAGTTTATCAATATCCCTTGAGGTCGATTAATGATATGGTTTGAATGTGTTTCCCAACATTCATATGTTGAAGACTTGATCCCCAGTATATTACTGTTGGGAGGTGGGCCCTAACGGAAGGTGTTTGGGATGTGGTGATACCACCCTCATGAATGGATTAATGCTATTATCTCAGGAGTAGGTTCCCTATAAATGGACAAGTTCAGCGCCTCTTGTTCTCTCTCTCCCTCCTCCACTCTACTTGTTTTTCCACCATGCGATGATACAGAAAGAAAGTCTTCACCAGATGCCAGGGTTTTTGACTTGGACTTCCCAGCCTTCAGAATCATGAACCAATAAGTTTGTGCTCATTACACATTACCCAGCGTGTGGTATTCTGTTGTAACAGCATAAACCACAATAAGACAGTAAGAGCCAATTTCCTAGCCCATGATTATTTCCAGGTATTTCAACAAAATTACATTTCTGAACCTGCAAAGTTTGGAACCAATGCCACAGGGTAACTTTGTGAAAGTGTGGATCATTTTCTGAAACCAATTTAAGGTGCCAGCTCATATTGGAAGGCATGTCCTACCTCCCTACTACCTTCTCTCCTGTTTTTCTCCTCTCTCGTTCAATTTTGTGCTTTTTTCTTCTTTCTTATTCATTTCCACAATGAACTGACTCTTTGTATCCCCTTCAAATTTTTAGGTTGAAATCCTGACCCTCAGTGTGATGATATTTGGAAGTGGGGTCTTTGAGAGGTACTTGGGTCATGACAGTGAACTCTCATCAATAGGATCTTAGAAAAGTGACCGCAGATATTTCTCTTGCCCTCTGTCTGCCTTACGAGGTGATAAGATTTGGCTCTGTATCCCCACCCAAATCTCATCTTGTAGCTCCCATAATTCCCACATGTTGTGGGAGGGACATGATGGGTGATAATTGAATCATGGAGACAGGTCTCTCCTGGGCTGTTCTCATGATAGTGAATGGGTCTCATGAGATCTAATGGTTTTGGAAATGGCAATTTCTGTGCACTAGCTCTCTCTTTGCCTGCTCCCATCCATGTAAGATGTAACTTGCTCTTCCTTGCCATCCACCATGATTGGGAGGCCTCCCCAGCCATGGTGAATTGTAAGTCCAATAAACCTTTTTCTTTATTAGATTGTTCAGTCTTTGGTATGTCTTTATCAGTAGTGTGAAAACGGACTAATACATGAGGATTCAACAAGAAGTCAGCAGTCTGCAATCTGGAGGAGGGCTCTCACCAGTACCTCACTATGCTGGCACCATGAAATTGGATTTCTCACCTTCAGGACTGTCAGAAATAAATTTCTGTTGTTTATATGTGACTCAGTCTATGGTACTTTGTTAGAGCAGCTCAAACTGTCTAAGAAAATCCTCTCTATTGCTCCATTCTTTTTCCCCTTTTGCTCTGTTTTATTTATCATTGTGAGCCTTTATTAATATATTCTCTTCCTCTGCCTCATCCTTCTACTCAATCTCTTTTTCCTTCTTCTTTATTTTTTCTGAGGCAGGGTCTCATTCTGTCACCCATACTGGAGTACAGTGCCATGATCTTGGCTCACCACACCCTTGACTTCCAGAGTTCAAGTGATCTCCCAACTTCAGCCTATTCAGTAGTTGGGACTATGGGTGCATACCATCATGCCCAGCTAATTTGTATATGATTTGTAGTGATGTGACTTCACCATGTTGCTCAGGCTGGTCTCAAACTCCTGAGCTCAGGTGATCCACCACCTTAGCTTCCCACAATGCTGGGGTTACTTTTTCAAGTGTTTTAGTACTTTAAAGGAGCTCAAATGTAATATCTCAAGTGGAGGAAATCTTATTTAAGCTACGCAGAAGCAATTTGGTAAGTGGAGTTTACCCCAACTCTACCAGCTGAGGCCCTCTGATTCCTCCAGAGACAACATAGAAACACCATCAGAGACTAAGAGATTCAACAAGTGTCCAGCACAGGACTGAGGAAAGACGTGGGTCTCAACATCACACTGCATTGTCATTTATTAGATCTCCCTCCAAGGCTGGATGAAATAGCTCTCAATAGTTTTCATTTCCTTTTTCTGATTCCAAACTTGCCAATCTTACAACAAATGTAATTGCTGAAGGACATCAGTATTGGGAAAGTAGAAGCCCTGGTCTTGGGATAGGAATCATTTTGTACTTGGCATAGGGAGATTCACTCTGCTGAAATGTCTGATTTAGTTTATATCATTGTCTCCCTGAATCTGTTCATTTTGGAGTACCAACCTATTTGGGCTCTTGAAATTCAGCAAGATCAAAGACTGTTCAGAGGCAAGTTCACCAAAACTAGGTCATCCTGGAGACTTCATGGTAGTCAGAAGGCAGGCCTGCATGCAGTGTGGCCCCCTTTCCTTTTGTATTTAGTGCCCCAGTGAGAATGTGTATAATTGTGAAAATCTGGAAGCAGTAAAAATATTCAGGATTAAGAAAACTGTGATAGGGATGGCCTGAGTTCATAAGTGGTCCCCAAAGAAGAGTAGATGGAAAAGTATTTTATAAACAAGAAATTTGGCTGCTATGACAACTTTGTAGCAGTATGAAAGTGTCTGACGTGGTATTAACAGACAAAATGATAATGACAGATAATTAAATATCACTAAATTGTAGACATCAAGATCAAAATGGGAAGAATGGAGATGTTAAAACATAGACAGTTGATTATTACATTCTGACTGAAAACTTTTTAAGAATTTTAAATTTTGTATTAGCCAGTTTTCACTGTCATAAAAATAACTCTCAGTCTCTTAATAGCTTTGACCACCAATGTTTATTTCTTGTCAACTGATTAGCAGGTTGATCAAAGGCCACATGTCGGTCAGCATGACTAGGCTGTACCCAAGACTTTAATATAGATTCAAGTTTGCTCCATGTATCTTCCTTCTGAGACTGACTACTGAGACAACAATGACCTGGGGTATAACCTTCTCTTAGCAGAGATCCCAAGACTAAGAGGGGCAAGCGAAGACATGTGATATCTCTTAAGGTGTCATCTTGGAACTGGAGTGTGCCACTTCTGATCACATTCCACTGGCCAAAGCCAGATATGTCCAAGCCCATAGTTAGTGGGATAAGGAAGTATACTCCACCCAGGGAAATTGTTGAATTGTGTCACCTAAACTTCACATGTTGAAGTCCTCACCCCTAGTACTTAATGATATGACTCCTAGTACCTCAAGATATAACCTTGTTAGGAGATAGAATCTTTACAGATACAATCAACTTAAAAAGAGGATATCAAAGTAGGCCCTAATCGAACATGAGTGATGTCTTTATAAAATGAAGAAATTTGGACATAGAGACACAAAGGCAAGACAATGTGAAGACTTAAGGAGGAGATGGTAATTTACAAGTCAAAGAGAGAGGTCACAACCCTCAGGAGGAACCAACCCCACCAACATCTTGATCTCAGACTCCCAGCTTCTAAAGTTGTGAGAAAACAAATTTCTTTGGTTTAGATCACACTAGCAAACTCATACAGAAGGTTGGTAAGAGAAGGAAGGAAAGGAAGAATTCAGGACAAATAATGCAATCTATAATGATGTTATTCTGCTGAACATTTTTAAAATTAAATTCAACATAGTAGGGTGGGTGTGATGGTTCATACCCATAATCCTAGCACTTTGGCAGGCCAAGGTGAATGGATTACCTGAGGTCAGGTGTTCAAGACCATCCTGACCAACATGGAGAAAGCCCATCTACACAAAAAATACAAAATTAATCAGGTGCAGTGATGCATGCCTGTAATTCCAGCTACTTGGGAGACTGAGGCAGGAGAATCACTTGAATCCAGGAGGCGGAGGTAGCAGTGAGCCGAGATCACACCATTGCACTCCAGTCTAAGCAACAAGAGCAAAATTTGGTCTCAAATAAATACATAGATAAATGAACTTAACATAGTGAAGAATTCATTGCAAGTTCTTTTCTCATTAATGATAAGTCTATAACATCAATTACAACAGCAATAATTAATCAAACTCAAGCGCTACTATATGCCAGGCAGTGTTCTAAGATATATATAGAGAGATATATATTAGTCCTTAAAACAAAATAGCATGTATGAGGTAGAACTATTGTTATGTCCAACTTAAAACATAAAGAAGCTGTGACTCTGTTGCTGGTAGTTAGGCATGAGTTGGGCAGGACAGGGCTCTCCTCCCATCCATTCGACATGTCAGGTAATGGTTCAACAATTATCTCATTGCCTCTCTAAAAATGACAATTCGGCAGCACCCCCAAGATTCCAGTTCCTGATGCTCCATGCCAGTTAACGTCAAAATGTTAATTGAATGCAAGCTCCAGGGAGAAGCAATTTCCTGGCCAAGCATGTTAAGAGACAAAAACAGTGAAGTATGATCTTTTGGGGGCACATGCCATAAGAAAAGGGAAGAAAGTTTCAGATGAGCATGTGGATAACTCCCTAAACACTGCAGGTGCTCAATTCCCAAGGATAAGGAAAGCACTGGACACGTGGAAAGTCCACCCTAATGGAAGGATCGCGGGAAAGAAGGAAGCCTAAGAGCAAGGTTAAAGGCTGCTTTTTTTGTAGTCTTCTTTTGTTCTCTTTTCTCTTTTGGACCTTCAGGTGCCCACTTAGGTCTCTCTCAAGAAAATTTTCCTTTTTTTCTTGTTCTAAAGCCTTTCAGAAAACTTTCATTCCTTGTCTGAAACTTGCCTTGGTATGTTTTTCTGCTTTTTGCACCTCAGTCAAATTCTTTCTTCAAAGGAGGCAAGGACTGAAGTTGCTATAGATGCATATGGATTGACTGACGGTAATTTGCGGTAACTCAGTTCTCTTTCACTGGTAACAGCCCTGCTAAGCCACTTGCCAAAGCTCACACAGCACAGTGGCAGACCATGGATATATCCCAAAAGAGTTATATTTGCAGATCCTGAGCCCCTAATCAAAATGTGGTACACCATCTCTCATGCTCAATACTGTATTTTCTCCAATATATTTGAACGATTGTCTAAATCAGGCAGACAAGTTTCATTTCTTATAGTCTGCAATCTTATGTGACTGGCCCCTGCAGACCTCCTTGGCCTCATCTCAAGTCACTCTGTTCTTCAGGCACATTGATCTTTTTCTTGAACACACCAGGCTTGTCCCCATCTTTGCTTAAAGCCTTTGCATTTGCTGTTTCTTCTTCCTGGAATACCCTTCCCCCAGATCTTTACTGGATTCATCTTTGTGTTATTCATGTCTCCACTTAAATGGGATATTCCTTAGAGAGGTCTTTTGCAATCACCTATCAAAGTAGCTAACTCCCATCCTACTCTTTATCTTATCTCATTGTTTCCTTTTTTTTTTTCCATGGCTGTTATCAATATCTGGAATTATTTTTTAAAATTTACTGTTTACTTGTTCATTTTCTATCTTCCTCCCTCTGGAATGAAAACTGCATGAAAGAAGAACTTTATCTATCCTGTTCATGACTAGTCTCAGTACATAGAGTGTTTGATATTAGAGAATAAATATTTGTTGAGTAAATGAATAGGGTTCTCACTCTTTCATAACACTAAGTGAACTTTCCAGAAGTACTCAGTCTTCAAGTCTCCCTCTGTCTTCCAGACAGTACAAGGAAATCTGGATACATATAATCCACATAGGGGCAGAAAGATGCTACTGAAGTCAAACTTATTTCCAATAAGACACAGTCTTGAGTCTTAGTCATTGTGGTTGAAGGCAAGTGAGGTCATCCATTCTATTAAAGAAGAAAAGTCAGATGGGAAATAGTCATGTAAGATGCAAGGAGAACAGATAGAGTTGAACTTCCATAACTTTGGCTTCACAAGGATTATTTACTGTATTGGATGAGGCTGAGATTGTCTTGAGAAGATGCTACTTGAGTTATTTGTGTTTAAATTAGATTTGGGCAGCCAAACTATCTGGGGGGGGGGGTTAGGGTTCAGTGCCAAGGCTCTGATCTTCACTCAGCTGCAAGCACATAATTGCCCTGCAACCTCTGCCTCATGGGCTGGAAGTCTGTTCTCTTGCAATCATTGGGAAGAATTGGAATCTGAGTTAGTTTCTGTTTTCTTATTAAACCATCCCGGGGAATGAAGTGGGGGATAATAATCAAAATTCTAAAGTGCAGCTTTGACTACAGTCCAATGTCTTGGCTGACCCTGAAACATCTCAGATTTTGTGTCCTGAGACTCTGCTGGCTGATGACCTGGCCACCAGCATTCCATCTCACATCCCAGAAATCTGAGCAATGCTGCTTCACATGTGGAGAGGTAGAGGATTTAGTGGGTTAGTTGAAACTAAAATGTCTGCAACCCTAAATCCTGCCTATGTTTTGGAGTGACTTTTTAGACAGGAAAGTCACCAGTTACTTTGTAAGAAAAATAGAGACAGATAGAAGTGAGAGTGAAGGACAGGTAGACTAAAAAAGTGAGTCTAGTTTCTTGCTTCCACTCACTGACCCCAAAACTAACTACTATCCTGATATTTAACAGCATGGATTAGTTTCACCTATTTTTACATTGGCTTTTTTCATTCAATATTTTACTTGTGAGATTCATCTATGTTGCTGTGTGCAGCAGTACTTTACTCATTCTCATTGGTGTAGAGTATTCCATTGTGTGAATATACCACAATTTATCCACGCTACTATAAATTCAGGATATCTTTCCTCAAAGAACCCAAGATTCATGGCAGAATTTGGTAAATGTTGAGGTTTGATCTTGATGGGAGACTACAGATGAAAAATTAGAAGATGATATACTTAACTGTATGCAGAGAACAAATGCATCCACTTTTTTCTTTATTTTATTTTAAGTTCTAGGATATGTGTGCAGGATGTGAAGATTTGTTACATAGATAAACATGTGCCATGTTCGTTTGCTGCACCTATCAACCCATCACCTAGGTATTAAACCTGAGATGCATTAACTATTTTATCAAATTGTGTTCACTTTTTCAGACGACCAGGATCAGGTATGGGGAAGGGAAGGTGAGAGTTTTGGACTCCTGTCTTTGTCAGTATAAAAGGCTTCCCACTGGTAGAAGGGGCTTAGGAATCACTGGCTATTCCCCCAACCTAGAGAAACTCACTCAAGATTTTTTCAGTCCAAAAAAGGAAACTCTGGATCTGGATGAAATTTCTCATTCTGTAGGGAGGGCTACTGAGATTAGCAGGCACCCATCTGTCTGTACATACACTCATTTCTAAATTTTTAATGAAATTTTATGTGCTTAAAGTTTTTATTGAACTATACATACAGGAAAGTGCATATATAACAAGTGTAGTAGTTGATGGGTTTTCACAAACTAAACAGACATAATTGGCATCAGACCAAAAAACAGAATATTGTCCCATCTCAGTCATCCTGCTTACCCCTGCTTCCACTCACTGTCCCCAATACTAACTACTATCCTGACATCTAACAGCATGGATTAATTTCACCTATTTTTACATTGGCTTCTTTAACTCATTATCTTACTTGTGAGATTCATTCATGTTGCTGTGTATGGCAGTACTTTAATTATTCTCATTTGTGTAGAGTATTCCATTGTGTGAATAGACCACAATTTATTTATCCATGCTACTATTGTTGGACATTTGGGTTGTTTCCAGTTTGAGACTATTACCATCATAGTTCTATAAATATACAAGTATACATTTCTTGGTTTACACACATATGTGGAATACATGAGGAGTAATATTCATTGGTCATATGATAAATGCATGTTTCATTTGTTCTTTCTATATTTATGTTCTTGGTGATCTCATGGAATCTCATAGGGTCCAAAAAACACCTATATATCAACAGCTGACTAGTTTACATATCCAAGCCAAACTGCCAACCATCTCTCTCCCAAACTTCAGAGTTATATGTATATATACCCATGTCTTATCAAATTCTCCACTAGAATGTCTAATAGATATCTTAGACAAAACATGTATGAAACCAATTTCTGAGGCCATTGCAGTAATATATATTCACAGCCATCTTGTGAGTATGAGGAGCGCTGGCATGAAATCAATGCCAACATGTTGAGAATGGCAGAGTAGAAGATGAGTCAGTGTACTTGAAGACACATTTGACCCACTCTATAACCAACCTAATGGCTGTTCTAATTCTAGACTTCTTGATTTTTGAGATCATAATTTTTTTCATTTGAGTTTTCTGTTACTTGTTGCTACAATCAGCCTAATTACATTGCACAAACTGGAGGACAATCTAATGGAGAAATCAGTATTTTTTCCTGATAGTCTTCTTTAGTCTGTTTGCCCATCAGAAAACTAGAGACAATGAAAATAATGGGAACAATTAAAAAATTATTTGTAGGAAAAATTATCTGTTTCCCCAATCAAGAGGCTAGAGAAAATGAAAATAATGGTGTGGACATTCAAAAAATTATCCATAGGAAACACCCTGAGAATTCCTAGGGAGACATTTTTCTTATTGAGGAAAGATATATTTTCCTTTATTTCCTTTACTAACAAAATGCTGCCAGTTAACGGGATGAGTTTGTGTCAAGGGTATGGCTAGTGTAGAGTATATGGTAATGCGACTGGTGTAATTCTGGAGTGAGAATTTAATATATGAATAAGAATTTGGTCCAAACTCAGTTTTCAAATTCTCCCACTCTGTAGAGTGAAGGAGTACATAAGGAGTACTAAGTATCAAAGTTAGGTGCTAAGTTCTGAGGCCAGAAGCCAATGACATGATTCAGGAAAAAGGTACAGCCACAAGCTTTGGAAACAGACATTGCTGATGGACTCTAATATGAAAAATATTTCACCACAGCTATGCCTGGACATTATAACTTTTCTGCAAGACAATCTGGCAAAAAGTATTAAAGTCATTAACGACAATAATATCTTTCAACTCAGTAATGTCACTTTACTGGATTCTAGAACACGGAAATAATCCTAATAAGGAAGAGTGACATCATACCTACCCCAGTCTCTTTGGTTCCACTCCTCTGTAATGCTCAGTTGTAGCCATTCTAGGCTAATTTGACAGCACATGTTACCACAGTAGGCAGAAGACAAACAGTAAGAGGGCCTTAGGAAGCTGATAGAAAAAAAAAAATCCCATTTCTCATTTGAATCCACATTTTGTTTTCTTGGGAAAACATGATTGTTTGCTGTGGTGAACTGTACTTTCCATTAGGTAGCTCAGAGAAAGCTGGCTGGAACTCTTATAACTGAAAAGGCTGAACTAGACTGTGAACATTCTCTTCTGCAGGGTTACAAGACCTGAATCCTCCCCTACCCTCACTTTGGGGTCTTTGTAACTTCTATTAATATCTGGGCATAGTAACTTCTATTAATATCTGACTCATCTGAGGCAGTAGGGTCTGGAAGACCCAAGAAGAGGCTGAGGGCTGGGTAGCTGTGAGAGATGCCTTTCTTCTCCAAGACACCTCCCGAGTCATGCTGCTTTATGGCTCCAGGGGCTTTTCATTGTTCTCTGTGTAGCTTCCAATAAACGGCCTTCACAATTGGAGATTGATTCAGGAAAAGAGAAGACACTCAGAAAAGAACTAGTGTAATTAATGTAAGTGGAGGATAGTGGCCTCTTCCGAAGTCTTCAGAAGGATGTAGGATATAGCTTCACCAATCTAGCAACTTTTAGAGTTGGAAATAATAAAGTGTATGAAAGTGCGTGAGTAGTGTCTGGCACATAATAGGTGCTCAATAAATGCTAGCACTTTTGGAACTCTTCTTTGAGTCCAAAATTCATCTGATGTGTAAATAATTTTGGACCTCTCTGATAGGATCTTCTTTTCCTATAATGAACATAAATGTGTTTCCCTTTAGCTTCCTCTTATTATATCCATTTCTTGAGCACTGACTGAATACATCTTATCTCATTTCACCATAACATACTTAAAATATTTGAAGGAAGACATTTTGTTTCCCAAATGTTCTGTTCAAGATAAAATTATTCAAGGCCTTCAACCCTTCTACTTATGGCCTGCTTCTGAAGACTTCATCAGCCTGTTCACTCCTTCTGAATACACTTGTGTTTGTTGCTGTTCTCCTGAAAGGTGACCATGAATTAACCACTATCCTGGAGGAAAGGGAGTCTTAAAGAGCACAGAAAAAAACAGGCCTACTACATTTTCTCATTATCATTAATGCAAGCTGGTATCAAATTTACTTTCTTGTCTAGTTTTTCAGAAACAATGTTACTTTGATAATTGGCATTATCTTGCTATCTATGAAAATCTCTGCAGATTTTAAAACTATTTTCTTGCCATCTATAAGTGGAGATTGCAATTATTCACCGAAAGCTTCCCTCCGTTCCCCATAGTAGTTGGATACATGGCTGGCCAGCTAGAAATTACATTTCCCAGCCTTCCTTGCAGCCAGGTGTGGCCATGAGACTACACTCTTGCTGGCTGAACATAAGTGAAAATGACACATGAAATTTCCAGTTTAGACTTTTAAATATAGCCTGTGTACTCCTCCATGTGCTTTTCCTCTTTCAAAGGGTGTAAACTGAATAGGCCTGTAACCAGGCTCCAAAGACACAGATGAAGACAATATACTAGGGGTTGGTAGAACCATAAGATGAAGGAGATTCAAGCCCTGAATGATCAGTGGAGTTGAGAATTGGCCAACCAGGACCTTCTACATTAAGAGTTGTATTAATCAGCTAATGGTATAATTAGGTTGTGTAACAAATAACTTCAGATATGAATACCATACAAACTCCATTTATCCCATGCTCATAGGCCTGCAGGTCAGCTGCGGTTTGGCTAATCAGGCTGGGTTCTGCTGGTATCTCGCCAGCCTCTGCTCCACATGTCTTTTCCCGCCAGGCCAACAGCAGCACAGGGCAGACTCTTCTTTTGGCAGATCATTGGAGTCAAGGAGGATGAGCAAATGTATGTATCTGCTAGTGGACAGCTTATATATTTTATTTTCTTCAGTCCTCTAGTGCCTTATTTCTTGTCATTGATTCTTAAAAATTATTAAGTGTGGTTTAGAAGTCTCATTTTTCAGTCTTCTCTGGAGGCTGGGACATACTTCAGAAGATATTATTTATTTTAGAGGATTTGTGAGATCTTCTGTAATTTCTTCAGCAATTTATATTTTAGCCTCTCAGCATCCCAATTCCAGAGTCACACCACAGAAGTTTATTGGGCCAGCCCAGTGAATAGGTTAATTTCTGCCTAGACCAGGCATTTACTCTGGTCCAAACACCTGTGGCCAAGAACATATGGTCCTGAAATAAAAAACGTGAGGTATTAGTCTGTTCTCACACTGCTAATAAAGACATACTCAACACAGGGTAATTTATAAAGAAAAAGATATTTAATGGACTCACAGTTCGACTTGACTGAGGAAGCCTCACAACCATGGCAGAAGGTAAAGGAAGAGCAAAGTCACATCTTACACGGTTGCAGGCAAGAAAGAGAACGTGTGCAGGGGAACTCCCCTTTATAAAACTATCAGATCCTGTGAGACTTACTCACTATCATGAGAACAGCTTGGAAAAGGCTCACTCCCATCACTTAACTTACCTCACACTGGGTCTCTCCGATGACACGTGGGAATTATAGGAGCTACAATTCAAGATTTGGGTGGGGACACAGCCAAACAATATCACATGACAACATAAACTCACTTATTCAGCAAGATCTGTGAATGCGAGGCAATTTCAAAGAATAGGATGGGGCTAGTTATGTACCTCAATCACACTGAGTTTCTGGAACTGCAAATCAAGGACCAGATATTGGGTTACACATCTCTACCTAAGCATTGACAACTGGGAAGACAGCCTGAAAGCTACCATGCTTTCTTGTAGTAGACTACTACTTTGGTGACCTCCAATGAACCACATCTCTTGGTAATTACAGCCTATATAGTCACCTCCCACACTGACTCTGTACTTGACCATGGGACTTGTTTAAGCTAATGAGACATTAGCCAATGATGCCAGTGGAGACTTGGTATAGAACTGTACACTGGGGACTGCGCTCCTGAGATACTTCTTCTTTGAAGCCACTGCTATGCTCTAAAAAAGCTTAACGTAAACTCCTGAGGTCCTGGAGGATGAGAGACTTTCTGAATGTCTCAGACCCAGCTAAGCTCCCAGCTGAATGTAGCTCATGAGTGGCCTCAGCTATGCTATGCGGAACAGAAGAATGAATCAGCTGATACTAGAAAGTTCACAGACTCATGAGAGTCTCAATACATTGCTACTGCTTTAAGTCACTACATTTTGGGGGTGGTTTAGAAGACCATGATAGATACTGAAACACTTCCCCTGTCTAAAATGTCCATGGTGCCACAACCTATCTGGAAATACAGATGTCTGCCCCAGAATCCTTGGAGAAAATTTTTAGGCACTAAGAATGTATCCAAAGGACTCTAGAAATGGAATCTGGAAAGGTCTTTCTCTCCTTTTCTGGAAATTAAAATTATTTTCACAAATGCTGAAAATAAAAAGGAATCCTGGCTGGGCACACTGGCTCATGCCTGTAATCCCAGCACTTTGGGAGGCCAACGTGGGCAGATCACAAGATCAGGAGATCAAGACCATCCTGGCTAACATGGTGAAACCGCATCTCTACTAAAAATGCTAAAAAAAAAAAAAAAAAAATTAACCAGACATAAAAAATTAACCAGACTTGTAGTCCCAGCTACTTGGGAGGCTGAGGCAGGAGAGTGGTATGAACCTGGGAGACAGAGCTTGCAGTGAGCCGAGATCACACCACTGCACTACAGTCTGGGTGACAGAGCGAGACTCTGTCTCAAAAAAAAAAAAAAAAAAAAAATCATAAATAAATAAAAATATATAAAATAATAATCAAAAAATCATGAACCATAAGAATACTTTATTATCTAGTCAGATAAGGCCAGTCTTTCACACAGAACCCCACATTCTTCTATTCCTTAACTTGTCTCTTTCTCAATAAAATATATCAACATCAAGGGATAGCCATAGATTCTTCTGGTCCTCCTTAGACACCAAGAGAGAAAACTCTCTTTCAGTACTTCCTGTTCCATTGCCCAATCTCTTGTGAGGTGGTCCAATGTGTGAAGAGTTGTATGTCTTTAAAGACCAAAGGGAAAATGTTTCTGGTGAATGCCTGAGGTTACTCTGAGAAGTAAAAATTACCATGTCCTAAGATCATGAAAGATCATCAGCATTTATAATCTGTTCCCTTTCAGCATATGTCACTGAGAGAACACTAAACTTTGCAAAACAAGTTTTCATTCATGCATTCAACAAATATTTTATGTAATGGCTACCTTGACTGGGTATCCAGCAGGGTATTTTATATAGAGAGTGGCCTGGTTTATAGGGGCTATCTAACATTCATTCCCACTAATCACCTCCTAACCCCACCGACCAGCTGCTCTCCTTTGAAGAGTGAACTAAGCAACTTTTTTTTTTTTTTTTTTTTTTTTTTTAGAGTGAGTCTTACTTCTGTTCTTCTGTATGCGTTTTAATGAGGCTTCTCTATCTTCTTAAACCAAGACTGCTCGCTGTGATCCTAGCCAGTCTAGTTTAATGTTCTCACTGTGGATTTTCAATCACAACAGATTGATAAAGACTGTGAAAACAAGCTGCTATTTGGGGATTCCCATGCCCAATGAGATGGCTTTTCACTAGAACATTTTCTGTTATTTTAGCTTCCTGGATTTTAGAGTTTCCTTGTTCCTGACTATTACCAAGCACTTTTCTCTGGCCTAACTGTAAACTCCAAATGTTCTTCCAATGAAGTCCTTTTTTATTAGATTACCCAGACAGAATGCTGTTGCTGGCATCCAAAACACCCAAAATAATATAAGAGACAAATGAAACAGACATGATTCCAGCTTTCAGAGCCTATCAGTTTGGTTAGGTAGACAAACACAAAGAAAGTAAAACTATGTAATTACAAATTGTTGTAAAATAAATGAACAGAGTACTATGAAAGAGAATAATAGAATAATCTAATTGAGATTACGGGGCCACTGGACACTTGAACTGAGTTCTGAAGAATAAGCAGACAAAGAGTGGAGAAAAAGAGCCTTTCTGGCAGAGGGCAGAGAACAAACAAAGGCCCTAAGGGAGGGAGGAGATTTTTGCATTCCAGGAATTAGTGGAGGTTGGAGTCCTTGGGAGGAGTGGCATGATTTGAGGCAGGAGGGGTTGGTTTCTTGTTCCCTTGAACCTGGGCTCTCTAAGATTATCCAAGAAGCTCATTTGCATCCTGTTCCATCTCTTATCCTGTGGCTTATGTAACCATGTGCAGCCTTTGGCTGGCAAATGCTGAAGGCAATATAACTCCTGGGACTCCTAAAGGATCATATTGCCATCAGCCAGGGACAAAGCCAAAATATTTCTGAGATGTCATGCCCAGTGCTATTTGGCCACATCATACATTCCTATCACCTTTTATCTCACTCTGAGTGGATCTCTTTGTACATCCTTTCAATCGTTTCTGTCATCTTCCCTGAAATGCCTACTCCTTTCTGGATAAGTGTCTGGACTCGTACCATCAGTATCACTTGGAAACTTGTTTGAAATATAAAGTTTCAGGCCTCACCCCAGACCTACTGAAAGAAAATCATGGGGCGTCCCTGCCATTTGTGCTTATTAAACCTGACAGATGATTTCGATGCAGACAAAAGTTTGGCAAACACCAGCTTAAATATTTCCAGAAACAACTTCTCAAGAAGCAGACAGCTGGGCTCAGTTGAAGATGTGTTTTTATATGAACCCATGTTAGGGATGGAAATCTCTGATGAGTCTTACCCAAATTCTGGGTCCACATGGCTGAAAGATAGTGACAGCTCAAAGCTAAAGAATCTCATGAAGCTCCACAGGGTCTTTGCAGGACCATTCTCTGCTGATCTTTAAGCCACTGCTTGTGTGGACTGAATCAGATCTTTAAGGAGGAAACCTGGAAGAAGGTACTAAAGGGGAGTCGTCTAGCCCTTCTTGCTTTGCCCTTTGCATTTATGTCCATTGCCCATCAAACATGAGAACTGTCTAGAGCTAGGGTGGCTCAGGTTAACTGATCCCTTCTTGGAAACAGGGATCGGTCAGATTGGTAAATGATTTCAGGTAGCCCTGATAAGTACCATAGTGCGGGTGCATATAAATTTGCTTTACTGCCATAAGAAAATAACATAGACTGACTGACTTAAACAACAAAAATTTATATTCTCACCATTCTGGAGCCCAGAAGTCCAAAATCAAGGTGTAGAAAGGGTTAGTTTCTCCTGAAGCCCTTCTCCTTGGCTTGTGAATGGCCACTTTCTGTCTGTGTCCTCTTCACATGATCTTTTCACTGTGTGTATATACCCCTGGTGTCTTTTTTTATGACACCTCTCCTAATCTCCTCTGCTTGTAAGGACACCAGTCACATTGAATTAGGGCCCCCATATATGACCTCATTTAACTTTAATCACCTTTTTAAAGGTCCACAAGTATAGTCATATTTTATAAGAGTTTATTTATTTATTTATTTATTTATTTGGAGACAGGGTCTTGCCCTGTCACCAAGGTTAGAATGCAGTTCTGTAATCATGGCTTATTGTAGCTTTGACCTGCCAGGCTCAAGAGATCCTACTGCCTCAGCCTCTTGAGTAGCTGGAACCACAGGTGTTGCACCACCACACACACCACGCTAGTTTTTTTTTTTTTTTTTTTTAATTTTTAGTAAAGATGAGGTCTCACTATGTTGCCCAGGGTGGTCTTGAAATTCTGGGCTCAAGAGATCTTCCCACCTTGGCCTCCAAAAGGGCTGGGATTACAGGCGTGAGCCACCATGTCCAGCCTCTAAGTTTATAATCTGTGTGAGATATGTATGTGTATATACATATGTGTGTGGTGTGTGTATACATATACACACATATATGTACATATATACCTCACATAGATTATAATCTTACATCCTAAAACAACTCATTCTGGCAGATTTCATACACACACACACACACACACACACACACACAGAGACGGAGAGAAAGAGAGAGAGAGAGAGAGAGAGACTGAGAGAAAGCCTCCCTCTGTTGCTCAGACTGGAGTCCAGTGGCATGATCTCAGCTCACTGCGACCTCCATCTCCCAGGTTTTAGGCAATTCTCCTGCCTCAGTCTCCAGAGTACCTAGGATTACAGGCCCACACCACCATGACCGGATCATTTTTGTATTTTTTAGTAGAGATGGGTTTTTCCCCATGTTGGCAAGCCTGGTTGTGAATTCCTGATCTCAGGTGATCCACTGGCCTTGGCCTCCCAAAGTACTGGAATTACAGGCACGAGCCACCGCGCCTGGCCAGATGAAATGTTATTTTATTTTACAAAAGAGACATGTGCTTTGGAAATAATAAGGGACTGCTGAGATCACCCCACTAACTGGTGACAGAGCTTGGATTCAGACTCCATCTGGCTGACCCAGAGCTGAGCTTCTAGCCCTGTACCCTCTGATCACCTCCCATCAGCACTGACACAAGAAGGGAGAGCACTGTGTGCCTGACTTCAGCTGGTAATGTGGGCACTGAGTGACTCTAATGTCTTAGTTCCATGCGTATGTCCAGGAATGACCACAAAAATACTGAAAATAGGCCACGTGTGGTGGCTCACACCTGTAATCCCAGCACTTTGGGAGGCTGAGGCAGGTGGATCATGTCAGGAGATGGAGACTGTCCTGGCTAACACAGTGAAATCCCTTTTCTAAGAAAAATGTAAAAAACATTAGCTGGGCGTGGTGTCGGGCACTGTGGTCCCAGCTAATTGGGAGGCTGAGGCAGGAGAATGGCGTGAACCCAGGAGGCGGAGCTTTCAGTGAGCCTAGATTTCACCCCTGCACTCCAGTCTGGGCTACAGAGCAAGACTCACTCTCAAAAAAAAAAAAAAAAAGAAAAGAAAAATGCTGAAATACTGATTTGGGGGTTAAAAATAAATATTGGGGAGTAGGTGAATTTGCAAATACAGAACCTGTGAATAATTAAGGTCAGTTGTACATTTTTCCTATTCTCCATGAGAACATAGCCTCCCCTTCTTTCCATCCTTGCCCTTTTCTCTCCACAATTTATGTTATCCGGGCTCTGAATTTTTCCAGAGTCACTAATTAAAAAGCCTCTCCAAAAACATCATCAAAATAGACATCTATGCAGGCTAATGGCAGGCATAAAAAGCCAGATGGACATTAGTGTGTGGACATATGGAACCACATTTGATCTTCGTGTGCCCAGCCAGCACCATTCCTTAAGACTCTGTAAAGACCTCGAAGACAAGGCAGATCACAGGAATGTCTCTGATAGGAAAAATTACATACCAATTTATGGCAAGGAATTAGGTCACATGGAAGATGAGTAAAGGTGATAGGCTCAAAATGGAGGAAATTCTGCTAGGGAAGAATAATTATTGTGGAATTTGGAGAAATAAAAACATGTGCAAATATTTTTATCTTGAAAATTTATATCATAATTCTTATACCATTATCTCATATCCTGCTCTTTCAATCCCAATCTCTTTCACAATAGAATATTTTTTTTTTCTGATTTTATGGGGATTAAAATGTCTTCTTTCCATGTCTTTTTTGACCTAGACTCAGACCGTCAATTTTCCAATATTATTGATTATACATATTGGGCCTACTCAGTGTGGGAGGGGACCACACCTAGCATGAAAGCTAGGATGAGAGAATCACGGGGGGACATCCTGGAGGCATGACTGCCATGTTTAGTTCCTCCCATGCTCAGTAACTGTCACTAGTTCCTTATTGGCTGGCTCTAAGGTACAAATTCATAACTCAAAATGATCCTCTTTTATTAGCTCCACTTCTCTAAGCCCCCCTTCTCTGTCTTTTGAGGTTTGTAGGCTGCTGATGCCCACACAGTATGTCTCTGCCCACTTTGGCTATGCCACTACGCCGGAGCTCAAAACATTCTTCCTGCTCATTTAATCATGCCAAGATCATCTTTCTCTGGATAGCATTCTGGACAGGTGTAGGAATATCTGGAAGCCTTCCAAGACAAAATAATATAATGAAAAAGGAAGTCAGACTCCCAGATGTCTTCCAGTGATTATTCTCAGAGGTCTAAGAAAAGAGACAACCCAGAGACCCCCTGTAGGGGATGGGGGAAGGAGGCTTCTGTCACTCAGGTTTGTACTCAGCTAAGTCCCTTATGGTTTTATATTGGAGTCCTGGCGGAGAATGAGAAGCTGGGAGGAAGAAAGTATTCCAAAAGCTTCTCTCCCACTTTTACTGTGAGCCATAAACCTAAAAGCCACATAGGGTTGGCCCTCACGTGACAAAGAGTGATGAAAACAGTGAGAAAAGGTGATAGAGATTCTCAGGGCATCAGAGACACCAGCAAGGAGAGCCCAGCCCAGTGCAGACCCCTGGAAAAACTCACAGACATCATGGACATCAACAATAGGAGTCAGTGCAGGATTGGGAAACATAGTGACTGCCACTGATGGCCAAGAGAACTTTTCTAAGAGCACATCTGAACCACTTACTGTGCACTCCCAGTGATTGCCTTGCAGGGGGCTGGGGGTCCTGCAAAAGCAAGCCTGGGTGAGAGTAAAACGAAAATGGGTCTTTGTTGCTTATGTGACTCCACTCTACTCCCCAGAGCAGCCCACTTTTCTCCATCATTTCTCCTGTGGAGCTGAGAGTGAATGCAATTCCTCTCCTTGATAGAGCTTCCAAATGCTTCAGAAAAACATGTGAATTGTGAATTAAGTCCTTGCCCATTTAATTTCAGTAAACGGAGAAATTCATACCCCACAACCCCTACTAACAAAACCCCTTAGTGTGGATCCCTGTGTTGAAGACTAGAAGGAAGAAATGTTTGCATTGTAAAAGGAATCCTTTCTCAAGGGCAGGGGTAAAAATGGGAGGAAGTGCTAACTGTACCTTTACCTCTGTAAGCAAAGGTAGAAATCAAGGTGTGTGGCATTTCTTTGTATGACTTAAAATCAGCATCTTAATTTATTATCATAACCATTGACAAGACTGGGATAACACTGAGTCCTTGGCTTCTAAGAGATTTTAATATGGTGGGAGAATTCTTAAAGCAGCATTAGCTGAGTGAGAGCCAAAGTGGGGTCAGGAAAGAGGATGGGGAAGGAAATGCTGAGGCCTCAGACAACAAAGATGTCAGAGTTCCCAAGACAGCCCATCCCTGAGGGCCAGATTCAAGTGATCTTGGGGGAAGGGTCACAGGGGCTGCATCTTAGGGGGCAGGTTTGGCAAGTGGGGTTTAATGGGAGGGAGAGGAAGCCAGGGAAGGGCATTCTGGACTTCATGGGTCAAGTTATAAAAGTTTCCTTCATATGTCTGCTGGTGTCTGTGACATGTTCAGCCAACACTTTTCTTTTGCTGTGAGGGTGCAAATACCAGGTCCAGCCAAGAGTGAAAACAACTGTGTGTCTCTCATGTGCCCCCTACCCTCTTCGTTTCCATTAGCTCATCTGTACATGGTTCAATGACAGTTATGCTTTCTGGCTACTCACCTATTTAAATCCTCAGACTATAATGGCAAATACAATAAGTCTCCACAGTGGCAACTAAATATTGATTTTTGTTCTCCAGAAATCATGACACTTTGAGTCATGATGCTGAGGATGTGAGGTTTGCTTGGGTAGATCTCCTAGTGTGTCCCAGGAATGGGTTAGAAACCTGCCCTAGAAGGAACATGTTCTTCAGATGTTACAGGGCAGTGTAGTGACCAGTAGAAACTCCAGACATGTTAAGTGGAAAATGGGACACCTGCAGTAGGTGGAGTCTTGGGAAGACAGCAAGGACCAGGCACAAGGAAATGATGTCACCTTTACCAGTTCCTGATTTTCCAGTGGCACTTCCAGGTCTAGAGGTGAAGTCACTGCCCCTGTTAACCAGCCCCAGGGTCCTTCATTATGCCTGTGTTTTCCCCTGTACATTAAAAAACATTGCCTGCATTAACTCTCCTCATATTAAAGGAAAAAAAAAATAGCCAGGTTTTTGGAACACTCTGGATGAGCAGTAGAAAACTGCCTTCTAATGGTAGTCAAAGAAAGAATGGTTGATCCTCAGTCTGGATTCTTTCCTCTGAGGGCAAAGATGGCTTTAGTTTTCTCTTTGTAAAATCAAAGGCTAACCACCAACCCAGCCAGTCAACTCACCGAATACTCTATTTGGTATTCAAACTCTGGCTGCAAATTCATTAATACCTAGCCCAAGGGAAAGGCAAAGGGAAAAAAATGTTTGTTCAGGTTCAGCGGTTGATAGGTAGAACATGCTGAGTGCTCTGGGAGAGCTGAAGGCCTTGTGACTGAGGACACATGATACTAAGGTTTGCTTTGTTACTCCAACCTTTTAAACATCTTGTGAATTATAAAAGAATGATTCCTATCATGTCCCACTGGCCTTGCTGGTTGTCCATGATTCCTTCTTTCGGCCTGGGGTCTTTACCTGTTCTCCCTCCACTTAGAATGCTTTTCTCTTGTTCTTCAGTTTTATAGCACCTGCTTAGCTTTCGAGTCTCAGGCAAATGTTACTTCTTCACTGAGTCCTATTGGACTGATCAATTGGGAATGTGTTTGATTACAAGTGAGAGAAAACTCAGCTTCTCAAACTTAAACAAGTATGGTTTATTTTCGTAACTTCAGAGGCTGACAGATGTATGGAGTGCAGGCTGATGCCACAGCTTGATGATGTTGCCAAGAACCAGTGTCTTCCTGTCTTTCCATCACTTTTTCCTTACAGTCCTTGGCATGCTGCCTCAAGGTTGCAAGATAGTTGCCATGCATCCAAACGTCACCTCTACACTTCAGTCTGGAAGAAGAGGAAAGGACAAAGAAGAAAGGATAAAGAACAAAGACCATTAAAGCTAGGACTATTATATATATATATATATATATATATATATATACACACACACACACACACACATACACACACACACATATACACATGGACACACACACACATATATACACACACACACACACACACACTTTACAGCTATATATATACACATTACGGCTAGGACTATTTTGTGTGTGTGTGTGTGTGTGTGTGTATACTTTAAGTTCTAGGGTACATGTGCACAACGTGCAGGTTTGCTACATAGACATATATGTGCCATGTTTGTTTGCTGCACCCATCAACTCATCATTTACATTAGGTATTTCTCCTAATGCTATCCCTTGCCCCAGCCCCCCAACCCCTGACCGGCCCCATTGTGTGATATTCCCCGCCCTGTGTTCATGTGTTCTCATTGTTCAACTCCCATTTATGAGTGAGAACATGTGGAGTTTGGTTTTCTGTCTTTGTGATAGTTTGCTTAGAATGATGGTTTCCAGCTTCATCCATGTCCTGCAAAGGACATGAATTCATCATTTTTATGACTGCATTGTATTCTGTGGTATATATGTGCCACATTTTCTTAATCCAACCTATCATGCATGAACATTTGGGTTGGTTCCAAGTATTTGCTATTGTGAATAGTGCCACAATAAACATACATGTGCATGTGTCTTTATCACAGATTGATTTATAATCCTTTGGGTATATATGCTGGGTCAAATGGTATTTCTAGTTCTAGATCCTTGAGGAATCACCACATTGTCTTCCACAATGATTGAACTAATTTACACTCCCACCAACAGTGTAAAAGCATCCTCTCCAGCATCTGTTGCATCCTGTTTAATGATTGCCATTCTAACTGACATGAGATGTTATCTCATTGTGGTTTTGATTTGTATTTCTCTGATGACCAGTGATGATGAGCATTTTTGCATATGTCTGTTGGCTTCATAAATGTCTTCTTTTGAGAAATGTCTGTTCATATCCCTTGCCCACTTTTTGATGGTTTTTTTTTTTTTAATGTGTTTAAGTTATTTGTAGATTCTGGATATTAGACCTTTGTCAGATGGGTAGATTGCAAAAATTTTCTCTCATTCTGTAGGTTGCCTGATCAGTCTGATGATAGTTTCTTTTGCTGTGCAGAAGCTCTTTAGTTTAATTAGATCCCATTTGTCAATTTTGGCTTTTGTTGCCATTGTTTTTGGTGTTTCAGTCATGAAGTCTTTGCCCATGCCTATGTCCTAAATGGTATCACCTAGATTTTCTTCTAGGGTTTTTACGGTGTTAGGTCTTATATTTAAGTCTTTAATTCATCCTGAGTTTAATTTTTGTATACAGTGTAAGGAAAAGATCCAGTTTCAGTTGTTTACATATGGCTATCCAGTTTTCCCAGCACCATTTATTAAATAGGGAACACTTCCCTCTTGGTTGTTTTTGTCAAGTTTTTCAAAGATCAGATGGTTGTAGATGTGTGGTGTTATTTCTGAGACCTCTGTTCTGTTCCGTTGGTCTATATATCTATTTCAATACAAATACTATGCTGTTTTGCCTACTGTAGCCCTGTAGTATAGTTTAGAGTCAGGTAGTGTGATGCCTCCAAATTTGTTCTTTTTGCTTAGATTTCTCTTGACAATGTGGGATCTTTTTTGGTTCCATATGAACTTCAGTAGTTTTTTCCAATTCTGTGAAGAAAGTCAGTGATAGCTTGAGGAGGATAGCATTGAATCTATAAATTACTTTGGGCAGTTTGGCCATTTTCACGATATTGATTCTTCCCATCCATGAACATGGAATGTCCTTCCATTTGTTTATGTCCTGTTTTATTTAGTTGAGAACTGGTTTTAGTTCTCTTTGAAGAGACCCCTCACATCCCCTGTAAGTTGGATTCTTAGGTATTTCATTATCTTTTTCGTATGGTGAATGGGATTCATTCATGGTTTGGCTGTTTGTTTATTATTAGTGTATAGAAATGCTTGTGGTTTTTGAACATTGATTTTTTTTTATCCTGAGACTTTGCTGAAGTTGCTTATCAGCTTATGGACATATTAGGCTGAGATGATGGGGTTCTTTAAATACACAATCACGTCATTTGCACACAGAGACAATTTGACTTTCTTTTTTCCTAACTGAATACCCTTGATTTCTTTCTCTTGCCTGATTGCCCTAGCCAGAACTTCCAACACTATATTGAATAGGAGTGGTGAGAGAGGGCATCCTTGTCTTGTGCCAGTTTTCAAAGGGAATGCTTCCAATTTTTGCCCATTCAATATGATATTAGCTGTGGGTTTGCCATAAATAGCTGTTATTATTTTGATATACTATTGTCGAAGGTGTTTTCTGCATCTATTCAGAAAATCATGTGGTTTTTGTCATTGGTTCTGTTTATGTGATGGATTACAATTTTTGATTTGCCTATGTTGAACCAGCCTTGCATCCCAGGGATGAAACTGACTTGATCATGGTGGATAAGTTTCTTGATGTGCTGCTGGATTCAGTTTGCCAGTATTTTATTGAGGATTTTTGCATCGATATTCATCAGGGATAGTGGCCTAAGTTTATCTTATTTTGTCGTGTTTCTACCAGTTTTTTTTTTTTTTAATCAGAATGATGCTAGCTTCATAAAATGAGTTATGGAGGATTTCCTATTTTTCTGTTGAATGAAATAGTTTCACAAGGCATGGTACCAGTTCCTCCTTGTACCTCTGGTAGAATTTGGCTGTGAATCCATCTGGTCCTGGACTTTTTTTAATTGGTAGGCTATTAATTATTGCCTCAATTTCAGAGCCTGTTATTGGTCTATTCAGATATTCAGCTTCCCCTGATTTGGTCTTAGGAGGGTGTATGTGCCCAGGAACTTGTCCATTTCTTCTAGATTTTCTAGTTTATTTGTGTAGAGGTGTTTATAGTCTTCTCTAATGCTAGTTTGTAATTCTGTGACATCAGTGGTGTTATTCCCTTTATCATTTTTTTATTGCATCCATTTGATTCTTCTCTCTTTTCTTCCTTATTAGTCTGTGAGCAGTCTATTTTGTTGATCTTTCCAAAAAACCAGCTCCTGGATTCATTGATTTTTTGAAGGGCTTTTTGTGTCTCTATCTGCTTCAGTTGTGCTCTGATCTTAGTTATTTCTTGCCTTCTGCTAGCTCTTGAACTGGTTTGCTCTTACTTCTCTAGTTCTTTTAATTGTGATGTCAGGGTGTTGATTTTAGATCCTTCCTCCTTTCTCTTGTGGGCATTTAGCGCTATAAATTTCCCTCTACACACTGCTTTAAATGTGTCCCAGAGATTCTGGCATGCTGTCTTTGTTCTTACTGGTTTCAAAGAACATCTTTATCTCTGCCTTCATTTTGCTATTTACTCAGTAGTCATTCAGGAGTAGGTTGTTCAGTTTCCATGTAGTTATTTGGTTTTCAGTGAGTTTATTAATCCTGAGTTCTAATTTGATTCACTGTGGTCTAAGAGAGGATTTGTTGTGATTTTTGTTCTTTTACATTTGCTGAGGAGTGGTTTACTACCAGTTACGTGGTCAGTTTTAGAATAAGTGTGATGTTGTGCTGAGAAGAATGCATAGTCTGTTGATTTGGGGTGGAGAGTTCTGCAGATGCGTATTAGGTCTGCTTGGTCCAGAGCTCAGTTCAGGTCCTGGAGAACTTAATATTTTATCTTGTTGATCTGTCTAATATTGACAGGGTGTGTTAAAGTCTCCCATTATTATTGTGTGGGATCCTAAGTCTCTTCGTAGGTCTCCAAGGGCTTGCTTTATGAATCTGGGTGCTCATGTATTGGGTGCATGTATATTTAGTATGGTTAGCTTTTCTTGTTGAATTGATCCCTTTACTACTATGTAGTGGCCTTCTTTGTCTCTTTTGATTTTTGTTGCTTTGAAGTCTGTTTTATCAGAGACTAAGATTGCAGCCCGTGCTATTTTGCTTTCCATTTGCTTGGTAGATTTTCGTCCATCCCTTTATTTTGAGCCTATATGCATCTTTGCACGTGAGATGTGTCTCCTGAATACAGCACACAGATGAGTCTTGACTCCTTCTCCAATTTGCCAGTCTATGTCTTTTAATTGGGGCCTTTAGCCAATTTATATTTAAGGTTAATATTGTTATGTTTGAATTTAATCCTGTCATTATAATGTTAGCTGGTTATTTTTTCCTGTTAATTGATGCAGTTTCTTCATAATATCAATGGTCTTTACCATTTGGCATGTTTTTGCAGTGGCTATACTAGTTGTTCCTTTACATGTTTAGTGCTTCCTTCAAGAGCTCTTGTAAGGCAGGCCTGGTGGTGATAAAAATCTCTCAGCATTTGCTTCTCTATAAAGAATTTTATTTGTCCTTCACATATGAAGTTAGTTTGGCTGGATATGAGATTCTGGTTTGAAAATTCTTCTCTTTAGGGATCCTGAGTATTTGCCCCACTCTCTTCTTGTTTGTCAGATTTCTGCTGAAAGGTCCGCTGTTTGTCTGATGAACTTCCCTTTGTGGGTAACTCAAGCTTTCTCTTTGGCTGTCCTTAACATTTTTTCCTTCATTTCATCCTTGGTGAATCTGACAATTATATGTCTTGAGGTTGCTCTTCTTGAGGTGTTCTCTGTGTTTTCTGAATTTAAACGTTGGCCTGCCTTCTAGGTTGGGGAAGTTCTCTTGGATAATATCCTGAAGAATGTTTTCTAACTTGGTTCCATTCTCCCTATCACTTTCTGGTACAAAAATCAAACATATATTTGGTCTTTTCACATAGTGCTATTTTTTCTTGGAGGCTTTGTTCATTTCTTTTCACTCCTTTTTCTCTAATCTTGTCTTCTCACTTTATTTCATTAACTTTATCTTCAATCATCGATACCCCTTCTTCCACTTGATCGAATCAGCTACTGCAGCTTGTGCATGTGTCATGAAGTTCTTGTGCCATGATTTTCAGCTCCATCAGGTCATTTAAGGCTTTCTCTACACTGTTTATTATAGTCCGTCATTCATCTAGGTTTTTAGCTTCCTTGGGATGGGTTAGAACATGTTCCTTTAACTCAGAGAAGTTTGTTGCTATTGACATTCTGAAGCCTACTTCTGTGAACTCGTCAAATTCATTCTCTATCCATTCTTGTTTCCATGCTAGTGAGGACCTGTGGTCCTTTGGAAGAGAAGAGATGCTCTGTTTTTTGGAATTTTCAGCTTTTCTGCTCTGATTTCTCCCCATCTTTGTAGTATTATCTACTTTGGTCTTTGATGTTGGTGACCTAGAGATGGGGTTTTGGTGTAGATGACCTTTATGTTGATGTTGATGTTAATACCTTTCTGTTTGTTAGTTTTCCTTCTAACAGTCAGGTTCCTCGGCTGTAGGTTGGTTGGAGTTCACTGGAGTTCCACTCCAGATTCTGTTTGCCTGGGTGTCACCAGCAGAGGCAGCGGAACAGCAAATATTGCAGAATAGCAAATATTGCTGCTTGATGCTTCCTCTGGAAGCCTTGTCCCAAAGGTGCAGCTGCCTATATGAGGTGTCTCTTGGCCCCTACTGGTAGGTGTTTTGCAGTCAGGATACATAGGGGTCAGAGACCCACTTGAGGAGGAATTCTTTCCATTCTCAGAGCTCAAACATAATGCTGAGAGAACCACTGCTGTCTTCAGAGCTATCAGGCAGGGATGGTTAAGTCTGCAGAAGCTGTATGCTACCTTTTGTTCTACTATGCCCTGACTCCAGAGGTGGAGTTTATAGAGGTGTAGGCCTTGCTGAGCTGCAGTCGGCTCCATACATTTCAGGCTTCCAGGCCTGATTGTTTACACTGTGGGCTACTCAAGCCTCATCAATGGTATAAAACACTCCCCATGTCCAGCTGCAGCATTGCAGGTCAAACTCAGATTGCTGGTCTAGCAGTAAGCGAGGCTCTGTGGCCATGAGACCCATTGAACCAGCCATGGGAGAGTATCTCCTGGTCTGCCAGTTGCTAAGACTGTGGGGATCGTGAAGTATTTTGTCAGGAGTGTACCATTTCTCCAGATACAGTGTGTCACAGCTTCCCTTGGCTAGGAAAGAGAAATCCCCTGATCCCTTGCACCTCCCATTTGAGGCAATGTCCCGCCCTGCTTCAGCTAACCATCCATGGACTGCACCCACTGTCTAACCACTCCCAATGAGATGAATCAGGTACCTCAGTTGGAAGTGTAGAAATCACCCGTTATCTGCATCAATCTCACTGGGAGTGGTAGACTGGAGCTGTTCTTATTTGGTCATCTTGGAAGCCTTTCCCCCAACCAGGTGTATTTTTTTTTAAATCAGAAAAGCAAAATATTTTAGGAAAGCCTAATTAACAGATGTCCTCTTTCCTTTTATTGGCCAGAAATACATTACCTCCACAACCAATCACTAGTCAAAGGAAATGAGAATTCAAAGACTGCTTAGAACAACTTCAAATCATTCCTTGAAGTGAGTAAAGGCCTGTACTCTCCAAGATAAAATAATCCTTAGGTACCTGAAATAATCAGGGCTGTGTTAGCAATAACTGTTGTCTGTTACATCCTCCATGGCTATCCAATGAAAGGTGCCCTTTATACTCTCAGGGGGCCCTTGCTGCAATTTGCCATTTTGTGTTCATTTATGCATTTACTTGTATAATGCCTAAATATAGCACTAGACTTAAAGCCGCAGGAAGGAAGATACTATAAATACTTTGTTCCCTGTTCAACACCTAGCATAGCACTGAGCACATGGTAGGCTCTACAGGCACCTTTATTGAACCAATAAAAGAAATAGGTTAGGTGTGATGGCTCACACCTGTAATGTTAGCACTTTGGGAGACCAAAGTAGGAGGCTTGTTGAGGCTAGGGTTTAGAGACCGGCTTGGGCAACATAACGAGATTCCAACTCTAAAAAAATACAAAAACTGGCTGGGCATGTTGATATACACCTGTAATCATAGCTACTTGGGAGGTTGAGGCAGGAGGATGACTTGTATGCAGGAGTTGAAGCTGTGGTGAGCCATGATTACACCACCACATTCCAGCTTGGGCAACAGAGTGAGACTCTATTTCAAAAAGGAAAAAAAAAAAAAGTCCTTGCTAAAGAGATCATCCAGTAAGCACAGAAATAGCTAAAACAGTTCCTGTGACAGGGACCTCTTTCTCTCCTTTGGCAGCACTTGATGTTTCTGGTTAGATAACTCTTCCTAATGTTGATCTGACTCCCTGTGATTTCCACCCTTATCATGGGCTGAATTGTGTCCCCTCAAAATTCATATTTTGAAGTCCTAAATCCCAGCACTTTAACTTCAGCAGATGTCTACATTTGGAGATGGGGTCTTTAAAGAAGTAATTAAGGTTAAACGAGGTCACTGGGGTGGACTTCACTCCAATTTGACTGGTGCCAAAGAGGAGATGAAAACAGAGACAGGTCAAGAGGGAAGACCAGATGAAGACACATACAGAAGACACTCATGGCAAACCAGAGAGAAGGGTCAGAAGCAACAAGCTCTGCTGAGACCTTCATCTAAGATTTCTAGCATCCAGAAAAGTGAGACAATAAATATCTGTTTTTGAAGTCACCCAGTATGGAATACATTGTTGTGGTAACCCTAGAAGAAAAGTACAGCCCCTCTCAAATGCAGATCATCACATACTTCAAGACACCTATCATATCAGCTCTGCAAAGTCTGTTTTTGTAAGTACTTTTTTTGTAGCAGGCACCAAGTCCCCTCCCCTGTAACTCCAAAACTTGTGTCCTTCTTGTTTATCAAAACAGCAGAATGGAAGATAGACAGGGGATTTAATTTGCTTGTGTTCAATTTCCTTCTCTGAGGCAATAGTGACACTTTGCATTCTTGATATTTCCTTGCATTGATGATAGCAGAACAGTTCTCACTTGGGTTTTCTTCCAGAGCATTCATGAGTTAACATTCTTTCTCCAATTCTTATAAGCAAATAGTAGTCAAATGTAATTCATTCTTGCCTAAAACTGCTGATCCTTGGAATGGATTTACGTAAGTGTCTCTCAATACAACAAATTTTCCTTTGTTAGTAATTTGTGGTAGCTAAGTTGTAATAGTGATCTCACTTCAGCAAGATATTAGGTCTACCCTCATGAGTGGTATATTAGTTAGCAACCACTACAATATACTGCGTGGCAAACTACTTAAGTCTTATTTTAAGTAGTTTGAAGCTCTGCTTCAAGGTGAGGCTCAAGCTCATGTTTGCTCTGAATCTGTCTTTCTTGACCCAAGATCTGGGACAGTGGTGACCTGGAGCATAATCTTCTAATGATGGATGTTAGAGTCTCTCAGAGGAAGAGACACAAATATGATGGTCCTGAAAAATGTAGGCTTAAATTGAGTATATTTTCACTTCCACTCACATATCACTGGCTAAGTGGTCACAAGAACAAGCCCAGCATGAATGCGTCTGGGGGTATCCCTCCTTCAGTGAGTAAGGATAAAAGGAGTGAATATTTATTCAACAGTTATCTACCACAGGTAGTCAGGGGAGTCCTGGGGTAGATAGCCTGGAAAGACCCTGGAAAGTAGGCTTCCATCAAGTACTGGGGCGACCCTAGGGAAGTTGGGAATGGATAGATCTAAAGAATGAGGCAACTTTTGGCCTTGGGAGGGTACAGAGTTAGAGCCCTATTATTCAGAACTCTGATGAAGTCCAAAAAGCCAATGGTCTATCCAAGAGCAGGAGCCTGTGGTGAAGTCCAAAAGGCTAATTGTTTATCCAAGAGCAGAAACCTGAGGGAAGACAGGAATGGATTCAGGGTTGTAGTCTGGGGATTCTGCAGCATTTTGGAAGGTACATTCTAGTGTGAGGATCCATATACCTGTTGGAAAATCCCAGGTCAGGAGGCTACAGAAACTACTCTCCAGATGCTTCCCTACTTCTCTCTATATATGGGCCTCTTCACATTTACCCTCCTCTTTGGGACCAAATTTTTCTCCCTCTTGCTCAACCCTGCTTTCTTACTATATCCCTTCTTCACTCATCCATGTCTGTTCCTGCAAAAATGTCCACAAGGCCCTCCATGCTGACACTCAGGCATCCACTGGAGAAACTGATCAAGTTGCATTTTGCATGAATAAAACTGCATATATGGCTGATTTGTAACACTGTCCTGACTTGGAAGCCGAGGATGCAGAGACCCTTAGAGTAATTAGCTTGTAGAGGGTCTCTGAGGTTCTAATATCAGTTAGAGCAAGGCTGGGACCACCACTGTGGTTTGGGGGTTTATCAATTCTACTACTGATGGCATATCATTTTAAAACTCACTGGCTTGAAACAACTACGTATTATTTCTTAGGAGTATGTGGGTCAGCTTGGGGTCAGGGACTATAGGTTGGGCTCAGCTGTGTGGTTCAGCTAGTCTCTGTTGGGCTCACTCATGCATGACCAGCTGAGGCTAGTCAGATCCAGAATGGATCTGGAAAGTGGCCCTGTTCCACACATCTCTCTTTCCCTTACTGGACTGGTGGGCTAGCCCAAGTGTGCCTTTCTCAAAATAATCACAGAAATGTAAGAGAACAAACAGAGGTGCTTTCAAGGCCTCTTGAAGCCTAGACTCAGAATTGGCATACTATCTGTTGTTCACAGGTCCCCAAGACCACCTGTAAGTCCACTGATTCACTGGAAGGACTCACAGAACACAGCAAAGCTGTTATACTCATGGCTACAATTGACTATAGGAAAAGGATACAGATTAAATGAGCCATGGAAAAAACGGTTCATAGGAGACACCAGGTGCAAACTTCCAGCTGTCCTCTCCCAGTGGAGTTTCAGAGACAGGGCTTAATTCTCCCAGCAATGATGTATGGCAACATACACGAAACATTGCTACCTAGGGAAGCTCACTTCAACCTTAGTGTCCAGTGTTCTTGTTGAGGTCTGGTCACATAGGCATGCCTGACCACTCATGTGGTGGGCCTTAGTTTCCAGCTTCTCCAGAGGCCACATGAGTACCATGTGACTCATAGTCCCCACCATCAATGTTGTTTAGTGTAAACTATGTGACATGACCCACGTGCTCCAGGTAAACAATGACATTCTTATCAGGTTGCCACAGACCTGGAATGGGCAGGTTTGGAACACCCAGGTGTACTGAGTTAATCCTTTATTGCCCAGCATCCTTCTGCGTCCATCTGTTGATTAAAACACAGCTGACACAGCTGAATCCAGGCAGCTTGGGAAGGCACTACAATCATATAGCAAAGGGCATAGATTCAGAGATAGGTGATGATCTGGGGCCATTAATGCAATTCACCATGGAGGCCCCACCTGGGGTGGGGTGGGGGCTAACACATGGGCAACCACTGGTGGCTTACCCTAGTCTTATCATTGCTGGCACATAATTCATACTCACATCTCTGTGCTGTGCTATTCTCCACCTTCTCACAACCTCTTGTCTATCCAGAAAGTTCCAACTCAAATTTCAAGACATTCTTCCCTCATGAAGAGCTCCCTGACCACCCCAGCAAAGACAGGGGCCCCCTTGTGAATAGATGATGATGAAACTAATGATCACGGTTTTACATTGTCTAATACTTTGAGATAGAGACAGTTCCTTTGTCATTCTTTCTGCTTATTTGTCTGTCCCCTTCTCCTTGCCATCCTCAAACTCAATTTCACCCAGGATAATCATTTACTCAGTTCCAAGCTTGCTTCGGAGACTCCCAGGCCCAGACATCTGTTTGTATTCCTGACTGAGGCCTATTCTCTGCCAGGAGTGGAAAGTGCAGATCCTTTCTTCTGACTGCGGTTTCCAGTCCTCAGTTGGTGCATTCCCCACTTGATTCTTCTCCTCTTCCATGTGGAGGCTATTTCCACTGCAGCACTAAAGTAGCCTGAACCCATTACAATCAAAGCTACACCTCCCTGGCTTACAAAATGCTTTATCAGCAAAGATATTGCCTTCTCCTTGGGACCCAGAGTGTGGAGATGGGGGAACAATTCGTATGATCTGAATTACAGCAACTCCTTAGCCTGTCTCAAAGAAAAATTAAGTTACCTTTTTATTTTATCTGACCCTGAAGATGCCCACTGCCTCTTCCCAAATGTTACTCCTCCGTGAAACCTACGTTAATCCCTTAGTGGGAAGGATTTTTCCCCAGTCTCAAACATTGTGTCTCCAAACACATTCTCACTAGTATTAATTCCTTTTCCATAAGCCCCCCATCTCCTCCACCATGTTGTAGGGAATCTAAGGCCAGGAAGCATATCTGTTCCCTCCATAAGACCTGAGGCTTAGGGCACAGTGGGTCCCCTGTAAATGTTTCCTCAATAACTGTTCAGTGATAGGCCTCAAACAGCTTCAGTTCCTAAAAGTCAAACTGGGAAGAGAAAAAAGAGGTCAGATGACCTCTATGTCCAACCCATCCCTGAAGGTCCAGAGATGAGGAGCAGGTGAGGTCACTTGATGGGGATGCTGAGGCTGAGAGGGGGAGTCACAATGCCAGTTGAGTGACCAGTTGGGAAATAGGAAACTCAACTTGCTGAGAGTGGTGATTTATTTTAGTCACATTTATATCTCAGACCTTAGTAAAAGGACAACCACCAAGATATACCAAGACTAAACAAAGCCGTGAGTGAGGAGCAGGCAGCAAGTTGGAAGCCAGAGGAGCAGGTAAAATCAGGCACTAAAATATAACTGAAGCAAGCGATTGATTTATCTTTTTTAATTTTTCATTATTTTAGGGGCATAACACTGTATATATTTATAGGGTACATGCAATGTTTTGAAACAGACATGCAATGTGAAATGTTATCACATCAGGGTAATTGGGGGTATGCATAAAAGGATCTTGAAAGGCTGCACTTGGGAGTAGGATAGTGCATCCAGAATGAATCTGGTGGGCTACATTTTTTTCCTTCTCCCTCCAGGGTCAGGGGTGACTCTTAAGCAGCAGACCACCCACCATCACCACCAGATGGTACCTACGTCAAAGACTTCAACAGCATTTAGGAAGGATGCTCTGGCTTGCCCCATCGATACTCAGGCATCGACTCATCCATGCTGGTACTGTGTTTACAGGCCCACCAGTGGCTGGGGATGTCTTAGGAAGACCAGTCTAGTGGAAGCCCCAGTTAAAGGTAAGAGAAGTTCCTGGGTGCTCTATAGAAGTGCTTCTTAAATCTGAATGTGACCACAAGCCAATTGTGGATTTTGCTAAAATGCTGAGTCTGGTTTGGTAGGACCAAAGTCTGGAGCAGGACCCGAGATTCTACCTTTCTCACAAAGTACCTGTGTGTTGCTGGCACTGCTTGTTCTAGGACTTTGAGTAGTGAAAGGCCAGACTAGCAGCAGATCTTAATGCTGGCTGCGAACAAGCACCTGGTGGAGCTTTAAAAAATATCAATACCTATTGCCAATGGTGGGATGACCTGCCATTTTGTGGGTGGTTTTCGCAGTGTCATCCCTGGAACCACTGCATCAGCATCATCTGCAAACTGCTGAGAAATACAAATCTCAGGCCTCACCTCACACCTTCCAAATCAAAAACTGTTGGGTAGGGACCAGCAACATGGGTCATAACCGGCCCTCTAATTGCAAGCTGCAGTTTGTGAACCTCTGCATTTTTTTGCATCCTTATCTAATGCAATGGGAGGTATACAACATCCCACAAAATCATTTATGTGAGGCTGTTACTCTGCATATTTGGTTGAATGTAGTCATGAGGAAATTGTGACTTTCTCAGGCTTAATAGTGCTGTGTGGTTCTGTAGCAGAAGATGCATATTGTTATGGGAGGTGTGTTGCAACATTTAGGGGTGAATTGTCTATTTTTTGCAGCCAACTTTTCAATGCAAAAATTTCACTTTGCTGATTCAAATGTATACTCAATGTGGAGGCCTTGATTCTATGATAGCTTTCTTAAACATTGGTAATAAAACTAGCTGCATCAGAACCTCTAGGGTACTGGTTTTAAATGTAAGTGCTGAATCTCATTTATACATAGAAATCAGGATCTCTGGGGTAGGGCCTCAGGTAGGCACCACAGAGGGTTTGGAGCTAATATTTGAGAGTCATTGTTTGAAACTCTTTGTCAGAGAGTATTAAGTCACCAATAAAGAATGCTACACGGTCCGGGAGGTAAACTGAACAAATGAAGCAGCTGGTGTAAGGCAGTTGTGGCTTACTGCCACAACTGTGGCTTACTGCAGTCTGTGGGGACGGCAGCAAATGACAGAATGTATACCCAATTTAAAGCTCCAGATTCCTGCTGACTGAGACAAGAATGTCTTGCCAGTGCTGCTCAATGTTGCTACACCTTTATCTGTTTTTTCTCAAGACACATCAGAAATCCGGAGTTTTTAATGTGAAACTCCACAATTGTAAAATGTTGGTGACTTACTTAAAAAGTATTGAAACACTATTGAAGTAAAACAAAACATCTCTGAAGATAGTATTCAATCTACTGACAACTTGTTTGCAATCTTTGGCATGGACTTAGCTAAGCAAGCAGAGTACTCTAAGGGCCATGGTCCAAGGGTTCTCTAGATCATCAGAGAAGAATTCCACAGCTTGTACTCTGATCACGTTTCCATGTCTGTGAACAATAACTTCCTCTGCAGAAATCTTCCCAAAGTTCCCCTAGTGTACATTAATGGCGTAATGTGTCCAGAGTTTCCCTTCTAAGGAGTTAGTTGGCAGAGAGAGGACTGTTTAGTAGCTGAAGCTTGGTGGCACAGCATACCAAATATTCCTTCCTCCAGCCCAGAAGGCCCTGGCGCTCCAGGACATTTTCCTGGACCACAGTGTGTCTTGCTAGCTGAAACACTTATAGAACAAACAGCTGGGAAGTTGTTTGCTGTGCCCAACCTGGGGTTGGACAGCAAGAGAATGTGTGTGGACAGCCCTTTCATTCCAAAGCGTTTGTCTTCCTATACTGGGCACTTCCTACAGCTCCCAATCCAATAACCATGTCAACTGTTCACAGATCCCAGGATATCAAGGCTCTGGTCCTGTCAGTTCCACTAACCTATTGTATGAACTTGAAACATTCATACCCTCTCTGCACTATCAGTTCCTCTTCTGTGGAAGGAGACTGTTGTCAGTAATTTTTCAGCAGCAGAACTCTTTTTTAAAAAAAACTCTACTGAAATTTTACAGCAAAAACCCAAAATAAAATAAATGCAATAAAGGCTTTCCTCAGGAAGTTTAATTCTTCCGAGGTTTACTGGTATATATCAATGTTTGCCAAAACTCTCATGCATCTATAAGGTTCTAGGAGCAGAATTTGAAAATTATGGGTATTGCTCAAGGGTTTTCTTTGTTGGTTGCACAGAACAGTACTAGATGCTGCAAAGTGAAGTAACCATGGCCTCCAATTTCCATGACTTCCAATTTAGGGTTAAGGTTGACCTGCAGTATCAAAGAGGAAAGGAACCTTGGGCATATTCTAATCCTATATTTATAACCTATTCTAATTTTTGACCTCTTTCTGATAAATATAAAAAAAAATCCCACAGTGTTACACTTCTTTCACTCCCAGCTTCCCACCTCTACCCTACCCTCATCTCTTGAGTATAGCTGATTCAGTTCATTCTTTCCCATTTATATTTGTTCCTTGATTTCCTCAACTATAAAATGTGAGAACATACTATGGAGAGTGGGGGCACAGGATTGGTGAGGATACAGGTGAAATAAGGTTGGCCTTGTGTAGATGACTGTTGAAACTGGGTGGTGAGCATATAGAGATTCATTAACTCTTCCTTCCAATTTTACGTTATGAAATTTCCTATAATAAAAAGGTTAACATGAAGGTAACTTCCATAATAAAAACATTAAAATGAATATAATGTTACCTATTTGTGGGTTGATATTGAGTATTTTATGCAGTCGCAAGTCAAGAAGCACTTTGAAGAGCATCTTCATTTGCTGCAGCCACATGAGACCTTGGTTTCAATACCAAGTTGCCACTTCCTGACTGTAACCATTTGCAACTATATCAGAATCTCACAATGTGACACCTGAGAAAAAAACAAGGAAATGCAGCAGGTAAAGCCCCCAACTGGAGGACACTCCCAGCTCTGGGGACTTATTCCTTCACTCATCTCCTGCCAGCAGCAGAAGGAGCCAGTCTGGGCCATGGAAAGACCCTGAGCACAGAGCGGTAACACACTGCCCCTGGAATGGCTGGTCTTTCCCTAGGTTGGTGCTGGTTTCAGGCCCAGGCCTGCCTGATGATTCCTGGGGTGTAGGTAAAAATGACCATGAGTATGTGACTCCTGAGTGTGTGGTAATGAGCTCAAACACCAAAAACTGGGAAATGGTTATACTTCTCTATCCAGGTTGAAACAGCTCACCTGTATCCTGAGTGGTGACAAAAGGGCTTTGGGAACACTGGATGCCTCAGAGGATGGGCAGTGTAGCCTCCAAGAAAAAAAAAAATCAGAGGCTGGTACTAACTAAAGAATATGTGAGGCCAGGTGTGGTGGCTCACACCTGTAATCCCAGCACTTTGGGAGGCTGACGTGGGTGGATCACCTGATGTCAGGAGTTTAAGACCAGCCTGGCCAATATGGTGAAACCTCGTCTCTAATAAAAACGCAAAATAAATTAGCTGGTGATGGTGGCGAGCACCTGTAATCCCAGCTACTCAGAAGGCTGAGGCAGAATTGCTTGAACCCGGGAGGCGGAGTTTGCCGGGAGCCAAGATCGCACCATTGCACTCCAGCCTGGACAACAGAGTGAATCTGTCAAAAAAAAAAAAAAAAAAAAAAAAAAAGGAAGAGGAGGAAGAAAAAAGGAGGAGGAGGAGGAGGAGGAGGAGAACGAGAAGGAGGAGGAGGAGGGGAAGAAGAGAACCTGTGAGGCTCAAACAGGGGAGGGGGAGGGGGTGAGAAGAGGGCACCAAAAGGACGGACATCTAAACTATGCATCTGTGACAAAATGGCTTCCAAATAATTAAACATAGAAAAATCTCTCTTAGGGAAGATAATCCTATTGGATCTACTTGCAAGATTTTTCCAGCCAGCTGCTGACTCTTGCAGTTTCGATTAAAAGCTGTTTAGCAGATGCAAATTCTGAGTCAAAAAATTAGACTCTTTGGCAACCACATGTGATTTTACTTTCCCAGGGGATCCTGGCCACATATGGCCCTGGAAGAGGTGAGAGCTCTTTCTTGGCACACAGCAGAGAGTTTCTCTTCCAGCTTAGCACACAGATGATAGGCATTTTAACATAATTATCAAGGGTGTTGAGCAAGAGGTGTTTTCAATTAATTCAGAAATATGGGGACCCTGAAAATCATAATATATCAGGGAACTCAAACAGCATCTAATACAACTGCTTCTTCTTGCAGAATGGGACACCAAGCCTTAGAAGAAGTTATGCAATTTATCCAAAGTTGCCCAGCAAGGGAGAAGCAGAGTTAGGATCTGGTTTGTGTTTATTTATCACAGAAGCACTTCTCTATTAACTTGGAGGACTGCATTCAATGCCTGTCCCTTTCCTTATAATCATGAGGCTACTGAAGAGATATTTTACCAATGACTTGACAAATTCACCTGGAGATGGCCTTGAAAGGGTCATTCATCCACATGTCTACCTGCTCTTTACTGCAGGACAAAACCAAGACACTCTGAAATAGAACTTCCTCACTCTTCTATTCAAACCTTTCTACTACAGTTGAAGTCGCAGTTCCCCTTGGGTGCTGTCAAAGAGAAACAGAACAGACACTAAATTAAAGGTCAGGGAGACAGGTTTTATTCAGTAAAATTACAGTAGAGGAAGGAACTTAGTATTACCTGAGCTCAGCTCTATCAAAACAAAAGGTGGGAAACTTTATAAATATTGAGGTGTGCTAAAGAAATAGTGCTGAGGGATACTAAGGGTGATGTTCATGTGATTGAATACCTACGTTTGCTAAGTAATGCTGATTGAAGGCAGACTCCTAGTCTCCCACAAAGACTGGGAAACAAGAAGACAATAGATTTATCTTTCTCTTATTTTTATTTTTAATTTTATTAGGGACAGGGTCTTCCTCTGTTCCCTGGGCTGGAGTGCAGTGACCTCACTGTAACCTTGAACTCCTGAGCTCAAGTGATCATCCTGCCTCAGCCTCCTGAGTGGCTAGGACTACAGTCACATGCCACCATGGCTGGTTAATTTTTTAATTCTTTTTGTAGAGACAGATGTCACTATGTTGCCCAGACAGATCTCGAACACCTGGCTTCAAGGGATCCTCCATTCTTGGCCTCCCAAAACACTGGGATTATAGGTGTGAGACACTGCCCCTGGTCATCTATCTTTATTGATGGTTACATTCTACAGTGATGGCTACGAGGTCTTTGCAAAAGACATGGGTTGTAAGAGATACACCACAAAAGGACAGAAGCAGGATTTAAAACTGCAAATTTTTCAAAGTAAATGTTTTAAGAAAAAAAGGTCCAGAGTCTATAGTCAGCTGTTGGAACAAATAGTAAAGTCTTTTGGCAGCATCGAGCTTTCTCAGGCAGGAACTTAAGAATGCTGGGGTTCTCATCCAAGGGACATGGCCTATAACTGTTGGAAACTATGTCAGTGTTAGTTTGTGCTGAGAATCTGCAGTTATCATAGTCAAGATTGAGTCCTAGCAGAAAGGAAGGCTAAGCAGAGCCAGATTCAAGTTTGTTCAAGGATAGAGTCATTATCAGTGCTGATGACACTTCCACTGCTCTGTTAAGAAGTTGATTAAAATATTTTTCCAAATTTCTCACTAAAGTTTAAGCCTATTTCTGTCCATTCCTTACTGTGACTGGAAGTTGGTTCATGTTCTATTTGTTACGACTCTTTGTCTATTTACACTCAGCTTTCTCAAACTGGATTTTAAGTTGTTTGAAGGCAGGGCCCACCCATGTGTTACATCTTTTGAAAATCTTCCATTGTACTAGCAAGTAGCCGACTTGATAATCATTAATTGACCAAAATTGAAGATTATATTCCACTTTCAATCATTCTACCCAACATTCTACAGCAAGCAGGTAGCCTATTTCTGTAACAATCTCTGTGACTGTTTTCCCCTGAACCCTCTTTAATATGAGGGCCAAAATAAGGTTTAGTCACCCATTTCTGTATATTACATAAGTACACTGTCTTCACAAAGATCCCCAGTAATTCAATTCATCGAAGTTTTACTTAACAACATCTATAGGTCCCAGGTGCTGAGGCAAAACGAATCAATAGGTCAAAGATCCTACTCTCAAATAGACTAGATGGAGAGACTGACAAGTAAATAAATGATTCCAGTATTTAGTCAGAAGCTCTGTGACAGAATTGTGGGCACACAAGAAGGACTCTAATTTAGTTTGGGTAGCAAATGGTTAAAGAAAGTCTTCCAGAAAAGACAATATCAGCCTGGGATGGGTTCCCTGGAAGCAGAGCCTAAGAATGGAACTCTTGTATAAGTAATTTATCAGGGGAGAACTCTTAGAAGAAACCTGTACATAAATGAAGGAAGCCAGAAAGAGATGGGGGCAAAGACAGGCAAAGATGTGGCTTCTGTTAAAGTCTAGATGCAGTCTGACTCAAGGGAAGACGTGGAGTGTGGGCTGCACCACAGAGCTGTCCCACCTTGAGTCAAAAAGGCCAGACTTGACTATTCCTCATCAGTCACTCACTGGCTGCAGGTTGCTCCTGGGGGAGAGTACCTAATCTCCTCATTCTGGGAGAGGAGACTCATGTTGACAAAGGGTGAGTATCTGGAGAAGGATGTCACTTGGAGCTGTTAGAAGCCAACACTCACAGATAGCTGGAAGGATAGGTTTGCCTGCCTAGACAGTTAACTATATGGGATATCTGGGAGCGAGTATGGTAGGGCATTCCAGGGCAGAGTTACAGAGGGAAGAGAGAACATGATACATTTTGAAAGATCAAGTGGCTTGCGGTAGATGGGGTAGATTGAATACAGTTTTTTTTTTAAAGGCTATGTGTGTATGGCAGCAGTGAGTATCAGTGGGGAAAGACCCCGTGCACCATCTTAAGTAAGTGATGTCTACCCTTTCCCCACCTTGCAGGAGATAGAACTATAGTCACTGGAGGAACTGAAGTGAGGATGGATGACAGCTCCATCCAGGACACAAAAAGATGACCAGCTGAGGTTAAGTGACATGGAGTGACTCCACCTCACAAGGTTGTATTAATTTCTCCTCTAGTAGTAGGAGATATTTATCAAATCTTCTCAGACCCATTTCTTTAAAGAGGAACTTTATTTGTTCACCTGCAGTCAAATGCTCCAGGAAGCCAACAGTCATCTGCTACTCTTGATTATTTCCACATCCTTTGACTCTCACCAGAGGTCATTAGCTAGTTCTGGCCAGGAATCCATCTTCTTCTAGCCAGACTGGTTGTGTAGGATCTCGAGCTCTGCCTGGTATTTACAAATGGATAAATTGGTATTTTGTTCTGTTTTTCTCTTTTCTTGAGAAGTTGCTTTCTTTTGAAAAGATGGAGGCTGTTGTAACCTCTCCCACCTCCAACCTCTGTGTAACCTCGGTCTTCCACATGTTCTCAAAAATAATAGCTAAGTGTTTTGCAATAGCACTTATAAACTCTTTAAGTCTCCCACTTTGCTGGTTTGAATCTACATATCTTCAAACAATTTTTCTTCTATGGAGTGCAATTTGACACATACTTTTCCACCTATTGAAGGTGATACTTGTCTTCGTCTGTTATTGTGGTTGTTTTATAAATGTAAGTTAATAAAGTTGCATGAAGTAAGAATCTACTCTGAAACTAACACTTAAAGGTGACAAAATATTATAAAAGGCTTTTGTTGCAATAGTGTGTTAGTGTAGATTCAAATGTGATTAGATGTGATCAAACTAATATTGATACATGGTTCAAAGGTATAAACTAGGTTGACAAATACAAAATTAAAATCAGCTTCTAAACTCCACAGATGTCGTGATGACAGTGTATCCTTCAACCAGAATAGTTTTTCATATCCTCAAGAACATTTTGGCTTTCCTTTTTGCCTCCTTGGTATTCCCATGTACTTTTTAGGCTATTGTATGCGTTCATTCACTTATTCTTTTATTCCATAATTATATTTTGCAACTCCTCTTGTGTAACAAACATGATCAGGTGCTGGACATAAAACAGTGGACAAGGCATTCAGAGTCCCAGCTTTCATGGATCTTGCAATTCAGAAGGAGAAACAGACATTGAGCATATCATTTTCATAATAATTACATAATCACAGTTGGACCAGTTTTAAGAAATAAAAATGCAGTAGTTCTCTGATGATCTATTACTGCATAACAAACCATACCCAAATTTAATCTTACAACAATGACAATAGATTGCACAGTATTGAGCATTCAACAGGGACAGCTTATTTCTGCTCTACTTGGCATTAGCTAGCATGGCTCCAAAGCAGGGTAATGGCATCATTTGAAGGAAAACACACTCACCTGTCTGGCAGTTAATGACGGCTGTCAACTGGGACCTCAGCTGGAACTGTCAGATGGAATACATACATGTGGTCTCTCCATGTGGCCTGGGCTTCCCCACAATATGGTGGTTGAGTTCCCAGGTTGTGTATCCTGAGAAGGATTATGACATAAATCGTATACTTTTATGACCTAGACTCAAAGTCACACCGTTCCTGCTGCCCCATTCTAGTCAATATTGCAAATACAATGTAATGCACCATTTCAAAAGAAGGCAAAATAGACACCACCTGTTGATAAGAGAATGACAAAATTTTGGAATAGCATCTAGGGTCAAAAGTATGGCTATGGTGATTTTTTGAAAATACAATTCCTCTCGAGTGTCTGTGAGAAAGCTAAGAAGCTATCAGGAGGAATCAAGAAGGGGTTTTTAAGATGGACCTGGAGAGTGAGTAAGAGGAAGACAGTTAAAAAGGGAAGGGGTCATGCAAAGGAGAGAAATGTTCTAGACAGTGAATCCTGGCTCAGAATGAGCTTGGCTATAGGAAGAACTGAAAGGAAGTCAGTGTGGTTGCAACATTCATAATAAAACAAATGAGAAAAGGTTCATAATAAAACAGTTGCAGCAATTTGAAAGTGATTTGTAGGGACCCTCCAGGTACCATCAGGTAATGTCATGCATAACCAACATACACCTAGTCTCTTGGCTACCTCTGCTTGCATAACAAACTATTTCAAACTTACTGGCATACAAGAGCAACATCATTTATTATTATTTTCTTTCATAGATCTTGAGGTTGTCTGGGCTCAGCCAGACAGCTTTCACTTGGGTCCTCTCACATTGCTGTAGTCAGCTGGTGGCTGGGGCTGGGGTGACCACAAAGCCTTCCTCACTCACATGTTTGGTAGCTGGACTGTGAACACTCAAATAGCTGGAGCTAGACCAGCTGTTGCTGTGAATGCATCTCTTACTCCCACTCTGTCACTCTCTGGTCTTTCCATGTGGTACCTCCAGCACAGCAGCTCTAGAGCAGTCAAAGTTCTTAGAGAGTGACTGATGACTCCCAGTACAATTGTCCCAAGAAAACTCAGGAGAAGTTGCATGACCTTTTCTGAACTAGACTTGAAAATCAAGCAGTGGATCACTTCCGTCACGTACTATTCACTCAGGTGTTCACAAAAGCCTTGTCAAGGGGAAGGGACATAGTTTTTTTTTGTTTTTTTGTTTTTTGCTTTTGAGATGAAGTTTTGTTCTTTTTGCCCACGTTGGAGTGCAATAGCACTATCTCTGCTAATGGCAAGCTCTGCCTCCCAGTTTCAAGTGATTCTCCTGCCTCAGCTTATTCAGTAGCTGGGATTACAGGTGCTTGCCACCATGCCCAGCTAATTTTGTGTTTTAGTAGAGGTGAGGTTTCATCATGTTGACCAGGCTGGTAACAAACTCCTGGCATGAGGTGATCCATTTGTTTTGACATCCCAAAGTGCTGAGATTACAGACATGAGCCACCATGACTACCTAGGACATAGACGTTTTGATGATAGGAGCGTCAAAGAATTTGCAGACATGTTTTAAAACTACCACACTTAGGGTGACCATATAACTCACTGTCCAAAGCAAGATACTTTTGAGAGTTAAGGTGGGCATTTTTCAGGCATGAGCTAGGACTGTCCAAGACATTGTGGTCACCCCGCTTTCATGTCCACACAACAGACAGCATAAGCTCTCTTACATTCTTTTGTCTTTCTGACATTCATTATGTCATTTTAAAATATATCCTTTACTCATTGAAACTGGTTTTAAATTTCATTTTCTGTTTCTTGATTATTGCTTTTACATGATTGCTGTTATGATGTCACCTTTTCATAATGAATCTTAACTTGAGAGATACAAATCTTGCCCTACAATATCTTTCATGCAAGCTGGGACAGCTGCTGGCACTGTGGATATAAGTACTTGGGATGCCTTCTCACTTAGAGGAGAGAACCCCAAGCAATGGGAGAATTTGCTTCAAGAAATGCTTTTCAAATTCTTGCTTTTTGGTGAAGTGGTATAAATACACACACACACACACACACACACACACACACACACACATATGCAGTGATGACTTATCAGTTGAAATCAAATCCTTCATCCCACAAAAAAAGTGTTTTTATAAGAAGTGGGAGTTTTTTTCTTTCCCAAAAGGTAGACTGCAAAATATTTGGTGCTTCTCTTTTCTGAATAAAGTATTCCATTTCAGTGGAAATTGACAGTTTCAGCCTGGAGCCAATGACATTTTATTTTCAGAGCTGTGCTTGGTACCCCCATTATCCAAGGTATTGATTTTGCCAACAACCCTAAGGGGAGTTCAGCCATCAGACCATTTCACACCAACACATCCTCCTCTTCCTCACTTCTGTTTGACCAGCTATTAACCTTCTGTAGACCTTGGAGCAGAATGAATGCTAAGAGAGAGCATTTGGAGACACTATCCAGTTGTAAAAAAGCGTGGCAAATTTATTGTTTTTCAAGAGCCCACACAGTCAATCCATATCTCCTGACCCAGGTGCTCCACTCAGATGTCTATTATTTTCACACTCTCCTCCAGAAAACATTCTTTCTGTTGCGTCTTTCCTAAGACTATAACACTGAGAGAAAGCAATGTGATTCATTTCTGATCCATGAAAGCAAACATCCCATTCCATTCCATTTGTATTCTTAGAAGCATTCACAAGTGTCTCCTTGCTAGAAAACAAAAACACAAAACTTGTACTCATTTCTGTTCCAGACTGAAATATGTAGGAAACGTTTATAGGTCTTGGACTATAGTCTGGCTTTTGTGAATGAAGAAGATTTTTAAGAGAGATACAACAAGAGAGTTAAAACTAGGAAAACAGTTTTAAAAATGTGAGTTGAAAACAGTAGCATCCAACAGCCGCTCAGATCAAGAGTGGAACTGGACTCAGTGTGACCAACTGCTATGGACTGAACTAAACTACATATCTTGAAGCCCTAACCCCTGATGTAATGGTATTATGATACAGGGCCTTTGTAAGATGATGAGGTTTAGATGAGGTCATAAGAATGAGGCCCTCATGATGAAATTAGTGCCCTTGTAAGAAGAGGCACTATATACCAGATCTCTCTCTCTCTCCCCACATACCGCACTGTCCAGCACATAAGGACACAACAAAAAGGCATCTGTTTACAAGCCAGAAGGAGAAACCTCACAAGAACTCAATTATGATGGCACCTTGATCTTGGACCTCCAGTGTCAAAAGCCGTGAGAAAATAAGTATCTGCTGTTTATGCCACACAGTTTATGATATTATGTTGTGGCATCCTGAGCTGGCTGAGACATCAATGGTCCCAGTTTTCCCAGAACTGAGTGGGGATCCTGGGATGTGAAACTTCCAGTTTTGTAATCTACAAAGTGCTTGGGGCACTGGGGCAAGTTGGATCGTAAAGTCTATCCCTGCTGCCTTGCCTCAAAGAGCCAAGGTCTACCCTGGAACAGGAAGAGGGGTAAAGATGCCTCAGCCAGGTCTGGAGGTGAAAGCACAAAGCCAGAGGGTCTGCTAGGAATTTAGACTTCTAGGTTCAGAGTTGCTAAGGAGGATGAGGGACAAAAGGCTCACAGTGATTAAGGCGGACATTATTGTTAACAGTACAAAAATATTAAGGCAAAACCCCAATCTACAATAAAGTAACCATTTAACTTTGTAAAACAAACAAATTCCACCTGCACTTCTGAAGTCTCTTTCAGGTCCTTCCCAGTGAGATTCCTTGGGAGTTATGGGTGGTCTGGGCTTCTAGTTAAATCCTGGGCTTCATTCCTGTTCCTCTCACAGGCTCTATACTTCTCTCTCCATCCATCTCAGTGATAGGTCATTAATTGTTCAAGCTTCCTTTTTATCCTCCCTGACCCTCCGGAACCCCACATGGCTTCACACTAAAAGAACAAGTTCCTTGTGCTGCCTTGCACTGAAACACCTGGCAGGTAGTGGGGGTGGGAAATGGGGGATGGGCAGTTAATAGCCTCATGGAGTCTCCTCTCCAGGTCTGTCTTCAAGAAAAAAAATATACAGGAGTTGGGATAAAGGCAAAAAGATGCATGACTTTCACTGTCAAACCTGTGTACGTGTCATTCAACTTTCTAGTAGAATTATTATTTATTCTTGAGTCATGGTTTTACAGCTCTCAAGGGTTAGCTGTTTTTTAAAAACCACTAAGATACAAAGAGTTTTTATCCAATAAAGTGCAAATACTTTTTTGTCCTACAGAAATAAAAATGAATTCTCTTTAGCAGAGAAGACAGTCCTAAAGTTTACAGTTTTATTGCCCTGAAGAAAAACAGTTTTGTATTTAACTACGAGATCTTATTCTACATTTTTTTTCTTTTACTAACCACGTGTACATCTGTTTTTGTTATATACTTTGTTCTCCCATTAATGAGTTAAAATAAAACTTTGACATGGACTCATTATGTATTTGTATAAGAATCATACTTTTTAAAAAAATATTTTGGAAATTTGATGTTTTGGAGTTCCTCCAACTTCACATGCATTTTTCTTTAGCTTTGAACCCACAATGATGCAGTTCTAAGTCACAAGTCCTCTTCATCCTTGTGCCCCATAAACAGAAAGAACCTAGCCCTCCATCAGGGCTGTGCAGAGTGTTGAGTGCTGAAAGGCACCTTTGGGTAAACGTTCCTTTAAAAGAGGAGTTACAGGTCAGGTGCAGTGGCTCACACCTGTAATCCCAGCACTTTGGGATGCTGAGGAGGGTGGATCATTTGAGGCCAGGAGTTTGAGACCAGCCTGGCCAACATGGTGAAACCCTGTCTCTACTAAAAATATAAAAATTAGCTAGGCATAATAGTGAAGGCCTGTAATCTCAGCTACTCAGGAAATGGAGGCAGGAGAATCACTTGAGCCTGGGAGGTGGAGGTTGTAGTGAGCAGAGATTGCACCATTGCACTCCAGCCTAGGCGAAACAGTGTGAATCCCTCTCAAAAAAAAACAAACAAAAAAGGAATTACTCATTGGCAGAGTTATACATAATAGCAAAATTTGAACAATAAAATGTACAGAAATAGAAAAGAGAAAATTATGGTACATCAGCAGTTAATATTACACAGCGATAAGCATAATTTCATGAAGACTATTGCAGCAACATGGCAAATATTCAAGCTAACCTGTCGTGAAAAAAGCAGTATGTAAAATAAGAACTGGAAGGAAAACAAACATGAAAATATCTGTTATGAAACTTTATTGGTTTTTATCCAAGTTATATTTAACATGGTTTTGTACTTTCAAAGAACAAAAAAGTAAAAGAGAAAGTTTAAAACAGAGGAAACAGAAAATTCATGTGATATGGATATTCCATGAATAGTTATGACTGACATGGTCATGAAATTCTAGTTGAAAATTTTGTCAGTAACTGTCCTGAAATCTCCCAAAACTCCCCCATTCTATCACTCCTAACCTCTGAAAACTTAGGAGCTCTGAGACCACTAACAACTCTGTCATCCTATATCACCACCATAAGGAAAGATCAAGTCCTGTGACAATGGATGGAGCTTGACAGGATAGGACTTGAGGGGTAGGCTTTCACCCCTCCAGTGTGAGGACACGCAAAACCCTAACTCTCAGACCCATGGACAGGGATATGAGCAGCTCCGTCACCGAACCCTGGGAGGGCTCTCACATCCCCTTTGTGGCTTTCAAGTTCTAGCTACGCATCCCTGCCTTCATAGCCCTGCCCCTGGTACCAAACATTCTACCTGCTTTACCCAAATTCACCCGTGGGCCAGGCAAACTGAATATTCAGCCACCAGACCCCAAACTGGGACCTCATGGCTCTTACCCTTTGTCCACCCTGCTTTCCCTCTACTCAGGGCATCCAAGCCTGACCACAGAGTCCCCTTCCTGACCATGGCCTAGTTGTCCTTTTAAGCACAGACCTTTCCCTTCCTGCCCTCTTGGAGAAAACCACAAAGACAAATCAGGAGTCAGCTTTGTTCCCAGGGGAATGTTTTCATCCTGCTCCCACTTCTTGAAGCTCTTTGGCCCGGAGTACAGGTAATGAAGCATTTATGAGGTTTTCCAGAAGTATACAGGCACCAGGACCAAGTACCTACCAGCTCCAGCCTCAGTTGGAGTTGCTTTTGTTTCTCTGACAGCTGGTGTTCATTAACTGGCTCATCTAAGTGTGTGTATTTACAAACAGATTTACTGATATTCCTTAAAAAACTGTTTCCTTCTGAGTACCAGACTGAGACTCTGTTCAGTGAGTCAGAGTCATATGTTGCTTTATACATTGGTATATTCTTTGTTATGTTCTAAGCACAGATCCTAAGCATAAGCTTCTGATGGGCAGGGAAGTGGGTGACATTTCTTTATAGACCAGCAGCTAACATAGTGCCCTGTATAGAATAAGTACCTGTTGGCAAAGTGGAAATGACCCATATGTTCATCAATAGAAGAATGGATAGAAAAATTGTGGTTTGTTTGTACAATGGGATACTCAGTAATAAAAAAGAATGGACCACTGATATGCAAGAACATGAATGAATCTCAAAAAGATTTCATTGAACAAAAGAAGCCAGACATAAAAGGGTGCATATTACGTAATTTTGTTTGTATGAAGCCCTAGAACCGCCAATAGTCATCTATATGATAGAGGTATATTATAGGCTGAAAGTTGGTGTGTCCCTCCCCAAATTCCTATGTTGAAGCCCTAACCCCTGTGTAGAAGTTTATTTGGAAATGGGGCCTCCAAGGAAGGAATTAAGGTTAAATGAGGCCCTGATATGATTAGCATGCTTATAAAAAGAGACACCTGGCTGAGTGCGGTGGCGAACACCTGTAATCCCATCACTTTGGCAGGCTGAGGTGGGCAGATCACAAGGTCAAGAGATTGAGACCATCCTGGCCAATATGGTGAAACCCTGTCTCTACTAATAATACAAAAATTAGCTGAGTGTGGCAGTGTGCATCTGTAATCCCAGGTACTTGGCATGCTTAGGCAGGAGAGTTGCTTGAACACGTGAGGTGGAGATTACAGCTGGCTGAGATCGTGCCACTATACTCCAGCCTGGGAAAGAGAGCAGGACTCCATTTCCAAAGAAAAAGAAAAAAAAAAAAGACACAAAGACACCTGAGAGCTGACTCTTTCTCTTTCTACTAACATGTACTAAGGAGAGTAATGAGAAGACAAAGGGTGAAGGTAGCCATCTACCTGCCAGAAGAGAGGCCTCACCAGAAACTGGATGGGCCAGAACTTTGATCTTGGACTTCTAGCATTCAGAACTATGAAAACTAAATTTCTGTTGGTAAAAACCACCTAGTCTATGGTATTTTATTATGGCAACATGAGGAGACTACGATCAGAATCAGAATAGTGGTGTCTTAGTTCAGGCTCCTATAGTAAAAATACCACAGACTGAGTGGCTTTAAAAATGAACATTTATTTCTCACAGTTCTGGAGGCTGAGAAGATAAGATAAGTTCAAGATAAAGGTACTAGCACACCCAGTACCTGAGTGGGGGTGTTCTCTCCTTCTGGTTTGCAGATGGCAATTTTCCTGTTTAATCCTCACACAACAGAGAGAGATGGAGAGAGAGAGAGAATGTAAGCATGAGCCCATGTGGTCTGGTTTTGTTTCTCTTCCTTGAAGGGCACTAATTCCATCCTGGGACATTCCATCTTCATGACCTCATCTAAATTTAATCACCTCACAAAGGCCACTTTTCCAAATACCATCACACTGGGGATGAAGTTTCAAAATACAAATTGTGGAGGCATACAAATAGTCCATAGCAAGTGGTTACACTAAGGGAAATGTTAATGATTGGAAAGGGAAATTTCTAGGAGGAAAGAAATATTCTGCAACTTGATAGGATGGTGGTCACATGGATATTTACACACACACACACACACACACACATATATGTGTGTCTGGTTTGCCACCTGCAAACTCAGTGTATATGTTGAGCTGTACACTTAAGATGTGTGCCTTTTACTATATATGAATTACACCTCAGTAAAGAACTGAAAAACTTTTGTTGGCAAGAATTTTTTCTCCATTGTGACTCATACCTCCCTAACTGATCAATTTGGGATAAAGATTTAGGAAGCACCCACTGTGTACAGATTCTAGCAGTAATCACAGGTATAGCAAGTGGGGAGAAAACAGCAGCAGCCTTGGTCCCTAGTTCTCAAGGAGCTCCACAGATGACAATATCTCAACTTTCTTAAGTCATAGCTGCTGAGTCAGATGCTAACAGCTCATTAAGAGATTTCTTGATACTTGAGAAGCCCCATTAACCCTGTCATGCTTCCACTGAGGCAACTATTGCCTGGTTCCTTTGAGAACCAGTCAGACCCTGGGTGGGTTCAGTTGCTGGAAAACACCACCAGGAAAAACAAAAAGGACATGGAAAAGCCAGTGTGGAAAGTATTAATGACATTTTAAATTATGCAGTTCTGACCTTGAGTACTCTCTACATCCAAGCAGAAGAAGGTGAAAAACAATTTATTCCCACATTTCAGCAGTTGACTCTTCTGCATTGTGCAGTGTTCATGGAGTTGTTAAAAACCTGGGACAAAAATGAAAAATTTTCTTCAAAAAATTGGCTCCCAATTCCTTCTTTCCAAGACTTAGGCAATGCCAATGTGATGTGGTCAGACACCACCTCAGAAGCATTGTAAATTTGGGATAAGATCTACAAGTTTCTTCCCAGGGAGAAACGTGTTCATTTCCTTTGGTGATACCAGCCTCTTTGCAATTAAAACAAAAAACAAACAAACTCAGAAATTTGCTTTTTAAAAATTACTATATTCTGGAAAAGGCAAACATGCAGCATGCATGCCATTATCTTTTCTCTTGGGTCCTTAGCAGACATTGTTAATTGATCACAGCATTGTTAATTACTGAGCCCAGTTTCAGAATCAGTGATGTGTTGATCTGACTGTTACTAGCTTTTGAGAGTCAGTCGTTAAATTTTATTACTAGCCAATTGTTAAACATGCCCATTATTAAAAATTAAATTATATGAACTTATAATGAATTACACTGAAAGCAAAGGTAATGGATACTCACAATTCATCATTTCCTAATTATTTTATCACATTTTACTATTACCTATGGTCCTGAGGTTATTTACATCTATAGAATCTGGAAATACTACATACTGATGCCCTACTCTATGTCTCTTCCCAAGTCTATTTAGTGATATGGTCCTGGTAGCTTGAAATAGGCTGCAATGACACACTGTTTTACATCACAGAAATTGGTAAATGCTACAAGTCAAAGTATCCCTTTACCTGTACTGAGAACCAGTTGTTAAACATTTACCAGCACACTACTGTGTCAGATGACAAGAGACCCTGAAGAAAGGAAAGCATGCCAACCCAAACCATGCTTCCTGAGATGGGGGAAGGAGTATTGATCATTATGCCTTTCCAAACAAGACTGGGCATGGAAAAGTGTGCTGCTGAGCACTAAATCCAGCAATGCCTGAAGCCAAACTGCTGTACATTTTACCACTGTGAGACTTATCTACAGGTACTGTTTTCTAACATTCACAAAGACACCAAAAGGACTAGAATCTTGGCACTGGAGGGGACAGGTAATTGTCTTCTCTGGAGTCTTCTGGAAGGGTGCCTGGAGAAGGAGTCAGCCAATAACAACCAGCCAAGGTCAGTCACAATCAGAAGCAAACATGGGGCATTGAAGATGGAGGGTCTGGACAGAGGGGTGCAGCAGAGTGGCCACCAGACCTGAGCTGGAGGGGGGCAGGCAGTGGGTGAGACTCCAGAGGTGATCTGGAGGTTCTCCCCAGGGAACTTGGCCTGGCTGCTTGGAGTGGCAGAGGCTAAAAGACAGACAGACAGCAGGACCAGGGTCCAAAGACCATGCTCCCAGAAATGGTAATGGAGATCCTTTTCTCTCAATTTCAGGCAGTGAAACACATGAAGGGGAAAGTCCCCACTATCTGGGCCAAACTGGGGAATTGTAGGCAGAAACTTGCGGCCCGAAGCTCTCCCTCCAGGATCAGAAACTCCAAGTTTTTCCCTTCTCAGTTTCTTCTTCTCTCTCTCTCTCTCATTTTTAAACTTAAAATCCACCACTACTGTAAACTATTCAAGCCTAATCTTCACCACGTTCCTCTATGAATTTTGCCTAAAATGCATATTTGGTGGCTACACCTTTTGGAAATGTGATCAAGAGGTTTGGGAGCTAGGAACACACATTGGCCAGGCTTGTGAGCCCCTGAGATACAATCTCTTCATTTTAATGTTGGTTTTTCTTCAATGGCACCCCTGGTAAGGGCAGCAGAAGCCAATTTATTGAGATTGAATGGAGGTGGACTGGTAGCTTTGGGGCTGTGGTAGCAGGCAGGACAGGCTGCACAATTTGCAGGGCTCAGTGTCAAATGAAAATGTGGGCCCATTATTCAAAAATTACTAAGGACTTCAAGGCAGTGACTGCAGAGCATTAAACCAAGCAGGGACGCTTCTGAGCTCAGATTCTGTATGTGACTGTACAGGTCACACACCCATGAGACTGGTCCTGGTAGCCAGTCACCAGCTGTCTGTAGGGATCTTGCATTATTGGACTATTTATAAATCAAGGGCTGCCCACCTGATTTTCATGGACCAAGGCTGCAGGGAAAGGCAGGGAGTCTTACTGGCCCTGTCCTGACTTGGAAGGAGAGTCACAGTCCTGGGGGACCTGATAGAGCAGATCTTCAGGGGTTAGGGAAACTTCACTTTCTCCCAGGGCCCAGAGGCTCCAGAGCTTTGGCTGGATCCCTGTTTGGATCTGGAATGGATACAGAAATGGCTCAGTGAGGTAGGAACAGAAGTGAAGGAAGACGACTCCAAATTTGGTAACTCAGCTACATGGGAGACCACAAGCTGACCAGGTCAACCTCCACAGAGATCACAATCCCACGCTGCCTCCGAAACTGCCCTGAGTGTCTCAGGCATGACTCTTTCTCATTAGTCAAGTCACCCCTTTTCGCTCTGATCTTGTCCTGAGAAAACAAACAAACAAACAAAACAACAATTAAACAAAAGTAATAGCATGATCAACTCATCACAGTTTACCTGGGAGTTTCCTGGTTTTAGCGTCAAAACCCCTATGATCTGGCAAGCCTGGCAAACAAGGATGGCCGGTCACTCTAGAAACCAGTCACTGCAAATGTCCACAGGAGGCCTCCTTTTGAAAAGGCTGGAGTCATTCCTGTGGCCAGGCATCTCCCAAGGTTAATTGGCCAAGATCCAACAATTGGATGCAGAGGTGTAGCTCCATCAGCATCTCTAGGTACATTTTTCTCGGCACATCCGTCACCATCATGTATAGCAAAGGCATCTTACTAACTGTGACTGTAGCTAGTGATTGGTAACAGCTGCTTTGGGTTTTTCCCACCTGAAAACCCCATCCATGCCCTGGGCAGTGGTTCTCATTTCTGGCTGCGCATTAGAATCCCATAGGAGGCCAGGCTTTGTTGTTCAAAACTCCTATATTATTCTGACAAACACTCAGAGGTAAAGATCCACTACCCTAGGGTTTAGAAAAGTGGACATTTACTGCCTTTTTACCCAAAACAGCATTGTCAGTTCATTCAGGCCCTGCCCAGGATCTCCTTCATCTCCTTCAGCCCACCTCAGTGTAAGTGCAGTGTAGGCTTGTATGCAGGCATAAATCCTAGGTTAAGCAAGTTTGCTTTTCTTTCTTTTTCCTTTTTTTTTTTTTTTTTTTAAGAGACAGGATCTCATTATGTTGCCCAGAGTGGTCTGGAATTCCCGGACCCAACTGAGTCTGCTATCTTGGCCTCTCAAGTAGTTGAAATTATAGACATGCACCATGGCAGCTGGCTAAAGTAAGGTTTTTAAACCCTAAAAGAATATCAGCCCTGTTCTATTTTCTTGATTATCAAACATTTGGCACTGTTTTTGAAGATTAAATTAGATATTTTCTCTCCAGATTCTTGACATTTAAAGACTAAATGTCTAAATGTCTTTAGTTTAAAGACTAAAACTCTGAAGGTTCCTGGTTTCAGAGACAATAGCCATAAGGCTCTACTGACTGTCCAGTTGGAATGTTCTTGCTCTGCGGATACTGTTAGTCTGATGACTAACCCATGTTCCTTCCTTTGCACTGGCTGCTAGGAAGCTCAGGGTCAATTTGTAGCTCACTTCCTGGAATTGTACGGACTTTACAACGTATACTTACTTTGCTAACTTTACTTCTGTTTTATCTTACTTCTGAGCCTACTTTTCCTTCAACCTCGTGTACTTAGCTATTTATTTAGTCTCATTGATTTGAATGTATACACCAGCTGCCACAAATCCTTTTTGAAGTGAAGGGAATAATAAATATACAAATAAAATGCAAATGGTATCACTATTATTAGGAAGAGGCAGAGCTTCTGGTTTTTGATGCAAAGCTACCTCTTCAGGATGCAACGCTTTTCTCCTTGACTCATGCAGAAAAAGCACTAATGCCCACCTAGGAAGCGACTTTCAGCCTTGTCTCTGACACTGTCTTCTGGCCTCTTTACACAGTTGTGGTAGACTCTTGCCTTCAACAGCTATTATCCTCCCCAATCAAGGCTGCACTTTTCTCTTCTGGTTTACAAGCTTAACTCCATACTCTAGGAGAATGATTTCACTGCTGGGGTGGAGTGCTGCTACAGTTGTTCCAATTAATTTATTTGATTTATTTGCAGGGTTATGAGAATGGCTTTTAAAATCAATATGCACATATAATTTAAAACTTAAATCAATATTCTTAACCAGGAGCATGGGCATTTTTAACTGGAATGCAGGATAGTCTTAAATGCCTGAAATTATGGCTCTTTGTGATTGTAACTTGGTTCTCCATGGGTTTTATTTGCAGATGCCAGGAACTTGGTTATTCCAAGATCTCTCTTGTGAAGAAAGCAAGGAAGCTGTGTAGGTTTTTGAGATGTCTTCACTTTCTTCCAGCTGCATGACTATTCAGAAATTCTGTACAAACGGCTAAGGGAAACTCTCCATAGTATAAGCAACATTTACAATTCAATCCATGGACTGAATGCCCACTTTCCATCACAGAATTCTAGTGCTAAAAATTATCTAGGGGAATATCTAATGCAGCCTTTTCCTTTTATAAATAAATAAGCTTAAGGGACTTGTCCAGGATCCTCACAAGGAATGAGTGGCGGAGTTTGGACTGGGACCCAATCCCTCTCACAACTCTGACCAACACAGAATCAGGTGCATAAACTTCAATTGTAGTCTCCTAAGACAAACTTACCAGGAGTTTCCTCCAGTCCCACTCTACTTCCAATCTACTTCATATATTCAAGGTACCCTCATGAACCCTTCTATGCTCCAAATGATTTGAATATACAGCTTTCATCTTTCTAAAACTATAATTGAATATGAGGCCTAACTGAAGACTCCTGTGGGCATCAAGAGCTCTGTATAGGGTAACCCAGCCCTTCCTCCTCTCTCAAGTCAGGGAACACCTATATTCTGGTCAGCCAGACACCTCACTTATTAGCAAACCACTGTTGTCAGGAGTTGTCCCTAGCCTTGCACATTATCTCTTTCAGCGACCATCTCACATTTCCAAGGAGATTACACATGGTTTTCAAAAGTATCCTTTAGAGACAGTCCTACCCTTGCAAAGTGGGACACAGTACAAAGAACATTCAGTGAGTAAAACCCAGCCCAGGGAGTTTGGGGACTGTTGTCCTCCTTGTATTCCTGAGACTGGAATTTTCTACAACATCTCATCCCTCCCCTTCAAAGTACTCCACGAGTTTAGGGAGAGGTGTTTGGTAAGTTGACAGCATCTTGATCATACCAGAGACTTAAATGTCAGACTAAAGGTATTTTATAGTCTTTCCCAGAAGAGTAAGATTTGAGTGCTCATCAATTCATCTCCTTCCTAACTACTTGGATTTTACAATATAAATGTTCACAGATTAGCTGTTTCTAATACCTCCCCATCTCAAATGGTAGATAAAAGTGGCAGCACTCAGGCCCCATCAAGCTGCCAAGAAGTCATGAGCTATAGACATGTGACGCATTGTTTGGGTGTTCAAGATTATAGTAATGCTGGCTTGAGTTTGTTTGACACATCCACCCTGCTGTCTCTGGCTCTGATCCAGCCTACAGAAGGGAAGCAGATTTTTTAAATGATGGTAAACAATGAGGTTACAGCCCAGAAGAGCCAAGCCCACCTGGCCCCAGCCAAGAAAACACATTCTTAATGGTTACAGGAGCCCTATGGTTTTCTCTGACTTAAGAAATCATGACTGGTAGGACCAACCAGCCTGGGACTAACAAATTAGGATACCCATTTAAGAGCAGTTGCATGGAAGTGAAGAATTCTCATGAGTCCCCGGATCAGTACCCTAGGCTCTAATCTCTAACCCCTAATGCAGTACCTAGCACATAGCAGGTGACCAGTAACCCCAGTTGTCTGCCTCCCTGGGCTGTAATTCCAGAACCCAACACAGCACCTGCAACGTAACTGGTAGTCAATAAATGTTGGGTGAATTATTCATTCATATATTTGTAAATGGATGGATAGATGCATGGAAGGATAAATGGATGATTTGATGAATGTTGTTAAACCTGTACTTAAAACAATCAAGTCAAAAAACTGGACTCGGCTCCTTGAAAAGCAATTCCTTCATGGGTTGAAATCTTACTCTTACTCTTATTGGCATAAAATTCTCCCACTGATTGAACCAAAAATCTACCATATAGTATCTTGCCATGGGCAGTTCTAGTTTTCTCCTCTCTTTCTGCTCTTTCTGGAGAGAGCTTTCAAAGGCAAGACAGACCCTTTCTGCATTCTTATTCTCTTCATTATCATTGGAAACTAGTAAGAAACACCAAATTATTTTCAGTTGCAGAATCACAGTGGTAAACGTTAAGAAATCAAGAAGCCTTTATTTCCTCTAAGTCTCCACCTGCTCTGGTTTTCCCATTCATAGGTGGAATGATTTTTTTGGAGAATCATAGGTCTGGGATCCTTGTTCCCTGTGATATAGAGCAGGCATCTCTATATCAGGATGGAAGCCACAGAACACTGAACCCCGTGGACACTTCAGTAACTTGGTAGTTTGTCAACTAACTAGGCCAAGCTACATTTTCAAGGATTCTCTTTCTTATATGATTTTAGTTCGAGTGGGTGCATTTTCCACAGTTTAGATATTTGAAGGGATCCCTTAAATTCTACAGGATGAACTCACATAAGGCTTTTATTTTAAGGCAACATGGAATGAAAGAGAATGCAGGGAAGTAGTGTAGGTCTGTGAGGCATTCAGCAGCATAAGGTTTGTGCAAAAGGACCCTATCTTTGTGCACACAGACCATCCTGAATCTCTGGATTGAACTGCCAAGATCTGCACTAGGAATCTTGGCTTCAGGAGAACCCACTGCAAAGAGCGCTGTGGCTCTGTAAATAGGCAAGTCAGGCTGCTCAAACTAGTAAGGCAAACTAGTTATCAATAAAGGAGATAAAACCAGAGATGTCCTGGCGAGTGTTGGAACTTAAATTAGTACATCCCATGTACCACTGCCCTTGTCTTGGTCAGAAGCAAAAAATCAAACATTGAAGTATCCCCAGAAATAAAAATAGAGCTTTGCCAGTGATATGGTTTGGCTCTGTGACTCCACCCAAATCTCATGTTGAATTGTAATTGCCAGTGTTGGAGTTAGGGCCAGGTGGGATGTAATTGGATCATGGGGTGGTTTCTAATGGTTTACCACCACCCCCACTAGTGCTGTCTTATGGTACAGTTCTCATGAGATCTAGTTGTTTGAAAGTCTCTCTCTCTTTCTCTCTCTGTCTCTCTCCTCCTCTCTTTCTCTCCCTGCCTCCCTCCCTTCCCCTTCCCTCCCTTCCCCTCTTCTTCTCCTCCTCTCCTCTCCTCTTCTGTCTCTGTCTCTGTCCCTCTCTCTCCCTCTCGTGTTTTGCCTTCTGCCATGAAATATGAAACCTGTGAACAATGAGGATCAACTGTACTGCAGAGACTGCTTCTAGGGGACCTCCAATGAGGACATCATTAGAAGTGCTTTCTCTTCAAATACTTCAGTATTTGTAACTCAGAAATATATAAAACTGGGAAGAAATATAACACAGTAGTTTTCAGGGTTTACCCTATAGGTAGCAGAGATAATGGATCTCTGAGAGAGAGAAAACAAATGAAGCAAGTCCTGTGATTTACCCATTGTATTGCCTGGAGGCTGTTACAAGACTATAGTGCAGGAAGAAGGAAATCAGGTAGAACTAAGTGATCCCCTTAGCTGAAGAGACAGAGCTGAAAGTCTGGGGAGGCCAAGGAAGTTACAGTTTGCAGGACAGAGTTCTGAAGAGTAGACAGCTACACTCAGGGAGACCTCCAGTGATTTGCAGAGTCTTCATATGCGTTCTGATCAGAGCAAGCATGTGAAGTAACAACTCAATGTGTGTTCTGGGGAATGACCCATGTGAAAGGAGCAGAGGGAATCATCCTAAGAGCTCACAGATAATAAGGAATAGTTAGTGTTTCCACCAGTCAAAGTAGAGAACCCTGTACTTCATAGGGCATCAGATGGAGTACTCAGAATTGTCTTACTTCAGTGTTGGTGAAAAAATTGACCCTCAACTGAAGACTGCTAAAAAAACAAACTATTTTACAGTAAGTTAACTATATTCTAGAATGAAACTCAACAATATTTATAGGAAAACAAAAATTTCCAACAATTACCAAGGTGAAATTTATGAGGTCTGACATCAAATTAAAAATTTAAGGCATGCTAGAAGTGGAAAAGATGACCCATAATGAGGAGAACAATTACTAGAAGCAGACCAAGAAATGATGCAGATGATGCAATTGGTAAACAAGGACATTTTGACTATTATTATATTCTCCACATGTTGCAAAAAGTAGAGACATTGAGCATGTTAAATAGAGACATGGAAAATATATAAGAAATTCAAATAGAACATCTAGAGATAAAGTTAGAATGTCTGAGATGAAAAATACACTGGATGGCATTAATAGCAAATTAGATACTACAGAAGAAGAGATTAGTTGAATTGAAGACATACAATAAAAACTTGAAGATGAATTCAAAGAAGAAAAAAGTAACATAAGTCAGGACTTTAGAGTGTGGTTTCTCATGGCACATCATTTGGGTATGTCACTGGAAATTTACTGATAATTTCTAGAATTTGTGGACTGTGGGAGAAAACAGAAGGGAAAGCTCCACAAAGGGCTAAGTTTTCTAGATACAGTGTGAAGCAGAAGAATAAGGCTCCTGCCCAGTCTCTGGCTCCAGATGTCTCCAACACACTCTAACTTTCCTCTTTCAGGCCTTAGAGAGTTGGTGGGTAGCTGCTTCTCCCTGTTATATTTTAATAATATATATTTAATTGACAAATAAGAATTGTATGTATACAATGTGATAATTTGATATACATACACATTGTCTAACAATTACCACAATCAAATTAATTAAAATGTCCATCACCATTCATAATTATTTGTATGGTGTATGTGTCTGTGTGTGTGTGACACTTAAAACTTGATCTTTACTACAATTTCAAGTAAACAATACAGTATTACTAACTATAGACATCATGCCATACATTCAATCCCCAGAACATGTTCATCTTAAAACTGAAAGTTAGAATCCTTGATCAACATCTCCCCATTTCGCCCCACCTGATGCCCCTGGCAACGATTATTCTACCCTCTGCTTCTATGAGTTTGATTTTTTAAGATGAGACCACACACTTTTGAAGGATCTTACTCTGAGGAAATAGGAAAGGATGGCTATGAAGTTTCCTGTCTCCTCAGTTTTTTGCCTAATTTTTGTCCTCCTATAAATATAGTTTCTTTCTGTTTTAAGACTTGCTACTCTTAAAACAGAATAACAAAATAAAGAAGAAATAAATGTTTTAAATGTTACACTAAATTTTTATAGCTCTTGTGTCTTTGAAAAACAATTAGGGCCGGGCGCGGTGGCTCAAGCCTGTAATCCCAGCACTTTGGGAGGCCGAGGCGGGCGGATCACAAGGTCAGGAGATCGAGACCACAGTGAAACCCCGTCTCTACTAAAAATACAAAAAATTAGCCGGGCGCGGTGGCGGGCGCCTGTAGTCCCAGCTACTCAGGAGGCTGAGGCAGGAGAATGGCGGGAACCTGGGAGGCGGAGCTTGCAGTGAGCCGAGATCGCGCCACTGCACTCCAGCCTGGGCAACAGCGTGAGACTCCGTCTCAAAAAAAAAAAAAAAAAAAAAAAAAAAAAAAAGAAAAACAATTAGAGGAGGGGTCTTGCTATGTTGCCCAAGCTGCTCTCAAACTTGTGTCCTCAAGAAATTCTTCTGCCTCAGTCTCCCAAAGTGGTGGGTTTATGGGCACAAGCCACCAGACCTGTCTTATAGCTTCTCTTTCTATTGGATGATAAAATATTAAATCAAGTATTGGTTTGCCTTTCTCAGCAGCTTTTGTGAGCTTTTGTCTTAGTCTGATTTTAGTGCTATCACTGAATGCCACATGCTGGATAATTTATAAAGAACAGAAATTTATTTGCTCACAGATCTGGAGGCTAGAAAGTCCAGTATCAAGGGGCTGGCATGGCAAGGACCCACTTTATGCATCAATAAATGGCATCAGGCATCACACAGCAAAGGGCAAAGGGAGACAAAGAGCAAGAATGGATGTACCTACTCCCACAATAGGGAACCCACTGCGATGATAAAAGGTTTGGTTCACTGATGAGGGTGGAGACCACATGATCTCAACATATCTCATCTCATCATTTCTTACCTTGAGGTTATATCTTCCAATTCTGTCACAATTCTGTCACAAATTTAATTCTGGCAATTAAATTTCAATATGAATTTTGTAGGAGACAAACATTCAGACTATCTGAGCCCCCTATCAGATAATACTGGATACATTCTGAATAGATGCTGGGGCCATGCACAAAAGAATATTAAAAGCTCAATAACACACCACTAACTTTGTTTTAACTTTAAACTATCTCAAAAATACTGAAAACTATATGGTAGACACCCAAATATACACCCAAGATATTCCAAGTTTTTAAAAAGTTGGTAATTTGTCATACTTGCATAAGAACTTTTAATTAATATTTTGAAACAGATACAACAAAAGCCTCCTTTCCCCCTTTCTAGTCTTTCTCACCATTCTCAGAATTAATCATCCCCTGAAGATGTTTTTCTTTTAAATAATTTTACATAATATCATATGTGTTTAATATGGAGTATCATTTTAATTATAACATTTACATAAATAATATTACACAGTCCTTTCGGAACTTAATTTTTCCACTCAATATTATGTTTTAGAAATATATTTGTATTGATTCATGTAAATTTAGTTCATTCATTCTATCTGCTTCATTTTATGATGTTACATAACATTTAATAATTTCCTGTGTTTTTGCTATTACAGTAGGGTTTCACAGTGCTTTTCCAAAGGAATATTCATAGGTACTTAAATCCTAATTTATTGATAACATAACTCATAATGTATCCCAAGCTCCATGTTAATTTTTTTTTTTTCAGGTATAGTACCAAAAGTTCGGTGGCATCTTCAATCCCTTCCATCCTCCTTGTAGCCAGTGTAATTATTGGCAAATTCTATTTCAAATGTGTGCTACAAATGCACGTGAGCTCTCACAAACATCATAAACACACATGCACACATGCACACACACACACACACACACACACACACACACAAGCTACACATTTTCTAATCTGAGTATAGAGGATGATGCACTCACTCTGCCTTCGACACCAGGAGTAGACTTTTATTCTCAGAATTAGAGGGATAATGGAGTTCAGAGATGCATGTTTCTCCTAAACATTTCAGACTTCCAAAGACACCTGGACCTCAAATGAGGGGATATGATTTTTGAGGTACTTATATATTTTGTTATCATAATTTCTTCTGCACCCTAGCATTTTCCTCATTCTGATAACTGGCATTAACTGGTTTTCATTTCTTTCAGGAAAGAATGGCATTGCAAAATGCTGATAGCAAGGGAATTGAATGCTTGGCTTTTGAGGTTCAGAACACTAGATCAGGTGTATGGAGTGCCACATCTCCTGAGATTATTTGTACGAATTGGAGCAATGTTGGACTATACACCTCTAGTTGAGAAGAGCCTTGCTTTATTGTTGAATTATCTTCATGACTTTCTGAAGTACCTGGCAGAGAATCCTGCAACTTTGTTTAGTGCCAGAGATTATGAAGTGGTTCCTCCTGAGAACCATTGGTAAGCTGTGTGAGAGACGCTCCCACTCACTTATGTTTGGATCTCCAGAAACACATTTTTGTTCTTAGTCTATCTCTTGTACAAACGATGTGCTTTGAAGATGTTAGTGTGTAACATTTGATGTTTGTTTTCTGTTTTATAAACAAAGAAAATAAAAGGAGTAATAGCTCCTTTAAAAAGAAAAAAAAAAGAAGAATTGGTATGAATACCTGAAGAGCAACAACAGAGACTCCCTGTTCTGTACAAGAGCCAGAGTTTTCCTGAGCAGAATCTGTTGACAGTGAGACTATGACATCAACAGTGTCTCATGCCATGCATGAGGGCTCACGTGACCTATCTTAGGTTGGTTACAATAAGAATGTTTGTTTGTAGTTCAACAGAACAAGATAATCATTGGTGGCTGAAAAGATGGAAGGAATAAGGGGAGAATTCCTCCTGGGGTATCTGCTACATGAAACTGAAAGGCATACCGCCTAATTTTTTGGTAGTCATTCTTCTATTACATTTGCCACTGGGAGCTGGCAGGAGATCTCTGAAATGTTGTTTCTAGGCTCAGGAAGATGTTGATTTGGGTCATGGCCATTGTCCATATGTAATTTGCTCCAGAAGGCACTGTTTAGGGGTTATCTTCCCTCCCCATCCCCCAACAGGCTGGATCCACATGGGGTGAGTGTAGGTCATTACCTCCCATCCAGTGTGACACTCACTTGGCATTAGTGAGCAGTCTACTGAGCAAAAGAGGTAGTTTCCTGAAAACTTGTCCTTAGAAGAAAAAGTAGGATTCGGTGATTAGAATCAATCATGGAATACTGCTACAGTTACTGGTATTAACTGAACTCTTAGAACAGGTTGACTTTATAACATCAGGCATAGCTTTGATTTACCCTTTAGCATATTGTTCTAGGCATAATACAGAATATACTGAAGAACAGGTGTCTTCAGTTAGGACTTTAAATCTAAGAGAGTACTAATTACATAATGACACACTTCACTGTACAGAGTACAGATCAGAAAACTGGTCATAGTCTGGTTTACATTAAAAAAAATAATCTTGCTGAATACCATAGGAAGTTATTCATTTCACCAATTAATTTACAAGTACAAATAAAAAAGAAGAAATAAATTATTTAGGTTGGTTGGTACATGTGTCTTAGTTTGGGTTCCCCTGAAAGCAATCTCTGAGATAAGAGCTTGGAGTTAGATAGTTTATTTAGAAGAGAACCCAAGAAATGTAAACATGGAGGTGGGGACAGTAAGACAAAGAGTGAGTAAAGGATGCAAGGATGAGCAGGTTACCACTGTGGACAACCGGGTCCTTGGTCCTGCCAGGAACTCTAGAAATCCTAGAACTCTAGGAATTCTGGAGAATTATGTAAAACCTATCTCAGTACAGTCCCACTAAGCCTATTTTCACTATTACCCACTGAAATATTTATCCACCTGTTTCCTTTTGTTATGGATTCAAATTGTCCCTGAAGTTAAATCCCTAGCACTTTTGGCCTGCTCTGCATGCTGAGGAAGCCCTCAGACAGAGAGATGAAGACCCTGGAGGTGGGAAGCTGTCTATACACAGAGTTACTGTCCATCTGCAGCTTCACATAAACTCAAAGCTGAGGTAGAGGGAATAGAGAAAAATGCATCTGCCATGGCTGCTTCAATCTCTTTAATTAGAAAATTTCTAAATATGTGTATGTATCTTTTAGACCCCTTATGGCAGGAGAGGAATTGTTGAAGGGAAAGAAAAGAGACTTTAGATTCTCTTGGGTCCTTGGAAAGTATCCTAAACTCCTCCCCTAAGCCAAGTCCTAGGACAGAAATGATACAGGGAAGTAAATGACAGAAAGCTGCAATACTGTCCCCATCTTTTACAGCACAGGTAAGTGAGAAGATCCCAGAATCTCCTTCAAACAGCATGGTGAGGAAGCAGAAGAAGCGTCTTGGTTGTTTAGGCTGGCAGGTGTGAGGCAGCCTCATAGAGTTCCTCATTTCTCAGAGAAGAGGGATGTGGGCATGTCACAGAAAGCCTGTGACCCACAAAGGCCTTGAGTATGGAAAGCAGGTGTGGGTAGCAAAACCTCTCCAGAGAAGTGTTTGGAGACCAGATGGGATGCAGCCCTTTAGAGGACTTTGATGTAGATGACAAGGATAAGGACGGATGCTTGGGCCACGTGAGACCCCTACAAACTAGACTTTGCCCTGGGGAGAAAGTGAATGGAGAAACCTGGAACCTCCTGAGACTGGTTTTACTACCAAGGAGAAGGGATTCATGAATTTACTCATAGTAAAAAAAAAAAAAAAAAAAAAAAAAAACAAAAAAAAAAAACCTTCATTAGGCCTTGCACATCTGAGTCTATGTCCTCCATACACATGGAACAAAACTCCTTTGTTTCCCTCTCATACCCAAGCAGAACATATCCTGGGACCAGGGACAACTTGCGTATGGACCCCTTTCTTGCCATGTAAGGGAGATATATTCTTTAAACTAGTGCTCTAAGACTTTAGCATACACTAGGAGCATTCAGAGGGCTTGTTAAAACACAGAAGCCTAGGCCCACCCCTAAATACTGGCTCAATAAGTCTGAGAAAGGCCTAAGAAGGACCTTTGTTTTTGGTTAGCTTTTGACATGGTTTGGCTGTGTCCCTACCCAAATCTCATCTTGATTTGTAACTCCCACAATTCCCATGTGTTCTTGGAGGTCCCAGAGTGATTGAATTATGGGGGTGGGTCTTTCCTGCACTGTTCTCATGATAGTGAATGAGTCACATGAGATCTCATGGTTTTAAAAATGGGAGTCTCCCCACACAAGCTCTTTCTTTTACCTGCCACCACCCATGTAAGATGTGACTTGCTTCTCCTTACCTTCCACCATGATTGTGAGGCCTTTCCAGCCATGTGGAACTATAAGTACATTTCTTCCCAGCCTCAAGTGTGTCTCTATTACCAGTATGAAAATGTACTAATACAGCTTTGCATTCAGGGATCACCCTGCTTGTCATGGCTGTGTACACAGAAGGCACTTCAGACACTGTGAACACCAGGCAATGCTCCATATTAGTCCTGTGTAAAAGTCATTTCCTGCCCATTCTTGCTCCTGTGCCATTTAGAACACAGTAATATCCTACTCTGCAGCACTGTTCCTTTCCAATAAAATTACAGTCAGCTCATGAAAGAGGAAAGAGAGTGAGGAGTGAGGATATGGGCTGAGCCACTTAGGGCAGTCTGAGGGAAGAGGGGAGTTGGGGTTAGTCATTTGGATAAGTAGTTGCATGCCATCCACTTCCCTTCTTCCCTTTCTAAGGTCCCGGAGTGTTACCTTGTTGTTAATAATTTATTTATTGCATAATGTACAGTGTATATCATATCACTAATCTCTGAGAGTTATTTATTGGACAACCATGTATTGCTGGGCCAGGCACTGTGCTGAGTGTGAGAGAGACAAAGATGGAGCAACCACTAGATGGGGTGACCAAAAAGCAAACAGCCATCACTGTGTGTTATAGCTGTCTCAGTCCATTTGTGTTGCTATACAGGAATACTTGAAGCTGGGTAATTTATAAAGAAGAGTTGGCTCACATTTCTGTAGACTATACAAGAAGCAGGTACCAATATCTGTTTCTGATGAGGACCTCAAGCTGCTTCCATTCACGATGGAAGGCAAAGGGGAGCTTGCATGGGCAGGGGTTACATGGCAAGAAAGGAAGTAGGCATGAAATAGGGGTGATGCCTTTTTTTATGGGCTGTTTCCATCACAGTAATGCCAAGCTCAAGCCCCTGGACAGAGGAGGTCAGTGTGATGCCTAACCTCACTAGAATTTAAGGAAAGAGATGAAATGGTAGAGAATGGAAATGACAGGGTGAGAGCAAGGGTTGAGAGAAGGTAGGGCAGGGTGGGAGGCTGGGGAAAGCAAGAGGAACTGTATCCGTTTCCTGTGGCTGCCATTACAAAGTCCCACAAGTGGGTAGCTTAAATAACAGAAATGTGTTAACTCACAGTTCTAGTGACTAGAAGCCCATCATCAAGGTGTTGGCTGGGCTGGTTCTTTCTTAGAACTGTGAAGCACAGTCTGTTTCATGTCCCTCCTAGCTACCAGTGGTTTCCTGGCCATCTTTGGTGTTCCTTGGTTTTTAGGTGCACCATCCAGCCTCTGTTGTCTTCTTCACTGATGATCTCTGTGTATGCCTGCATCTGCCCAATTGCCCCCTTTTTATAAGAACAAAGTCATAGTAGATTAGGGCCCACCCTAATGACCTCCTTTTAACTTGATAATCTGCAAAGATCCTATTTCCTGTCAAGGCCCCTTTCAAAAGTTCCCAAGGTGAGGTAGGGCTTCATTATAAATTTGGAGAACATGATTCAACCCATGATAGGAGCAAGGGTGAGAAAGAGAGGAGGAGGGAGCAAGGTCTGGACCTCATGTGCCAGGTGATGGTGGGCGATGGGAGGAACTGGCAGCAAAACTGGCAAGGATAGCAACAAAGGCCTGGGGAATAGAACAATGTTCTTTGTGTGCTCTGGAAAAATAGCAGTGAACAATCATACAAAAGCCCTGCCCTTTCAGAGCTTACATTTTATGTGAGTAGGTGGAGAAACAAACAACAACACCTTAGTGTTTTAATTTGCCAGGTGTTGAGAAGAGCCACAGAGATTCTCAAAGAAAGTCCGATGTTGATGAGGGCTTTTCAATGTAGAATGGGGGGTCCAGGAAGCCTTCACTAAATAGGTGACATTGAAGTAAACACAAAAATAAAGAAATGAGTTATATGGATGAATTCCAGGAAGACTTCACTAAATATGTGATAATGGAATAAACACAAAAATGAAGAAATGAGCCATACGGAGGAATTTCTGGGGAAAGAGTGCTCAAGAAGTGGGTTGGCCAGGGTGACAGCCTTGGGGTGGATTGTTCTTGGCAAGTTCAAGGCCAGTGTTGCTAGAGATGAGTGGAAGATGATAACTGAACACTCAGTTTTCTGAAGGCCTCCTAGATTTGAAATCTTCTAATCTTTCATTTTCCTTAACCTCAAAATGTCCCCAGAAATTCTGAACTACATCTCTCAGGTGTATGCCTTTTGAATTTGGAAATGACACAGCCTCCCCATCTGGCAATGCAGGCTGATTTGAGATTTGGAAGACACTGTTCAATCCAGAAATTGCTAAGTACTGTCCACTGGTGCATTATGATGGGTTCCCAGGAGAACAGCCACCCATAACCCACTATTTCTCCTCTGCTTTTATGAAAACACAAGTGTATACATGCTTAGTGTGCACGTGTGTGTGCACAGACACATCACACATACTGGAAGAACAACTGAGTCAAAAGGTAAACCATTTTTCCTTGAAATTTTTAAGCTGACATTCTAAGACCAAAACAGAGACAAAAAACAATGAACAAGTTCACTACAGGAGTTCCCCAATGGAGGTTTCCCCTACTCCACCCTTGAATGCAGACAGCACATCTACTTTACAGTTACCAGAAGTAACACAGCTCATGGTGATGGTCAGCTATCCTTCAACCCGCTCAAGCCAGAAACTTGAAAACTCTGAGCATGGTGGATTCTTTTCTCCCTCCTACCTACCTCACTCCCTCAGTGATCTCGGTTCACGTAGCTTCAAATGCCATCTGAGTGCTGCTGGAAATTCAGCTTTGTATCTGCAGGCCAGACCTCTCCTTGACTATTGGTCATCCTACATCCTGCTGCCTTCACTTCATCCCCTCTTATCTATCTAAAGGACATCTCAAAGGTCACATGTTCCAAACTGAGCCACTGATATTCATTTCCTTCCATCTCCTATTCTTCTCTATCTTAGTTAATGGCAACTCTGTTGTTCCAACTACTCACACCAAAACTTTGAACTCATTCTTGACTCTTCTATTCCTCTCACAGTAGTCATTAATACATCAGCAAATTCTATAAAAATATATATCCAGAAGTTGAGCCCTGCCACCACTGATGCCACTTTTGTGCAACCCAAGAACCTCTTGGTTGGTCCCTCTGCTCCTGCTCTTTACACCTCACTGACTAATCTCAACCCAATAGCCAGAATGATTCAGTTAAAACCCAAGTGAGATTGTATCTCTCCTCTAAGGGCTCCCCACTCACTGAGAGGAAGAGCCATAGTTTCTTCAATGCAATTGGGTGTGTCCTTCATGGTCCTCCTGCACCTCACTTTGCCTCTCTTATTCCGCTTCCCATCAGGCTGCACCCTGCTCACTTTGCTTGGACTGCATTGGCCTTTTGCTTTTCCTGACATGCTGGCACACTCTTGCCTTAGAACCTTCACATTTGTCATTTTCTCTGGCATGAACACTCAACCTCAGATACCTGTGCAGCCCTCTTATTTACACAAATGCTAACTCTTCCATGAAACCTTTCTCCACCACTCAATGTCTATCTGAGTGCTGCTGGGAGTTCAGCTTTGTATCTGCAGGCCAAACCTCTGCTTGACTCCCAGCAGCACTCAGTGTCCATTTCCAAGCCCAGCCTATGCTCCCTAGCCCCAACCCTGCTCTGCTTTATTGCCTTCGTCCTCATCACCATCTGACCTAGTGGATAATTTTAACTGTATCTCTCAAGCTCCATGAGACACACATTTTGTGTTATTCATTGCTCTACTTCCAGCTCCCAGAAAAGTTTTGTCACACAGCTTGTGTTCATTAATTATGTGCTGGTTAAATGAAGGAAGCTTTATGATGGAAGGAGCATGCCACTCCTCTTCCAATGTCCCCCTTGGTGGCCAGGGCAGGATAGGCATTCACCTGCTCTTGTGGGAGCAGGAGGGACTTGTAAGATCATCTCCCTTAGCTCCCTCATTTTCAGAAGGACAGCAACAGTGCTCCCCAGGAAGGGAAGGAGAGTTCAATCTAATTTGGCTGATCACCCAGGGGAGGCTGAGGATATGAACAGACAACTGCAGCTCCTTGCATCTCTGCCACACACACAGATTTTCTGAATCAGGGGGGATTATTTTTTCTTGGTATATTCCTGTTTAGATTTGGCTCGGGCAGTGACAATGCGGAGTTGTGCAAAGCCTGGGAACAGTGAAGGCATTAGGACCAGGAGGGAGACGCATACTTGGCTAAGGTTGTGTCTGACAGAGGGCTACTGGCTGAGTGGAGCTTTGTGTGAAAGGAAACCAGGCACTATCTGCCAGCTTTACATCTGTTGATCTGACCTCACTGGAAGCATCCAAACAGGGACAGATGTCAGCCCTGCTTGACTGAGAATCCACCAGCTCATTCCAGACACCCCATAGCAACCTATTTATGCAAAGGGAGAAATAAACACCTGAGCAAAATGGAATCATTATTTTTTTCTGAAGAAAGTCAGGTAAAGGGAGCAAAGCAATTCAATTTGAATTCTCCGTGAATGGGTTTTCAGAAGGCAATTAAATAAATCTACTGATATGACTTGGGGTGAAACTTGGGTCCTGCTGTTTTCTGATTGTAAGTGGAAGCAGGTCTTACACATGCTGTTGGTAAATGTCAGCAGCAGGTTAAGTGACTGTCAAAAAAATATTCCAGGTGGAATGAGCAACCCAGATTCTGCTGTAAGTTTGAAGGCATCTGGTATGGGAGAAAGTGGACTTGAACATGAACTGTTGCATTTGCCAAGTACCAGCAACGAGCTCCAAAGGAAGTAATAGAGGCACCAACCATGCAGACTCCAATTCCTTCTGCTGCTCCTGATGCTGGGATGTGTCCTGATGATGGTGGCAATGCTGCATCCTCCCCTGCACACCTTGTGCCAGATTGTCACAGCCCAAGCTGGCAAGCACAGCCCTGAATCCAGGTGTTACTTGGACTTGGAGGAACACCAGGATTGGGCACTGGAGGCTGAGGATGAGGGTGAAGAGTACAGCTGCCCTTTTATCTCACTGTGGGAAGATCATCTGCTGGTGGCCATGACCTTACCCAGGGCCAGAAGGAACCAGAGTTAGGGCAGGAGAGGTGGCAGCTATCGGCTTATCAAGCAGCCTATCAGGAGGCAGGATGACAAGTCCCAAAGAGGGACTGGGGGGCTGAGGAGGAGAACGGGGAGGTGTCTGAATAAGAGGAGCTGACCCCATTCAGCCTGGACCCACATGGCCTCTGCAAGACACTCAGTGCCTGCATCCCCATCCAAAGGGCCCTTCCTGAGGTGCCGCACCCACTGCAAGTAAGGTCCTTGTTTTCCCTTTCCTGTTTGCAGGGCATGATCAGTTGGTAGCAAACTCAGAGATGCAAGTTTTTCATACCCTGCCTCTCCTGTCCTTAGGGCAAGTGCTTTTCAAGATGCGGTACCTGGCTCAGCAGTGTCAGTAACCCCTGGGCGCTGGTGGGTTCTCAGTTATGCAGATTCTCAGACCCTATCCTAGATCTGCTGAACAAGAAACCCTGGGTGGGGTCCAATGATCTGTATGAACAAACCCTTCAGGTGAGAACCATTGTCTTAGAGAGCAGAAACTGAGGATTCATGCTTGTTCACTCTCTTCTCTGTCCTGGGTTCTAGTTCTTCTGTCTTTAGGTCAAATGGCTTTATTTTTATATAAACAAGGGAGGTTAGGGCAGACATTCTTCAGTTGTAAATCTCTGACTCCACCAAATTTTGATTTTAGGGTTATTGTTAGTGTTTACTTTTAGTTTGGGTCAAAATAACAATTGCAGTTTACATTTATGGGGCTCTTCCCATGTATCTGGCTTTACTTACAAGCTTTTAATGTATTAACTCATAAAGTCTTAGAAAGTCCTCACAGTTCTGCAAGATGGGTGCTAGTAGTATCATCATGCTATTTTTGTAGGTATGAAAACAAGAGCAAGAGGCTTTCGCAGTCATGCTGCTAGTAGGTAACAAAGTCAGGATTTGAATGCAAGCATGTCAGCTCCAGTCCACCTGAGTCACCACTCCATGCCATCCTCCTTGGGCCACTATACTAAGGAACCAGGTCCAGTGCCTTAGAGCTGGAGTAATGTGCTAACTACAACTTAAACTGCCAGGGAAGCCCCAGCCCCAGCAGGTAACCTGAGAAGTGTAGGTGATGTGTAGAGCTGTGCCAAGGGAGATGCTGGCACATCCTTCACACCCCTTGTTCCCTTACTGTCACCATGGTAGGACACTGAGGATGGAGCCTTGGTTACCAGTATCCACGGAGCAAGGCAGCTGCTTAGTGTCAGTTTGGTGATTTAGGTCCCTTTTCCTATAAGCTATTGCTCCTCCCAGAGCCTGAAGAGTTTCCTGGAAAGCAAAGATAGCCCCTAACCCTTGAGGTGAGAGCATTTGTGGAGGGCAGCAGTTGGAAGCAGGGCCACATAATCCTTGGATCCCTGATCTAGTTTCCCTCAGCCTGGCTGCTCTGCCACTCACACTCAAGGGTGTGCAACTGCAGGGTCAGCAGCCAGGAGTGAACACCTCCTTAAATCATCTGCCCTGAGGGCCACACTCACCTCACCCTACTTCCATGTTAACCCTGCTACACAGATTTCAAGCTTTACGTTTAAAAGCTCCTTTCAGGAAATTCCCACCTCATTCTAGTTTTAAACCCTCCTTGCACCCTGGAGTTTTAACTCATGGCACTTACTGCAACTAAAGCCAAATGAGCATTCATGTATATATCAGTTGAATGCCTGCTGTTGCTGCCATGTTGTGAGCCCCTTAGAAGGTCAGGAATGAGTTTCTATTGTACATCCCTAAGCCCAAAATTCAGTAAAGAAGTGCTTGATGAATGAACAAATATATAGTTTTTAAATTTTTGACACAATTTTTCATTGGCCTGGAGCAAGAATGAGCATCCTCCTTTTGCCAATAAGAAATATTGCCTGAAACAAAGAGGGTCTGTGGCTACAGAAGTACTATATGTGTGACTGTGTGTCTGCATAGTGCAAATCTGTGGTGTATATGCATATTTATGGGTCATTGTATATGTGTGTTTGTGCATGTATGTGTTGCATAAATTCTCTGTGTTGTGTGTGCATTGCGTTATGTGTATTAAATGGATGTCATGCATGTATGTTATATGTAGTACTATATTATGTGGTGCCTGTATGCTTATGCATGTTACTTTGTGTATATGGTATGATATACACAAGCATGAGTTGTGCAATGGGTTGTCTTGTGTGCGTGTTTGTTAATATGCATGTATTATGTGCATGGTTCATTTATGTATTGTGTATTGGGGTGATACCATATGCATTGTTCATCTGCATGTGTGTTGCAATTAACTATTTGTTTTTCATATGTTTATGTGGTGAATGTGTACATAGGTGTTGTGTTGTCACTGTGCTTCTTGTGTATGATGTGATTCTGCGTGTATAATGTGACTGTGTGGATTGCATGTGGTGCATTGTGTTATAAATGCACTGTGCAAATGGTATGTAGAAGTGTTTTGTGTTTATTATGCATGTGATGTAAAGTGAATGGTTTATTATGCATATACACATATATGTTGTATGTGGCACAAGTGTGGGTAAATTTTGTGGTGTGTGCTGTGCACATATGTGTGTGTGCTTTGTGTAGTGTGCATGAGTGTAACACATGTATGTATTGTGTGTCTTCTGCATGTGGTGTGATGTGCACATGTGTTGTGCCTGTGTGTGTAGTATAGTGTTTTACATTTTTTGTGGCAGTTGTATGCATAGGTATTATTCGCATGTTGTGTGTATGTTATAAATGTGTGGTGTGAGTGACACATGTGTATGTGTGGAAGCATGTTGTGTGTGTTATGCATATAGTGTGATGTTCATGAGTATGTGATGTTAACTGTGAGGTGTGTGGTGCAAATCTGGGAACATTTTGTGCTTTGTGTATTTGATGTGCATGTGTGTGTTTCTGTGTGTGTGCAACACTTCAGTAGTTGATTCTTCCAGCCAGAGTAACCAACTAGTCTTGATTTGCTTGAGACTTCCCTGATTTTAGCACTGAAAGTCCCAGGTAGTCATGGGGAAACTCCTAAAACCCCTGCGAAGCGAGACAATTGAATTCTCCAATCCCCAGCTTGCCAGGGTTCTCATGGGATGACTGCCAGCTCTGTGTGACAGTCCTCTGCGCCCTCTGCTGGCCCCAGTTTGGGCATGTGGCCTGCCCAGCCGAGGCTTTGGCTGCAGACTCCGCTCTCCAGTCTGTGGTTCAAGCTTGGGTGCTTTCCCTTCCCTGGATTCCTTGTCTGCATACACAAGAGAGTCCCTGAAAAAAAAGGCAAAGATCTCCACCCTGCCTCAAGGGTGACAAGCCTCTTCTGCTCCTACCCCTTTAAATCTGGGCCACAATACAACACATAAGAGAAACAGCTATACGTTAAGTGCTTGCTGTATGCTGGCCCTGCACCAATGCTTTCCCACCAGGGCCAGGAGAACACTAGGACATCAGGGGCCTGTGCCTTGAGTTGTAGCGTGCCCTGTGCTATCACCAGCCACACAGTCTCTTTAAATTCAATCCTTGACTCCTAACCCAGACAAGCCCCTCTGGTCCAGTTCCTACATCCAAATGCCCAAACTGGTACTGCCTGTTGTCCTTTCCCCACCTTCCCTGGCCACATGCCTTTTTCTGAGTACTTCATTTCTGGAGGTCAGTTTGAATAGGTGGCCTTTGAGGAAAATTACCAGTAATGCAAGAGCAATACACACACACACACACACGCTCACACCTATTAGTGGAAAAGAGGTCAAAATGAGAGCTGAAGTCAGATGGACTTCCTGGGTCAACTGGGCACTTGGATAAATTTTCTGTCTTACATGAGGATTGTAAAAATGCATCAATCAGTACTCTGTAGTTAGGATTGTAAAATGCACCAATCAGTGCTCTGTGGTTAGCTAGCGGTTTGTACAATGCCCCAATCAGTGCTCTGTAAAAATGCACCAATCAGTGCTCTGTGGCAGCTAGAGGTTTGCAAAATGGACCAATTGGCAGTCTGAAAAATGGACCAGTCAGTGCTCTGTAAAATGAACCAATCAGCAGTCTGTAAACTGGACCAGTCAGCAGGACATGGAAAGGGACAAATAAAGGAATAAAAGCTGACCACCCCAATCAGCAGTGGTAACATGCTTGGGTCTCCTTCTGTGCTGTGGCAGCTTTATTCTTTTGCTCTTCATAATAAATCTTGTTGCTGCACACTCTTTGGGTCCATGCCACCTTTAAGAGCAGTAACACTCACTGCAAAGGTCCATGGCTTCATTCTTGAAGTCAGCGAGGCCACAAACCCACCAGAAGGAACAAACTCTGGACATCTTGAGGACTTGTCTGGGATTTCGCCACATGATGAGTACCATTGGACCCTTTTCACTTGCTATTCTGTCCTATCTTTCCTTAGAATGTGGGGGCTAAACACTAGGTGCCTGTCGGCCAGTTAAAAGTGACTAGAATGGACGCTGCACTAAAGACACGGGTGTCAGGCTTTCGCTAAACAACCCCTGATTCTTCAAAGTTGGGAGTGCTGGTTTGCCTGAAACCAGCTTCTGCTTTTTCTGTACTTCTGGGCTGAGCCAAGGGTTGACAGAGAGGAAAGTCATTCAGCTCCAGGGTCCCAATAAAATGGTGGTTGACCCTGTAGCCATGAGCAGAACTCTCAAAGTCACATTGCCCAAGCGAGACTCGCCCATCTATCCTACATATCTTGACCCTTGCCTCCTGGGTCCTAGTGTCTGTTACAAAAACTTCTTGCCACCTCTCTTCTTCTTCTAGTCCTGCTTCTAAAAACCACTTCCTGACCCTGGTGCTCTTCTAGTTCTCCTATAATAATGTTTTCTAGTATAAAATTCATGACCCTGTTCTATTCCTTAGGCACACAATCTCACCTGTAAGAAAGGCATAATTTTTGCCCAAAGCCCCATCTGGAGCAGGGGAGTGGGGGATTACCTGGAATTTTAGGATTCCTCCTCAGATTAGGAGGTCTAACAAAGGTTATTCCTGAAGTTAGGATTTGGGGAGCCTCAGAAATTATATCCTTCCTATTCATATGATGAGAAGTGAGGACAAAAGGTGTCAGTCTTCCAACCCTGGAGATCCTTTCCCTCCCTCAGGGTATGGCCCTCCACTCCATTTTTGGGGCATATCATCTTTATAGGACAGGGATAATTTCCCAATACTAACAGGATAAAATGCTTAGGACTCTAACAGAATTACAAGAAAGCATCAGTAAGGGCCACTAACTCTGACTTATCTCTGTCCTCTTTGTGGTCTAGGAGGAAACTAGTGTTTCTGTTGATGTGTTGGTGAGTGCAACTAATCCGATCTGCAGGGTCCAGGGACTGTTGTGGGTTCTTAGGAAAGAGGGGAATCTGCTGCAGTGTTGCTGAGTGCAACTATTCCAATCAGCAGGGTCCAGGGGCCATTTTGGGTTCTTGGGCAAGGGGGGAATCAAACAAACCAAAATCACAGGTGGTTTTTGCTTTCACGTGGGAAACACCTAGGCATCAACAGGCTCACCCTTGAAATGCATTCTAAGCCATTGGGACCAATTTGACCCACAAACTCTGAAAAAGAGGAAGCTCATTTTTTTCTGCACTATGGCCTGGCACCAATATTTTCTCTCTGATGAGGAAAAATGGCCACCTGAGGGAAGTACAAATTACAACATTATTTGCAGCTTGATCTTTTCTGTAAGAGGGAAGGCAAATGGAGTGAAATACTTTATGTTCAAGCTTCCTTTTCATTGAAGGAGGATCCACAACTATGCAAAGCTTGCAATTTACATTCTACAGAATGACCTCTCAGCTTACTTCCACATCCTATCCTTCCTATAGCTCCGTTTCCTATTAAAAATAAGCCTCCTCTAATCTCCTCCACCCAGAAGGAAACAAGCAAAGAAATCTCCAAGGGACCACAAAAGTCCCTGGTCTATCAATAATGCCCCCTTCTAGCTGTAGGGGGAAGGGAGTTTGGCCCAACCAGGGTACATGTCCCCTTCTCCCTCTCTGATTTAAAGCAGATCAAGGTAGACCTGGGGAAGTTTTCAGATGATCCTGATAGGTATATAGATGTCCTACAAAGTCTAGAACAAACCTTCAACCTCACTTGGAGAGATGTTATGCTATTGTTAGAATAAACCCTGGCCTTTAATGAAAAGAATGTGGCTTTAGCTGCAGTCTGAGAGTCTGGAGATACCTGGTATCTTAGTTAAGTAAATGATAGGATGACAGTAGAAAAAAAGATAAATCTCCTTACTAGTCAGCAAGCCATCCCCAGTATGGATCCCCACTGGAACCTAGACTCAGATCATGGGGACTAGAGTCATAAACCTCTGCTGACCTGTGTTCTAGAAGGACTAAGGAGAATTAGGAAGTCCATGAATTATTCAATGATGTTCACTATAACTCAGGGAAAGGAAGAAAATCTTTCCACTTTCCTTGAGTGGCTACAGGAGGTCTTAAGAAAATATACTCTGCTGTCACCTGTCTCCCTCAAGGGTCAATTGATCCTAAGTTTATTACCGAGTCAGCTGCAGATGTCAGGAGAAAACAGCAATAGAGAGCCCTGGGCCCTAAACAAAATTTGGAGGCATTATGAGACCTGGCAACCTTGATGTTCTATAATAGGGATCAAGAGGAACAGGCCAAAAAGAAAAAGCAAGATCAGAGAAAGGTCGCAGCCTTAGTCATGGCCCTCAGACAAAGCAACCTTGGTGGTTCAGAGAGGACAGAAAATAGAATAGACCAATCAGTTGGTAGGGCTTGTTATCAGTGTGGTTTGCAAGGACACTTTAAAAAAAGATTGTCTAATGAGAAACAAAACACCCCCTTGCCCATGTCCACTATGCTGAGGCAATCACTGGAAGGCACACTGACCCAGAGGACAGTTTCTCTGGGCCAGAAGGCCTCAATCAGATGATCCAACAACAGGACTCAGGGTGCCCGAGGCTAGTGCCAGCTCATGTCATCACCTTCACTGAGCCCCGGGTACTTTTAACAATTGAAGCTCAGGAAATTTACTTCCTTCTGGACCCTAGCATGTCTTTCTCAGTGTTAATCTCCTCTCTTGGACAGCTGTCCTCAAGGTCCATTACCATCCAAGGAATCCTGGGGCAGCCTGTAACCACATATTTCTCCCACCTCCTCAGTTGTAACTGGGAGACTTTGTTCTTTTCACATAGCTTTCTTGTTATGTCCGAAGTCCCACCCTCTTATTAGGGATGGACGTGTTAGCCAAAGCTGGAGCTATTATCTACAGGAATATGGGGAACAAGTTACCCATTTGTTATCCTCTACTTGATGAGGGAATCATCCCTGAAGTCTGGCCATTGGAAGGACAATTTGGAATTGCAAAAAATGCCCACCCAGTCCAAATCAGGCTAAAAGAGGCTGCCACTTTTCTTATCAAAGGCAATATCCTTTAAGGCCTGAAGGTTATAAAGGATTACAAGACATTGTTAGACATTTAAAAGCTCAAGGCTTAGTAAGAAAGTCACCCAGCCATTGGCTGTGTGAGATGACTCATGCCTGTAATCCCAGCAGTTTCCAAGGCTGAGGTGGGTGGATCTCAAGGTCAGGGGATTGGTACCATCCTGACTAACATGGTGAAACCCCGTCTCTACTAAAAATACAACAAATTAGCCAGGTGTGGTAGTGGATGCCTGTAGTCCAAGCTACTCAGTAGGCTGAGGCAGGAGAATGGCCAGAACCCAGGAGGCAGAGCCTGCAGTGAGCCAAGATCACGCCACTGCACTCCAGACTGGGTGATAGAGTGAGACTCTGTCTTAAAAAAAAAAAAAAAAAAAAAATGCAGCAGTCCCTGCAACACTCCAATTCTAGGAGTACAAAAACTGAGCAGTCAGTGGAGACTAGCGCAAGATCTTGGATTCATCAATGAGGGAATAATTCTTCTACACCCAGCTGTACCCAACACCTATACCCTAATCTCTCAAATACCAGAGGAAGCAGAATGTTTCACTGTTCTGGACCTCAAGCATGCCTTCTTCTGCATTCCCCTGCACTCTGACTCCCTGTTTCTCTTTGCCTTTGAGGGTCCCACAGACCACACATCCCAATTTACATGGACGATCTTGCCCCAAGGGTTTAGTGATATACCTCATCTGTTAGGTCAGGCACTGGCCCAAGATCTAGGCCACTTCTCAAGTCCAAGGACTCTGGTCTGTCAGTATGTGGATGATTTACTTTTGGCTACCAGTTCAGAAGCCTCATGCCAGCATGCTACTCTGGATCTCTTGAAGTTTCTACATAATCAAGGGTACAGGGTGTGTAATTCAAAGGCCCAGCTCTGCCTACAACAAGTCAAATATATTGACCTAATCTTAACCAGAGGAACCATGCCCCCAGCAAGGAACGAATACAGCCTATACTGGCTTATCCTTGCTCTAAGACAAGGAAACCCAGAGAGCAAAGACTCTTCTAGTAGAATGGGAACCACAGACAGAAACAACCTTCAAGACCTTAAAGTAGGCACCACTACAAACTCCAGTCTTAAGCCTTCCCACAGGACAAAACTTCTCTTTATAGGTCACAGAGAGAGAGCAAATAGCTCTTGGAGTCCTTACTCAGACTTGTGGGACAACCCCACAACCAGTGGGATACCTAAGTAAATAAACGGATGTAGTAGCAAAAGACTGGCCTCACTATTTATGGTTAGTTGCAGCAGTGGCCATTTTAATATCAGAAGTTATCAAAATAATACAAGGAAAGGCTCATGATGTAAATGGTATATCAGGTGACAAAAGAAGTTTATGACTATCAGACAACCACCTGCTTCGATACCAGATGCTACTTCTGGAGGGACTGGTACTTCAAATATGCACATATGCAGCCCTCAACCCTGCCACTTTTCTCCTAGAGAATGGAGAATCAATCTGGCATGACTGCCAACAAATTATAGTACAGACTTATGCTGCCTGAGATGATCTGTTAGAAGTCTCCTTAGCTAATCCTGACCTTAACCTATATACTGGTGGAAGTTCATTGGTGGAGAATGGGATATGAAGGGCAGGTTATGCCATAGTTAATGATGTAACCGTACTTGAAAATAAGCTACTTCCTCAGGGTCCGGCGCCTTGTTAGCAGAACTATTGGCACTTACCTGAGCCTTAACTGGGAAAGGGAAGAAGATAGATTGTATACAGGTAGCAAGTATGTTTATCTAATCCTAAATGTCCATACTCCAATATGGAAAGAAAGTGAGTTCCTAACCTCTGGGGAAACCCCCATTAAAAACCACAAGGAAATCATGGAGTTATTGCCTGCAGTGCAAAAACCCACGGTAGTCTTACACTGTTAAAGCCATCAACAAGGAGGGGAAAGAGAGGAGAAAACAGTAGCATAAGTGACTGGCAGAGGCAGGGAAAGACTAGCAAAGAGAGAGAGGAAAGACAGAAAGTCAAAGAGAAAAGGAGTCAAAAAGAGAAAGACAGAGAGAGAGGAAGAGACAGAGAGACAAATAGAGAGTCAAATAAAGAAAGAGAAAGAGAAACAAGTAGTAAAGAGAGAAACAGTATACCCTATTCCTTTAAAAGTCAGGGTAAATTTAAAACCTATAATTGATAGTTGAAGGTCTTCTCCCTGACCCTATAACACTCCAATACTACGTCGTTGTCAGTGTAAATAAAGCACTGTCACCACTGAAAACTCTTAGCCTTCCTATCAAAAATCCTTAACACAGCAGGAATCTTAACAGGGGATCTGGGTCAGAAAGGTCTGACCAGACTTAGGAGGAACTGCCTTCAGGACAAGATGATAGGGGGTTCTTCCTGGGCAATTAAGGGAAAAAGACACAATTGGTATTCAGTAAGTGATAAGGAAACTCTTGTAGAAGCAGAGTTAGGAAAATTGCCTAATAATTGATCTGCCCAAATGTGCTGGCTGTTTGCATTCAGTCAAGCCTTAGAGTGCTTGCAAAATCAGGAAGGAGCCATCTGTACCAGTTCTAAGTTAATATGGACTGAACGAGGTCTTATTAATAGCAAAGAATAATTAAAATCCCAAACTTACAAGCTTTTCAACAAAAGTAAACTTTGCTAAAAGTTAACAGTGTAATATTTATTATTTTAACTTCTACTTTTGTGGAACTCAGACCCTGTCAGTGCCCCTCAAAGCTCCCATAAGCACAGGGCCATACAACTAATACTCCTTATAGAGTTAGGAACAACCACTGCTACAGGAACCAGAATAGGAGGTTTGTCTACTTCATTATCCTACTACCACTCACTCTCAAAGGATTTCTCAGACAGTGTGTGAGAAATAACAAAATCTATCCTTATTCTACAATCCCAAATAGACTCTTTGGCAGCAGTGACTCTACAAAACCACCAAGGCCTAGACCCCCTCACTGCTGAGAAAGGAGGACTTTGCACCTTCTTAGGAGAGGATTGTTTTTACACTAATCGTTCAGGTATAGTCCGAGATGCCCTCCAGCATTTAAGGAAAAGGATTCTGAAATCAGACAATGCCTTTCAAACTCTAATACCAACCTCTGGAGTTGGATAACATGGCTTCTCGTCTTTCTAGGTCCCATGACAGCCATCTCACTATTACTCACCTTTGGGCCCTGTATTTTTAACCTTGTTGTCAAATTTGTTTCCTCCAGGATCAAGGCCATCAAGCTGGATGGTCTTACAAATGGAACCCCAATTGAGCTCAACTAACAACTTCTACTGAGGACCCCTTGTCTGACCCACTGGACCACAGGCCTAGAGAGTTCCCCTCTGGAGGACACTACAACTTCAGTGCCCTATCTTTGCTCCTATCCAGCAGGAAGTAGCTACAGCAGCAATAACCCAATTCCCAACAGCAGTTGGGTGTCCTGTTTAGAGGAGGGATTGAGATGTGAAGTCAGCTGAGCTTCCTGGGTCAAGTGGGGACTTGGATAACTTTTCTGTCTTACAAGAGGATTGCAAAATGCACCAATCAGCACTCTGTAGTTAGGACTGTAAAACACCAATCAGCAATCTGTGGCTAGCTAGAGGTTTGTAAAACGGACCAATCAGCACTCTGTAAAATGGACCAGTCGGCACTCTGTAAAATGGACCAATCGGCACTCTGCAAAATGGGCCAATCAGCAGGATGTGGGCAGGGACAAATAAAGGAATTAAATCAGTACACCCCAGCAAGCAGCGACAACCCACTCGGGTCCGCTTTCAGGCTGTGGAAGCTTTGTTCTTTTGCTCTTCCGCAATGTCTTGCTGCTGCTCACTCCTTGGGTCTATGTCACCTTTAAGAGCTGTAAAACTCACCTTGAAGGTCTGTGTCTTCATTCTTGAAGTCAGTGAGACCACAAGCTCACCAGAAGGAAACAACTCTGAACACAAAAAGACAGTCTATGAAAATAGAGGCAAAATTATAGTGAACGTTTATTGAACACTTCCTGTGTGCTAGACATGCTGCCAAGAAGTTTTCATTTTCAACTCTTCCTAGAGAACCTATAAGGTAGGTTTCATTTCATGGTTGAGGAAACTGAGGCACAGAAAGATGGAAGGACTTGTGCTGGGTTATCTGACCACGTGAGTCGATGCCAAAATCACACTCTTAACCACCATGCTACACTTTGCAAGTCTGCCACTCTCCAGGTCAGAGATTGGCCAAGTCACATGGACTAGAAGTGTTTCAAGTTTTTCCATCTTAAAATGGAGAGCACTCACACGGATTCATGGGGAGACATTTGGGGAAAAACTTATCACAGCATCCTTGGTGGTGTTGAGGAGCTGGAAGCCACCTGGGTTTCTTGTCACAGGGAAGGAGGAGCTGCGTGCACTCTATGCGATACTCAGCCTGAGTTACAAGCAACAGACATTCAACAATGAAGGGAGACCTTAAAGATTCTCTGCTAAGTGAAAAAGTAAGGCACAGAAAGAGGCCTACAGCAGTGTATCATTAGGAGAAATGTAAATCCATGCACACTAACCTATCCATTCTTTACAGGAAAAGATCAAACCCATTGGAATGACTGTGCCGTGGGAAAGGGAGGGTCCTTAGGGCAGAGGCAGGGGATAAAAGTGAATGAATACGCTGGCAAAACAGAGAACAGCCCATGACAAAACCACAAACTGGAATGGGATTAACCCAGTCCTTCAAATTTGCTTTCAAAAAAGGGGCAGGAGGAATGGGAGGAACAAGCCCTGTCTATTTAGCCTCCTGTAACATGGATGACTTTCAAAGTTCTTCCAAGCCCCAGCTCTCCTTTGATTATCTGGGCATCCAGTGCAGGGACTATGGAGTTTTAGGATTGAAGAGGCTGCTGTGTGAGCCAGTGCCTTGTGGTCTACATCTTGGGACAATCTTGAGTGTGCATTAGAACACCTAGAGGACTTGTTAAAAAATACAGATTCCTGACCTCCATTCCTGTAGTTTTTGATTCAGTGGGTGTGAGGTGGGGCCCACCATTTGCATTTCTGCAAGCTCCAGGTACTGATGCTGCTGCTGCCGATCCAGAGACACTTTGAGAACCTCTGCTCTAAGGCATACTCTTTATGCCAAACAGACTTGCCAGAGCAGTGCTCTTTAAACTTTAAAATGCATGCAAATAATCTAGGCATCCTGTTAAAATATAGTCAAATTCAACAGGTCAGGAATGCAGCCTCAGATGCTCCATTTCTATCAAAGGCACTCCAAGGTGGCACCAGCACTGCTGGCCCGCAGAGCACATTTTTGAATGGCGAGGAGCTACATCACGACTTGCCAAAAGTATATGCACATGCAACCCCTACATATTGCTTGTCAAAGACATAGATGTTCAGAGCCCCTCACTGTCAATGCTCCAGAGTTGTGAGTTAGAGCCCAGTAACCTGAATTTTTTAAAGCTGATACTATATAGTCTGGGGAACTACTGAGAGAAAGCTAGTGGAGAGCTGGTAGAGTTTGAAAAGTTTCTACATAGGAAGTAATACTGGAGTCAGAAAATAGAGAAGAGAGCAGAGAGATACAGGCTCCCTCATGGCCCCAGGGGTTTGTACTTAAACATAAATATCAGCTCAGCCGTAGCTGGCTGGATGCTACCTGCTTTTAACTTGCCTTCATGGTTCAGCCTGTGTTTCCCTGGTTTATGTTCCCATAGCTGTGATTAAATAGTTGTGGACCTTGGGTTGAATCCTGGTATCACCTGTTACTGTGTGACCTTGTACAAGTCCCTCACCTCTCTGAGCCTCAGTTCCTCAGTGGTAAAATGGGATAAAAATAATACCCTTGCATAATGTTGCACAGAAAATGAGATAGAACATGTGATGATTTCCCCCCATATCAAGTCCAAACAAAAGTTGCCGTTATCATATTCTTGAATAAATGGCCTAGGAAAAAGTTGGAGAGATGGAGAAACATGAAGCTGTGGTTATCACAGTGCTGTCCTTCCTCTGACTGGAAAGTTATTTTCTGGCCCTGGAGGCTGCTGAATCATCACAAATGTGCAGGTACATTGGAATTATCTGGAAAGTCTTAAAAACTGTTCAACTCGTGCTCCACTTCCAAGGATTTCTATTTACTTGGTGTGGCGTGAGGCCTAGACATCAAGAAATTAAAACTCCTCAGGTGGTTCTATCATGCAGCTGGGCTGAGAACCAGGGCTGAAAGGCTCCAGGTGGTCATTGGCTCTTCACAGCCAGTGGGGAGAGCCGGGCGGGGTATCTTCTCCTCTGTTCCCTCCTTCCTGCTTCAGAGGTCATATTGGGCATAGGGTTAGAGGGAAGGGCAGGGGCAGGAAAATTATCTTGACAGCAGCTTTGTTGTCAAGTAGAAGATAGTGTTGTAGTCCACACAGGGTCTACTCTGTTCCCTGCAAAGCCTCTGTCTTGCCAGGCAGTGATTCACCCCAAAATGACTCCCCACACTCCTTGCTGGCTCTGATAGCCTGCCCTGCAAAAGAGGAATGAGACAGCTGAGAGGGCATCAGTAAACCCGAGAGGGTAGACATGCCCTTCCTGATGAGGGACAAGAACAAGAACAGGCTGGCCTTGAGACCTGGGGCTGGAATTCAGCTCAATTCCCACCACAAAAGTGGGAAGACAACCCAGTATGGGCTGTTTGAATAGTGCTTATGGGGCCTGGCTATCCAAGTCATGAAGGGACACCACAAACACCAAGCTTCCAGCCCTCAAGTCCTCAGTGGCTGCAGCAGAGGCAGTACCTCCTCTGGACCTCCACTCTGGATCCATTACCCCCACAATGGGGTTGCAGTGTAGACAGGGCTGACTATATATTACCCTTTTTTTGGTTAAATGCACTCACGATAGCAAGTGTGGTAGGGTCTTACTCTGCACTTCAGAAAAAAATCCAACTGGCCATGGGAATTAGATTAGACGTGGTTAATCTGCACCTTGTCTTTTATAATTACTGGCATTGGGGGAGTTGATACTATTTACTGCAGTGTCACTCACAGTGTGGTCCTCAGACCTGCAGCAGTGAGAAATTCAGAGCCCCCTCCTGCCCCATGTAAACCTACTAGATGAAATCTCTATTTTAGCAGGATCCTTAGGTGATTTCCATTCATGTTAAAGTTTGAGAGCCATTATGAGGCCAGTGGTTCATGTCCCCCGCTTACATTAGAACCAATGAATTGTAATGCCAAGCCTCCAAATCAGACCAAGTAAATATAATTTTACAGGAACTAACTCTCTAAGTGGCTCTAATGTGTAGCCAGGCTGAGGACTACTGCTTAGGCCACTTTAGGTGACTGAAAACAGAGATGCTGAAATCACTTAAGGTGATGGATTTACTGTAAATTTACATAGAGAGTAAGTAAGGAACAGTTTGTAGGAGGTGGATAGGAGGGAGACTGACGGTCCATAATCCCTTTTGGAGACTTTGCCTTCCTGACATCCTTCAGCAGCTGGGGCCCTAGTACCTGGCCAAATATTCTGTACATCTCTCAGCTCATCTCCTATAGCCTTGTCACTAGACCTCTACTGCCCTCTACTCTAGCTGTGGTCCAGGAACGAACAGCATCAGCATTACCTGGGAGCTCATCAGAAACACACAATATCAGGCCTAACCCCAGACTTACTTGATCTGAGTCTGCATTTAATGAGGTCCTGGGTGGTTCAAGGGCATATGGACACCGGAGAGGCACCAAGCTACCTTTTGGCTTCTGCTGCCCTGTATTTGGCTTACTGTCTGTTCTATGACCTGTTATCAACTGCTCACTTTTTGCATGTCTAAAGATTACATTTATTGAGATGGAGGATCTGGCAGGTTTATCTGGCCACTAGCCCAGGGAGGCTGTCCCTGTCACGTGGAACAATGGCTCCAGGATGCTTCATAGGCCTCCAATCAGTGTTCAGACCGGTGACTCTCAGTCTGCACCTGTCTCTGGTTCAGATGTAGGGGCCAGGATCAGAATAATCCAAGCATACCCGGAACCCCTCAGAAGTGAGCTGTGGGATTCTGGAGAACCTGCACAAAGTGAAAGGGTTGATATGTGCCTTGTGACCTGTGTCCACAGATGGAGAATGACAGGCTGGCAGCATCAGCCTCCACTGCAGACTCCAGCTCTTTCCTCCCATCTCATCCACAAGCTTCTTTATCCATTCCTCCAAGGGCTCAGCTCTCGGCTGTGTCCCAATCCTAGCAGCCTCAGATCTGGCCTAGAAGTTGGCATGTTATTCCCAAAATAAGTGCCATCAATCACAGGCTGGGATTTTATTGTAATGTAGAAACTTGGCTCCATGGGTTTACTCTCCTGTTAATCTTGACAGCCAGCTTATTAACTTCCTGAGAACAAGATCAGCATCTTCTTTCCTTCGGTCAACAAATATTTATTTAACGACTGTCAGAATTAAGAAGGTAAGCAAGATCCAGCCCCAACCCCCAGAAACTTGGAGTGCAGTGGGGGATGCAGACAAGTAAGCAGGCTGGTACATTAGTGGGATCAGGGCTGAGATAGGGAAGCCTACCTGAATGCGGACCCTCCACTGATTTGGTAGGAACTGGGAGTCATATCCCCAAAACAACTTTAGGAAACCTAGCAGAAACTTTCTGCTCTGGCCAGGCAAATCTGAGAGTGTCACAACAAGCGTGACTCCCTGTAAGGACATTTCTAAGGCAGCCAAGACAGGGGGGTCAAGTAAGTTGCCTTTCGAAGACCCTGAGGAATCAGCGTAGATAGTGTAGAATGTGTGGAGGAACTGATGGATCACACATTTCTCAAATAATCTTCCAACATTGTTCCTTTACGACTTTGAATCCGGAATATTCTGCTAGCACTGTAGTGCAAGATGGCAACAGGTAGGTAGACAGGTGGGTGGGTAGACAGACAGATAGATAGATAGATAGATAGATAGATAGATAGATAGATAGATAGATAGATAGATAGATAGAAAGATAAACAGTGTACTATCAACTATTTGCTGTGTGAACTTAAGTCACTTAAGCTCTCTGGGCTCTAGTTACCTCAGCTTAAAAATGGGCAAGGGGTGTCCATGACCTAGTGCTACATAATGCACCTTATCAAAATTTGGTAGATTTTTAAAAATAGATAATTTTAAAACTTTGATGCTTCAAAGGGTGTCATCAAGAAAGTGAAAAAGACAATCCAAGAGTAGAATAAAATGTCTGCAAGTCCTATATTCAATAAGAGATTTGTATCCAACAATCAAAAAGGACAACTAACAATTAAACAACAGAACACTCCATTTTAAAATGGGCAAAATATTTGAACAGTCATTTCTTCAAAGACATAAAAATGGTCAATAGCAAATGAAAAGATGCACAAATGCTCAAATTATTAGTCAATAAGGAAATACAAATCAAACTACAATGATATGCCATTTTACCTCCATTAGGATAACTGAAATAAAAAAGACAGTGCCAGTGCTGACAAAGATGTAGAGAAATTGGAACACTCATACATTGCTGATGGAACTGTAAAACGGTGCAACTACTTTGGAAAACAGTTTGGCAGTTCACCAAAATTTTAAACATGGAGCTATCATATGATCAGTAATACCAGTACTAGGTATATACTCAAGACAATTAAAAACACCTTCACACAAAAACTTACACATGAATATTTGTAGTGATATTAGCCATAAGTCAAAATAGGACTTTGTCAAAATAGGACTAAGTCAAATGTCCATCAACTGATGAATGGACAAACAAAATGTGGTATATTCAAATAATGAAATATTGGGCAGTGAAAAGAAAGGAAGTACTGATACAGGCTACAACATGATAAACCTTGAAAACATTATACTAAGTGAAAGAAATCAGTCACGAAAGGCCACATGTTATGTCATTTCATTCATATGAAGTGTACACAGTATGTAAGTCTATAAAGACAGAAAGTAGGTTAGTGGTTGCCAGGGGCTGTGGTGGTTATGGTTGCAGTGGGGAGTGATTGCCAAAGGGTAATAAGTTTTTGGGGCTGGGTGCTGAAAATGTTCTCAAATTAGATAGTAGTGATGGCTGCACACCTTTTTACTTGAATCCACAGAATTGTACACTTTATAAGGGTGGATATTATGGTACGTGAATTATATCTCAATAAAAATATTAAAACATTAGTGATTTAAAACAACAGCCATTTGTACATTCATGGTTCCATAATTTGGACAAGACTAAGCCAGACAGTTCTTCCACTGATCTCCCCTGGGGTCACCCCTGTGGCTGCTGTCAGAGGGTGGCTGATTACACTGAATAATCTAAGATGGCCTCACTCTCAGACCTGGCAGCTGATGCTGGTCCTCAACTGGGGCACTTTAGTTTTAGTTTTTCTGCAGCCTCTAATCTTCTATTAGGCTACACTGGTTTCATTACTTGGTAGACATCATGCTGTCTCATGACAGCAAGTGGAAGACCTTGAGGCTTACTCTTGGGAGTTCTTGAACATCAATTCTAGTACAATCTATTGGTCTAAGAAAGGAACAAGGCAAGCCAGACTCAGGGACTAAGGAAATAGATTCCATTTCTTGATGCAAAGAGTGGCAGACTATTTTATAAAGAAACATGGTGAACGGATATATTGTGACCATCTGTGCACACATTGAAATGGCTATTTGAAAGGGCATTTGGAAGGATCAAATGTAATAATTCATGTAAAGTCTTTAATGCAGTACCTGGTACATAGGAATCCTCATGAAATGGTGGCTATGATAAATATTAATAAGATCCCCACATCACAGGTGCCACCCTATTCCTCCATTCTCCCTCAGTGAAAATAAATCATAGACTCTAAGGGGAAGAATCTTTAGGTATCATACAGTGAACCCCTCAGTGTCAGATGTGGGAACTCGGTTTCATAGGAGAGAAGTGACAGATTTGAACAAGACCCCTTATCTCCCTTCTCTCAAGAGGGATTCAGAGTTCTGAACATGATGGAAGGTCTTCGTCCAAGGCATATGACACATTTCCTACCACATCAAGCCTTATGCTCTTCACACTAGACCTGGCCTCCAGCTGTACACACTTGCAAGGGGGCGTCTCAGAGGAAAAGAATGGCAGAAGGCAAAGTGTTGCCTGTGGGTGAAGGAAGAGGAGTCTTGTCCAGTTAGTGAAGAGAGAAGTTACAGGAACTCAGCTGGCACAAAATAGCACTATAGGTTATGTCCCATCACAGACATGTTTGTTTGGCCACAAAGTTTTATTTTATTTTATTTTATTTTATTTTATTTTTTTATTTTATTTATTTATTATTATTATTATACTTTAAGTTCTAGGGTACATGTGCATAGCATGCAGGTTTGTTACAATGTTGGACTGGTGGCCAACATTTAAACATTAAGAGATTTCACAGAAACAATTCAGGTTTTGTGAAAATCAGGAATTTCTGAATTTTCTGAAAATCAGGAGTATCTGGCAAAACTGTATTAAATCTCCTCCCAGTAACATCAGCTGTCCATTTTAGGTGGGTTATGTAGTCTCTGGCTCACTGCAGCACCCACAGGGCCAGAGTCACATCTCCCTGGCTGGCATTTGAGTTTATGTGGTTTTCAACCCTAAACAAACAGATTGGAGCACTAGAAAGTGGTGGTGTAGATGAAGTTCAGGACCTTTCAAATATCCTTTTTGGCTGGGCCTTAGCCAGGTCCATAGGTTTCCAGTGGCTTCTCTGAATCATTGCTCAAACCCACTTCCTAGTTCTGGTCTACCCACACCTCATTCCTTACAACCTGAAACTCTGTAAAGATGAGTGGGAGCGGGTAAGGAAGAGTGGGTAGATTGCAAAGCAGATGACAGGTCCTTGGCACCATTTCCCTCTCTGTCCTCACTTTCACCTCCTTCCTTGTGTCCTTTCTCTCCGAGGTCCTCATGGTGACATGATAAGCCCATGTCACCCAAATGGGTGAGCTGGGCCATACTGTCTGGATGATTTCTTATTGTCTTGTCAGCATCTCCCAAAACTTACACACTTACGTCAGCTAAGGAGTTGGATGCGTGGTATTACAAGGTTTATTCTGAAGGGAAATCATCCTGCATTTTAACAACAACAACAGCAACAAAATGGAAGCCACCAAAGCCACTGGATGAGCAGGGAGTTTGGAGACCTTTGCTTCTGGTGACCACCTGAATCACAGGAAACATTTTGCTATTAGGCCAGGGTTCTAGGGAGATTACACCCAGCAGGGTATCTAGATGAATTCCAATCACCTACCTGACCTCCTTTGCCTGTGATTCATGAGGTGAACAGAACCGCCATGTTGCATAACTTCAAGAGACATCAGTGCATGGTGTTCTCTGAGCATGGCACCCACTGGTGTTGGGCAATGCACCAGCCCCAGTGGTTGAGTTGAGGACTCAGTGAGAAAATGCATGGGAATATCCTACAAATGTCAGTGATTACTATTCCCAGAATACCAGTCCAGTTCCTCTGCTGTGTTGAAAGACATCCTCAGAGACATGTTCAGACAATACCAGAAGTCAGTCAGTACATTCTTACCTGTGAAAGAGTAGCAGCTTCCAGTTATTGAAAACCTGCTGTGGAAAGGCACACAAAATAAACCTACTTGTTATCCTCATTTTATAGATGAAGAAATTAAAGCTATAGAGATATCCAGGCACATGAAAGGTGTGCAAGAATCAGTAATATCTAGCATTTTGGGGGCTTTTACTATGAACAAGACGTAAAGACTAAGTACTTCAAATGTATTAGTTCATCTGATTCTTTGAACAACCCCATTTTACAGATGAGCAACATAAGTTTAAGTAAATTGTATGTTCAAGATGGATTAATGGAGTCAAAATGATTGTGAGAAATGAGAATTAATGACTGAAGCATAATTGGGATTATTGATCTGGAGACTGGTGAAAGCAAGGATAGTTCTCAGACAGTTTATGGTACTTGCCCAGGTCACATAGGGACAGACCAGGATTTGAACGCAATGCCAGAACTTGGCCTCTATCTACTTGACATAACATCAGCTGAACAACACATTTTGAGCATGTTTATCAGGGTGAATAGAGTTGCAGTTTGGCTGCTCTCAGAGACACTATTTGCTTACCACACCCTCCTACTTGGTTCTGTGCTGCTACCTGGAACTACGGGTGTAGAGAGGACGCATCCCATTTGCCCATCCCAGCATGACTGTGCTGCCAATAGGATGATAAAGCCCATTCTGGGATGATAACCATGGACCGCCATAAGCCTCTATGTGTTGTTGATGTCCCTCTCTTCCACTGGTGTCTGTGAGCTACACAGTCTGCACCATCCTCAGGCTCCTCTTTCAGCCCACTGGAAACAAAGTAATCAATTCTTGGCTCTTCTTAAAAGTATCTAACAGGCCCTGAGACACAAGACTTTGTCAAGTTTTAGGTTATAATATTTAGTTTTGCACTCCAACCCATGTTTTGGGTGCTGGGCTTTCTGACAAACCTTAGGCTGGGTCCACTGAGACCCCATGCTCTTCCTCCCCTGAAACACGATGTTATTTCCATGGTGATTTTTATCTCTAGTCTCCAGGCAGTTCTGCAGTTGCCTGGAGAGCTGTTGGTTTATGTCTTGAAGGCTTTGTGAACTTCTCCTGAGACAGGGGAATGATTCTTTCTGAGCTGATGCCAGGAGACACACATCCACAGCTTGGGAAGGAGGAATCCTCGTAGTCTTGTGATGGCTTTCATGAACTCATTTGGCCTTTAAAACCTCTTAGCAATCTGTTAATTTTATCCCACTCACACTCCTTGCCCATCCTTCAGTTCACCATCTTCTCTCTCACTATGGAGAAGTTATATCTGTTCATAAAACCCAGAAATTGCCGGTGCAAGGGTAGTCTATGAAATTCTCTTTGAAATGCTTGCTTTCCTGATTTTTCTGCCTCCTGTTTCCTCCTCCTGCAGGAAGGATCCCCAAAGAATCAAGAGCATTGACTTTTAAGGCCAGAAGAGCCTGAGAGGTACCTCCTGTAGTAATGGCACATCTATTAATAATGGCAGCAAATACATGGTGCTTGCTGTGTGCCATCACTGTTCTTAGGGCTTTATAAAGATCATTAGTCTCCACATTAACTCTACAAAGTGGGCCCTACTGCTACCATTCTGAGGAAATGAAGGTACCCAGACACTAAGCAACTTTCCTAAGGTCATCTATACAGCTACGAAGTGGTGGAGCTTCAATTTTCACAACCTGAGACACAAGGCAACACTGCCACTCTGAAGATAATGTCCTGTGAGGTTAACGGGAGGAACTTGAGTGTCTTGGTAACCATTTATCTAGCAGAGATGGATGTTCTCACATCTCCTTACTTTGAGTAATATGCAAGGAGTGTGATCTTAAAGAGCTAGAGGTCAAATACAAATTTATTTCACTGATGGAGGTCCTGCTCCATGTCAGGCACTGTGCTAAGCACTTTATGAAACTTATTTCTCCCAAAAGCTCTGAAGTGGACACAGGGAGTATTCTCATTTTGCAGATGGAAACCCAAACTTAAAAGTAGTTCAGGAGATGTCTCATGTTATATTGTAGAATAGTTGTTTAAAGATAGCTATAATTTACAAAGATGATCATAAATATAATATTCATACTAATTACATTGTGTCTTTAATTAAGATAGCTATAAAATAGTGACTATCTATTGGGTTCCTATTATTCTTTGATTCTCTCAATGGGCCTAAAGGGTAAATATGGTTACCCCTACCTTCCAAATGAGGAAACTGATGTCTATAAATATTGAGTGTATTACCCAAAGAAACTTAGGAAGCAACAGGGTGAACATTCAAATCTAAATATGTCTGATTCTGAAGTTTAAGTTCTTTCGACCATCTTACTACAAGGATACAGAAAGACAGGCACACACACATGCACATGTGTTTGTTTATACCACACCCTTGTGTTGTTTCCAATTTTCATAGTCTATGAATTGAGACAGAGAAAGGAGTCAGGAATGGCTGACAAGTATAGCTGTGCTCTGATCTTGGAGCAGACATGACTGACTTTGGTAAACTATTAAAGTGTTCCCACTGGAATTCCAAACCCAGGTATCTATGTCCCCAAACTCGTTTCCTATCTCAGTTGGCAAATAGCCAGCCTTCTAGGAATAAGCCCAAGTAATACTTTAGGTTTTTTTTATTTTTTTCTTTCATACCCACTGAATTTACTGAGGCAAAATTTCTTTTCACAATCACCAGTCCCTGTCTGAAACCCCTGGGTTTACCCAGATGCATGACCACAAAGGAAGTGGAGAGCATACAATAAAATTTTGCACCTGGTTGTAAGCAGTCTAGAGCAAGTCTCAGGACAGAGCAGAAATTCTCAGCCCCACCAGGAGAGCAGGGGAGAGAATGAAGAGGGCAAAATACTTCAGCAAAGGCTATGAATGTAATAGGGACGCAGTCATCTCCCTAAAACTTACAGGGAAGCTGATTCCATTTTGGACATGTTATTTGAACAGCCCTGAATGGAAACCAAAGAAGTTCATATAATATAGTTCATTATTTTATTTGTTTTATGGATCATTCACAGAATACTGCCATGCATATAGGGACTTCTTTCTAAAGTCCATAGGAATTTCTCTTTCAAATATATGTTAGATGAGTGTTAAATTTTCTCATTAAAATTAATTTTATATGTGAGCTGACAGTATTGAACATATTCCTCCCTGCGGAGGAAAATAAAGCAAAACAGTATAGACCAATGGCTGAGAACAGATGTCAACAATACAAGAAGAAAACAAATTATGCTTTGCCCTTCTTCCGGTTCCTATGTGGTTATAATTTATTGTAATGACAATTTACCTCACCCAAGGAAACATGAAACAGTATAGATTTTTCAGTTATTTTTATAACTTAGAATTAATGATGTAAATTCATCAGGTTCAATGAAAACTAATAAATAACAGGTATTTGATTAAAAACAAAAACAAAAACAAAAAAACAGTATTGAACCATGTCAGATTCCTGGTTTTGCTAATTGTGTGGGTCATGTATGATATTTTTATTATGTAGAGCTGGGTAAAGGAAACATAGAAACTCCCTGTACTATTTTGGCAATTTCTTGTCAGACTTAAACTGTTTCAAAAGAAAAAGTGGCGAAGTAGTAACCGGAAGAAAAAGAGTTACTAGAAAACAGTGTTGCTTTCCCCCAAAAAATCCTTGCATGTAACTTTTCTAATGGTGATAATTCTGTTGCAGAATAAGCATTTTGCTTTGGCTACCAGGAATATCAGAATCAAATTTAAATTCTTTCTAGAAATACCTACACCCTTATAACCTATATATGTATGTTCTTTCTCCAAACACTGAGATTCTACATTTACTTACATTCCTCAGTTCCTGACTTTTCCTCCTTATTTTTATTTTACCATCATTTTATGTATTTGTATTATGTATATTTCTTGTGATTTGCCTCAAATCATTTATGGAAATAAACAGCTTTAAGCTATTTATAAACCAACAAAACAATTAGATTATTTATGAGATGTTTATATGTTTTTAAAAATTATTTAAGAATTCTGTTTTATCATTACCTAGTCTCAATTCTCCCCCTCTACACAGGATTTTGCCTGGAGAATCACACACAGTTTTCCTGTGCATTGAGAGTTTTCTGCCTTCCTTAGGACTAGTACCAAGTGAGTAAGGAGCATGAGTAGACACCTCTTAGAAAGTGTTTCCCTCAGACAGGTTCAGCCTCAGCCTTGTTGTCACACTGCCTGCAGTTTCACCTCACAGATGCCTTTAGGTGTCTGAAGTTTGGGGTCCTTGACATGGCCCCTATTCAAATGTACCTCTGAGGAGGAACATGGTTTGAGCAACAGCTGGAACCCAGAAAGAAGCGCGTCCGAAATACATGTTAAGAAAATGCATTTTGTAAACAAGTGTGAGCTACACACTGCTGCATAAATGAGGTGTTATAATTCATTCCACCATGGACCCACTTACTCTCAACAGACTCAAAGCAAACATCAAGTATCCTATTTACAGACAGCCCCTCCACAGAGGAAACTGCAAACACACCCACTATCCAGCCTTAAGCCAGAAAAGTGGAAAGGACATGAGAGTTTTGAAGGTAGAATATCCAGCTCTGACACTTACCAGGAATGTAAGCTTTGATGTCTTGCCTGTCATCAGAGCCTCAGCTTCCTCATCGGTAAAATGGGAGTAATATAGCCCAATCCAGAGACTAATTATCAGATGAATGTCCGGTGGTATATTGAAGTGTCTGGCATATTGTTGGCACTCACAAACATTCCATCCTTTTTTTTTCTTCATAAAAATAACAAGAGCTTAAATGTCTTCTTTTAGAAGTGTCTGTTCATGTTGTTTGTTCACCTTTTAATGGGGTGGTTTTTCTTGTAAATTACCTTAAGTTCCCTGTAGATTCTGGATATTAGACCTTTGTCAGATGGATAGATTGCAAAAGTTTTCTCCCATTCTGTAGGTTGTCTGTTCACTCTGATGATGGTTTATTTTGCTGTGCAGAAGTGCATGTGTATGTTTGTTGCAGCACTATCCACAATAGCAAAGTCATGGAATCAACCCAAATGCCCATCAATGATAGACTAGATAAAGAAAATGTGGTACATATGCACCATGGAATACTATGCATTCATGAAAAGGAATGAGGACATGTCCTTCCCAGGTACATGAATGGGGCTGGATAACATTACCCTTATCAAACAAACACAAGAAAATAAACCCAAACACCTCCATGTTCTCACTTACAAGTGGGAGCTGAACAATGAGAACACATGAATGCAAGGAAGGGAATACACAATGGGGTTTGTTGTAGGGGCTGAGGGCAGAGAGAGCATCAGGATAAAGAGCTAATGCATGGGGAGCTGAATACTTAGGTGACGGGCTGATAGGTGCAGCAAACCACTATGGCACACCTTTACCTACGTAACAAACTTGCACATCCTGTGCATGTATTCTACAATTTAAAATAAAACAAAATTTTTTAAAATAGTAAGAGCTAACATTGAAAAATTGTGTGCCAGGTGCTATATTAGGTTGTGGAAACATAAAAATAAAGAAAATAGTATCCCTGCCCTGAATGGATGACAGTTAGAGATTACTGGACACTTAACTATGTGCGTCATCCTATTTAAGTCTCATCACAGCTCTGTGAGGTAGATAATACTGTCATTCATTCCCATTTTACATATAAGGACAGTCATCTGTTGAGAACAATGGCAACACTTCTCAATTGCAATGAGAGGGACTTTAGATTAAATGATAAAGGAACTCTTGAGATTTGAGAATTGAGAGACAGTAGGCAGCACCACAGGTTATATGGGAATCATAAGAGATCCCAAAGGAAAGCCATGTAATGGGAGCGGCCCCAGCTAGGGCATGGGAAGTGAGTTAGAGGATGTGGAGTGTTTCTTGCTGCCTTCTCTTCCCCATCCCCATGGCTCTCTAGTTCTCTTCCATGCAAGTGTCTGCAGCAGCACCCTGAGGACAGCCTGCCTATGGTCAGTATCATCATCTGTTTCCATGATGAGTACTGGTCCACCCTCCTGAGGACTGTACACAGCATCCTCGACACAGTGCCCAGGGCCTTCCTGAAGGAGATCAACCTCATAGAGCTGTGACGAGACTTAAATAGGATGATGCACATAGTTAAGTGTCCAGTAATCTCTAACTTCATTCAGGGCAGGGACACTATTTTCTTTATTTTTATGTTTCTACAACCTAACATAGCACCTGGCACACCTCAGCCAACAAGGTAGCCAGGGCTTTCCTCCAGGCTCACCTGGGTGAGTCTGACCCACTGAGGGGTGGAGTTCTCAAGCAAAAGATTGAAGTTTGGAACTGTTTTAGGCAAGATTCCCCAAGTGCAGACCGCCAGATAAGGATTCTTGGGCAAGTAACTTATGAATAAAGAGGAACCGGAGGAAACCCGTAAGGTAATGGGGGTCGCAAGACAGAGAAGGAGAAAGAGTCCTGCAGTGGAAACAGCCCTGGGGAGGGTCTTGATGAGTACTGCCTCAGTCTAATCCTGTGGGGATCTCTCGCCCAGGCACCACCCAGTTCAACAATCCTCTCACCAAGAGACTGAAGAATCACAATAGTTGGCCCTGTTGTGAGTGCTCACTGCCTCCTAGACCCCAGGGCAGCACTTTACACATACATGCATATATGTGTTGGTCCTTAACTCATCATGGCCTAGTCTGACCCACTCACTTTCCAGAAGATGATACTGTGGCCCAAAGAAGAGATCAGCCTGGAACGGAGTCAGCCAAAAGCAGCAGTGTCAGACCCAGAGCCCGGACTTGCAGAACCTGCCTGTATGCTTCTTCTCACAGGAACCTCACTACTAGGGGCAGCCCTAAAAAAAGGTGGAGACAGAGAAGCTCACACCTGACTCCTAGCTCAGTGGCTCTCAAACTTGAGTGTGTACCAGAATCACCTGGTGGTATTTTTAAAATACTGACTGCAGGGCACATCCCCAGAGTTTCTGGAGATAGAGTGGGGCTGAAAAATTTGCATTTCTAACAAGCTCTCCGGTGATGCTGATGCTGCTGTTTTCTCTGAACCACACTTTGAGAACTTCTGCTGCAATATTTGGTTTGGGTCTGATACCTACATTTCTGGAGCAACTAAATGACCTAGGGAAGCCCCTCTTGGTCTTGTGGGAAGAACAGAATGCTCCAAGGGAAGCCAAATATTTGCACTTTTCTAAGGGGAATGATGGAGAAGACCTAGGGTGGCCAGGTGCCTCTGTTAGTTCTTTCTAAGATCCTCACTTCAGGGATGGGTCCAGGCTGGCCATAGCAGTAAGTCAGATTAGCCAGAGGCTCTGGGAACACCTGGGGTTCCTGAGTGCAGTTGGCTGCATATTAGGAGAGACTAACAACAGGTGCAGAAGAGGGCTGGTTTGACTGTTAAAGTGCCTAGAGACTCTCCAAACCCTCAACTGGGGTAGGGTCTGTGCAAGAGGACACCTCTAGCCCCGCCCCCACCATCTGATGAGCTGTGTTATATCTGTGCCACTAGAGAGTGTGGAAAGTGGAGAAGCTGGTCCCCAGAGAACTGGGCTACCTCAGACCTGGCAGCCCCACCAGAGGAGATCTGGACCCCCTGCCAAGCAATTAAACTGTTCCCTCCTGGGCAACTCCCCCTCTTCCCCTCACCACTGGGCTGGCTTTGCATTCAGTGGTCCCATGTTTGCTGTTGACACTGGGGCACAGGGTCTTTTCCACAACCAGAACTGCACTGGTTTAATTTCTGCGGGTCCCTCTCCTCTGTGTGCTTGCCAAGACCCAGATCCCAGACAAGCACCACCATGCACACTGTTTTTATTAAATCCTCTTGGCCAGCCAGAGAGGTACGGCTTATCAACCCTACTCTACCTATGAGGAAAACTGAGACATAAAAAGGTGCTGTGGGTTGCCCAGAGTGACCCTGATGTGTTCCCATGGTGATGGTCCTGACAGCATAGTGTAGTGTGATAGAATCAGCTAGATGGGCTTCAAGGTATTCAGCGTAGTAATGCCCACGCTGAATCATTAAATCAGAAAATGCTTGTAATACCCAGACCATATGACCCTTTATAAGTGAAGTCATTATTACTGCTGTTTTCCTAAAGCAAGGTGTTGAGGATCATACCAGCTGTTTCTGAGCACTGTACTACTGAGACATGGGTGCATTTACCTGCTTCAAAACCCTCTGAGAATGCCAAACCACTATTGCACTCTGAAAATTCTTCTTTAATCTGTTCTGAAGCTCTCTTGTTAGAAGTCTGTCTGAAATAATACTAACATAGGTTAGAGGTATAGCTAAGGAGACCAGTAGTCAGCCCCAGGAGGGCTTCATAAATTAATGTTTGGTGGGAGTATCAGTGAAGAATTATATTTGGCTGCATAGAACAGAAACCTGCTGCAGTGACTTAACCAATGAATAGATATTATTTTCCCTTATAGTATAGAAAGCTCATAGGATGGCAATGTAGGATTGTTGTGAGAGCGCCACAGTGGCATTTGGGCACCCACTTTCATCTGCTTTGCACTTTACCATGCTTAGAGAGTAGTTTTAGTCACATAATCACAACAGGGCTACTCTACCTCTGGACATCACAAACACATTTCAGGTAGGAAAAAGGGGAAGAAGGGATAGGGAGAGGCTAGCCCAGTTTGTCCTCTTAGGAAAAATAATAGTAAGATAATACATTTTCCCAGAATCCTTTCATCCAGTTTATTTCTACCAGAGCTGCTGCCAGCAGTGAGAAGAAGTCTTGAGAGAGAAGTGTTTTTAGCTCCCTGAGCAACATCAAACTTGTGTCAGTACAGAGGAAGGGGAGGATGAATGGTGAGGAAGATGTTACAGTTAGCAATGTTAAATCCAAAGAAGTCACTGAGGGGCTGGTTTTCAGACATGCAAGTTCAGAAATTTTAATAGCTTGACTAACAGAGGTTCCTCTCTAGGGAGTTGATGAGGGCTGACAATCTTACCATAAAAGTAATTATAAAGTAACAAATCAGCACAGCACTTTACCGCGGAGAATTACAACAACCCAGTGTCTGGAAATCCTTTCCTTTACTGCTCAGGACGTTGTTCTCCCTGCAGAAAATCAGTGGTGCTTAGAAGACAGATTCCCAGGGAAGGAGTGTATGAAGTCTGCCGGGGTCTCTCAGGTGGGGTTGCCTTAACCTTCTCCAGCTTCCACAGAGATCCAGCTCCCAAAGCAGCCAGGCTATTTGTATCCACAGTGAAGGATGCCTCTGCACTGGGGAACTGTGCTGGGGTGGGTGGGGGGTCAGGGTGGGGATTTCAATGCACATGTACTGAGTGCCTACTGTGGGACAGGCTCTGGACTAAGGGTTGGAGCAGAAGAGATGCATTAGGTACAACCAACTGTCCTTAGGGAGATCTTAGTCCAGTGGGCTGGGGACTCCCCATTTCCAAGACTTCATGGAGACCACTGCTTCTCTATGAACACATTGTTCTTTCCGTCTTCACTAGCTTGTTCCTCTTGGCATGTGAGTGTGTGCACAGACATACACACAGACACACACAGGCACACGCACAATCAAGTTACTCTTAAACACAAAACCTAATAAGCTTCTCTCATTCTTTCCATCACCTTTTTCTTAGGCCACTTTTTCTTCCTTCCCCTATAGAGTCAACCTTCTTAAAACACTGTCTGGACTCTTGGTCTCAGTTTTTCATCTCCTATTTTCTCTTCTGGACCCTCTGCGTTGCAGATTCTCCTATCAACTGCAATGAGACCTCTTTGACCAGTACCCCCGATCTCCTACCAGCTGTCAAATTTAATGGACCCATTTGCCTTTGATTGCCTTGACCACTCACTGTCTTAGGTTGAGTTTCCTGAAAGCAGGGCCTGAGATGCAGACTCATATACATGTTATTTTTTTGAGGGTGTGCTTTCAGGGAAAACCTGTAGGGGAATGGGTGATGCAGAAGAGACAGAGGGAAGAACTGAACAAAGATGTGGTTTCAGGTGACAATCAGCCATAGATTGATCCCATGGGGAACTCTGGAGCACAGACTGCCCTGCAGAGTCTGTCTTGCTTTTTACCCTGCAATGGTCAGTCATTGACCATGAGCACCTGGGACTGGGGCCAGCATCCTGCATGACTCTGGCACCTGCAGCAAAGGCAGTTTTGATATCCCAAGGCAAGTCTCCAGGGAAAGGGTCAGATTTCAGTTAGCACCCACAGCAGCTGGGAATATGCAAACCAAACCAAATTAGTTAAGGGGAGCTCAGGGAATTTGAGTAGAACACTATATTAGTCTTTTTACACTATAAGTCTGTTTTTACAGTATAAAGAACTGGCTAAGCCTAGGTAATTTATAAAGAAAAGAGGTTTAATTGATTCACAGTTCCACATGGCTGGGGAGGCCTCAATAAACTTACAATCATGGAGGAAAGGGAAGCATGTTTTTATGGCAGCAAGTGAGCGAGAGAGAGAGAGAGAGAAGGAAGAACTGTAAAACACTTATATAATCATCAGATCATGTGAGAACTCACTATCACGAGAACAGCATGGGGGAAACTGTCCCTGTGATCCAATCACTTCCCACCAGGTCCCTCCCTCGACTTGTGGAGATTATGGGGATTACAATTCAAGATGAGATCTGGGTGAAGACATAGAGCCAAACCATATCAGACAACAGTAGTATCTGCTACATTCTTGCTGCTTTATTTGGAGAATATTAGCAAGTTCTCCCCTTTCCTGGTTTTCTGACACCATCCCTCTAGTTTTTACTGGAGAGAATCATGGCCCATCCTAAACTAAGGAAACATCTTACATCTTAGCAACAGCCACAATGTAATGATGTTTTTAGTTCTTAAGACCCTTATGCCCACCAGAGCTTCCAAAAGAGTTGCTCTTTGGGAGGCCGAGGCGGGCGGATCACAAGGTCAGGAGATCGAGACCAAAGTGAAACCCCGTCTCTACTAAAAATACAAAAAATTAGCCGGGCGCGGTGGCGGGCGCCTGTAGTCCCAGCTACTCAGGAGGCTGAGGCAGGAGAATGGCGGGAACCCGGGAGGCGGAGCTTGCAGTGAGCCGAGATCGCGCCACTGCACTCCAGCCTGGGCAACAGCGTGAGACTCCGTCTCAAAAAAAAAAAAAAAAAAAAAAAAAAAAAAAAAAAAGAGTTGCTGACAGTTATCTTAGTCATAATCTCATTGGTTGTGACATTTGCCATTCCATTGACTACCACCCTGTTGATTCCAGGACAACTCAAGTCTGCTCTCTGTGAATATGTGAGCAGGCTGGAGGGGGTGAAGCTACTCAGGAGCAACAAGAGGCTGGGCACCATCAGGGCCATGGGGGATACGCTGGTCTTCATGGATGCCCACTGCTAGTGCCACTCAGGCTGGCTGGAGCCCCTTCTCAGCAGAATAGCTGGTGATAGGTAACTTATCCCCCAGGCCTGCAAAACAAGACATGGGACTGGGAGAAATAATCTACAATGTCAGCCACTCACAGAACAACCTCCTCATTAATTCCTGAGTCTCCATTAGAGAATGATCTATTCCTTTTGGATTTTCAGATGTTCAAGCCTTTTAAGAATAGGGAGCTAAAGTGGGAAAGGAGGTTAGAGGTCTTCCAGTCCATCTCCCTTGTTTTACAGATAAAGAAACTGAGGACTAGAGAAACAGCTTCTATAAGGTTGCAAATACTTAAAATTGTATTAAATTGCATGATAAGGGTAACACCTTACTATGGCTATCATTGCCTTTGATGAACATTTGGCAGTTTTAGTTGAGTTTGTAACATAACCTGGGAGAAAAAGTCTCTGAACTACACTAGACCATTGCTTACTCACTTGTAAAAAGAAAACATTAGGTTCTGTGATCACTCAACAGCATTCTTTGTTTCCCCAGTTTATATAAGGGGTCCCTAGTATTCTACCTAAGGCCCGTCCTTGGAAATGTGAAGCTGGAGAGGACTGCATTACATTACTCTGCAGACAAACATCTTAACATTTTTCTTGATCATTTCTCTGATCTCCTTCCCCTATCTGAGTGTCAATCTCTTTCTTACTTCCTTGTTAAAGACAAACACTTCTTAAACATGTCTAGTCCACCATTACCCTCAATCTGAATATCCCACCCAAGAAAACTGAAACCTGGTGGCTGGCCCACCTTGAACCACCTCAGGCATACCCTTTGGAGCTCATATAGGTGTGTAGCTGAGTAGATCTACAAACAATAATTGTTTGATGGTGCCCAGGTAGATAGGACTGATCTAGAACCAAGCCTTATGATTTCTTCACTCCTACCCATGGTAAATGTTTACTATCTCACTTGAAGTCAGAGATTATCCAATATAAGAAAAAATTCCTGGACCACGTTGGAATGGATTCTGGAGACATAAGGGTTACCATTATGCCAAATGCAGATGGTTTCAAATGACAGAAAGTAAATTGTTAACAGTTCAGCATTGCATTTTAACAAAGAAGATCAATCAGAACTCTAGCGAGATTAAGACAGATTAATATTGCCCAGTTTCATGAGACAGTTTGCCTCTTGACTAACATCTCATAAGAAAAGAAGAATACCACTTTGGGAAGCTGAGGCAGGTGGATCACAAGGTCAGGAGATTAAGACGATCCTGGCTAACATGGTGAAACACTATCTCTCTTAAAAATACAAAAAATTAGTCAGGCATTGTGGTGGCTGCTTGCACTCCCAGCTACTTGGAAGTCTGAGGCAGGAGAAGGTGTGAACCCAGGAGACGGAGCTTGCAGTGAGCCGAGATCATACCACTGCACTCCAGTTGGGGCAAGAGAATGAGACTCCATCTCAAAACAAAAAACAAAAAACAAAAAAAACCTACATAAATTCAGCATTAGGACAAGAACTAGGAAATGAAAATGCACAAGCCGGTCAGGTGCTGTGGCTCACACCTATAATCCCAGCACTTTGGGAGACAGAGGCAGGTGGATCGCCTGAGGTCAGCAGTTTGAGATCAGCCTGATCAACATGGTGAAACCCCATCTCTACTAAAAATACAAAAATTAGCTGGGCATAGTTGTGCACACTTATGATCTCAGCTACTCAGGAGGCTGAGGTAGGAGAATTGTTTGAAACTGGGAGGCAGAAGTTGCAGTAAGCCAAGGTAGAACTACTGCACTCCACCCCCTCCCCACGATAAAAGGAAAAGAAAGAAAAAAGAAAATGCATAAGCCCTCCAAAGCTGCCATTTTTAAATTCTATTCCATGCAAAGTATCATCTTGAAATCATGGTGATATATATCATTGGAGTCACACTCTAAAGTTGATCTTGTCCATTCCCCATCCAATTCCCATCCTGGTATCACAAGCAGGTGGCTCTCAGAGGGACCATGAACATCATCTTGTCCTACCTGTTGAGAACCCTGAGTTCCAGGAAGGTAAACAAGACCCCTCATGGTCACATAGCCACTTGACAGCTAGGCTGTTTTCTATGCTTCTTTTATGCAGACATTTAGAAATGCAGTAATTAATATTATTAAAATTTGTATATGTATAACCCTCACAGACTTCTTTCATATGCCTTCTTTAATGAGCCTCATGAGATGCCTCAGGCAGCTATTTTAGCTTCGGTTTTAGAAGGGGAGAAACTGAGGCTCAGAGAGGTGACATGATGTGTAAGGGCACAGAATTCATAGCTGAGTCGGGTTTTCTTTTTAAGAGTTGGAGAAGCTGGTCTGGGAGAAACATTAGACATCCCTAACCCCACCCTTGGTTGTGAGACATGTGTTACCTGCTGCTGTGAGTCCCTCGTATCTGCTTCTCACATCAGGGCTCCATTTTGCAGATCCAGGTGAAGGGGGAGAAGACATGGCAGTACTTCAACATCCTCAGCTATAAAGAAAATGGGGCTCCTTGGAAAGCCATTTGTGATTAAGAGACATTCTAGTTTCCTGTGTCTTTCCCTTCCCTTTTCCCCTCCTGTATGTCTCTGTCTGCCTGCCTCTCTACATCTCTCATGTTCTTTGTCTCTTTCTGTCTCTTGGTCTCTCTCTCTCTCTGTCTCTCTCTCATTCTCTCTCTCTGTCTCTCTCTCTCTCTCTTTCTCTGTCTCTGTCTCTCTGTCTGTCAGACACACACACACACACACACACACACACACACACACACTCTGGGCCTCTGACCCTGACCCTGATGTGTTATTGGCTTGTCTTCGTCATTGGGTTTGATCTCTTCTGTGTGATATGAACAGATTTTCATCATTTCCACATTTCATTCATAGCTTCTTTGCCACTCTGTTTTCTCTGGGCCCCAGTGTCCAGCTTGTAGGCTTTGGCAGGTGAGGATCTGAAAGAAAAGCCACCTCTATGGTATCTGGGTACCACTCTCTCCCACTCCACATTGGTGATGCTCTGTGAGCTGTGGCTGGGTTAAGCAGCCCTATTCAGCGTGTGCTTTACTCCCCCAGGGACTTCACCCGCAAGCCTCATGCAAGGCCAAGCTACAGGAACTATTTGGTGTAGCTCTTCATGTGGTGAGGAAAGAGGGACCAGTTGTCTCTCTCTGAGGCTCGTGTCAGGAGATATTCTGTCATCAGATGAGGACAGAGTCCAAAAGACAGGAAAGCATCTTTAAGAACTCTTATAAAAAAGGTGCGGTGGGAGTGGTTAGTAAACAGTGCAATAAGCTACAAATCAGCTAATTCACAGTCATAGCCTCCTCCACACCCTGGTCAAGGAATTCAGAGGCTTCTGACCTGTCTTTGTTCCCTGTCCCTGCCTAGTAGTTTCCCACTAGCCATGTGGCAACTTTATTTGAATTGGTTGAAATCCCTTTCTCATGACCATTCCTCATGACTCCCATTCCTCAGAAAATTGATCATAACACTTACTTTATTAGAATAAGACATCTTAATGCCAACTGCCAGCAAATTGTCAAAATAAAAATGCAAATTTACGTGATGATATTATAAGTGTTCTCTAGGATTGCACAGTGCACAACTGCTGTAACTGTTCATAGCAACCCTACACAGAGTCTCCCTATGGGCAAGTGATTTCAGCACAGAACTGGGAGGTGCTGATCAATGGGTAGTTTCTACACAAAGTGACAACGATGGGAATCAAGACTAATTGTTGTATCCAGCCCCCAGCTGCCTTGTGCTGACTGCCAGCTCTCACACCCAAGCCAAGTAGTGGAAGCCATACCCCTGGAAGGATGAAGGTTTCGAGGAGGAAAAGGAAAGTCTGTAAAGGAGCTGAAAGATGATATCATCTCAAGAAGCTGACTAAGTTATCCCTTACTTGAAGTTGGAGCTGGTCCCTATCTGCCAGACATCCAGTTCTTCAGGATCAACCAGAGCTGCTGTGTGGAGAAGCAATGTGGGGCAGATAGAAGAACACATCTGGCTGCCCTTTGAGCGGTTAAATGATGCAAAGCAGTGTAAGAAAACCCAGTGTTTGTGCATGTGCGTCTGTATATGTGTGTGTGTGTGTGTGTGTGTGTGTGTAAGCATGGGAGAGTCTGTGGTGGAGAGAGAGAAGGGGGAGCAAGTGTGTGCACACCTACATCAAGGAGCAGCAGGGGGTCAGGATGCCTCCTGGCCCCTCAGAGGGAGAGGCTTTCTTTGGCTCAGATGCCCCAAGGAAACTCTCCAGCTACTATCGTACTTCACACCCCTCAGCATGACATGTCCTTACATCTGCCCCAGGAAAAGCCGGTGACAGTCCTGAGGTCACATCTGAGCAGCAAGAGCTTTGGAAAGGGAGAATTCAGAGCCTTCTGCTTCTGGTGTAAGAGACTTTCCACAAATGCCAAGAAAATGCATGAATTTTCAAAATGTCTCATGCATCATGGACCTCGAGGAACATCCAGACTCAGGAAAATTAACAAAGAATTAGATAAGTGAATGTTTATTCTTTATTATGGTAACAGGTTATGGTAAGGTTGAAACACAGTTAGTCCTTGAATATCTGCACAGTAATGTAGTCATAGATCTCAAATATTTCAGTGAACCAGTGTTTGTTGGCAGCTTGACACCTGTTTGCCTTTTGAAACATAAGCAGTTCATCTTCTGGAACTTAGAAAGGCTTAACATAGGATCAACCTTGTACCTGCCTGAGGGTTAAAACTCAATTTACAGGTGAGAGAATGATGAAGTAACCATACACTTCCAGCTCCTTCCAAGTAAATGAGGTAGCCTCACTATTTTGCTTTACATGAATTCCAAGAACATCGGACACATCTGTAGATACAAAAACACAAAGCCAAATAGAAGACTGTGGGTTTTTTGTTTTAATTAATCACACTTTTTGTGTCACTAGACTAAAGTTACTAATTTAGCCCTGTGTAGGCAGCCACTATGGTTCATAGGGATAAAGACCAAAATAGAAAACACCTCTCACTTCACTCGTTGACATTTTATTGTTTATCTTTATCCAAAATGTACTCAGAGGGGCTCACAATTAATCACTATTGTATACAGTTAAAACAGACGAAAGAGCAGATTTCAGAAAGTAAAAGAGGGTATTGAGAATCAGAGATAATACAGTTATTAGAAGTGAGTTTTACATGTGACTCTGAGCTTCCAGAAAGATATACAAAAAAGATAAATATAATAAATTTTAGAATTCTAATTTTCTAATAAAAAGTAATGTACTCCTTTGTTAAGCAGTACACAGCACAGGCTGAGTACACTGGCTCACACCTGTAATCCCAGGACTTTGGGAGGCCGAGGCTCATGGATCACTTTGAGCTCAGGACCAGCCTCGGCAACAAGGCAAGATCCCATTTCTCAAAACACACTGACACACAAACACACAGACACACAGACACACAGACACACACACACACACACACACACACACACACACAAGCTGGGCATGGTAGCTCATGTCCATAGTCTGAACTGCTTGGAGGGCTGAGGCTGAAGAATCACTTGGGCCTGGGAAACGGAGGTTGCAGTGAGTCCAGACTATGCCACTGCACTCCAGACTGGGCGACAAAGTGAGACCATTAAAAAAAAAGAAGAAGAAAAGAAAAGAAATACACAGCACAGAGGTCTAACATGAATTGACTGTGGGAATGCTTGAAAGCAAGTCCCTTTCTTGTCCTCTTATGATTGCTGAAGATGACACAAATTTCACACGTTTCTTCAGAATTCAGCCTGGCTTTTGATTCCAAAATTCCATAAAATGCTTTGCCAGTAACCAAATTTGTCCAGATGCTTGATTCATTACACAGTAAGTGGAGACTCTGGAGGGGGCTCTGGGTGCCCTCATTTCCTCCCAGGTCTAGATTCTCAGTTTTCCTATCACTGTGTAATACATAACCTTGTTTTTTACTAAGTTTGTTTTTAGATTTTCCCTTTCTCCCTTAATCATCTAGCCTTGTTCCCACACGAATAAGCTCTCTCTTAGCTGAGAAAGCCAGAGGAACTCCATTTGGCTTTGTCATTTATAAGGCACCAAGGACCCATTACCCACCGCCTTCTTCGAGGAGTTAACTTGTGTAAGCAAACTCTCAACATATCGAAGAGTCCAATAAACTGATAAGGTCCTGAAGCAACAATAGATGAAGTTCCCAGGATTTTGCTCAAGAGATATCACCATAAAGCCTTGAGTTTGTGTCCGGCACAGCCCACAAATATAACATCTTATGAAAGATTTAGAGGCCCTGCACCTGGAACTCTTTGTTTCTCTGTAAACATTTGTCTTTTGATTTTTTTTTTCACATGTTTTTACTTCTGTAGAATTGCTGCAACTGAACTCCCTCCTCTTTCTAAACCAAAGTATAAAGGAATATCAAGTCCCTTCCTCGGGGGCCAAGAGCATTTCAAGCATTAGCTGTCTCTCAGTCACTGGCTAACAAAGGACTCTTAAATTCATCTCAAAGTGTGGTGTTTCTCTAACTCGCTTGGGTATAACAAATGCAGGATACCCCCAAAATAAGGGAGACCCAAAGGGATTATGCTCCCCTTGCCTTTCAGCAGAAACAATGTGAAAGGGGCAGAAAAAGCATATTAAGGTCCTTGCTCTAAATATAGACCCCACAACTCCTTACACCTACGTTGGTTACCTAAAGCCACAGATTAAAGTAGATAATGAAGTAGTGGGACCACCCTGACTCTCTCCAAGACAACAGAACAGAAATGGAATTTGATGGTGGAATAAACAGTGTGGCTGTTATCTCTCCTCTGAGGAATCTCACTTCTCTTAGAGTAATGATTTCAAGTCCACCTTAAGATCAGGCCTCATTCAATCCATGGCATAGATTTGAGACATAATTATCGTGACAGACCAGGGGGAGAAAATTGGCTTGATTGAGATATTGGCTAGGTGGATAGCAGCTCCTGGTACACCTGAGTGATTACCTACTTAGCTCAGTTAAAAAGTATATGACCCATGTCACTTTCCCACATCACTCTGGAGTCATATCTCCAGGCTGTGCAAAAAAAAAAAAAAAAAAGATAGGGGAGCTGCAAAACAATCACGAACAGTAGCAGGAAATGAGCAAGAAAACCAAGATTCGAGACTTCACTTTTCTTATAGATACCACATGTTCATACACGCATGCATTGAAAGTAGGGATACTTCTAGGGCTTGGAAATATTTATTTCTTAAGCCAATCAAGTTGTATGATATAAGGTGGAAGAACAACTAGACCCAAGAGTAGGGATCCATAAACTCTCAGGCATCGTGAGCAATATTTTTTTTCACGGACAGGTAAGATTTCACTGAGGAGTGGCCCAACGTTTTCCCCTGAGTCTAAAAAGACTCCAAAAGAAATTAAGAGCCACAGTCCTAGAGCATTGCAGATAAAGGCTTTTGTGGGAAGTAGTTCAACCTCCCATTCTACAAATGAGGAAACTGAGGCCCAGAGAAGTATTACAGGCATCTCAAGATTATATAGTTCATTAGTAGCAGAGCTGATAGAGACCCTCTCTCTATCTCTCACTGCTGTCAAGAAAGGTTTTTGAAGAAAGAAAAGTACTGTCATGCCCTTTAAATGAATGGACTCCAATTCCATATGGAAAAACATTTTCTAGAACAGTGCTATACAATATAAATATAACACGAGCCACACATGGAATTTAAAAATTTCTAATAGTCACATTACAGAATAAAAACAGATGAAGTTAATTTTAGTAATGTATTTTAGTAAACATTATATATCTAAAATATTGCCATTTAAAACATGTAATCAATGTAAAAAATAATGAAATTTTTGCATCCTTTTTTCCATACTAAATATTCTCAATCTAGGGTGTATTTTACACTTAATCCACATCTGATTTGGATAAACCTCATTTCAGGTATGAATGTCTGGTGGCCACCATATTGGGTAGCCCATGTACAGACTATGTTTCCAGCCTCAGCAAGTGAATGCTGTCTGCCTTGTTTGATTCCACAATTCTTTCCATGAGCTGGGTGGTGTCTCTGGTGATAAATGTGATTGACTGGAGGACTTTCTAGTATTACGCCTCAAAGGGTAATACTGCAGCATGAGGTGTTGGAAAGGAAGCTGGATTTCTACTGGGAGCCTTTGACAGAGCATCTGAGGAAGGCCCTCCAGTCCCCAGTAAGCCCCATCAGATGAGGCCCCATTTCACACCTGCCTTGCCTTTGCCACTTCAGAACGGACTCTGCAGCCTACCTGCCTAGGGTCTAATCCTGCCTCCACAGTTTCCTAGTAAATTACTTAATCTATGCCACAGAATTCTTATCAGTAAATTGAGAGCAATCATACTATTTACCTTATAGGGTTTTTGTGAATATTGAATGAGCTAGTATGTGAAAAGCACTTAGAGAGTGTCAGGCACTCAGATGTAGGTGTTGCTACCACAATTATACTGTTGTATTCATAAAGTTCTACCAGGCTCTTCCAGATAGCATTAATTAATGTCCCAGTGTGGCAACCTGACATGGAATCTTGGCACAGTTCTCTAATCAGGTACGGTGTGAATTCCTCACGTACTGCCTTACCAAATAGGAAGAATTCAACCAGGTAAATGCTAAGAACCATAAGTCTATAATATATCCTATTGTATGGATCACTTCTCAAATGTTTGGTTTATGGACAACTCTTCTATTTAAGTAGATATGCTTGATATCTTATGCATAACAAACCACCTCAAATTTGGTGTAAAACAACAGCCATTTTGTGTTGTTGTTGTTGTCATTTGAGATGGAGTCTCACTCTATAGCCCAGCCTGGAGTGAAGAGGCACAATCTCGGCTTACTGCAATTTCTGCCTCCTGAGTTCAGGCAATTCTCTGCCTCAGCCTCCTGAGTAGCTGGGATAACAGGTGCCTGCCACCATACCCTGCTAATTTTTGTATTTTTATTTCTTTTAGTAGATACAGGGTTTCACCATCTTGAACAGGCTGGCCTTGAACTTCTGAACTTGTGATCCATCCACCTCAGCCTCCTAAAGTGCTGGAACTACAGGCATGAGCCACCACGCCCAACCTATTTTATTAAGCTCATGAATTCTGTGGGTCATGAATTCTGAAACGATGCAGTGGGGTTGGTTGTGTGCCTCCAGGGTTTCCGGGGTACATAACGAGTTTAAAAGTTTCCCAACACTATAAAGCCAAGTGAGATGTGAATCCAGAATTTAAACCCAGACAGCCAGGTCCTTCAGACCACTGGCTTCACTGCTATGCTATATTTTAAATACAAGGTTACAGTTCATTATTCACAACTGCAAAATCCAAAAAGCTCTAAAAAACAAGCATTTGTTTAGTAATTCATTAGGCAGGAGGCCAGGTGCAGTGACTCACACCTGTTATCCTAGTACTTTGGGAGGCTGAGGTGGGTGGATCACTTGAGGCCAGGAGTTCGACACCAACCTGGCCATCATGGCGAAACCCCATTTCTATTAAAAATACAACAACACAAAAGAGTGGCTTGGTATGGTGGCATACTCCTGTAGTCCCAGCTACCTAGGAGGCTGAGGTATCAGAATCACTGGAACCCAGGAGGAGGTGGTTGCAATGAGCTGAGATGACACCACTACACTCTAGCCTGAGTGACAGAGCAAGATTCTGTCTCAAAAACAAAAGCCAAAAACAAAATCATTAGGCAGAAAAGCTGCCCTGAACTGATATGAGTGTCTGCATTGGCCTTATTTATCTCACTTACTGCTTACTGTGAAAATATGTGTATATTTCACCAAAGAAAATTAGCATGTTTGACTAAAAGTGCTGGCACAGACCCCACTAGAACTGATGTCTAGTGTATGATGTGTGTCCCTTTTTAAAGCCCAAAAAATTCTGCATTAAATAACACACTCGCCCAACAGGTGTCAGAAAAGGAATGCTGAACTTGTAACATCAAAATCCAATAAGCATTTAAAATGTGCTTTGCACAGAGCTACATATTTTACATGACTTACCTTTTTCATCTCCTAAACTCAATTATGAAACACTATGTTATCCCCAATTAGAGGTGAGGAAACTGAGCTCAAAGTCACATAGCCGACCTAAAATCTTACAAATTAAGAATGGCAGGGTTGGAAATTATACTGAATAATCATTATAATATCAGTTTTTAGGATTCTGGTATGACATAGAATTTTTACAAACTAAAGGCCAGTAGTTTTGTTAATGCATTACAGTTTCTTTGGTAATTAAGAAAAATTTGAACTCTTAATCACTTACACTTTGAAAAATACCCAGAATTTGGCTGCATTAATATTTGATCCTCCTAAATGCAGACCCTTTTTCAAAAAACTTCTGACTGCATCTGTCTCTGTCTAAAATCCCTCCGAGGAATATTACAATCTTAATTCCCTTGTTAATGGTTTCTAGCTTCCTCTGTTTATAAATCATATATTTTTCCCCCAGGGCAGTGGGGACTTATCTCATCCAGGGTCCCTGGTGGATTCATCATAGAATTGGGAAGATGGTTGATGGTCATTAGGAAAACAGAAGAGGGTGAGAAAGAGAAAGGAGAAAAGAGCCTGGCCATGTCACTGTGCCAGGTGTGGTGCTACCTATCTTAGGGTACCTCATTTTAACTAAGGTCTTCTTCCCAAACATGTTTCCAGACAGACTGAAGCCAGAGGGCAGGGAAACCTCAGGTGTGGTCTTTAGGCCCTCTCTGGAAGCAGTATCTGTGGACAGAGTATTAAAGGGCCAAGCAAGAATAGCTGTCTTTTCATCAAATACTGGGATTTCTGACATCATGGCTCTGCTCCAGTCTTGCAATTAAAAATATTCATTCTACCTGAGACCAAAGACTGTTATCTCAGCCACTGGAGCTCCCACCTGGGAAGCCCAAGCCCTTAGCCTTGCCTGTTCTCTTCTGGGTTCTGAACTGCAGTGTGCTGCCCATCTTCTGTGTCCAGGAGCCCTGGGTGCCCAGGGAGCTGGTTGCCATAGACAGACATTACTTCTAAAAGACTGGAGTGTATGACCCTGTCATGTTGCTGTGGTGAAAACCTTGAACTGTCTTTCAGGGTATGTTCTGGATGAAGGGAGGACGCAGGTGGGCTCTCTGGAGTGGTGTGTATGGTCAAATCTCAGAGGCAGGCATTAGAAATGTCACTGGAAAAGAATAAGGTTATGGGAAAATTATAAAGTTATTCCTGTGTTGTGCATCAAACACCCCGTTTCTCACAGTTTCCCATGTCTTTTGAAATGTAGCTTGATTTCACTCTCAGTGTCCTCATGAAATTGACCCTCAAAACATGCTTCCAGGAACAGGCATACTCTCAATTATTTTAAGCTCTGTGCAGAGATTCCAGAGGCTCTCATACATTCTCTATTTATAGCACTCTTAGCATGTTAGTAATTTTTTCACAGCACCCATATAACAAAACAAATACCCAAAGATCTGTGTATTGAGTACTTTGGTCCAAACAATTTAATACTTGTCGAAAAAACTTAGCACCTGTTGAGCACCACACAACTTCTCAAACCTTGGAATCACCCTCATTTCCTGTTCCATACTGGTTTCTGGCACGATACTTGCTTTTTCATCACAGTACCCTCTGAAAATCCAACACCAAAAAGTATTCATCATCAAAAGTGCAGAGATGTAATGCTGAAAGTGTGAATTACCTCATGCTTATATTCACATAAATTCTATCAGATAGCACCATGTTTCTCTCAAAAAGTTAACACTGGAGGGTGCAGAGCAAGATGGCCGAATAGGAACAGCTCCAGTCTCCAACTCCCAGCGCGAGCGACACAGAAGACCGGTGACTTCTACATTTTCAACTGAGGTACTGGGTTCATCTCACTAGGGAGTGCCAGACAATCGGTGCTGGTCAGCTGCTGCAGCCGGACCAGCGAGAGCTGAAGCAGGGCGAGGCATGGCGTCAACTGGGAAGCGCAAGGGGGAAGGGAATCCCTTTTCCTAGCCAGGGGAACTGAGACACACAACACCTGGAAAATTGGGTAACTCCCACCCCAATACTGTGCTTTAAGCAAACAGGCACACTAGGAGATTATATCCCACACCTGGCCGGGAGGGTCCCACACCCACGGAGCCTCCCTCATTGCTAGCACAGCCGTCTGTCATCAAACCTCAAGGCAGCAGCGAGGCTGGGGGAGGGGTGCCAACATTGCTGAGGATTAAATAGGTAAACAAAGCCTCTGGGAAGCTCGAACTGGGTGGAGCTCACAGCAGCTCAAGGAAACCTGCCTGTCTCTGTAGACTCCACCTCTGGGAACGGGGCACAGCTAAACAACAACAATAACAAAAAGCAGCAGAAACCTCTGTAGACGCAAACGACTCTGTCTGACAGCTTAGAAGAGAGCAGTGGATCTCCCAACACGGAGGTTGAGATCTGAGAATGGACAGACTGCCTGCTCAAGTGGGTCCTTGACCCCTGAGTAGACTAACTGGGAGACATCCCCCACTAGGGGCAGTCTGACACCCCACACCTCACACGGTGGAGTACACCCCTGAGAGGAAGCTTCCAAAGTAAGAATCAGACAGGTACACTCGCTGTTCAGCAATATTCTATCTTCTGCAGCCTCTGCTGCTGATACCCAGGCAAACAGGGTCTGGAGTGGACCTCAAACAATATCCAACAGACCTACAGCTGAGGGTCCTGACTGTTAGAAGGAAAACTATCAAACAGGAAGGACACCTACACCAAAACCCCATCAGTACGTCACCATCATCAAAGACCAGAGGCAGATAAAACCACAAAGATGGCCGGGCTCGGTGGCTCAAGCCTGTAATCCCAGCACTTTGGGAGGCCGAGACGGGCGGATCACGAGGTCAGGAGATCGAGACCATCCTGGCTAACACGGTGAAACCCCGTCTCTATTAAAAGATACAAAAAACTAGCCGGGCGAGGTGGTGGGCGTCTGTGGTCCCAGCTACTCGGGAGGCTGTGGCAGGAGAATGGCGGGAACCCGGGAGGCGGAGCTTGCAGTGAGCTGAGATCTGGCCACTGCACTCCAGCCTGGGCGACAGAGCGAGACTCCGTCTCAAAGAAAAAAAAAAAAAAAAAAAACCACAAAGATGGGGAAAAACCAGGGCAGAAAAGCTGGAAATTCAAAAAATAAGAGCGCATCTCCCCATGCAAAGGAGCACAGCTCATCACCAGCAACGGATCAAAGCTGGACAGAGAATGACTTTGACGAGATGAGAGAAGAAGGCTTCAGTCCATCAAACTTCTCAGAGCTAAAGGGGAAATTACGTACCCACTGCAAAGAAACTAAAAATCTTGAAAAAAGAGTGGAAGAATTGATAGCTAGAGTAATTAATGCAGAGAAGGTAATAAACGAATGGACAGAGATGAAAACCATGACACAAGAAATACGTGACAAATGCACAAGCTTCAGTAACCGATTTGATCAACTGGAAGAAAGAGTATCAGCGATTGAGGATCAAATGAATGAAATGAAGCGAGAAGAGAAACCTAAAAAAAAAGAAGAAAAAGAAATGAACAAAGCCTGCAAGAAGTATGGGATTATGTAAAAAGACAAAATCTACGTCTGATTGGGGTGCCTGAAAGTGAGGGGGAAAATGGAACCAAGTTGGAAAACACTCTTCAGGATATCATCCAGGAGAACTTCCCCAACCTAGTAGGGCAGGCCAACATTCAAATCCAGGAAATACAGAGAATGCCACAAAGATACTCCTCGAGAATAGCAACACCAGGACACATAATTGCCAGATTCACCAAAGTTGAAATGAATGAAAATATCTTAAGGGCAACCAGAGAGCAAGGACGGGTTACCCACAAAGGGAAGCCCATCAGACTAACAGCAGATCTCTCAGCAGAAACTCTACAAGCCAGAAGAAATGGGGGCCAATATTCAACATTCTTAAAGAAAAGAATTTTAAACCCGGAATTTCATATCCAGCCAAACTAAGTTTCATAAGTGAAGGAGAAATAAAATCCTTTACAGATAAGCAAATGCTTAGAGATTTTGTCACCACTAGGCCTGCCTTACAAGAGAGCCTGAAGGAAGCACTCAACATGGAAAGGAACAACCGGTACCAGCCATCGCAAAAACATGCCAAAATGTAAAGACCATCGAGGCTAGGAAGAAACTGCATCAACTAATGAGCAAAATAACCAGTTAATATCATAATGGCAGGATCAAGTTCACACATAACAATATTAACCTTAAATGTAAATGGACTAAATGCTCCAATTAAAAGACACAGACTGGCAAACTGGATAAACAGTCAAGACCCATCAGTTTGCTGTATTCAGGAGACCCATCTCACATGCAGAGACATACATAGGCTCAAAATAAAGGGATGGAGGAAGATTTACCAAGCAAATGGAGAACAAAAAAAAGCAGGGGTTTGAATACTAGTCTCTGACAAAACAGACTTTAAACTATCAAAGATCAAAAGAGACAAAGAAGGCCATTACCTAATGGTAAAGGATCAATTAAACAGGAAGAGCAAACTATCCTAAATATATATGCACCTAATATAGCAGCACCCAGATTCATAAAGCAAGTCCTTAGAGATTTACAAAGAGACTTAGAGTCCCATACAATAATAGTGGGAGACTTCAACACTCCACTGTCAACATTAGACAGATCAACGAGACAGAAAGTTAACAAGGATATCCAGGAATTGAACTCATCTCTGCAGCAAGCAGTCCTAATAGACATCTATAGAACTCTCCACCCCAAATCAACTGAATATAGCTTCTTCTCAGCACCACATCGCACTTATTCCAAAATTGACCACATAATTGGAAGTAAAGCACTCCTCAGCAAATGTACAAGAACAGAAATTATAACAAACTGTCTGTCAGACCACAGTGCAATCAAACTTGAACTCAGGACTAAGAAACTCAATCAAAACCACTCAATTATATGGAAACTGAAAAACCTGCTCCTGAATGACTACTGTGTACATAACGGAATGAAGGCAGAAATAAAGATGTTCTTTGAAACCAATGAGAACAAAGATAAAACATACCAGAATCTCTGGGACACATTTAAAGCAGTGTGTAGATGGAAATTTATAGCACTAAATGCCCACAAGAGAATGCTGGAAAGATCGAAAATTGACATTCTCACATCACATTTAAAAGAACTAGAGAAGAAAGAGCAAACACATTTAAAAGCTAGCAGAAGGCAAGAAATAGCTAAGATCAGAGCAGAACTGAAGGACATAGAGACACAAAAAACCCTCCAAAAAATCAATGAATCCAGGAGTTGGTTTTTTGAAAAGATCAACAAAATTGAAAGACTGCTAGCAAGACTAATAAAGAAGAAAAGAGAGAAGAATCAAATAGATGCAATAAAAAATGATAAAGGGGATATCACCACCGACCCCACAGAAATACAAACTACCATTAGAGAATGCTATAAACACCTCTACACAAATAAACTAGAAAATCTAGAAGAAATGGATAATTTCCTGGACGCTTACACTCTTCCAAGACTAAACCAGGAAGAAGTTGAATCCCTGAATAGACCAATAGCAGGCTCTGAAATTGAGGCCATAATTAAGAGCCTACCAACCAAAAAAAAGTCCAGGCCCAGATTGATTCACAGCTGAATTCTACCAGAGGTACAAGGAGGAGCTTGTACCATTCCTTCTGAAACTATTCCAATCAATGGAAGAAAAGGGAATCCTCCCTAACTCATGTTATGAGGCCAACATCATCCTGATACCAAACGTGGCAGAGACACAACAAAAAAAAAGAGAATTTTAGACCAATATCCCTGATTAACATCGAAGCAAAAATCCTCAATAAAATACTAGCAAACTGGATGCAGCAGCACATCAAAAAGCTTATCCACCATGATCAAGGTAGCTTCATCCCTGGGATGCAAGGCTGGTTCAACATTCACAAATCAATAAATGTAATCCAGCATATAAACAGAACCAAAGACAAGAACCACATGATTATCTCAATAGATGCAGAACAGGCTTTTGACAAAATTCAACAGCCCTTCTTGCTAAAAACGCTCAATAAATTCGGTATTGATGGAACATATTTCAAAATAATAAGAGCTATTTATGACAAACCCACAGTCAATATCATACTGAATGGGCAAAAACCGGAAAAATTCCCTTTGAAAACTGGCACAAGACAGGGATGCCCTCTCTCACCACTCCTGTTCAACATAGTGTTGGAAGTTCTGGCTGGAGCAATCAGGCAAGAGAAAGAAATCAAGGGTATTCAGTTAGGAAAAGAAGAAGTCAAATTGTCCCTCTTTGCAGATGACATGATTGTATATTTAGAAAACCCCATTGTCTCAGCCCCAAATCTCCTTAAGCTGATAAGCAATTTCAGCAGTCTCAGGATACAAAATTAATGTGCAAAAATCAGAAGCATTCTTATACACCAGTAACAGACAAACAGAGAACCAAATCATGAGTGAACTTCCATTCACAGTTGTTTCAAAGATAATAAAATACCTAGGAATCCAACTTTCAAGCGATGTAAAGGACCTCATTAAGGAGAACTACAAACCACTGCTCAGTGAAATAAAAGAGGACACAAACAAATGGAAGAACATACCATGCTCATGGATAGGAAGAATCAATATCATGAAAATGGCCATACTGCCCAAGGTAATTTATAGATTTAATGCCATCCCCCATCAAGCAACCAATGAGTTTCCTCACAGAATTGGAAAAAACTGCTTTAAAGTTCATATGGAACCAAAAAGAGCCCACATTGCCAAGACAATCCTAAGTCAAAAGAACAAAGCTGGAGGCATCACGCTACCTGACTTCAAATTATACTACAAGGCTACAGTAACCAAAACAGCATGGTACTGGTACCAAAACAGAGATATAGACCAATGGAACAGAACAGAGTCTTCAGAAATAATACCACACATCTACAGCCATCTGATCTTTGACAAACCTGAGAGAAACAAGAAATGGGGAAATGATTCCCTATTTAATAAATGGTGCTGCGAAAATTGGCTAGCCATAAGTAGAGAGCTGAAACTGGATCCTTTCCTTACTCCTTATACAAAAATTAATTCAAGATGGATTAGAGACTTAAATGTTAGACCTAATATCATAAAAATCCTAGAAGAAAGCCTAGGTAGTACCATTCAGGACATAGGCATGGGCAAAGACTTCATGTCTAAAACACCAAAAGCAATGGCAGCAAAAGCCAAAATTGACAAATGGGCTCTCATTAAACTAAAGAGCTTCTGCACAGCAAAAGAAACTCCCATCAGAGTGAACAGGCAACCTACAGAATGGGAGAAAATTTTTGCAATCTACTCATCTGACAAAGGGCTAATATCCAGAACCTACAAAGAACTCAAACAAATTTACAAGAAAAAAACAAACAACCCCATCAAAAAGTGGGCAAAGGATATGAACAGATATTTCTCAAAAGAAGACATCCATACAGCCAACAGACACATGAAAAAATGCTCATCATCATTGGCCATCAGAAAAATGCAAATCAAAACCACAATGAGATACCATCTCACACCAGTTAGAATGGCAATCATTAAAAAGTCAGGAAACAACAGGTGTTGGAGAGGATGTGGAGAAATAGGAACACTTTTACACTGTTGGTGGGATTGTAAACTAGTTCAACCATTATGGAAAACAGTATGGCGATTCCTCAAGGATCTAGAACTAGATGTACCATATGACCCAGCCATCCCATTACTGAGGATATACCCAAAGGATTATAAATCCTGCTGCTATAAAGACACATGCACACGTATGTTTATTGTGGCACTATTCACAATAGCAAAGACTTGGAATCAACCTAATGTCCATCAGTGACAGACTGGATTAAGAAAATGTGGCACATATACACCATGGAATACTATGCAGCCTTAAAAAAGGATGAGTTTGTGTCCTTTGTAGGGACATGGATGCAGGTGGAAACCATCATTCTTAGCAAACTATCAGAAGAACAGAAAACCAAACGCCGCATGTTCTCACTCATAGGTGGGAACTGAACAATGAGATCACTTGGACTCGGGAAGGGGAACATCACACACCGGGGCCTATCATGGGGAGGGGGGAGGAGGGAGGGATTGCACTGGGAGTTATACCTGTTGTAAATGATGAGTTGATGGGTGGTGACGAGTTGATGGGACAGCACAGCAACATGGCACAAGTATACATATGTAACAAACCTGCATGTTATGCACATGTACCCTAGAACTTAAAGTATAATAATAATAATAAATTCATTAAAAAATAAAAAAGTAAAAATAAAAATTAATATAATAAAATGGCTTTCTTTAAAAAAAAAGAAATGCATATCATAAAAAAATAAAAAAATAATAAAACAAAACAAAACAAAACACTGGATCTCATGAATTTGCTGTGGCACCCTAGAGCACCTTGGTGTACAGTTTGGGAACTCCAGTTTCGATATTTCCGTTCACAAGCTGCTAATCCTAGGACTGCTTCTACTTTAACCTTTATCCCTAAATTTGGAATGAAAGGCTTCCTGCCAAATGAATTCCAGCCATTGGGGAGTGGGACAGCAGAGGGAACTTTCTTGAAATAGTAAAGACTATGTCTTAGAAAAGTGTGCTTCCGTCTCTACCACAGACAGGTTCTGGTGTCTTTGTAGCACATTTCACAAGCTTTTAGATATATTTGGACCACTAGGGACATCGTTTTCCTTAAGGAGGTGTCCTCTGGGGAGTAGGGGTGCTCATTTACATGCTATATCTTTCTAAGTACTGGATCTTCATGTGTTTGAAGGGTAGCACATTAAGGTAGTTGCATGGGGATGGCCCCTTTGTCCCCATTTTGCGACAACTGCCCCATTCCCTCCACCCCATCACTCCCATGTCCAGAAATTCCAAATCTGGAAACTCTACCCCAACCTGAGGACCATAATCATCTTCACCATTGTTTGCTTACAATTTCCTGTGCATTCTACCAGCCCCTCATAGACAGGTCTCCTTATTTCCCACCGTTCTTAAAGGTGGAATGCCAAGGTGTTTATCTTCTCCTTTCACAGCATGCCTGACTCTGTGGTGGCTCCACTAACATCCTTCCCTGCTCTCAAGTAGTGCACACCTATGGAAATCAGGATGCCCACTCCCCGCTTGACCAGGAGGCCACCCTGAGGGACAAGATTTGCATTGCTGAGACCTGGCTGGTATCATTCAAAGAAACATTCTACAGGTATAGTCCAGGGGCCTGCTCCTTGAGCAAGGTAAGGAGAGAGCCAGGTGTGAGATTCTGTGTTCAGCACAGGGCCACCAGCAGGAGGTGGGCCAGGGACGGCTCCTTTCTCTTGCCTGGAGGGGAAAACAGAAGATCCTGGCCTGAACTTCCCTCCAGCTGCCCTGTCTTAAGTGGCTCCTCCACCTGGTGAGGCTGTCCTTTGTCTCTCCAGCTTCTCCATGGGACATTACAGCTGGCCTTGGCCTGAAGCTCCCTAATCTTTATGGGATGACATCTATGGGATGTGATCCTTCACCTGGAGCCAGGGGAGGGGTTGGCACAGAGAAGCAATGAGACAGGTCTCAAGGCCAGGCCTTCTTTCAGCTTTGAGCAATGGGCTCAAGGCTATGAAATGATCCAACACATAAAATAAATATTAAATATAAAAATAGAGCCCAAAAAAGCCACAGAAAAATAAATATTTTACACATTTAACTAAACATCTACAAACAGTACATTATCAATTGGTCCCCTGCTGCTCAGTCCAATTCTTCCAGAATAACCCATAAATTCTGTCTAATGTGGGAAGGGGGTTCACATTAATACTTGCTGTGCTGAAAGTGGAGGCTCCAAAGACAAGATTTCCAGGATCCACAACAGTCCTGGAGCAGCTCCCACAAGCCCCTCAGCAGTCCACGCTGCTGGAGTGTGTGTCTGACATGAGTTTGCATGTTACAGATGAAGTCTAGACCCCTTAACTGGAAAGACATGCCTGAGTGCAGGGCCAGCTTGGTAGGGAAGCCCTGTAGAGAAGCCTCAGTGCCTCCCCTTCTGCCCTGGTCCTCAGGGCTCTGCCTCCTCCCCATTCTAGAGACAATCCCTTCCATAAATGAAAATAGCCTCCCGGGCCCGGGGTGTGTCGGGGTTCTTTGGACAACAAGGTTCTTTGTTTCTTTAGCTGGGGAAAGTGTTAATAATACAGAGTCCCAGGGCTCAACAGTAATTCCCAAGGTCTAAGCAGGCTACAGTCTCCTCTTGGACCCCATTGGTGAGTCACACTATTACACAGAGTGGCACTGGTTCCTTTCCTGGTACAGGAGAAATGCTACTAACCACATCCTCCTTTGTTCCTCCAGGAAGGCATTGGGATTGAAAGGAAAACTCTGACAAGGACCCAGCTCAGCTATTAACTAGCATATTTGTTGCTCTTTAGACTCCTTGTCTATCTCCATCTGTGGAAAGTGGAAGCATGTGTCTAATTCTAGATACTGATCTAGAAGCTGTATAGTCTGATGATTTTAAGTCCATCTACTCCACGAACAAGATGGTCTCGGTTTAAGTATTGGTTACTTAAACACTCAGTGTTTCTGCTTCCTTGTTTGTTAAGCCTTCCTTCTGTTGTCAGGATGAGTACAAATGTTAATAAATCCAAAGCACTTAGAAGATTGCCTGGAACTGAGTAAGCATTTTTTTTTTTTTTTTTTTTTTTTTTTTTTACTATTAATACCATCATTATTGTCATGGCTACTAATGGTCAACAAAGGTCAACCAAGCACCTGCTCTGTGACAGCTCCTAGGAGGGTCCTGCAGGGGATACAGAACCATACTCATAGCTTGTCAGGTTCCTGGTTGGGCAGGTGTTCCTTTGGAAGAGATAATGTTCACAAAGGTGAAGTGATTCATCCTAGATAGGCTCATGACAGACTCCTTTTCAGGGGAGGTCACATCTGAAGAATGGCTGCATGTGTTCAACTCAGACATCCAGAGGAGGAGCTGAGGAGCACTCTGGAGCCCTTGGAGGTCAGGCTAAAGAGTTTAGACTTTATTCAATGGACAATGGGGAGAAAGTGGCTTTCCACAGAGTTCTGTAGATGTCCACAGAGCTTCTCTGGTTTTTAATCTTTTGGGTTTCTTTTGGCCAAAGCATCTGTTTTTCTCTCTTGGAATGTCAATTTACTATTAGCTCTTTGCTTTCAGAGGACATTTTCTTAACATTGGCACAAATTGCATTTATAAATAACTCTGAAAGAAGTGTTAAATATTGCATAATTTTTGATGTGCCAGACTAACTTGCCATCAGACAGGTTCACTAGGACGTGGCATGTTGTCCAGCCTAATGCAATAGCATGCAAATTATTTTCAGAACTCCAACCTTCTTCTCATATTTGTTGGTGCAATTAGAAGTGCCTGTGAATATATACTTTGTTCTAGACAGTTACAGAAATTGGATACTGGCATGTTTCTTTAGAGCATGACTAGTCTACTTTTGGGAAAATTGAGTTTCCTTGTCCAGTTGGTGATTGCAGGATTTTTTTAGCTGCTTGTTTGTATTCACCCAAGTCCTTCATTCCATAAAATAGAAAACCAAGGCCCCATGAAAGAGAGTTGCTAAAGAAAAGTGGGGAGAGAACCAGGAGTAGAACTAGAAGTATAACTAATCCAACATTTTAGTATTTCTTGTCTCTTAGCTCTCTAACATTGAAAGAGTAATCCTCAAATGTAGACACCATCCTTTTCCAGAAATAATTGGAGGTCCATAAAGCAGGTACCCTCTGTAGTTCGGTCTGGAATTGGTGGAAGGCAGAAATGTATTTGCTACATGGAAGGTGCTCGGCTGGGTGCAGTGGCACATGCCTGTAATCCCAGCACTTTGTTAGGCCAAGGCAGGTGGAACACGAGGTCAAGAGATGGAGACCATCCTGGCTAATATAGTGAAACCCTGTCTCTAATAAAAAATGCAAAAATTAGCTGAGTATGGTGGAACAAACCTGTAGTCCCACTTACTCAGAAGGAAGAGGCATGAGAATAACTTGAACCCAGAAAGCGGAGTTTGCAGTGAGCCAACATCATGCCACTGCACTCCAGCCTGGTGACAGAATGAGACTCCGCCTAAAGAAAAAAAAAAAAAAGAAGAAGACTGTGCTCAATAAATGTTCCACAGACTTACAAGTTCAAAAAGGGCAGAAACAGTTTTTATTGTGCTGATCTTTAAATTTCCAAGGCCTAGTTCAATGCCATGCACATAGTAGGTCCTCCATAAACATTCATTGGTGGAATGGATGGATGGCAAAAAGATTCAGAAACCTGAGATCAACCTTTAGCTCTTGTTATTAGCAGTGAATCTAAATGTGTCTGCAGTAACCTCAATTCTTGCCTTCTCAGAAGAAAGAACTCAACAGAGGGGCATAAGGCAGAGTGAGAGACCAGAGCAAGTTTTAGAGCAGGAATAAGAATTTATTAAAAAGTTTACCAGGAGCTCAAGATGAGCCTGGAAAACATAGTGAAATCCTATGTCTACAAAAAATTACAAAAATTAGTTGGGCATGGTGGTGTGCACCTGTACTGCCAGCTACTCGGGAGGCTGACGTGGAAGGATGACTTGAGGTAGGCAGGTGAAGTTTGCAGTGAGCTGGTATCACTCCACTGCACTCCAGTCTGGGAGCCAGAGCAAGACTCTATCTCAGAAAAATAAATAAATAAATACATAATAAAAAATAAAAAAAAATTACAGCAGGAATGAGAGGAAGTAATGTACATTTGGAATAGGGCCAAGTTGGCAACTTGAGAGATCAAGTGCGCGGTTTGACCTTTGACTTGGGGTCTTATACACTGTCATGCTTCTGGGGTCTTGCATCCCTTCTTCCCTGATTCTTCCCCTGGAGTGGGCAGTCTACATGTGCAGCAGCCTGTTAGCACCTGGGAGGGGAGCATGAGCAGTATATTTACTGAAATTATACGCATGCTCACTTGAGGCGATACCAGTGGAGCATTCCCAGAGGAAAGTCATAAACCAGTTAAACTGAAGAAGGAAAACATGAAAGTTACAATATGTAAAGCCAGAAAATTAACCTTCCCCTCAGGGCTTAGTGTAGTGTAGCACCCCTGTAGTCTAAGTTAGAGAAGAATACTAACTGCCTGTTTTTCCTTCTGTGCTCAGCAAGCCTTATCTGTTCTCATTACTTTTCACATTTCTTGAGGCTCAGAGAGTTCTCACTTACCTCCCCAGCACAGCCGCAATGTCATAAGATTGATAAGTATATGTTACAAAAACATATACTCCCAAGGATGTAGGACATGTTGTATAACAAAAGTAAAAGAATGATTAATTGCCTTTGTTCTTGCTTGTGCTAGTACACTTCCTGCAGCACATAACTCCCACCACAAACTGCTTAAAAGATGATTGATCCCTTTGTTCAGGGCTCAGAATTTTTGGACCCTAGTAGGACTGAGCTGGTGGTCACCTTAACAATAAACGGCTTTCCTGAACTCTGTTCTATCTCTTCTGTCTCTGAGTATCTTGAAACTTTTCTGGGGGCTCATCCTGGATTGGAGACAGCAGATATTTATCTCCTTTGCCTGTGGCATAGAGCAACAGGACACAGGAGACTTGGAACCCTTGGCACCACTGGATAAGATTTAGCACAGAAGAAGAACCGCCCATGTCTTGGAGCCTTCCCATGACAGCACAAACCGAACTGACTGGGGAGTTGCAGGAGAGTCACAGGAATAGGGCATAGGCAGACTACTGAACTGCAGTAAGGTCATGTCCTAGGTAAGCCCGTCTCATAAAGATGGAAGGGGAGCCTGATCACCTCCCAGGATGTGACAATTAATCCAACTCCAGAGAGTAAACAACTGGAGGGTCCCAATGACTTGGACGAAACTCATGCCCTAACCTACACAAGATGTGAAAGAGGCTCGCAAGTTGGTCAGGATAGGGAACTGAAAATGGTGAGAGGAGATCACCACTTTAATAAAAGAATGAGAGAGAACAGAGGAGGTGCAAGCAAACAAAGTGGAGAGAAGAGCTCATCGCTTTAACTAAAGGGCAGTAACTGGGAAACTGGAAAAGGGAGAAAATGGGCCAATAGAGCGGCAAGTGCAGAAAAGTAGAAATTGCTGGCAGAGGGACAATAGTGGCTTGCCACCCCAACTGGTGTGTGTGAACCTACCCATACTACTAGTATGGGTAGTGTATGGGTGTGTGTGAACTACCCAGGATACTAGTGAGGTTTTTTCCCTCTGATGAGGAGTCCTGGGGCAGGAGATATGTGTGAAAGTGTGTGAAAGAGATGGTCTTTGGAGAGGCTAATGCATGGAGTGATGTGGGGAGACACAAGTCTCCTAGCGCAGACTGTCCTCTGAAGCAAGTGTGGGATGACAGGATTTGTTTCATAGCTTCACAGCAGTAGCTGACTATGACCTGGCCAAGCAGCTTCCGATCCTCCTGTAATAGGACCCAGTCTGGTGAATCTGAGAGTGAAAGTGCACCGAAAGGGAGGAAAAGGCAGGAAAAATGTTGAAGCCAACTCCATTAGAATGTATGTTAAAGAACTTTATGAAAGGGTTTGATGGTGATTATGGAATGAAGTTAACACCACAGAGGTTGAGAACCTTTTGTGAAATTGACTGGACCTCTTTTAATGTTAGGTGGCCAGCTGAAAGGACAATAGATAAGTAGATAATTGGCCATATGTTTAAGGTAGTAACCAGAACTGGAGTGTTAACAATCTAGGCACCCTGATTAGTTTCCATACATAGACTTCTGGCTGAGTGTGATTCAGAACCACCAAAAATGGCCACAGCCTGCTCTAAACATTATTGTAAGATTTTAGTGGTTCATGAAAACCAGGGCACCATAGAAAGAACCCACATAGCATAGGCCCAGGAAAAAGAGCAGTAAGGAAAACAGAAAAAAACCTGTCCTAGAGGTCCTACCAGAGGAGCTAGAGACTCCACCTACTTATGTTTCATTTATTTATTTATTTATTTATTTATTTATTTATTTATTTATTTATTTATATTTTTACTTTTTATTTTATTTTTTTATTATTATACTTTAAGTTCTAAGGTACATGTGCATAACGTGCAAGTTTGTTACATATGTATACCTGTGCCATGTTGGTGTGCTGCACCCATCAACTCGTCAGCACCCATCAACTCATCGTTTATGTCAGGTATAACTCCTAATGCAATCCCTCCCCTTTCCCCCTCCCCATTATAGGCCCCGGTGTGTGATGTTCCCCTTCTCAAGTCCAAGTGATCTCATTGTTCAGTTCCCACCTATGAGTGAGAACATGCGGCGTTTGGTTCTCTGTTCTTGCAATAGTTTACTGAGAATGATGTTTTCAAGCTGCATCCATGTCCCTACAAAGGACACAAACTCATCCGTTTTTATGGCTGCATAGTATTCCATGGTGTATATGTGCCACATTTTCTTAATCCAGTCTGTCACTGATGGACATTTGGGTTGATTCCACGTCTTTGCTATTGTGAATAGTGTCACAATAAACATACGTGTGCATGTGTCTTTATACCAGCATGAGTTATAATCCTTTGGGTATATACTCAGGAATGGGATGGCTGGGTCATATGGTACATCTAGTTCTAGATCCTTGAGGAATCGCCATACTGTTTTCCATAATGGTTGAACTAGTTTACAATCCCACCAACAGTGTAAAAGTGTTCCTATTTCTCCACATCCTCTCCAACACCTGTTGTTTCCTGACTTTTTAATGATTGCCATTCTAACTGGTGTGAGATGGTATCTCATTGTGGTTTTGATTTGCATTTTTCTGATGGCCAATGATGATGAGCATTTTTTCATGTGTCTGTTGGCTGTATGAATGTCTTCTTTTGAGAACTGTATATTCATATCCTTTGCCCACTTTTTGATGGGGTTGTTTGTTTTTTTCTTGTAAATTTGTTTGAGTTCTTTGTAGGTTCTGGATATTAGCCCTTTGTCAGATGAGTAGATTGCAAAAATTTTCTCCCATTCTGTAGGTTGCCTGTTCACTCTGATGGTAACTTCTTTTGCAGTGCAGAAGCTCTTTAGTTTAATTAGATCCCATTTGTCAATTTTGGCTTTTTTTGCTGTTGCTTTTGGTGTTTTAGACATGAAGTCTTTGCCCATGCCTATGTCCTGAGTGGTATTACCTAGGTTTTCTTCTAGGGTTTTTATGTTATTAGGTCTAACATTTAAGTCTCCAATCCATCTTGAATTAATTTTTGTATAAGGAGTAAGGAAAGGATCCAGTTTCAGCTTTCTACTTATGGCTAGCCAATTTTCGCAGCACCATTTATTAAATAGGGAATCCTTTCCCCATTTCTTGTTTTTCTGAGGTTTGTCAAAGATCAGATGGCTGTAGATGTGTGGTATTATTTCTGAGGACTCTGTTCTGTTCCATTGGTCTATATCTCTATTTTGGTACCAGTACCATGCTGTTTTGGTTACTCTAGCCTTGTAGTATAGTTTGAAGTCAGGTAGCGTGATGCCTCCAGCTTTGTTATTTTGACTTAGGATTGTCGTGGCAATGCGGGGTCTTTTTTGGTTCCATATGAACTTTAAAGCAGTTTTTTCCAATTCTGTGAAGAAACTCATTGGTAGCTTGAAGGGGATGGCATTGAATCTATAAATTACCTTGGGCAGTATGGCCATTTTCACGATATTGATTCTTCCTATCCATGAGCATGGTATGTTCTTCCATTTGTTTGTGTCCTCTTTTATTTCACTGAGCAGTGGTTTGTAGTTCTCCTTGAAGAGGTCTTTTACATCCCTAGTAAGTTGGATTCCTAGGTATTTCATTCTCTTTGAAGCAATTGTGAATGGATGTTCATTCATGATTTGGCTCTCTGTTTGTCTGTTACTGGTGTATAAGAATGCTTGTGATTTTTGCACATTAATTTTGTATCCTGAGACTTCGCTGAAGTTTCTTATCAGCTTAAGGAGATTTGGGGCTGAGACAATGGGGTTTTCTAAATATACAATCAAGTCATCTGCTAACAGGGATAATTTGACTTCTTCTTTACCTAACTGAATACCCTTGATTTCTTTCTCTTGCCTGATTGCCCTAGCCAGAACTTCCAACACTATGTTGAACAGGAGTGGTGAGAGAGGGCATCCCTGTCTTGTGCCAGTTTTCAAAGGGAATTTTTCTGGTTTTTGCCCATTCAGTATGATATTGGCTGTGGGTTTGTCATAAATAGCTCTTATCATTTTGAAATACATTTCATCAATACCGAATTTATTGAGTGTTTTTAGCATGAAGGGCTGTTGAATTTTGTCAAAAGCCTTTTCTGCATGTATTGAAATAATCATGTGCTTCCTGTCTTTGGTTGTGTTTATATGCTGGATTACGTTTATTGATTTGCGTATGTTGAACCAGCCTTGCATCTCAGGGATGAAGCCCATTTGATCATGGTGGATAAGCTTTTTAATGTGCTGCTGCATCCGGTTTGCCAGTATTTTATTGAGGATTTTTGCAACAATGTTCATCTGGCATATTGGTCTAAAATTCTCTTTTTTTGTTGTGTCTCTGCCAGACTTTGGTATCAGGATGATATTGGCCTCATAAAATGAGTTAGGGAGGATTCCCTCTTTTTCTATTTATTGGAAGAGTTTCAGAAGGAATGGTACCAGTTCCTCCTTGTACCTCTGGTAGAATTCAGCTGTGAATCCATCTGGTCCTGGACTTTTTTTGGTTGGTAGGCTATTAATTATTGCCTCAGTTTCAGAGCCTGCTATTGGTTTATTCAGGAATTCAACTGCTTCCTGGTTTAGTCTTGGGAGAGTGTAAGTGTCCAGGAAATTATCCATTTCTTCTAGATTTTCTAGTTTATTTGCATAGAGGTGTTTATAGTATTCTCTGATGATAGTTTGTATTTCTGTGGGGTCAGTGGTGATATCCCCTTTATCATTTTTTATTGCGTCTATTTGATTCTTCTCTCTTTTCTTCTTTATTAGTCTTGCTAGCGGTCTGTCAATTTTGTTGATCTTTTTGAAAAACAAACTCCTGGATTCTTTGATTTTTTGGAGCGTTTTTTGTGTCTCTATCTCCTTCAGTTCTGCCCTGATCTTAGTTATTTCTTGTCTTCTGCTAGCTTTTGTATGTGTTTCTTCTTCCTTTTCTCATTCTTTAAATTGTGATGTTAGAGTGTCAAGTTTAGATCTTTCCAGCTTTCTCTTGTGGGCATTTAGTGCTATAAATTTCCCTCTACACACTGCTTTAAATGTGTCCCAGAGATTCTGGTGTGTTGTATCTTTGTTCTCTTTGGTTTCAAAGAACATCTTTATTTCTGCCTTCATTTTGTGATGTACCCAGTAGTCACTCAGAGCAGTCCCTCAGAGTAGTTTGGCTGTTTGGATTGGGTTACTTAGTCCTGAGTTCTAGTTTGATTGCACTGTCATCTGAGAGACTGTTTGTTATAATTTCTGTTCTTGTACATTTGCTGAGGAGTGCTTTACTTCCAATTATGTGGTCAATTTTGGAATAAGTGCGATGTGGTGCTGAGAAGAAGCTATATTCAGTTGATTTGGGTGGAGATTCTGTAGATGTCTATTAGGTCTGCTTGCTGCAGAGATGAGTTCAATTCCTGGATATCCTTGTTAACTTTCTGTCTCGTTGATCTGTTTAATGTTGACAGTGGGCTGTTAAAGTCTGCCATTATTATTGTATGGGACTCTAAGTCTCTTTGTAAGTCTCTAAGGACTTGCTTTATGAATCTGGGTGCTCTGTATTAGGTGCATATATATTTAGGATAGTCAGCTCTTCCTGTTTAATTGATCCTTTACAATTATGTAATAGTCTTCTTTGTCTCTTTTGATCTTTGGGGGTTCAAAGTCTGTTTTATCAGAGACTAGTATTGCAACCCCTGCTTTTTTTTGTTCTCCATTTGCTTGGTAGATTTTCCTCCATCCCTTTATTTCGAGTCTATGTATGTCTCTTCATGTGAGATGAGTCTCCTGAATACAGCAAACTGATGGGTCTTGACTGTTTATCCAGTTTGCCAGTCTGTGTCTTTTAATTGGAGCATTTAGTCCATTTACATTTAAGGTTAATATTGTTATGTGTGAACTTGATCCTGTCATTATGATATTAACTGGTTATTTTGCTCGTTAGTTGATGCAGTTTCTTCCTAGCCTCGATAGTCTTTACATTTTTGCATGTTTTTGCAGTGGCTGGTACCGGTTGTTCCTTCCCATGTTTAGTGCTTCCTTCAGGGTCTCTTGTAAGGCAGGCCTGGTGGTGACAAAATCTCTAAGCATTTGCTTATCTGTAAAGGATTTTATTTCTCCTTCACTTATGAAACTTAGTTTGGCTGGATATGAAATTCTGGGTTGAAAATTCTTTTCTTTAAGTATGTTGAATATTGGCCCCCACTCTCTTCTGGCTTGAGAGTTTCTGCTGAGAGATCTGCTGTTAGTCTGATGGGCCTCCCTTTGTGGGTAACCCGACCTTTCTCTCTGACTGCCCTTAAGATTTTTTTCCTGCAATTCAACTTTGGTGAATCTGGCAATTATGTGTCTTGGAGTTGCTCTTTTTGAAGAGTAGCTTTGTGGCGTTCTCTATATTTCCTGGATTTGAATGTTGGCCTGCCCTACTAGGTTGGGGAAGTTCTCCTGGATGATATCCTGAAGAGTATTTTCCAACTTGGTTGCATTTCCGCCTCACTTTCAGGCACCCCAATCAGATGTAGATTTTGTCTTTTTACATAATCTCATACTTCTTGCAGGCTTTGTTCATTTCTTTTTCTTCTTTTTTCTTTAGGTTTCTCTTCTTGCTTCATTTCATTCATTTGATCCTCAATCGCTCATACTTTTTCTTCCAGTTGATCGAGTCGGTTACTGAAGCTTGTGCATTTGTCATGTATTTCTCGTGTCATGGTTTTCATCTCTGTCCATTCATTTATGGCCTTCTCTGCATTAATTATTCTGGTTATCAATTCTTCCACTCTTTTTTCAAGATTTTTAGTTTCTTTGTGCTAGGTATGTAATTCGTCCTTTAGCTCTTAGAAGTTTGATAGAATGAAGACTTCTTCTCTCATCTCGTCAAAGTCATTCTCTGTCCAGGTTTGATCTGTTGCTGGTGATGAGCTGTATTCCTTTGCAGTGGGAGATGCGCTCTTATTTTTTGAACTTCCAGCTTTTCTGCCCTGCTTTTTTGTAACTGGCAAGGCTTAGGCAGGAAGCCGTTTCAGCAGCTGCCTCTGGAGCATCAGACTCAGAGGAGAGTACCCCCTAAACTTCACCACGTATGGAAAAGCCAGTGCCACTGCCCAATAAATCAAAGGAGGAACTCCATGATGATGCTGGCTGTCTCCGGTCAGGATGCAGTCAAGTCATGTAGATGTTCCTCATTGAAACTAGGGGACAGATCTATTTAGATGCACAAAATGAGATTCAAGGAGGAGAACGGCTTTATGGTTATTAGCCCTTCTCTACTACAGACATTTTCAACTGGAGATAGCTTATTCCTTCCTATATGGAGAAGCCCCAGGCTCTCACTGATTTAATGCAGTCCATGTTTCTAACCCACAACTCAACTTGGGCAGAATGCAAACAACTTCTATCACTGTTCAGTACAGAAGAATGCTGCAGATAAATACAAAGGGCTCATCAGTGGTTAGAAAGCAACATCCCAGTAGGCATGACAGATGTCAAACAGTAAGCACAACAGGCTTTACCAATGGAAACTGACCTAGGCTGGGACCCAAAGCAGGCACAAGGGCTGCTGAACTTGCTGAGATACCGAGAGGCTCTGATTTAGGGCATTAGGCTGGAGAGAAAAAGGCAACAAACATTGGAAAGGTTTCAGAGGTCCTTCAGAAAGCAGATGAAATCCCAGTAAGTTCTATGAGAGGCTTTGTGAGGTTTACCAGCTCTTTTGACCCACACCTTTTGACCCAGAAGCAGCAGGGAACCAGTGCATGGTTAAAGGGGCATTTGTGGGCCAGGCACAAGGTGATATCAGAAGAAAGCTTCAGAAGTTGAAAAGTTCAAGGCTATGAATATCACCCAGCTCACTCAAGTGGCTACCAAGGTGTTTATTAATCTAGAGGAAGAAGCCAAGAAAGAGGCAAAGTGCAAGCTAAGGAAAAAGCTGATTTGTTGGTTACTGCCCTGGTAGAAAAAGAGAGTGGATTTGTGAGAGGATGTATTCATGGAAGAGGACAAGCTAGGCCAGGACAAGAGGACCAGCCTAGGCTTGAGAAGGATCAATGTGAAAGATGCAAATAGAAATTGCATTGAAAGAATAAATGTCCAGAAGGAGAACAGGAAAGAGGCAGCAGCCAAGGACCTGAGACATGGCAAAGGCCAGCAGCTGCCAGCCATTGCATTTTGAAAACAGAAGCTGACCTGGTCAGCCAGGCCAGAACTGAAAATTGTGAAGTCTAAGACAGACCAGGATCCATCTCTGTGGGCCCCTGGGAGCCCTTAGTCTCTATGAAAATAGAGACTTTATAATAGATACTGATGCTGAGCACTCGGTGGTGACATGACCAGTAAGGCCACTATCTAAAAACATTGCTACTATAGTCAGGGCAACTGGAGTGTCCAAATAAAAACAAAACAAAGCAAAACAAAAAACAACAACAAAAAACAGGCCTTACTGTCAGTCCAGGAGGTGTGTGTTATTGGAAGTCAAGGGGTCCAGCATAAATTTCTGTATGTGCCAAAGTGCCCAGTGCCCATTAGGGAAGAACATGCTTAAGAAACTCCAAGCTCGAATCTCTTTCAGGCCAGAAGGAAATATGACTCTAGGCCTGAAGTGAACGAAAGCCATGGTATTAACCCTTACCTTGCAAAAAACTGAGGAGTGAAGGCTATACGTGAAAGGATATTTTCTTTTTCTCAAGGTAGCTCCAGTAAGCCAACCAATTTTTGCATTCCAATGAGGTGAAACACAATATACTTGGAGTCGACTCCCACAAGGGTTCAAAAACTACCTTTAAAGAGGCATTAGCATCTGATCTCAAGGCTCTTGCCCCACCAAATGACAACTGTCTCCTGTTACAGTATATAAATGGTCTTTGTTTGCAGCCCCTACTAAGCAAGATTGTTATGAAGGCACTGAGGACTTCCTATGTCTACTATGTAAAGCAAGTTATAAGGTGTCCCAGAAAAAGCCCCAGGTTTGAACAAGAAAGAGGAAGTTACATAGAAGAAGGCTGATGGAAGTTCTCAGATGAAAAACTAGCCATCCAAGAAGCAACAGCTGCCCCGCCACCCACCTACCCCCATCTAAAACAGTTTCATCATGGAACGCACATAAGAAAAAATGTTTTAGAAACTCTTGTAAGGCAGCAATTTTATGTAATGTGCCTTACTATTATCATGCTACCTATTTGCAAACAGTGTGTGACTTGTGCTCAGAACAATCTGAGGAAAGGGCTAGTTCAGTCCCAAGAATTAAAGAGACAAGAGTGGTACCTTGTGAGAATTTGCTTGTCGACTTTACTGGACTGTTTACAGCAGGGTGCTATTGGTACATGCTAGTGTTTGCACTTTCTCAGGATAAGTCAAATAATTCCCCACTAGGACAGAAAAAGCCTAAGAAGTAACCACAGTATTGTGAAAAGACATTATTCTTAGATTTGGATTGCCTCTAACTTTAGGCTCAGACAACGGATCTGCTTTTGTGATAGAAGTATAGTAACTAACTCCGATGTTAAAAATTAGACAGTCTAGAGCCCACAAAGTTCTGGAACGGTTGAAAGATTAAACCGGACACTGAAACAACTGTTAAAGAAGTTTTACTGGCCAGGCATGGTGGCTCATACCTGTAATCTCAGCACTTTGGGAGGCTGAGGCAGGTGGATCACAAGGTCAGGAGATCAAGATCATCCTTGCTAACATGGTGAAACCCCACCTCTACTAAAAATAAAAAAAAAATTAGCTCAGTGTGGCAGCATGTGCCTGTAGTCCCAGCTACTTGGGAGGCTGAGGCAGGAGGATGGTGTGAACTCAGGAGACAGACCTTGCAGTGAATTGAGATCATGCCACCGCACACCAGCCTGAGTAAGAGTGAGACTCTGTCTCAAAAAACAAAACCAAAATCAAACAACAACAACCACCGAAAAACAAAAGTAAGCAAAAAAAAAAAAAAAAAAAAAAAAAACCAAACAAACAAAAAGTTTTGCCAAGAGACTCATTTAAGGTAAAATCATGTATTGCCCAAGGTCCTTCTCCAGGTGAGGTGTATCCCTAGTAAATCAACTGGGTATTCACCCTATGACATAGTATACAGCCGACCACCCCCACTTCTATCTCATGTACAAAGAGATGAAAATAAATTGGAGAACTGACCCCAAGAAGACAAATGCAGGCATTAGGTAAGGGAATGCAAGAAGTATGAAAGTGAGTAAGAAAACAAATACCTGTTAGCCTTACAGATGCAATACTTATTATCCCTTTCAACCTGAGTACTGTGTATAGGCTAAACACTGGAATCCTACCACCTTCGGACCCTTATGAGATGCTCCCCATATTGTGATCATGTCTACCCCTACCGCTGTTAAAGTTGCAGGTATTATACCTTGGATCCATCACAGCCAACTGAAACCTGCAAGTTCAGTCCAAGACCAGTGGATGAGTCAGCAAGATCTACATCATCCAACTTGACTGATCTTGTGGAGGAACCAAGGCACAGCAGGAAAAGACGACTGCCCTGCTCTGACCACACTAGAGGCTGGTTGGTCAACACATGGCTGAAGCTTGAGGAAACATCAAGCCCTGCTCTAGTCATACAACCGGAAGCTGACCAGTCTATGCACAGCCAAAGTCTGAGGAAGTCAGTGCTAGATAAGTAAATATAGATTGAATCTGCATATTTAGGTATACTATTGCTTATTCTGATTGTTTTGCTGTCATGCCATCTTTGCAATTGCTATCAAACTTGTTGCCCAGGAGGATGCCCATGCGTAATGTAAACTTAATCACACCAGTGACAATAATGCTAACACGTACAGAAGGAAACCAAGATAACTGTCATCATTGTATGATAGAAGCTTGGTCTGGTAAAAGTATAATGAAAACCCTGTTATTTCAAACAATATGAATGTACAAGAACTCCCCTGGGGACATGTATTTGTAATCAAGTCAGTTACTCTGTCTGTGACCCAAGTGTCTGGCTATTAAAAACTCCTATAATTGGAAGATACTACGTAGCATGATGGGAAAGACTTTCAAACTCAAGTAGGAGATAAGACTTGTTTAAATCAGCAATATTTTAAAGAGTCTAAGAATAAGACACAGTAGAGAAGTGTCATGGACAATTCCTCTGTATCAGATTTTAACTCTCTCTCTCTGTTTCCTGCGCTGAATCAGTTGTGGCATCAACTAGATGCTCCAAATGTTTGGAAAGCACCGGCAGGACTATACTGGAGCTGTGGGACAAAAGCCTATCAACTATTTCCTGAGAAGTGGATTGAAGCCTGTGTGTTAAGGATAATAAGATTGTCCTTCTTGCTCCTATTGAAACACGAGAAAGATTTAAGTTACCTGGTGTATAATGAAAAAAGACCAGAAGAAACATCTTTACTCAGATAAGTACTGTAGAAAAGATAAACACAAACACAAAAAAAGACATTAAGAGAGGTAGTTGAAAGGATTGGCTTCCTGAAAGAATTATCAAATATTATGGACAAGCTACATAAGTCCAAGATGGATCATGGAGGTGCCACACTCCTATTTACATGTTAAAACGACTCATAAGATTGCAAGCTGTACTGGAAATCATAGTCAGCTAGATAGCCCAAGCCTTGGATCTGTTAGTCATACATGCCACTCAAATGAGAGATACCATATACCAAAATAGACTAGCATTAGCCTACCTCCTAGCCTCAGAAGGAGGAGTTTAGGGCAAGCTTAATATGATCAACTTCTGCTTACAAATCAATGACAATGGAAGAGCTGTTATGGAAATTACTGCCAGAAGGAGGAAGTTAGTCTATGTCCCAGTCCAGATTTAGTCTGGGTAGAGCCCAAACTCACTTTTTAGAGTATGGTTCTCAAGGTTTGGAGGCTTTAAAACCTTAATAATTGGTTTTATAGCTATAATCAGAGAGTGTCTAATACTGCCTTGTCTTTTACCTCTCCTCATCAGAAGTATTGAAGCAGTAGTGGACCAAACAACTACCACCAAAATGTTGGCACTACAAAAATACCAACTAGTCCCCCAGGAAGAATATGTGCCTACACAGGAAGAGATAAACAATTGTGGTGCTCTTTATTAATCCACATTTATGGCGAGCACTAAAGGTGGGGATAAAGAAGGAATTCATGACTTTTATAAGACGTAAAGCCAGAAAATTAACTTTCCCCTCATGGCTTAGTGTAGTGTAGCACCCATGTAGTCTAAGTTAGAGAAGAATACTAACTGCCTACTTTTCTTTCTGTGCTCAGCAAGCCTTATCTGTTCTCACTTGTTTTACATTCGTTGCAGGTCAGAGAGTTCTTGCTTACCTTCCCAGCACAGCTGCAATATCATAAGATTGATAAGTATATGCTACAAAAACATGTATTCCCAAGGATGTAAGACATGTAGTGTAACAAATGTAAAAGAATGATTAACTGCCTTTCTTCTCATTTCTGCGAGTACACTTCCTGCAGCATGTAACTCCCACCACAAACTGCTTGGTGACTGATCCCTTTTTTGGGGGCTCAGACTTTCCGGACCCTAGTCCGACGGAGCTGGTAATCGCCTTAATAATGAAGGGCTCTCCTGAACTCTGTTTGGTCTCTCCCATCTCTGATTGTCCCGCAAAAAAACGGCACCATTTTGCCTCTTAGTGTGCATGCATTAGTCCACTTGCCCAACTCCTGAGACTGTATCGGGAACCAGATCACCAGTTTCAGGTTTTTCTATCTGTTGGGAGACTGCCTTTCCCTGCTGCCAGCTGCAATCAACTATTATTTTAGAGAGACAGTTAACAACTGCCTGACCAACACCTTATAGTGGTCTGACATCCTTGGAGGTTGCGGGGGTTGAGGAATGTCCTCTCCTACCCTCCTGATGTCTGATTAGCTACTTAATATAACACTCTGACCTCTTAGGAGCTACTGTTCCTGGGAAAGTGATTTAACCTCAAGAACTCAATAACTGTTGTAAGTATACTATAAAATGAAATGTGAATAAATGACAGGCTTTCTTTCATAAAGTCTACCAGTTAGGTACCTTTTTCTTCTTATATTCATTTGGGTATCAATTCTTTGATTCACAGGTATCCATCTTTGTTCATTTGGTGACTTTTGCAAGGAGTATGGCACCCTTACTGGTCAGCGAGAAGATCTTTAGCAGAGGGCTTCATTTCTCTTTTAAACATTTCTGTTAATTCATGCTTTGGAAATGTCCTATCACTTACTTTGACTTCAAGATTTCAGTGACATTCCTACCTCCCTGAAGGTGTTTGATAGCATCCATTTACTTTAAGTAACCAAAAGTTAATTTTGCCCTAAAGATTTCTATTTCTCCATCCACCGCACCACCCCAAAATCCCACAAGGATTTTGAGATGCAGAAATCCTGGGCACCAAAAGACAAGGCCAGACTTTTGCTGCTTGGGGAGTTGACATTTTCTTGTTTTCTCTTCTCTCACACAAAATTTTACAGAAGGGAAAGTTCACTGTCAGCTTGCCCCTCATTCAAGGTCAAACAAAGATTGGGTAGATTTATCAGTTTATCTCTTTCTGAAGGACAGTAAAGGTGATAGACCTCACATGAAGGAACGTTTCTTTTTTTGGCAGCAAAGTCCAACTCTGGGAAAGGTCTAGGTCTCAAATAAGCACAAGAATGCCAAGGAGCCATTAAGAAACTTACACTATTTTACTTAAAGGAAAAAGTAATAGATCCCCTTGGTTTCATGGTGGGTAAATATGCTGAGTAAACAAGAAATTCCTAATTTAGATAAGGTTTTCTTAAATTTTGTGTGAAAAAGACTCACCAGAAGCAATGGTTAAAATGCAGATTCCAGGACCTCCAACCCAAACAACTCTATGGTAGTCTCTAGGGCAGGGCCCAGGAATCTACATTTTTCATAAGCTCCATGGGCATTCCTCAGGCAGATGTTTAGGGAATCACACTTTGAGAAGTGTCTAGAGAGAATTTTAGTACAACAGACTTACCACATTTCCAGATTTCCAGATGAGGTCTGAAAGAGAGAAAGCAGAACCAAATGAAATATACTTCACACAGCCTTGTGGACCCATGTCTTACTGTCAGGTTAGTGGTCATCAAGTGGAAACTCTGACATGGCCAGCTTACTCCCTCTCTCCATGTCAGGAAAGAGATGTCCTTTTTTTTTAATGGCTATGGTCATTTCAGTCCATCCTTGTCACCTCTCTTTTCCCTGAAACTATCCAAGATTTGATACTAAACTTGTGGGTTTGGTTCTTTGTATCATTAGTATAGCCAAAAACATTAATGTATGCTAGTAATATTAAGGACTTGGCCTTGATCTCTGTCCTAAGACAATTGTATCATAAAGGTGAATCTCAAAAAGAGAGGACAGTGTAGCCCAGAATAATGATTAATTAATGGTACCTAGAGGTGAAGAAAGATAAACTTCCCTGCTCCAAATCTGAGCCCATGATTTTGCAGCCAACTTCGTATCAATTGCCTATGTGTCAGGTCCTCCCTCCATAAGGCCCATCGTGCTTTCCTTACACTAACCTAGGTGCAAAGTCCTATCATTTTGCCAGCTTCTGCAGAAAAATCATTAAAGCACAGAAATCATAGTCTCTCTCTCTCTCTTTTTTTTTTAAATATTTTTATTTTTTTTATTATAATTTTGAGGAGTTTTGCTCTGTTGCCCAGGCTGGAGTGCAGTGGCACAATCTTGGCTCAATGCAGCCTCTGCCTCCTGGGTTCAAGTGATTTTCCTGTCTCAACCTCCCAAGTAGCTGGGATTACATGCATGCACCACCACACCTGGCTAATCTTTTGTATTTCTAATAGAGATGGGGTCTCACCATGTTGGCCAGGCTGGTCTTGTACTCCTGACCTCAAGTCTCGCCCCAAATGGGACGATCAGGTGAGCCTCTCAAAGTGCTGGAGGCATGAGTCACCAATCCCAGCCTATCATAGTCTTTATAGACTGGAGATTTGAGGGGTTGTGGGAAGTGGCTGATATCACTTGCAGTTTTACTGGTTCCACAGCTCTCTGTAGGAAAGACCTATGCTATCCTGTCCCTTCCAAACTTTCTTCTGACACATAACCCCTTCTACTGCAGCCTTGGAGAACTGTGGTCTTCGCCCCTTCCTTCTGTCCTGATCTTTCAGCTTCTTGCTAGACACTCCATCCCTAACCATGTGGATTCTGGGCAAGACGGACTTTTATCATCCTGCTTGGGTCTTTCTCCTTCCCATGCTGAGAAGTCAGACTTCATGGAACGCTTGCAGCTGCAAAGGAGACTGGGTTGTTGGACATTCCATTGGTTTCTGGCTAATGACTACCCTGAGCTGTACCCATCTGAACCCAAGCCCAGGTTATCTGGAAATGCAAGGCATGACCTAGGGAAGATGTAGAGGGAGAGGGAAGTTTCCCAAGACAAGAAATAGATGTTCAGCTGTTCCACATCCCTGGGCAACCACTTACAATTTAGCAGGGTCTCAGAGGCTTTGGGTTCATCCTCTGCCTCCATGCCAGTCTGAGGAAGGTGGCTGAGTTTTGCCCCATTACCCACCCCCAGAGCACCTCCTTTGAGAGGCCTGTCCCTTAGGATCAGCAGCTTCAGCTTGACTATACTCATTTTTGTGGCCTGAACAATGTGCCTTGAGCTGTACTCCAGAGAATATAGAAAAAGAATGGTGCCTGGCCAAGTGTGTCTTTACAGTGGAATTTGGAATTCACTTCTGTGTGGTTGTCTACTTTCAACTCTATAACACTAGACTTGGGTTCTGTGCAGCAGACTGCCAGACAGAAGGAGGACATCCTGGGCTATCCCATGATGTTGGCTCCTTGCAGTGACAGCCAGCAGCAACAGGGGAGTAGTCAGACTTCTCAGGATGGGTAATAGCCCAAGAAGATTGTCAAGTGGGTGACATTTTTCTGGGACACCCTGTACCTCCCTTTAAGATATCTTCTTTCTGTGATCCCATGTCCCTTGACTGCAATGGTCCCCCACTGTAATGACCCATCATAGCTCCGCTCACCTCACCTGCATCTGCAAGCACAGACATGGGCCATTGTCAGAAAATAAAAGTATCTTAGTTAAAGGGAAATAGAGGGGCTGTTTCACCAAACTTTTCATTTCACAGATGAGAAAACTGAGGCTTAGGTTCACTAGCCCAGAGATTGCAAACTCAGAAGCCTTTTTGAGGAGTTTTGCTCTGTTTTCCAGGCTGGAGTGCTGTGGTACAATATTGGCTCACTGCAGCCTCTGCCTCCTGGGTTCAAGTGATTCTCATGTCTTAGCCTCCCAAGTAGCTGGGATTACATGCATGTGCCACTACACCTGGATAATCTCTTGTATTTTCAATAGAGATAGGGTCCCTCCTTGTTGGCCAGGCTGGTCTTGTACTCCTGATCTCAAGTCTAGGTGGCCAGGCACGGTGGTTTAAGCCTGCAATCCCAGCACTTTGGGAGGCCGAGGTGGTGGATCATGCGATCAGGAGATCTAGACCATCCTTGCTAACATAGTGAAGCCCCATCTCCACTAAAAAAAAAAAAAAAATTAGCCAGGCATCGTGGTGGGTGCCTGAAGTCCCAGCTACTCAGGAGGCTGAGGCAGGAGAATGGTATGAACCCGGGAGGAGGAACTTGCAGTGAGCTGAGACTGCGCCACTGTATTCCAGCCTGCGTGACACAGCAAGACTCCATCTCAAAAAAAAAAAAAAAAAAAAAAAAAAAAGAAGCCTCCAGGGTTCAGGAAGTGTTCAATGGTCTGAGGACTGAAGAAGAAGGTAATCAAATCAGGATAAAGATCTAGATGCAACAGTGGAACAGGGTCACTCCACCCTCCAGCACCATTTGGTCACTAGGATATATATATATATATGGAGACACATATACCTATGTAGCACACAGACACACATACCTATGTAGCAAACCTGCATGTTCTGCACATGTATTCCAGAACTTAAAGTAAAATAAATAAGTAGATAATAATAACAATAGTCTCTCCAATCTCAAACCTTCCTTCCAGTTGCAACTCCTTCTGACATGAAATCTGCTCTTTGGATATGGCAGTGTGTCCTAAGCACTGTTTAACATTATGAGGATGTTTGCTGCAGTAGTAGTTCTTTCCAGGGGTATGGGATGTTACTTTATTTATTTAATCACTGATTAAATAATACCATATAATCTACATAATACCAATACACTAAGTTATTACCACATATAAACAGCTTGCCTCACTGTCTGGGCTTAAAAAAGGAATCATCAGAATCACCATGATGACTTTACCCCTAGGGTGATAGTTTATAAGCTCAGTCCAAAGAGACCAGATTCATGTTTGAAAATTAAAGTTCTCTAACAAGTCCCAAACTGTTCAGCTAGTTCATAGTCAATAGACATTCCAGAACCTATGACAAATGCTAAAATGATATAGTCCTTCCCCTCTCCATCTCCCTCCTCTCTCTCAGGATGAGAACAGGACAAACTCTGCTGCAGCTAAAGCTTATCAAAGGCCTTTACGTTTTCAGCAAAGTATGACCAGAGGGTAAGACATCATTTGCTTCATTCAGAGACCCTCAAGAAGGCACTGCAAACTACTCTCCTTTAGGCACAGTTTTAACAGGTCTACATCTAAGGTTCCTTTTTCAGGACACCAAGGATAGGTATTTTTCCACTGTCCTGAATAGAGTGACCATATTTTCCATGGCACTTGAACACTTTTCTGTTTTAACTGAAGTCTAATATAGAAGAGATAAGTACAATTTTTAGCCTCCATGTGACCCATAGTTAACTCGGACCACACAAAGACTACTCACCAGTCATCAGGGAGTCAAACACTCATTTCTGTGGACCAAATGAATGACGTTTCTTTGCACCTACGAAAGGGAATTGGGTTCCCACATGCACTTAGGAAAAAATTAATGGGCACCAGATATCGGGAAAACCCCCATCAATAATTCAATGTAGGTTCTTTTCTATTTCCCTAAGGCCAGTCTGAGAAATAAAGGGAAACAGTACAAAAGAGAGAACTTTTAATCCTGGGTGTCCGGAGGAGACAGCAGGTGTCAGCAGGTTTCGTGATGCCCCCTGAGCCATAAAACCAGCAAGTTTTTATTAACAATTTTCAAAGGGGAGAGAGTTTATGAATAGGGTGTGGATCACAGAGATCACATGCTTTAAGGGCAATAGAAGATCACAAGGCAGAAGCTCAGGGCAAGATCACAAGGTCAAGGCAAAACTAGAATCACTAGTGAACTTCCATGTCCTGCTATGCACGTATTGTCATTGATAAACATCTTACCAGGGTTCAAGAGCAGAGAACAGGTCTCACTAGAATTCTCCAGGTTGGAATTTCCTAATGCTAGCAAGCCTAGGGGTGCTGCAGGAGACTAGGGTGTGTTTCACATCCTTATCTACATCTGTATAAGGCAGACACTTCTAGGGTGGTTATTTTAGAGGTCCCATCCTGGGAATGCATTATTTTCCCAGGGGTGTCAATTATTAATATTTCTTACTGGGGAAAGATTTCAGCAATATTTCTCTTACCCATTTTTGGTAATAACAGAAATATGGCTCTGTCCTGCCTGGCCCACAGGCAGCCAAACTTTAAGGTTATCTCCCTTGTTCCCTGAAAATCGCTGTTATCCTGTTCTTAAGGTGCCCAGATTTCATATTCTTCAATCACACATGCTCTACAAACAATTTGTGCAGTTAAGGCAATTATCACAGGGTTCTGAGTCAATATACATCCTCAGTTTATGAAGATGATGGGATTAAGAGATTAAAGACAGCCATAGGAAATCACAAGAGTATTGATTGGAGAAGTGATAAATGATCATGAAATCTTCACAATTTATGTTCTTCTGCCATGGCTTCAGCTGGTCCCTCCATTCACAGTCCCTGACTTCCTGCAACACACCACATGTAAATAGCCTGCCTGATTGTCTGGCTTAAAAAAGAATCATCAGAATCCCCATGATGACTTTAACCCTAGGGTGATAGTTTACAAGATCAGTCCAAAGAGACCAGATTCATATTTGAAAATTAAAGTTCTCTAACAAGTCCCAAACTGTTCAGCCAGTTCACAATCAATGGACATTCCAGAACCTAGGACAAATACTAAAATGATATAGTCCTTCCCCTCTCCGTCTCCCTCCTCTCTTTCAGGATGAGAACAGGGCCAACTCTGCTGCAGATAAGCTTATCAAAGGCTTTTACCTTTTCAGCAAAATGTGACCAGAGGTTAGGACATCATTTGCTTCATTCAGAGACCCTCAAGAAGGCACTGCCAATTACTCTCCTTTAGGCACAGGTCATGGTTAGCATTGTTTAATGCAGTATTTTAATAAGATCCTGGAAAACCTGAGCTGCTATCTTTAAAGTCAAAACTTGCCCAGATGCAGCAATGCTGAAGCTGTTCATAGGGTATGAAAGGTGAGCACCTAATTAGATTATCCAAAATTCTCCAAAACTCCCCCAAATTCTCCAACCTAAGCCATATGGCTATAGTGGAAGCTGCCTTGTTCCCACAATAAGATCACACCCCATTCTTCCAGCTGAACACCTGACCCATGTTGGGCCAATCAGCATAGTCCTCAGTAATTTTGTTATTGAGACTGATAAATCAGTCTATCAGTGACTTCAGAGATAATGTGAGGCTGGGCATGGTGGTTAATGCCTTTAATCCCAGCACTTTGGGAGACCAAGACAGGAGGATCACTTGAGGCCAGGAGTTTGAGATCAGCCTGGGCAACAGAGGAAGACCCCATCTGTACAAAAAACAAAATCAAAACAAAAATTAACAAGTCTCATAGCCTGGCCTCAAAATAAATAAACAGATACAAAAATTAAAAAGAGGAATGTGAGAATGTTGAACTCTCAGCTGCCTTGTTTTCTGTTTCTAATCCTAACCCTAACCCTAAAGCAGAGAAATCCTGTCTGGAAAGACAATTAGAGACAAGTGTGGGGATGGAAACAGATATACAAATAGGTGCAGAGGCAAAGCTGGGACAGAGCACCCTGATAGTATTTGATCTGCTGGCTACAGTTTGTTCCACCCAGGCCTTGCTAGATCCCTGTCCCCAGAGTATGTGAGACAATCTGAAAAGTTTTTGTTTAATTCAGTGCTCCTCAAATTTTCCTGTGCTCACAAATCATGTGGGAACTGTGTTAAAGTTCAGATTCTGGTTTGGTACGTCTGTGTGGGGCCTGAGCATGGCTATATTTCAATAAAACTTTATTAAAAAAATAGGTGGCTGCCTAGATTTGGCCAGCACCCATAGTTTGTCACCCTCTGAACACAGTGTTTGACCCAGCTGTAGGAGATAAATCACAGATTCTTTAAAAATGAACAGAGAAATATTACCAAAGAAATAGTGGATGAACTTGGAAAATATTAAAATAAAGTGTTTTTCTGTTATAAATAACAGAGCAGCAAAAAATAACAAAAAAGATGGAATCAGTGTATAGCATGTGTTCCCATTATGAGTAGATGCCAGTCCTTTTTAGAAAAAAGTAGGAATAAGCAAATTATTTTTAAAAATCAAGTAATAAAACACTGACAGTGTAGCCCATGGTCTTCTTTCTTTGGGGGACATAAAATACCAGGGGCCTTCACAGTTAACAGAGGTTGAGCAAATAAGCTTCCCTAATGAGACCACAGCTGCAATAACATCATGAACACGGAAGGGAGGGGTCCTCAGAAGCACAGAGTAACTCTCAGCATCTTAGCCACACCAAAGGGATTAACGTATGCCAAGAGAAACAGTTTAAACACTATAGTTTTTATCTTACTGTGGTGAAGACAGTCTCAAAAGGCAAAGCACATGCTCTCGCTAGCATACAAATCTCTTGTGTTTCGGTTGTAAGGACACTCAGACACAAACTCCAGTAGAGGACAAAAGCAATAACCTCTGGTTATTTATATGAACTCTGATCCCTGGCATTCAATTTAGCCAGACTTCAAATCACAAATAGTAGAAGTCAAGCCAAAGAAAGGGACTTCCCAAAGCAAGCCTTGAGGTCAGGACTACACAAAGCTGACAAATCTCACTCTGTCTGCTCTGAAGCCAACACAAGCTCATAACATGTTTAACATACAAGCCCAGCGTGCCTCCTAACTGTTACAATCTATGCCTGGGACTGTTGGACCATTCATGCCTCTTCATGTGTCAGTGTTGGCATATCCAAGGCTGGTTCTAGATAAAAGAAATGGTCTGAGGCACCTCCCCCTCCTCACACTCATGGACAGTTCCAAGCTCTCTAGTCCTATGTCTACTTTGCATTCTGTTGTTCTACTGGCCATGCTGCTGATCCCAGCTATTATCGTTCAGTAAGCCTTCACCATGCACAAGGGACAGGCAGCTGCAAGGATCTGAGTACCCAGGTGGAAGCCACCGTTGAAGCCTACTGACTTTTATCCTGGAGATAAAGTCCTGTTCCCTCACCATTCCACCTGTGGGTCACATGTAAAGGAGTATAAGTGTTTAAGAATCTCCAATCAACTCTTTGAGAATATCCTTGACCACTCTGGTGGCCCTGGCACAAAGCTCTAGGTAGTGCTTAGGTTTGTCTGATGGTGGAGCCACCACTGTCTCCTTGGTGTTCTTTCTCATCCTATGCCCCTGATTATAATATCACCTTACAGACTGGTTTGGCCCATGCCTCACCCCCAGCTTATTAGGTATTCAGGACCCTCCACTTAACCTATCTGCCACCTCCTCACCCAATCTCTCTATCCAAATGACTCCAGCTTTGTAGGTGGGATCCAGATGGACACATGATATGTGTTGCTTTAACATGGCTCTTTTCCCTACACTGCTATTCAATATGGCTTAGTAGAATTGTCTTCCAGACTAAGTTATAGGCTTCTTTTAGCAAACAGCCATGGTCTACACTCCCTTATTTTCCTCTTAGCACTTACCATGAAGTTGGATGCTTTACTTTGTGCATTCCACTATGGAGGAGAAAAAAGCGGGAGTTAGGGTGTAGAAAAAAGGATATTTCAAGAGTTGGGAGAAAAATCAACTAGATAAAAATGTACACATCATTAGGCAGTAATAACTCTGTGACCAAACATACGTACTCACTGCCAGAAATCATAGTAATGTCAACAACCATAAGTGCTAAGGCCCTACTAATTTATTAGCACGTACTATTACTGTGATAATAGTAATAACAACATAGCTATTGTAATGTTGTTATAATATTAGCATTAATATTAACACTATCATAATGTTACAATATTCACATTAATATTAATATTAATTATATTAGTATTAATGTTAAATGTAATGAATTAAAAATATTAATATTAATTATATTAGTATTAATGTTAAATGTAATGAATTAAAAATATTAATATTAATGTTGTTAATATTGTAACATTGCAATAGTTATTGTAACCACATTATTTCTTCTTATAATCACAATAGGCCAATGATGTAGGTGCTACCATTATCTCCATTTTATATTATCCCATTTTATACTTGAAGGGTGAGATTTCCACAGGCAGAGTAATTTTCCTAAAGCTTCGAAAACAATGAACCCAGATCATATATCCAGGTTCATTTGGTTCCAAGACCTTCACATTTAACTTCCACATTTGATTGCCTACCAGTACTTGTGAGTAAAGAAAATAAAACGTAACTGTCCAAATGGGAATGGGTAAAAATAAGGGCCATCTTATTTTAGATCCTGCCAAAATTAGGTGGATTGGTTTGGATGAGTTCAGGTACAAGTAGCAGAGTAAGCAACTCCCAGGGGCTTAAGAAATAAAGTCATCTGATATGCCTAGTTGAGGACAGCCACTTCCATGGCTGGTAGAAAGGCTTAGAATCCCATGATCCAGGCTCTTTTTAATCTTCCACTCACCATTCCTGTTGGCTTTTGATCCTAGTTTCTATCTCTTTACAGAACCAAGATATTCACCACAACACCAAACATTACATCCTGGCTCCGGAATCACAAACAGGATGAAGAGACCAGCAGAAGCAAATTCTCCTTGTTAATAACATATTGCTCTTTCCTGAGAAAGCAAGATCCTTCTCAGAAGCCCCCCAGCAGACCTCCTCATCTGTGTCATCGGCTGGAGTCCTAGAAGCAAGGGTGGCTGGGACAATGGCTAGGGAAGTATGTCAGCAAAGGTGGGAAAGCCTGGGCACAGTGCCACCCTCACAAAGCCTCACAGAACCATCCTCACAGAGCCTCACGAAGGTTCTTTGAGCCAGGAAGTGGCAGGGTGGTGAATGGATGGCCAGTGACAGTGCCTGCATTTTGAGATGCCTCCTCTCTCAGGCAGGATGGGGCTTAGCTTCTTTTTTTATTGTTATGGGAAGAAAATTGCAGGACACTGAGACATAGTGGTATAAAATCCTGTGCTTGCAATCCCTGGGTATTATCCATTCATCTCCTGCCCTCTGCCCAAGTAGGAACCTTCAATGCTCTAAAACCAGGTCTGAGTACTCAGTTTGGGATATAAAGAGAGTGCCTGCCATCTGGAACTCAGCCATTGCTATCATAATTCATCAAACACTCTAGGAAGCAATGGTGTTTTGGTCTCTTTTATTGCACAGCTTCCAACAAAATTTGTGGCCCAGTTGTGAAAACCCATAGAACTCTTTTACTTTGTTCTTGTCTCTGAGAGTGTGGTTTCTACTTGCTTTCTAACATAAAAGGAAAGCAAGCATGGCGTGCAAAAGTGAAGGGGGTGGGCTTCCCATGGGATATATGATGATTTTCTTCCTCTGTTGTGAATACGTGATATAGGAAGTTGCGTGAGAATCTTGCTTAAAACAAGCAAGTGTGACAACCTTTTAACCGCATCTGCTTCCCATTAGTGGGAAAAGTCATTACGTAGTAGTGTCAAGGTGCCTCTGGATTTTCTAAAGGTTTTAATATAAGGCAGATGCTTAAGACAAAATTCTCCACCGTTTTGGTTCTAATCCTCCCCTTCTTAGTCCATTCAGAAACTACAGAAGTTAAGAGCTTCTGGCCAATACTTATGAGGTCTGGGCTTGGTAAAGTGAAAACTTTTCTGTGTTGTGGTGAATTTCACTGGCTGTGCTTTAGGTAGTTTGCAAAGCCCAAAGTTTAAGTTTCTGGATGATATGTTTGCGATTAACAAATCAGATTATAATACCCATTCCGACTAAATTCTAGTCCTTAGGATTACTTTGCAGATTTAAAAACAAAAAATATTTATTAAATATCTATTATTTACCAAGGTCACACTTGTAGGGCCTTGTCCCATGTGTTTTCTGAAACATTGGCTTGGATGACTTGATGAGTCACTCATGAATCAGAAAATTGCAAAATACAATTTTTACTGAATTGTATGTCAGCGTAGACTCAGATATAGTTGAATATGTACTCTCTTGTTTCTGGGAAGGGAGAGATATTTCAAAAACAATTCCAGGAAGACAATCAAATGCTCCTTTGATGCATTTGCCAAGTGGAACACAAAATAGACCTATATTGGTAAATAACAAGCTTTTTCAAACATTGCCATGGGGATATACACAGCATATAGTGATCCTTAAAATATGTACTTGTGAAGAAATAATCCACCTATGTTCTTGTAATTTCCAAGTGTTTATCCAGCCTTGACTCCACCTGTGAACCTCAGATTCACACATTCAAGAACCTTCAATCTATACTAGAGCCCAAGATACCAACCTAAAGTACATTCCTTCTGTAATCTCTTCTTCGACTCCCCATCACCTTCAGAGTAATAGCATGCTTCCCCAGCAAAGCCTGACTACAAGTTCTTCCCTGATCCTGCCTCCACCTTCTCCACTCACTTGCCACTATTTGCCCCATCTCTGAACACCAGAGTTTCTGTAGGTTCCAACACAACAGTCTTTTCCTTGTCTCTGCTCTTACCATGCCATTCCCTCTGCACAGAATGCCCTTCCTTCCTTTTACCAGCTTCTTCTTACCTCCCATACATGACTCAGTTTATGCATCATGTCTCTGGAGGGTCTTCCTCAAACCCCCAGCCTAAGTTAATTACCCGTCTTCTGGAACACGACATATGTAGCTCCGTCTTAACGTGGATAACATTGTGTTAAATTATCAAAAGATGTTTTCTCCACTAGACTTGAAACAAGTTTTGATTATCTTTTTGCCCGGAGTCCCTAGCATAGTACCTGACTCTTGAAAGGCATGCAGTGTATCCTTGTTGAGCTTCAACTAAAGTGATTGCAACATCTTTCTTTTGTGTCTACAAACAAGCAGAATGAAAGTTGAAAAGAAAAATGACAGAGCTAAAACTTAGACAGTTAAGAGGTCTTATATAAGGTCAAATTTAAGAGGACTTTGTCCTGTACACCTTTTGGATGACTTTAGATGTTCCACATGTGGCTGTAACAATTCCAGACCTCACATCCTCCTGCTACACAGTTCCAGTTATCTTTTGCTGCATAACAAACTACCCCTGAACTTAGTGGCTTAAAACAGCAACTATGATGACTCATGAACTTATGGGTTAGGAGTCTAGGCATGGTTCAACTAGGCAAGTCCTCTGCTTCATGGTGTCACTTCTTGGTGTCAGCTCATGGCTATTCTTTTCTGGAGCGTACAAAAAAGCTTCTCACTTGGCAGGTGCAGCTGGCGGGCAGGACTCAGCTGGGCCCTCCCCAGTCCATATAATCTCAAGACTTATCTCTGTCATCTTTGCAGCAGCTATCTTACACAGTGGTTGAAAATCTCCAGAAACCAACAGGGAATCTGCCAGTCTTCTTAAAGGGCAGATCTGGGACTGATACAGCATCTCCTTCCACATAGTTCGTTGCTCAAAGCAATCAGAGGCCAGCACAGACTAAAAGGGGAGGGCAGGCAGACCCCACCTATCAAAGGGATGAGCAGCAAAAATCTGGAGATATCCTTAAGCTGCCATGCCCACAAGCGCAGTGGCTGAGACTGAGTCTATGTCCTAGAATCCCCAGCAAAGCTCTACTGTTTACTCTGACTGAACTGATTTGCAGTATGTGCCTGCCCCTGAACTAATCTCTGTGGTCAGGAACTTCCCCTGAACTAATCTCTGGTCAGGAGCTTGGGAAATCTTGATTAGAGCTGGAGATTGAAACACTTCTGGGCAATATTATGATTAAGAAACTCTTTAGGGGCCGTGTGTGGTGGCTCACAACTATAATCACAGCAGTTTGGGAGGCTGAGGCAGGCAGATCTCCTGAGCTCAGGAATTCAAGACCAGCCTGAGCAACATGGCAAAAATCAGTATCTACAAAAAATAAAAGTAAAATAAAATAGCTAGGCATTGTAGCACATACTTGTAGTCCAAGCTACTCAGGAGACTGAGGCAGGAAGATCACTTGAGGCTGAGAGGTCATGGCTGCAGTAAGCCGTGATTGTGCCACTGCACTCCAGCTTGGGTGACAGGGAGACTTTATATCAAAAGAAAAGAAAATTATGTAAGAATGAGGTGGTGGTAGGGATTGCTGGGGAGGTGTCTTAGTTTAGAGCAATGGAAGTGCAGGGCCTGAACAACGCCTTGGATGCAGGTGATTTATTTGAGACATGATCCCAAGAAGCAGGAGTGAGAGAGAGGGAAGAGTAAAATAGGTAGGGAAGAAAAGTCAATGTAATAGGTGAAAGAAAAATAAATCTAAGGATGCTGTGAGCAATGGGGTTTGATTCTTTGTACTCTGAGATGCCCACAGAACATGTTCCAGAACCATTCACCTAAAGAATAGCAGACTGAGACATTTTCCCACCAAGTCTCATCCTTTATTGGTTGAAAGGGGTCATTCACTCCAGGCAACACACTTTGCAGGCTGTACTTGCAAGAGCAAAGCAGGCTCCCAAGGCTTTAGAGAAGGCCCCAAGGCAGAAATGTGGAGAGGGTGGGGCTTGACCTGGATGTTGTATAAGATGAATCTGGGGCCCTGTGGAAGTTCCACCAGAACTGAGGCTGATATCTAAGGAGGCCCAAGGATGTGACACTGGGAACCAAAACATCTGCATTAAGAGCTAACCAACACAGGTTCCCTTAGGTCAGAGCCCAGCTCTTCTTGCCAAGCAGCTCCCACAGATCACTTCCACAGCTGATGTGGTGTGTGTACCACCCCTTCACAAGTACCTCCTTACTGTGCAGAGGATTGGCACTGGACAGCTTCCCTTAGTGCTACGTCCACCTGCCAGCACCAGCAGAAACATATCTCTGGGTAATCCAAGTTAGGTTTATTGGCCACTCACACAGGGAACCATGGCTATCTCAGTAGGAAGGTATCCAGAAGAGCTTCTCATGAGGTCAGGGCTTGAATTAGGTGATTTGTGGAATGGATGGGAAACATGGTCTTGCTTGGGCTTGGGGGCTGTCACAAAGTGGGGTAATTTTATAAATGGAGGTCCTAATAATTTTTATCCAGGAGCTTGTGGGAAGAATAGAATGTTTAAGGAAGTCAACATAGTTGGCTGAGTCCTTTCTAGCAGGAACATTTTGATGGCATGTGGCAAAAACTGAAATTGAACCAGTTTGGTCCTATAGAAGCAGGAGAGATTGCTAGAAAAATACTGAAACGTTACATGACATTGAAGGAAGCATTCCCTAATCCATAGGAAGGGCAGGGATGCAGCTGGACTTTAGGGGGAAAGCCACACCCCTGGTTTCTTCCACATGGAGAGAACTGTGGCCCAAACAGGTCAGGAGGCCCATATGAAAGAAGACACACGCATATGCAAATATCACAATGAGCAAAGGTTTCTGTAAGCTCCAGGGAGGAAGAAACTTTTTCAGTACTTTTTCAGTGATTAACTGGGGTGTCTAAAACAGTATCTGCAATATGGTATGTGTGTAATAGACATTTGTTGGATTAATGAACAGTAGAGGGAGAAGGAGGGAAAGAGAGGAGATGATGGGATTGGAAGAAGGTTTGGTTGGGTTGGGATTGAGGATAAAGCTATGTAGACTCCAGCTTCAGAAGGACCCTGCCTTTTCCAGGGATCATGGCTGGGGACATCATCCCACTTTCCTTAGCTCAGAAGCTTGTTGTGGCTTCCGATTTCCTGTGGACCAAACTTGACCTCCTTAGTGTTACGTGCAATTCCCTCACAAGTTGGCCTCTATTACCTGCTCTTCACACACCCTCCACTCAGGGCACACGGGATCCTGAGGGAACTGTCCTAAGGGTCACTGTGCCCTCCTCTGGGGCAAATACACATGTTTTGAAAGGGATTTTAAATTGTTTTTTATGAAGGAAACATATTATCTTGTTCATGTAAAACTCTATAGCAGAACCCAGTAGGGATAATAGATTCTGCACATGTAATATCCTTCTAACTCTGGAAAGAAAAGAATAATATTACACAGATAAAAAGAAAAGCATTTAGGGCCGGGCGCGGTGGCTCACGCCTGTAATCCCAGCACTTTGGGAGGCTGAGGCGGGCGGATCACAAGGTCAGGAGATCGAGACCACGGTGAAACCCCGTCTCTACTAAAAATACAAAAAATTAGCCAGGCGCAGTTGTGGGCGCCTGTAGTCCCAGCTACTCGGGAGGCTGAGGCAGGAGAATGGCGTGAACCCGGGAGGCGGAGCTTGCAGTGAGCCGAGATCGCGCCACTGCACTCCAGCCTGGGCGACAGAGCGAGACTCCGTCTCAAAAAAAAAAAAAAAAAAAAAAAAAAAAAAAAAAATTAAAAAAAAAAAAGAAAAGCATTTACAACAATAAATAATTGAAATGACAGTATTACAGGAATATCATACTTTAAATAAAAATTAGGTTAGAAAATTGAAATTGTACTTGATGAGTTGTGAGGCCTATGGCTTGTAATTTTTCTGAGAAAAAGAGGCATGAAATGAGTATCTTCACAGTGTTTTTTGTTATTGTTGCTGCCACATATCTGCCATTGTTTTTCCTCTTCAGAATGTGGCTTTTCGTACATAAATACATTTGCATAGGGTAAATTTTGGATAAATTTGAACCAGAGAGTGGAATATACATCGTATATTGTAGTAAAGACTGTAGTGTGTGTGTGGTGTGTGTGTGTGTGAGAAAGTGTGTAAGACAGAATTTCCCCCACTCTACCTCCACCCATATTTTAAGCCTTTTGTGGAACTGTGATTTCTTTTTTATGTGCCCTTTGGTTTAAATCCTTAGCAAACGATAATTTATAAACTGGTTTCCCAGTCAAATATGTAATCATGGCAATTTGCTAGGTAAGAAGCAGGGAATGGCAGGCATCCTCAAATGAAGTTAAAGAAATCCTAATTACTTACACCTGCAGAAGTTGTTGCTTTTGTAAGGTATGTGATTAGCAGCCGGAGTGTACTGGCAAATGTGATTCTCTGTCTAAACATGGGATGCAGCCTAGAGAGCTCCAGTTTACAGCTCTTCCACTGTGTACATTCGCCCAGCCTGGGCTCTCCTGGACACTTGGTAAGGCTGACTGCATGCCTGAATGCAGTGTGTGGCCAACTGAGCCTACTCTTCTTGTTCCATATACAAAGCTGCTGTGATCATTAAAAAAAATTAAAAAAAAAAAAAAAAACTCCTTTTAACTTAAGTGATTACGAGCTTTCTGTATTTCTAGCCCAGTAATTCTTGGTTTTGGCTACACATTAGAATCGCCAGGGGCACTTTGTAAAAAGTCTTGATGCCTAAGCTACAGATAAATCGGTTAAGTCAGACTCTCTGGGGGATCAAATTTTTAAACTGCCCCTAGCAATTACAAATGTGCTGTCAAGGTTGAAAACAAGCAGTTCCCAAACTTCAGCTGTATCAGAATCAGCTAGCAGGCTTGTTAAAACACAGATTGCTGGGCCCTACATCCTAGATTCAATAAGAGGGAGGCAAGGGAATCTAAAACTTTGCACTTTTCATATTTATTACAAAATACTGTCAAGGTTTGGATATGTTTTGTCTATACCAAACTCATATTGGGGCTTGGTCCCCAGTGTAATGGTGTTGAGAGATGGTGAGACTTTTAAGAGGTATTTGTGTAACAAGGGATCTGCCCTTGAAGAAATTAATGACATCTGGTGGGAATGAGTTCTTCTCCTCAAACCGGATTAGTTACCAAGAGAGGGGGTTGCTGTAGAATCAGGCTGACTTTCCTGTATGGTATCTTTGCACTTGCCCACTTCCCATTCTTCTTCTCCATCATGTTATGGCACAGCACAAGACCCTCACTAGTGTCATAACATGAACTCCCTAGGCTCCAGAATCATGACCTAAATTAACCTTTATTCTCGATAAATTAAAAATAAATTTTTATTTATTTATTTACTTTATTTTTGTGGGACTTAAACAACATGAATTTATTTTTCAGTTTTGGAGGCTAGGAAGTCCAAGATTAAGGTGCTAGTCATTTTTAAAATTATTATTATTATACTTTAAGTTCTGGGGTACATGTGCAGAACATGCAGTTTTGTTACATAGGTATACACCTGCCATGGTTGTTTGCTGCACCCATCAACCCGTCACCTACATTAGGTATTTCTCCTAGTGCTATCCCTTCCCTCAGCCCCCTATCCAGATAGGCCCTAGTGTGTGATGTTCCCCTCCCTGTGTCCATGTGTTCTCACTGTTCAACTCCCACTTATGAGTGAGAACATGTGGTGTTCGGTTTTCTGTTCTTGTGTTAGATGAAACTTTTATCCTTGATAAATTATCCATTCTCAGGTATAGTTACAGCAGCAGAACAGGGACTAAGAGAAAGCTCAAAACAATGTTAAATTCCTCTTGGAGTTAGAATAGTTAACTATTTTTTTGCAAATAACAGGCATTGGCTGTCATGTTTATACATGTTTTATAAGTATTAGCTCATGTAATCATTTTCACAAGGCTGTTTCCTTCTTATCCTTCAGGTCTTAGAAAAAGTGCTAGAGCTCAGATTCCCTTAAAAAATCACCAGACCCAGTTACTCTCTCTCACTTCACCTGGTTTGTTTCCTTGGGGGCTCTAACTCACCTGCAATCTTGCTCTGTCTCTTTTAGTTCCACATAACTTCCCAAATGGCTGAAACCCCATCTTCTTCACCTATTGCCTAGCATGTGGCAGGTACTTCTTTGCCTAGTATGTAGCACATGACCATTATTTTTCTAACTGCAGAATGAATGGGTTCACACAGCAACCCTGGGAAAGATGTACCATGGTCTACCTTTCAGAAACCAGAACATAATTATTAAGTAAATTTTCTGAGATCACAGTGGAGAAACTAAGATTTGAATTGTCTTCTGAGCAGAGCTGGGCACTCAAACCACTCTAATAATTGATCATCAACTTTAAATATCAGTCTTCTTTCCTGGCAATAAACGGAGTTACTCATTTACGAATGCCAGCTTTCTTTGCCTTACTACCACTTGACTCAACGATTTTATTTTCCAGAAAACAATAAAAATTCAGAACCCAAACTGTAGAAAGTGGCAATTTTCCTCTGATTTAAAATCTACTGTGCATACCAAAAAGCCTATTAACAATGCCCCAAAGAGTTAAGTAAGACTTCTACCTCATATAAAATCAAAAACATTTTATTTTAAAATGTTGATAGTTAGGAGAACAAAAAAATACATGAAAGTAAATGGATTTAAATTATCTGACTTTATTTAGCATGAAATGCCATTTATTCTAGTAATAAATTAACATGTACAGTTATAAAAAATGTTGGGTGCTTTTTCCAAGAAATATGTTTCTGAATATGCACACTAGAATATGTACAGAATCCTTTAAACAGTAAAATTCATAATTTTTAAACCCAGAAGCGTAGTGACATCAAGTTATGGAAGAATGGACTTTCTCTGTAACTCATGATTTAGTTTGAGTTTATAAAGGTTTTAATTGCCATTTCAGTTCCTACAAGCTACCATGCCTGAAATTAGAGAACTGACAGCTGAGAAATGAAATCACCTGATCAAGTCTCCTAATTGTACAGCTGAAGAATTCAATGGACTTGCCAAGATTACCAAGTTAAAAAGAGACATAGCCTGGATTACAAATCAGTTTTTACAGGTGCTCCAGAAATGTCTTGGGCTAAATAAGGCACATATATCACACATAACTTATGTCACATCTCAGCGTCCAGTTTTACTTTCCTGTCTCATTATATTTTAGAGATGAGGTCTTATCCTGTCACACAGGCTGGAATGCAGTGGTGTGATCACAGCTCACCACAACCTCAAACTCCTAGGCTCAAGCACTTTGCTCATGGCCCCACATCTTGCTAATTAAAAGAAAATTATTTTAGAGACAGGGTCTCTCTATGTTGCCCAGACTAGTCTTGAACTCTTGTCCTCACATGATCCTCCTGTCTCAGCTTCCCAAGTAGCTGTGATTACAAGCATGAGCCATTGTGCCTGGCTCTGATATTACCTTATGCTTAACACAGGATTCAATATTGATGTATTATTTATTTATTTATTTACTTATTACACTTTAAGTTTGAGGGTACATGTGCACAACATGCAAGTTTCTTACATACGTATACATGTGCTGTGTTGGTGTGCTGCACCCATTAACTCCTCATTTACATTAGGTATATCTCCCATTGCTATCCCTCCCCTCTCCCCTCTCCCCCCACCCCACGACAGGCCCTGGTGTGGGATGTTCCCCTTCCTGTGTCCAAGTGTTATCACTGTTCAGTTCCCACCCATGAGTGAGAACATGCGGTGTTTGGTTTTCTGTTCTTGGATAGTTTGCTGAGAATGATGGTTTCCAGCTGCATCCATGTCCCCACAAAGGACATGAACTCATCCTTTTTTATGGCTGCATAGTATTCCGTGGTGTATATGTGCCACATTTTCTTAATCCAGTTTGTCATTGATGGACATATGGGTTGGTTCCAAGTCTTTGCTATTGTGAATAGTGTCACAATAAACATACATGTGCATGTGTCTTTATAGCAGAAATGATTTATAATCCTTTGGGTATATACCCAGTAAAGGGATGGCTGGGTCAAATGGTATTCCTAGTTCTAGATCCTTGAGGAATCACCACACTGTTTTCCACAATGGTTGAACTAGTTCACAGTCTCCCACCAACAGTGTAAAAGTATTCATATTTCTGCACATCCTCTCCAGCACCTGCTGTTTCCTGACTTTTCAATGATCACCATTCTAACTGGTGGGAGATTGTATCTTATTGTGGTTTTGATTTGCATTTCTCTGATGGCGAGTGATGATGAGGATTTTTTCATGTGTCTGTTTGCTGCAAAAATGTCTTTTGAGAAGTGTCTGTTCATATCCGTCAGCCACTTTTTGATAGGTTTTTTTCTTGTAAATTTGTTTGAGTTCTTCGTAGGATCTGGATATTAGCTCTTTGTCAGATGAGTAGATTGCAAAAATGTTCTCCCGTTCTGTAGGTTGCCTGTTCACTTTGATGGTAGTTTCTTTTGCTTTGCAGAAGCTCTTTAGTTTAATTTAGTATAATTAGATCCCATTTGTCAATTTGGCTTTTGTGGCCATTGCTTTTGGTGTTTTAGACATGAAGTCCTTGCCCATGCCTATGTCCTGAATGGTATTGCCTAGGTTTCTGATAGCATTTTTATGGTTTTAGGTCTAATATTTAAGTCTCTAATCCATCTTGAATTAATTTTTGTATAAGGTGTAAGGAAGGGATCCAGTTTCAGCTTTCTACATATGGCTAGCCAGTTTTCCCAGCATCATTTATTAAATAGCAAATCCTTTCCCCATTTCTTGTTTTTGTCAGGTTTGTCAAAGATCAGATGGTTGTAGATGTGTGGTATTATTTCTGAGGGCTCTGTTCTTTTCCACTGGTCCATATCTCTGTTTTGGTACCAGTACCATGCTGTTTTGTTTACTGTAGCCTTGTAGTATAGTTTGAAGCCAGGTAGCATGATGCCTCCAGCTTTGTTCTTTTGGCTTAGGATTGTCTGGGCAATGCAGGCTCTGTTTTGGTTCCATATGAACTTTAGTTTTTTTCCAATTCTGTGAAGAAAGTCATTGGTAGCTTGATGGGGATGGCATTGAATCTGTAAATTACCTTGGAGAGTATGGCCATTTTCACGATATTGATTCTTCCTATCCATGAGCATGGCATGTCCTTCCATTTGTGTGAGTCCTCTTTCATTTCATTGATAAGTGGTTTGTAGTTCTCCTTGAAGAGTTATTTTATAGTTCACAAACTTAGTGACTCAACTGCTTTAGAAATAAAGCATTATATGATTTAGAAATGATTTTATTTAGAAATAAAATCATTACCATTACTGAAGCATTATCATCAGTCACTGATTGCTAATGCTGTTGATGCTTCTTTTTTCCTGGGATGTCTGAACCCAGCAAATTTTCTTCCTGTTCTTCTATGTTCTTAGAAAACCCATACCAAGGGTATCTGTTCGTGTTTGAAATTCATCAGCATCAGAAAGAGCTGACATGTTGGCAATATCTAGAAAACCATCAATATGAGCATGACAGTTCATTTCTCGTTGCAGGTGATCCCACCATAGTAGGAGAGCACTCTGATCTGTTCATCTGAGCAGTCACTTTGCTTTTGCAAGGCAATTATCGATTACTTCTGGAATGTCAGTGTCCCAAACAGCAATGAGATTTCTCATCACATCCAGAATATGCCAATAATGTACCAAGTACTTTCTGCACACAATTTGTGGGAATTTATTGTCTCAGTCTAGCAGCTGCACATAGCCACACTGCTGGCAGGTAAAAAAGGTGATTCACTTGTTTTTTAACCTCCAATAAACATGTGCAGTACATTTACCAATTAGAAACAGAAAATTCACATTCTAGAAATTTATTTTTCTAATTGCAGGAGCCATTCCTAAAACAAACTGACAGACATCAGTGTATTATCATTTGTTTATTTATACCCAGGTAAAGTTGTGTATATAAAGATAATTTTCAAATTTCCAATATAAATGATTATTTCTTGCTATTCTTAGTACTGCAGCAAAGGAAGACCGACAGACTATCTTTATGTTTCTTTTTCTCCAGGGCAACATTTCCATGCAGGAATGAATGTCTGGTTTGGCTGCAGGTTATAGAGGCTTATTAAATGTGCTCTTATGGGCATATTTATTCACAATAGGCCCCTCACTTTCAAACTCATTCTCTGCTGCTGGTGCTTTATCTTGTAGTAGTGACACAACACTGTGATATGCCAAAAGCACAGTTACTGGCCATGAAGACTTGACATGACCCTCTATCTGGAATGCAATTTCATTAGTCTTATCAAGAAACAAACAAAAACCCTGATACAGAAATATTACTTGCTCTGATCTGGCAGTAACTCAAACATTTCATTTACTACACTGGTATGCTCATTCTGTTAACAATTTGACCTTTTTTGGAAGTGAAATTTCATCTTGTCCTGACTTCTTTTTTGTTTTCATCTTTTTCTTTTTTTTTCTTTTCATCATGTCCTGACTTCCAAGGAATATACAGAATATAAGAAAACTCCCTATTCTTTCATTACTTCACTTTGGACTTTCTTTCTTGTTCATAAACTTTTAGCTCTAGGGAAATTGTGACCTCACTCTATCTTAATACTATGACTGAACTCTATGCATGAAGCATTACAAAAATGACAGGCTGAACAGAACATGTCCTTTCCAATGGGAAAACTGAGGAGACTGGCTTGGTACAGAAACTGGACGTGTGGGACTGATGAAGCAACTAATTCTAAAGTTAGAACAGCAAAGCTGATGTCAAATTTCAAAGGAGGTCCTAATTTTAACCATCTTAATAATCAACTCAAAAATACAATCTCTTTTTTATTAAGAAATCCTAATGACTGAGGTAGATGACACTGTTATCAGATACTGAAGTAATTTGGTTTAAGACATGAAAAAGATGAATTGAGGGGAAGAAAGCGCTATTTAGAAATTATCTTCCTTTAAATTTAGATGGATAACTAAGAATGCTTCTAATGCCAGATTCTAAGCAAAAATCTGGATATGTCATGTTATGAACTTGCTTCCTGAAGATGAAATCAGCAGTTGATGGAAAGAATTCACACCCTTACAGAACAGCAAATCACAAATGGTTGTCTATGTGAAACCAGTAGTTTTGCATTGGATATTTCTATCTGTGATCATTTCCAACTGTTAAGGATTTGAATTCCTGAAGGCTTCTTCAGCATTTAACAAATTTAACTAATTCTTGGTTGGCTGAAGGGGCTGGGACTGTTTCTTCATACAGAAACTGATCCCTGTGTCACAAATGCATTAATATTAAACCTTAATTTTTTTACTGAATCAATCCAGCTCTGTTAATTTTGTTTTTCCATTGCTATTATCACTTCATCCTTGTTCAAAGAGCCAACAATAGCACAAAATTAGAATCTTAAACTTGTAATAGTTTTTGGTTCTGAATTCATTATTTAATATAATGCAGCTTATAAACAAACATGTCCATCTTCAGTACAAAGTAATCCCTTCTCAGAAATCACATAAAGACATGTCACATCTTTTAAATTTCTGTATTACTACTTACACTAAAACTTCTCCACTTCAATATTTGGTCATTCAAATGCCACTCCTCTTCAAAGTAATTACTTCTTCCAACTAAAAGGGATAGGTCTTTACGTGTTTCCCAATACAGATAATTTGCAATGTTAGCTACTTTGTAAATGAAGCTCCATCTCTGATCACTTATCCAGGCTTATGTCAGCAACCACAAGAAATCTCTGCCTCCAAGGTTACCCCTCATCTCCAGCAATCTGATTCCCAAAGGATCGGTCCTACTCTGTCCCTACTGCTCTGTGGTCCAATATCTGAAACTCTTTCACTGTGCCCTTTGGAATTCATGGTCCATTGTCAGCACAATGCTCCGTATTCTCAACCTCTTCCTCAAAATATCCTTTTAGCCTCAAGGGCATTGGTAATATCTGTAAATATTTTGAATCGAAAGAACTGAGGACTGCTATTGACATCTAATAGGTAGAGGCCAGGGATCCTGCTAGACATCCCACAATGCACGGGATAACACTGCACAACAAAGAATTATCAGGCCTAAAATGTCAGTAGTGCTGAGGTTGAGATGAAGCCATATTCTATTTTTTGTTTTGTTTTGTTTTTGAGACAGAGTCTCACTCTGTTGCCCAGGCTGGAGTGCAGTGGCATGATCTTGGCTTACCACAACTTCCGCCTCCTGGGTTCAAGCAATTCTCCTGCCCCAGCCTTCTGAGTAGCTGGGACTACAGGCGTGCACCACCATGCCCGGCTAATTTTTGTATTTCTAATAGAGACGGGGTTTCACTATGTTGGCCAGGCTGGTCTGAAACTCCTGACCTCATGATCCGCCTGCCTTGGCCTCCCAAAGTGCTGGGATTACAGGCATCAGCCACCGCACCTGGCCTGATGAAGTCATATTCTTAAGAAGAGTCTCCTCTACATGCCCTTCTAGTGGAGGCTCTGTGTTCTCAAGAGTCCTAGTGCCAGAAGGATTGGAAGTGGGGCTAGTTCCTTCTGTTTACCACTGTACTCCTTTCCTATCTAAAACCCATCAGTTTAGAATCTTACATCTCTTGAGACGCCACATTGCTATTCTTCTTTGTTGCTGCCATTTATCCACCCTAAATGCCATATTCCAACCCCACTAGACTGCTGTCATATTCATCCTACCGCCCTTTCACTGCCCCTCACTCCCTTCATGTTCTCTTTACCTAGCTGAAACTCTATGGTCGATTATAACCACTCTTCTCTTCTTCTCTCACTCCTTCCTGTTCACTTGGGAAAACCATAAACTTGGTTAAATCTAAGTTTCTGTGTCTATATTCACTTATGAAGACTGACTTGCTACCGCCATAAATCTTCTCTTGATCCTCCATCACAACTGCTTACCATCCCATGTCTCTCTCTCGTTTGCAGCAAACTCCTTAAAAGAAATGCCCATACTCACTGCCTTCTGTTCTCTCATTCTCTCCAACCAGTTTTCTGCCCATTGGTTTCTTCAATCATACATTGTTCCTGTTACTCCACAGAAACTGCTCACATCACCTTCACAAATGAACTCAGTGTTGCTAACTGGTTAATTCCTTTATTTTATTTATTTATTTATTTATTTATTTATTTATTTATTTATTTATTTATTTTGAGGTGGGGTGTCACTATGTTGCCCAAGCTCCTGGGATCAAGCAATCCTCCTGCCTCAGGCTCCCAAAGTCCTGGGATTACAGGCATGAACCACCACAACCAGCCAAAGCTAATGGTAAATTCTCGATTTCTTTCTATCAGTGTCATGTGACAAGGATCACCACTTCCTTGACCTTTTCTCATCTGGTTTCCAGGATTTGACACTGCTTATTTTCCTCCTTTCTCAGTGGCTGCTCCTTTACCATCAGCTTTGGTGATTCCTCACTTCCCTCCCTGAAATTTTAAAACTGGAGTGCCTTAAGGTGCAATCCTATGTTTTATTTATCTCTATATTTGCAGACCTGTTGATCTCATCCAGTCTCATGACTCTAAATGTTATCTATTACTGATAACTCCCAAACTGACATTGCTAGCCAACCTCTCTCATGAACTCCAGATATACATATCCAGTTGCCCTCTCAACAGCTCCACTTGGATGACGGACCTCTCAAACTTTGTACGTATAATTCCAACCCCTATACCAACCCCCCATAACAATAGTTACATTCCCTCAACTGACAGTAACTCTATCCTCCCAGTTATTAAGGTCACAGATACTGAAATCATCCTTGACTCACTCCTTCACATCCTATATCCCATCAGTCATTCGAAGTGTATCCGGAATCTAAGTACTTCTCATCACTTCCATTGCTGAAACCAGGTATAACCTACCCATCTCCTTTAATTAGTGTCATAGCCCCCTAACTGGTTTTCCTGTTTCTATCCTTCTTTTCTATAGTCTACTCTGAACACAGCAGCCAACATCACTTTTTAAAAAACTTAAGTTGGATCATAGCACTCCTATGTTTGAAAATCTTCCAATGGTTCACTATATCACTCACAAGAAGAGACAAAGTCCTTAGAATGATCCATGACTTTATCTTGAACTACTCTCATCCTGCTCTGGTCTGGTCACACTGGCTTCCTTTTTGTTATTTGAGAAAATCAGCTATGTTCCGTTTTAGGTCCCCTTCACTGAACAATACTTTACTAGACTCTCTTAGCCCCTATACCCTCTTATGTACCAAGTTCACTGACTCACCTCTTTCAAATCTTTACTTAGTAAGTCTTTCTCAGTAAGGTCTGCCATGATCACTCTATGGAAAACTGCAACCTCCTCCCAGACCAGCACTCCTGATTGGCCTTATCTTGTTTGCCTTCTGTTGCAGAGTACATTTTAGTACAAGAATGAATCATTACATCTATAAATTATAGTCTAAATTATAGCCTGCTTCTCTGTGAGGCTTTGTGCCTCATTCCAACTTTCTCCATATTCATTTTGAGTTCATCCTTGAGAGTGTTAAGCTCCTTACCTAATATTCCATTCAAAGTGCCGAACAAAACTTTGGGCAGGAGTGGGCAGCAATAATATTTTTTGTTTTTCTTATTGTCAACATCTTTGGGAGAAAGACAATAGGGCAATTAAGGCTAAAATGAAATTGTAATGCTGCACCTTGGAATTATACCTCAAACAAGATAATGCAGAATTCAATTTATAATCCAGGCATGGAATACCATACAATTGTTCTCAAAGTAAGTCTAGAAGCTCTTTAATTACATATTAAATAGAAGAGAAATATAAAGATTGTCCATTAAAATAATCTATATAATTTTTCTATTTAATAAGTAATAATTTTCACTAAAGCTAGATTTAGCTCCAAAGCTAAAATAAATTGTGTAATCTGAACTTTAAACATTTTAATTTACTATTTGGCTGTTTATCAATGGTGTTTAAAACCTGCCTTAAAAAAAATACCACACTTCGCCTAGCACACTGAAGCAATCATCACTGACTGGCTGATTTAAGTCCTTGCCACTGCCTTACAACCCCTTTCCCCCGTTTAAAAATTATATCCCTTTGTCATATGTCACTTTTATAATGAGAGGGCAGCTAGGACACGTTGCCACATTTTCCATATTCTCCAAATCTTCGTACAACGATCAAATACCATATGGTCAGCATAGTCTCCTCTTCGCCATCTCCTCCCCCAAACCTATCCTACCCCTAGATGCAAGTCTATTGGTGGCTTGCCTTCCCCTGAAGGTGAGTGAGAACCCCAGAGCCTTTAGCAAGAAAAGCCAAAATAATTTTGCCTTAGAAGCATCACTTAGGGGAAACACCTAAGAAGGTTAATTGAGCTTCCGTCGCCCCCAAAAGCCCTGGAAAACAAAAATTGAGTCCCCTCCCGTACACAAACATACGGGACCAGAACTCTAAGGAGACAGAGGCTCCCCGCCGCCCCCTCTCGGGTATAATCTAAGGCCATAACTACGTGCCTACTGAGAGACCTCAGGTTATTAGTTGGGGTCGAGGGATGCGGGAAGAAGATTCAGCAATTGCGAAAGAAGGCTTGGGTAACCCAGTGCAGCAAAAACTACCCAATGACAGAAGGAACACGGGGGAGTGAAACTGCGTTTACTTGGGTGAAGTGGCATACAGGGCCCTGGAGTTACCGTGGTGATGGAGAGGTTATCTCCACATAGGCAGTAATAGAAATACGTATCCGAGTCGTCTTTATATTGGAAGTCCTCGATTTCCACCTCGTTGTGAAACACTGCCATAGTCAGGGGGGTTCGTGGAAGGGATAACGCCCAGCTTGGAAGGTCTAATTTCGCAGGAGCCAAACCAGGGCATCACCCCACGCCTGGCAAGAACTAGTGCTTCAGGCACACAGGCAATGACGCAACTCCGGCCTGGGCGGCCAAAAGGGTAACCCGTAGCGGTCACCATGGAAATGGCAGAGCTAGGGTCAGAGACACTGGAAAGTCTTGCTCAGCGGGGTAGGGCACCGCTCCTCCTATTGGAGGGCTGCGACCAATAGAACGTGGGACTTGCTCGCGCGGCTGTGTTTTGTCTGGGACAGCGGAGTATTCCAGGCACTGGTAGCTGAACTTGGCCGGGTCTGCACGCTACGTGCTAGCGGGGAGTTTCTCTGCTTATCGCCTACCTTAGGCCTTAAACAGCCCGCTGAAGGCTGCAGCAGGTGCTAGGTGGTATCCCCCCCGGCCCTCGGGAAACACAGAGTGGGGAGGCGAGAGGAGCTTAGCCTTGTCGAGCTCACTGGTGAAGGACTGAAAGTTCCCGTAGTATTTCTGTTCCCCGAGTGACCTTGAGCCCACGGCGACAGTCGGCTTTTTAGTTCCTGGCTGCAGGTACATCCCACTTCTTTCTCACCCCAGACATCTTAAAATAAATTGTGTTGCTGAAAGGACCAAACCCTGGAAGGTAGGGACTGAGTTCAAGTGTTTGCCAGGCGTATAACATTATTGACTATGATGATTTGTAGTAATAGTAATAACATTACCTTTTATTGTTGGGAAGTTATGTGCTAGTTGTTGCACTAAGTGGAATTGTCAACTTTAGGAGTTTACATGTTATTCCGTTTTATTAGTCTTTAAGCTGAGGTTCAGAGTTGGACATCTTACCAAAATCATACACCTAGGAAATAATGGAGAGCTTGTCTGTCTCCAAAGCCCAGGAACAAATAACTTCTGTGAGTACCAGTTTGTGTGTGTGTGTGAAAGAAAGGGTGTCAGTGGGCAGGTTTATCAGGGAGAAAAGAAATGCCTCATAGTGAGAGGTGAAGCCGACTGGGCTTCTGGGTCAGGTGGGGACTTGAGAACTTTTCTGTCTAGCTAAAGGATTGTAAACGCACCAATCAGTGCTCTGTGTCCAGCTAAAAGTTTGTAAATGCACCAATCAGCACTCTGTAAAAATGGACCAATCAGTGCTCTGTAAAATGGACCTGCGCTCCATAAAATGGGCCAATCAGCAGGATGTGGGCAGGGACAAATAAGGGAATTAAAGCGGGCCACATGAGTAGGGAGAGCAGCCCTGCTGGGGTCCCCTTCACCGTTGTGGAAGGTTAGTTCTTCGCTGTTAGCAGTAAATCTTATTACTGCTCACTCGTTGGGTCTGCACAACCTTTATGAGCTATAACACTCACCGTCTGAAGCTTCACACCTGAAGTCAGCCAGACCACAAACTGGCTTTGTGGTCATGCCACAAAGGGAGGAAGGACATGCCACTTTTAAGGGCTGTAACACCTCGAAGTTCTGATGCTTCACTCCTGAAGTCAGCGAGACCACAAACCCACCAGGAGGAAGGAACAACTCTGGACGCACCACCTTTAAGAGCTGTAACACTTACTGAGAAAGTCTGAAGCTTCACTTCTAAAGTCAGCAAGAATAGGAACCCACCAGAAGGAAAAACCTCCAGACACATCTGAACATCTGAAGGAACAAACTCCAGAAATACCATCTTTAAGAAGTGTAACTCACTCGGCGGGTCCACAGCTTCATTTTTGAAGTCCGTGAGTCAAGAACCAATTTCAGACACAGTGGTAGGAAAAAAAGATCTGAGATAGGAGTCTTGAGTGGCTGATTAGCTCTGGCAAATGGATATTTACATTCTTTGGGCCTTATGTTCTCTTCTAAGAAAAGGTTGAAGTAGAGATGGTTAGATCCTTTTTAGATGTAATGTTGCACTTTCGCATGGAAATAATGAGTTTTACTTGGTTCAGCAATGACACATTTAGTTTACATGTGCATAACACATGTACGTAGTATATCCTTGTGCTTATATTTACACACTCATATGTTGGCATGAAGTTACCAATTTTGTGCATACTTAGATGAACCTCCACTGAGTGTGGCCCTTTTAAAGCTTGAAAACTTAAAGACAGGAATTTTGGGGAGAAAAATCCAGAAGTTACATTACAGGACTTTATGGAGGATTATTTCGAACGCCTCACAAGCCTTAATTTTGTATAACTATAGATTTACCTAGCAGCTAGGAAACATTTGCTAAACTTGTCAAGGATTATCTGTGATTATTCTGGTCTATCTGGGCAAGGGAGAAATCCCAGCAAAGCCCACTTAGCTCGATAGCTGCCCTCTGTGTAACTGTTGACACAAATACTTCCCACACAGCCTCTTGGAGACAGGAAGAAAAAGGAGATTCTCCATGTCTATGCCGTAGTCCTGATGATCATTTTGAGTTTGAGAGCCATCTTTACTTCTTCAGTACTTCTGAGTGTAAGTACTTGAAAATTAAATATGAGCCATTTTTTTAATGTAGAGAAATGGGTGTAGTCATATTTGCCTCAAGGGAAGTATAAATTGGTAGATCTTTTAGAAAGCAATTCACATCTATCAGAAAGAATTTGCTGAGGAATTTTAAGATCTGAAGTTACTAGTCCTAAAAGTTATAGGAGTTGTTGTGTAGTTTTTATTTGTAATATTCCAACTTTCCTTTGAATACATGTTACCTAAAATGGAAAAAAAAAACTAATGAGCTACTTATTAATAATAGTTGACACTATGTTGGTCACACAATATGACTAAATTCTTATGTGCATTATTATGTCATTAAAACAACTCAGTGAGGTATAAGTTATCATTACCCTCATCTTTAACACTGAGAAGCATGAGGCTTAGGGGCTGAGAAAATTTCCTAAGGCAAAGCTGGTACAGGACAATAAACTCTGATGAGAACTCAAATCTGTCTGATCCTAGAATCTAGGATTTTAATTAACAATGATGTCATTTTAATTAACAATGATGTACCATTTGTTATGGTACTTCAAGCAGAGCTAGATTTAAAAAGCTGCACTCTAGCTCTGCAGACTGCTGAGATCTTCCACTAAGCAGTGCTCATTCCCATGAGAACTAGATTTACGTAGGGGGAAGATGTCTGTGACTTTCCATATGTTTCCATCCTGGCATCCATTGGCCATCCCCATTGCCTTGTCACAGATGGCTGCTCTTAACATTCTGCCCAATTTGAGCTTGTACTGTGCTGAAGAAATTAAAACCATAGCCAAGCGTGTAATGTAGTTTATTTTACTCCACCCAGCACTTTGAAAGAAAACATTACAATGACTACGAAACTTTAAATTTATTCCTAAAAGGATGGAAACATTTTGTAATAACACACTTTTGGACTCTGAGAGTGTGACACAAGCAGATTTACTAGTTGCTACAGGGTAATTTGAGATCACAAGTTAATTTTATCATAAATATTAATTAAGACTCCTTATCCAGAAAAGAAACAGTGCCTAGGATTCTTAGCATAAGTTCAGATTTAGAAGTAAGTCATAATTATATAATGGAAATTGTATTTGATGAGTGCTGTTGTATATCAGGTAAGAGGGAGTTGTTTATTGACAGTAACAGACTTCCACCTCTCTAGGTTGTTTGACAAGGAAGAGAAGGGATTAATGTATTAAGATTGATTTTAGTAATACTCTTGCTTGCCAGGTACTTTGGCAGGCATTTTATTTATTCCTCTCAGTAATCCAGTGAGGTGGCATGGGTAGTGTTAAAATGGCAGGAGGAGACTTGCTGAGGATTAGAAAGTAGGAAGGAGTCACACCTGAGCCCTGTCCTGCTGATTTCCAGTCAAATTCTCTGTGTATACTATTTGTTTGCCACTAAGATTTCTTTGCCTAATGGAGCAAGAGGAACCCTTTTGCTTTCTCAGTGACACCTAAGATTTTAAATTGACAAATGCCATGGTTGTTCTTTGAGCTTACTTAATTTCGGTGCATTTATGCTAGTTGAGGCATTCTTGACTTTTCTGTTTCTGTCAGTGTCCTCTTACACTCTGTCTAATGTATCTGCAAGTTTTGGGGCTCTAATTCCAAAATACATGTCATATTTGTCTACTTCTGCTGTCTCTGTAACAGTTATCTTATTGAAATCTCAGACCAGAGTCTTTTAACTAGACTTTCTGTTTCCAATCCTGCCCTTCTCCCTCTATTATCCTTCCCAGAGCAACTTGGGCAGTAGTTTAAAAATGCAAATTAGATCTTGTCCTTCTCCTGATTGAATCAGACTCTTGAGTTGCTTCCTGTAAGTTAGTCTTAGGATAAAATTCCTACCCTTACTGTAGACTACTGAACTACATCTCATTTCGCTCTTACCAGCTTACTGCTCTCTAGTCACACTGGCCTTGGTTCCTGTAATACGCTGGGCTTATTTTTGTGTTGGGACATTTGTTCTTGCTAGTCCTTCTGGCAGAGTGGCCTGCTTTTAACATTTGCTTGTCTACCTTTTCCTTATCATTCAGGTCTCAGTCGAAGTCTCATCACTAGAGAGATGTCTTTCCTGATATTTCCCCCAGCCACCCACCCCATCACTCTTACTTCATTTATCATACTCATAATCTGTAATTATCTTGTTAATTATTTGTTTACTACTACCTGTTTCTGGAACTGTAATAAAAGCTTTATGATGGCAAGAGCCTTGTTTCTGATTCTTTATTGTATCTCCAAGGCCTACAATAGTGCCTGGCACGCCTGTAATTATTGGATTAAATGAGTATACCTGTTGAACTGAAACTGGTGCCATCTTAAATCTTAAATTTAATATGTCACTTTCAGAAATTTGCTTTAATATTTATGTAATGGATGTCAGTTTTATTTACCATTTATTATAATTTTCTGCATTTCAGAAATAAAATTAATTAAAATTTTTTCATAAGGGAAGGCCTGTGAGGATTCAAACATTCATGGAATCTTCTTTATATGCTTTTAGAAATAATTTAATATATATTGTTCTGCTGTGATTGATTAAATACTAACAGTATGAAACCACTGGAAGTATTTCAAAAAAATTAGTAGCTTTTTAATTTTTTATATTGTATTTAAAGGACTAACATAAAGCTTTGGAAAGCACTTTGAATAGAATTTTATAAAAATGTCCTTTATTTCACAGTAGGTGGCACTCTTGGTCATGTTACTTTTAGAAAATAAAACCTTAGGATTTTAAAGAGAACTGGTTTTGTTTGTTCTGGTTTTTTTGTTTGTTTGTTTTTGTTTTTTTTTTTGTTTTTGTTTAGATGGGTGTTTCATGCTTATTGTCCAGGCTGTAGGGTAATGGCACGAACTTAGCTCACTGCAACCTCCGCCTCTGGGTTCAAGTGATTCTCCTGCTTCAGCCTCCCTAGTAACTGGGATTATAGGTGCCTGCCACAACACCCAGCTAATTTCTTCTGTTTTTAATAGAGGTGGGGTTAGTTATATTAAGCATTTCTTGGGTTTCCAAAGACTGTTGAATACCTTCTGCATTTGAAGTTATCAAAGTAATAGTTATAGAATTTTGATACTCAAAAGATGTGTGAAAACCACCTATGTCTGTATTTCAGTAAACTGATGTTTCCAAGATAGATTCTGTTTTCCTAGTTAATCTTGTTTAACAAGTTTGAGTTTCCTGTTAATGTTGCTTAACTAGTTTAAGAATTAACATGTATTTTGACTTGAACCCAGGAGGCAGAGCTTGCAATGAGCCAAGGTTATACTACTGCACTCCAGTCTGGGCAACACAGTAAGACTCTGTCTCAAAGAAAAAAAAAAAAAAAAAGGTAGAAAAGAGTTAACATGTATCTTGTATACTTCTTGGTTTTGGAAGATGGTGGCTTTACCAAGGCAGATGAATCAAGTAATTGTGTGTTCAGGAAGCACATCTGTGTTAAATGTATTTCTCTTTGCCTCATCACTTTAATACAAGTGATTTTTCTGATTTAGCTTTTAGGCATACTTTTTTTTCATCTTCAATTTCTTCTTCTGGGATTTTTTGTAGAAGGATCTTTTCCTTGATTGTCTTCAGGCAAAGAAAAAAATGTTGGAACTGTACTTTGTTTTAAATATCAAATCCCCCATCTGATGTCAAGAGAGTCAGGAGTGAAATAGTCACTACATAGTAACTGGTATTTACTGGAAACACATCAATCTCGCTTTTATGTTTTCCACTACCTTTCAAGTTTTTCTTTGTCATTTAGAGGATATGGATAAAAACTCAGCTTATGGTCTTTTTTTTCTTTTTCTTTTTTGTCCCCGGTGATTATTAGAGTAAATCACTGTCCTGTAGCTGATTATCACTTGTATGAGCTCCTGGGAAACCAGGGCCAGCAAGAGGTGCAAGGCAACCCTTGTTCCATTTCAGATTTTTATAGGACAAAATTGTTGGGTCATTTGGGGGGTTATTGATGAGGGGTAGAGAGCTGTTTCCAAATTGTGCTTTTGTGTAGCAGGATTGATAAGGAATCAAAGAGACCAAGGGATTGAGGAGGGTATGGATTATTTAGGTGCACCAGCGCAGTTGGATTAACATCCAAAGGACTGAACCCTGAACAAAGAGTCAAGTTACCTTATAAGCATTTCGTGAGTTGGGGGAGATTAGTACAGGGGGAAGCATATTACAGAGGGAAGAAACAAATATAGTTATTCAACTGAGACATACATTACATCATTTCTTAGTTTTTAAGAAAAAACATATTTTACAATTTGTGTTTACCTGCCTAGTGACCTTGCAGCTGCACAGCTAGAGAAATAGGGTCTTCACAATGCCTGAGAAAGGGAGAGATAAGACACACTAGCCACAGAAAAACAGGCAGTTAATTGTTAAAGAATTCTAGCTCTTTCTCTCCCTCAAAGGGAATTGGGTTTTCTTACATACAACTGAGTTTTTGCTTACACATTCTTTAATTTCTTTTAATTCCTGTTCTATTTCTACTTTTATTTCACTCATTTGCTATGGTTGTTCTTGGCAACAGTAGCTCCTTAACACATAGTTGTTGAATGACTGAAAGAAAGCAACTAATATTTTAACTCTTTGTTAAGCTTGAGATTGAGAGGATCTCCCTCAGATTGGATAGAAAGAATGGTGGAGCCTCATCCCAAAGCTGTTCTGATGAAATGGCTAGAAGACAGATTGTAGTTCTTTGTTTAGATTTTTAAAAATAAAAAAGAAATCCTGACTGATGCCAGGCCATTCGTTTGATGACAAGCAGTCTTGAGCTCAAGGTTGCCTGCATGGAGACACAGGAGGGTGAAGGGAGCCTGGGAAGAAGGACAGATGACTGCTGGAGATCTAGGATCTCCAGTTGAGATTCTGTTCTGGAACTGATGAGAAAAGACAGGTTGCCCTTTCTTTTCTTTGTTGCAGGTCTCCCAGGGCTTCTTGGCTAGAACATATATGATTTATGGACCTGAAGATGACTCTAGCTTCTGCCCAGTTTTGAGTCTTGTCAGATTTTAAGCAGAGATCATTTTTCAACTCTTTAGATCCCAGATATGAATTTTGGGAGGAAGGGAGGAGCCGCTGACCTGATGGGATGTCATAATCCATTCATGGAAATGGTCATCAATATCTCAGAGGTGAAGGGAATACGTGAGTCTGTGGGCCTCTACAAGGAGCCCTGACTTATTGAATGGCTCCCAAGTGCCCAGGCTGAGGTCATAGGAACATGATGAGATGCAGGGATGTGGGATTATTAAGGAACACTTCTACCATCTGGTGGAGGCAGTCTGCAGGGGAGGAGACCTAAAGGTATGGAGAAAGTGCCTAACCAAGGCCTATCTGCATCAGGATTGGAGGTGCAAGGTGAGCATCCCTAGTGAAGCATAGGATGGGAGGATAAGGAGGTGTTGCCCACTGCCCCTGTTCAACTGGCATCACAGCTGGCTGAGTGCCTGCTATTGTCAGACAGCAAAGGTTACCTGTCCTGGAGAGCTCAGCTCTGCCTGCCATCCTGATACTGATGCAGTATCGGCAGAATTGCTGAGATGGGCCATATCATCACCTTTGCCTGGAGTGTTTGTCCTTTCAGTGTGATCATTCTGGTGCCAAGTGTTAAGTAGCATTTTCTGGTCTGGCCAAGAATATCCTGTTTCTCTTGCCTGCAAGGTCTGTGCAGATCTTTTCAGTACTTAGATTGAGCTAATTTCAGCCAGAGTGGCTTGGAATTCATAGCACAGTGGCTTAGAGTATAGATTCGAAAGCCTTTGAGCCAGATTGCCTGGGTTCAATTGTCACCTATGCTACTTACAAGGTAGATGAACTCAAGTCACTTAACTGCTTTATGCCTAATTTAAAATTACACCCTTACAACTACATGTGAAAGGGAGATGATACTGCTACCTACCTACTTACCTACCTACCTATGTACCTACCTGATAGGGCTGTTAGGGGATTGAAGGTGATCATACTTGTAAAGTGCTTAGCAGAACATTGCATGAGTGTGTTGTCATTATTAATTTGCTATTCCTTGTCCTATTCAGAAAGGATTTCAAGAGCCTTAGATGTAGTCCACTAATATGAAGCCTTCATGTGCATGTGGTCTGTCTTGTTTATCGCTGTGCCAGGCACAAAATAGGTACTTCATAAATATTTGTTATATGGGTGAAAGGGCCTGCTCAAGGTTGATGAGCTGGATTAAAGTGATTTCTTAAGGATCCTCTAGCTCAATGTGTTTGAAAAAATATTTCTTCTTTTGACATGAGACCCTTTCACAGCATACTCAAGATACTGTGCTACTCTGATATTTGTATCTTTCTCAAGTTTTATTTTTTTATTTTTATTTTTTCAAACATACATCAAAATAGAGATAGTAAAATGACTTATCGTGCATCCATCCCCAGCTTTCATGACTATCAGCATTCTGTTGTTTTTGTCAGCTCTCAGCTTCTTTGTGGGAATGTTCTTCTTGCTGGTGTGTTCTCAGGCAAAACCTAGCAATTATATTGTGTCACCTGTAAGTTCTTCGATGTATATCTCTAACAGATACATCACCTCAGCACAACCACAATGTCATCATCATATCTAACACAAGTGACTATGACTCCTTAATATCATCTGAGACCCTTCTGTGTTGTGTCTCCTCATGCTCTCAAAACTCCAAATATTGCATTAGGTTAATGTCTTTTAAGTTGCTTTTAGTCAATGGCACACTCCTTACACCCCTTACACATATACATGGACACTTTTTTCCCTCATAATTCATTTGTTAAAGAAACTGATTGCTTTGTTGTGTAGACTTTCCTACAGTTTGAACCTGACCTACTATATCTTTAGGGTGTTGCTTGATCCTCTCTTCCTCATGTAACTGGTAATTTCATGTAAAATGGTAATTAGATCTAGAACTTGTTTATATTCACATCCAAGATTTTTTTTGCAAGCCCATATTATAAAGTGTTTTACTTCCTACTGCATCAGACAAGGCATTTAATGTCTGTCCCACTTTTAATGCTGGTAAGATGGATCAGTGGTTTCAGTGTTTTTCAGCCTGATTCATCCAATATAATGGTCTTCAACTAACTTCCACCCAATTGTTTTAGCAGCCATCGATCATTGCCAATAGCTATTTTTTCATTAAGGATTAATAATCCATTTCTGTTATTCTTCCTGCATATATTGTCTGTGATTCTTCCATATAGAACTTTCCCTCATCAGCTTTGATTCCCCTGAAATCAGTCTGTAAAGAAAAGGCAGGATTGCTGCTCAATTTCTTTCATTTTATTCATCAGTTAGCATACTACGAGTTTGTGCTTTAGCAACCTTCAGATGACCAGTGAGATTATTTTAAGTATCATTATGAACTCATGGCTTTATATACATTTGATTGTTTTCATCCACTGCAGTCATTTTTTTTTAATGTTCAGTTTATTTTAGTTCACCCCTGCTGTGCCAATGTTTCACACTGGAGTCATTGTGCTTGATAAGGTTTGGGGCTCTTAACAGGTTCAAAAAGTGCTCTAATAAACAGGTAGGAGGAAAAGGAGATAAGTGTGGTGCTAAGAAGCCTCTTGAAGAAAGTGTTTCATAGATGATGGATTGGCTAGCTGTGTCATGCTGGTGATAGGACAGGAAAGATGAGTTCTGATGAGTGTTGATTGAGTGACCATTGATTTGGCACCTGGATGGTCAGTGATGATCTTGATAAGATAGATGGTGGGAGTGAAAACATTGAAGTAGGGTTAGGAGCAATTCATAGGAAAGAAATTATAATGAATATAGATAATAGTTTTAAAGACATTTACTATAAAGAGAAGAAAAGAGATGAAATGGTAACTGTTGGAAAGTGGGATCAAGAGAACATTTATTGTACTTAGTGGGTTATTATATTTTTGAAACTTTTTGTTTTGAAATAACTTTAGATTTACAGAAGAGTTGCAAAGATAGGGGTCCTCTATATCCTTCGTCCAGCTTCCCGAAATGTTTAACATAACTATGGCATCTTTATCAAAACCAGGAAATGAATAGTACAGCTAAGTTGGTACAGTACTATTAATTAAAGGACCATTTTTTAAAAAAATGAGTGAAGAAACAGCCTGATTGTATGAAAAACCATGAAAGAGTCATTCGGTGGTACTCATGGAAGTGACACCTTTTTCAAAAAAATGATATATTAACTATCATTTATTGAGCATCAGCTATGTGCAATCACTGAGCTAGACATTGAAGATAGGAAAGTATAAGACAAAGGAGCAAGTTAAATACTTTGGGAAACCATTTTTTTTTAAATGAGCCTGAGAGTGATAGAAGGTATCTTCTGGAAATAACCTTGTTACACATTGAGAACATTTCAGCAAAATTGAAAGTGGAAATGCTCTTGGGGAAAATTTTTTTTTTGCACCTGTCACTGTTTGAAAAAGAAGCTATAGCAGATAGATGACTAGGTGTCACTGGAATGATGGATCCTAGGGGCCTAGGGGTAGGGGAGTGGGAAAGACTGCACACATGCTCTGGAGATTCAGGAGGATTGTTATACTGGAGTCATAGCAGAAATGCATGCATGCAGTAATTGTCCAATGATACAAGGTCATGTCGCTCCTATTTTTTTCTTTCTGAATGGAAAACAGCAATTTCTTCCATTCCTGGTTATTGCAGATGATCTGATAATTTAACCTGAGAGCTGGATCTGATAATTTAACCTGAGAGACACTATTTCATTTTATTTTGTTTTAAAACTCAAAATAAGTATACTGTTCTTTTCTTAGAGAAAACCGTCAGATGTCTGGTCTTTAATATTACTGTTTCTTAACCTACAATAAGCTAGCACTGTAGTGATGATATGTAGATACCTCCTAATGTGCCGTAAAATCAAGGCATGCATTTTAAAATTTTTTGCACTCAGGAATCCAATCTTTAATTGTTGTTGAGCAGCCATCTTGATCTGGTCTTTTTTGAATTCTTAAAACCTACAAGAGCTTATCAGGTAAACTGGCCCCTTCCAGCTCATCCCCATGTCCTATTTTGCTATATTTGAGCATAAGAAGATTTTGTATTTTCCTTTTTTAATTAATTACCTAATAATTATGACCAAAAATTATTAATTTCATTAATTACCTAATAAAATGTGACCACACCTATTAAATAAAAGTACATATATTAAAATGCTGAAGTTCTCTTCTCCCCTATCCTGTCCCCTCACCTAGAAGGAACCTCCATATAAAGAACTTGCTGGGTATACTTTAAGATATTTTATGGTGTATTAACCTTGTATACACACCAAACTATATAATCATATACAACTATGTGTACATATACAACTATGTATCTCATTCTTTTAACACATTTCAAATTCTTGGTGTATACCATAATATACTTAACGGTATCTCCATGATGGACATTTAAATTGTTTGCAGTTTTTGGCTATTACAAGCAATATTGCAGTAAATTTGTTTGTATAATTTTTCTGCACATATTCCTGTAGAATTACTAGAAGTGCCATTTCAGAATAAAAAAAAAATGTCTAGCATTGCCAAGTTACCCTATAAAATACCTATTCAGTTTATATTCTAACACGACATGAAAATGCCCATTTTTGGACAACATTACATGCCCTCAGTCTTTAAGTATTTTTCCCTTAATCAGTTAGATGAAAGGAACTTTTTTTAACTAACAATTTTCTGATTGTCCCATAGCTTTTTATTTTTCCTAAGGTATTTTAGCCATCCTTATTTCTTCTTTTCAGAATGGCATATTCCTATTGAATATCCATTTTGATATCTTACTGATTTATAACTCTTTATAAAAACAGAATGAGTGCTAATCCTTTGTTATGTATGTTACAAATATATATTTTTGCCAGTCTGTTACCAGTTCCTGAATTCTATTTGTTGTAACTTATACCAGAGTTTTAATGTTCTATATAATCACATATGTTGGTCTTTTCCTTAGACTTTTATGGATATGTTTTCTTCTGATACTTCAATAGAGTAAAACTCCAATTAGGCCTATCTGCCTTAGAGAATATAGGCGCCCAGAGAGAAGAAACAAAAAATGAGGCAGATTGGTTGTTCTTTTGATGTGGTGGAAGCAACATGACACCAGGCTTCAAGAGATCTAAATCATGCCCATTCTACAACCTGTTGCCTGTGTGACTCATTCCACCTGTCTCTGAAACCTACTTTCCTTATCTGTCACTGCGGTTAGGACTGTGCTGTTTAAAATTCCTTTCAGCTTTACCTTTCTATAATTCCATGATAGAAAAATGGGCTTTAGAGATCAAGATTGAGCATCCTGAGAGATGTCTAAGGAGTATCTTGGCTGTCTTCAAACACCCGATTGATTCTTGGAATGACTGTTGTTAATATCTCTGGGGTTGACAAAGTAAGAAGACATTGTTGTGGACTGAAGCAAGGGAAAAGTGCAGTTTGATACGAAGGACTTTTGGACTATACTGTTGATTAAATTCTGGAGTCAGGGCTCCAGAGAAATAGTGGAATTACCATTAGTAAGAAATAAAACTAACATTTGCATACTGCGGCTTAAAGTATACTTGCCTAAGACAGGAACTGGATTGATGGTCCCCTAGGTTCATAAAAAGGAGGTGTTTTAGAAGTTATTAACTTAAGCGTTTTGTGGATCTAGAAACTGAAAAGATGTTCGTTCTTCTAAGGTGATTATTCTAAGGTGTTTTTTGTTTGTTTGTTTGTTTGTTTGTTTCTTCATTAAACAATCAGCAAGATATGAGGTACCCAGGACTGAAGGTTCATGAACTCAGAGGTCCAATACAGGAAGCATTTTAATGCTAACCCTGATAAGTGAAATATATTTCTTACTACCTTTAAGCCTTTATATTATTTAGAGGCCACAGAAAAACCCAAATCCAAATTGAAACTAAACTAAATGACTAGTGAGTAACACCTTTAGATACACAAGTGTAAGTTTTACTGCATTAATGGATCAGAAGATTTTCTTTCACCAGTCAGCAACATGGGATCATGTTTTAAAACTGTCTCTGGATGAATGAATATCTTTACTCTTTCTTCAAGACCCCGTCCCTAGAGTTGATAACCAGGGTGGTTCTCCACCAATTCCTGACTCAGTGCTTTGCTGGAATTGCCGGCATTACCATTAGACATCATTTGGGGGCAGAATTCCCACTCAGCCTGTCAGACTCAAAACAGCTTGTTCCCTTTGCACTCCCACATGCATATCACGGCACCACCCCAATAGTTGCTGCCTTCTGTTGCCACACAACTGCCTCCCTTCCAAAAATAAAGACATCATTCTTTGGATCTTTTTTACTTTTTTTTTTTTTTTTGAGATGCAATCTTGTTCTGTCACCCAGGATGGAGTGCAGTGGCGTGATCTCGGCTCACTGCAACCTTTACCTCCTGGGTACAAGCGATTCTCCTGCCTCAGCCTCCTGAGTAGCTGGGATTATAGGCACATGCCACCACGACTAATTTTTGTATTCTCAGTAGAGATTGGGTTTCACCATGTTGGTCAGGCTGGTCTTGAACTCTTGACCTCATGATCTACCCACCTCCTCCTCCCAAAGTGATGGGATTACAGGCGTGAGCCACTGTGCCCTGCTGCTTTGGGTCTTAAGAAAGTTATGAATACTTCACTTTTAGTGACTTTGGTATTGAAAGCATCACTCAAGCTCTGAAAACTAAACCATGCCAGAAGTTATAGAAAAGCTGCAGGCAATATCACTAGAATATTTATTACTCTGAGGAAATGCCTTTGACAAGGACAGAGTTGGCAGCTTCAATACCTCCCTCATTCCCCAATCATTCGCAAAATCCAGTCAGTTTTTACTTCTAAATAACTCTCAAATCTGTCCCCTTGTTTGCTAAGATGCAAGCCAGCAGCCCCTACCTGGACTAAAGCACTGGCCTCTGCACCCTCTCTGGGACCCCTACATTTTCCTCATTCAACAGCCAGAAAGATATTTTTATAAATGGAAATCTGATGCCATTTCCCTGCTTAAAACTGATCAGTGGCCTCCTATTAACCCTTTCAATAAGGACCAAAATCCTTACCATGGTTCATGAGGCCTTTCTGCATTGCTGTCTTCTCAGCACCTAGCAAAGTTGTATAGGAATTTTAAAATGTGTATCTGTATAATAAATCATTTGATCCACTCATGCCCACATAAATGCACATGCCTCTTCTGTAGTCTGGCTTCCTGTACTGGAGGTACATGCTGCTGTTTTCCAAGGTCTGGGGAAGCAAGTATCAACCAGGTTCAGAGAGCCAATTGTCTGCAGCCAGGGTTTGTTTTCCTAATCTGTCCACTGAAATGATTGTTATCAACAAGAACCTGTGACGAACATTACTTGTTTCCTTCTCTCATGACAGCTACCTCAGAAACTCAGTCAAAGACTCATTGGGTTTTGTCCTTAGATCATGTTCACACACTTCCTTATTCCAAACTCCAGGAGCCAGGTACAGGAAACCCAGCCTTTCCTGGGAAGCTGCATCAGTGGTTTTGGCAGGTCATAGTGTAGGAAGAGCACTAATCACCAGGGCCCACCCTGCACTACTCACACAGTTGACTCCTCCAGCACTTCCTGCAGTGATGTTGGAAATAGGACCTGTAGCAACAACTGGGAGTCAGTACTGAGCTTCTCCTGGCCACACACACCAGGTCATCCTCACCCTTCCCCCAGATTGCCAATCCTTTCAAGACTTGATCTTCAACCCTAGGCTGCTCTGAGTCCTAGAAGGACAGAGCCCAGACTGTGTGCTCCCTGCAGCACAGTTCCCCTCCGCCAGCGAGGAGCTGAGCTAGAGTGGGTTGCATGAGTTTTGGGTCAATGTATTTCTACTAATAACCACTGTCTACACCTGGGAGCTATTCCTGAAATATTTTGTGGTTTAGAGAGAGCCATGATGAATATGTTTAGAGTACTGATAAAATGGGCCTCATCAGAAATAAATTAGATTGCCTCCTGCTAACATTTTTGGAAGCTGCTCCCATCAAGCATCAGCACCTCTAGTGAAGCATGTTCAACCTGGAGATCTGAAAAAAATCAGACAGGCATTTGACTAATATTTACCTTTTTGTTACTGATAAACCACTGGTAAATAATTTAAGACTTTATCAGTAACCAATAAATCTTAAAATCTCAGTGGCTCACCTTAGCAAAAGTTTATTTAGTGCCAATGTCAGTATCAATCTTTTTTTTTTTTGAGACAGAGTCTTGTTCTTTTTTCCAGGCTGGAGTGCAATGGTGTGACCACAGCTCATTGCAACCTTGACCTCCTGAGTTCAAGCAATTCTCCCACCTTAGCCTCCCAAGTAACTGGTATATGTACCACCATGCCCAACTGATTTTAATTTTTGTAGAAACAAGTTGTTGCTGTGTTGCCCAGGCTGGTCTCAAACTCCTGAGCTCAAGCTATCCTGCCTTGGCTTCCCAAAGTGCTGAGACTATAGGCCTGAGTCACCACACCCAGCCTCATGGCCCATCTTGAACTATGCCAACGGTGTTGGAAATGAAGGACTGGGAGTTCCTGAAACTTTTATCTCATTGCCTGTCTCATTGCCAGAACCAGTTCCATGGCCCCAAACTGCAAGAGAGGCAGTAGGGGATATACTAATATGGATATTGGGCAATCACTAACAATATGTGTAACATTGATTACCTATTAGCATTATGACTAACTGCTACCCACAGAGTGCTTACTGTGGACCAAGCACTTTATTCACATCTTGTTAATCCTCACAAAAATTCAAAGAAGTGGTTGCCATCTCACCCCATTTCACATTTGAGGAGATTGAGGCTCAGAGCTGTGAAGCAATTAACTTGAGGTTATGCATGTAGACTCTGTCTAGTTAGCCTCCTCACTAGCTCTGTCTGATTCCAAAGCCCAGATAGGCTTCTCCACTATACCAAGCCCAAAACAGTATTACTACATTTCTTTTTTTTTTTAATTTATTTTTTATTATTATACTTTAAGTTGTAGGGTACATGTGCATAATGTGCAGGTTTGTTACATATGTATACTTGTGCCATGTTGGTGTGCTGCACCCATCAACTCGTCATTTACATCGGGTATAACTCCCAATGCAATCCCTCCTCCCTCCCCCCTCCCCATGATAGGCCACTGTGTGTAATGTTCCCCTTCCTGAGTCCAAATGATCTCATTGTTCAGTTCCCACCTATGAGTGAGAACATGTGGTGTTTGGTTTTCTGTTCTTGTGATAGTTTGCTAAGAATGATGGTTTCCAGCTGCATCTATGTCCCTACAAAGGACACAAACTCATCCTTTTTGATGGCTGCTTAGTATTCCATGGTGTATATGTGCCACATTTTCTTAATCCAATCTGTCACTGATGGACATTTGGGTTGATTCCAAGTCTTTGCTATTGTGAATAGTGCTGCAATAAACATACGTGTGCATGTGTCTTTATAGCAGCATAATTTATAATCCTTTGGGTATATACCCAGTAATATAGCCAATTTTCCAGCACCATTTATTAAATAGGGAATCCTTTCCTCATTTCTTGTTTCTCTCAGGTTTGTCAAAGATCAGATGGCTGTAGATGTGTGGTATTATTTCTGAGGACTCTGTTCTGTTCCATTGGTCTATATCTCTGTTTTGGTACCAGTACCATGCTGTTTTGGTTACTGTAGCCTTGTAGTATAGTTTGAAGTCAGGTAGCGTGATGCCTCCAGCTTTGTCCTTTTGACTTAGGATTGTCTTGGAGATGCGGGCTCTTTTGTGGTTCCATATGAACTTTAAAGAAGTTTTTTCCAATTCTGTGAAGAAACTCATTGGTAGCTTGATGGGGATGGCATTGAATCTATAAATTACCTTGGGCAGTATGGCCATTTTCACGATATTGATTCTTCCTATCCATGAGCATGGTATGTTCTTCCATTTGTTTGTGTCCTCTTTTATTTCACTGAGCAGTGGTTTGTAGTTCTCCTTGAAGAGGTCCTTTACATCCCTTGTAAGTTGGATTCCTAGGTATTTTATTCTCTTTGAAGCCATTGTGAATGGAAGTTCATTCCCGATTTGGCTCTCTGTTTGTCTGTTACTGGTGTATAAGAATGCTTGTGATTTTTGCACATTAATTTTGTATCCTGAGACGTTGCTGAAGTTGCTTATGAGCTTAAGGAGATTTTGGGCTGAGACAATGGGGTTTTCTAAATATACAATCATGTCATCTGCAAACAGGGACAGTTTGACTTCTTCTTTTCCTAACTGAATACCCTTGATTTCTTTCTCTTGCCTAATTGCCCTAGCCAGAACTTCCAACACTATGTTGAATAGAAGTGGTGAGAGAGGGCATCCCTGTCTTGTGCCAGTTTTCAAAGGGAATTTTTCCAGTTTTTGCCCATTCAGTATGATATTGGCTGTGGGTTTGTCATAAATAGCTCTTATTATTTTGAGGTACGTTCCATCAATACCGAATTTATTGAGCGTTTTTAGCATGAAGGGCTGTTGAATTTTGTCAAATGCCTTTTCTGCATCTATTGAGATAATCATGTGGTTCTTGTCTTTGGTTCTGTTTATATGCTGGATTATGTTCATTGATTTGCGAATGTTGAACCAGCCTTGCGTCCCAGGGATGAAGCCCACTTGATCATGGTGGATAAGCTTTTTGATGTGTTGCTGAATCCGGTTTGCCAGTATTTTATTGAGGATTTTTGCATCGATGTTCATCAGGGATATTGGTCTAAAATTCTCTTTTTTTTGTTGTGTCTCTCTCTGCCAGGCTTTGGTATCAGGATGATGTTGGCCTCATAAAATGAGTTAGGGAGGATTCCCTCTTTTTCTATTGATTGGAATAGTTTCAGAAGGAATGGTACCAACTCCTCCTTGTACCTCTGGTAGAATTCAGCTGTGAATCCATCTGGTCCTGGACTTTTTTTGGTTGGTAGGCTCTTAATTATTGCCTCAATTTCAGAGCCTGCTATTGGTCTATTCAGAGATTCAACTTCTTCCTGGTTTAGTCTTGGAAGGGTGTAAGTGTCCAGGAAATTATCCATTTCTTCTAGATTTTCTAGTTTATTTGCATAGAGGTGTTTATAGTATTCTTTGCTGGTACTTTGTATTTCTGTGGGGTCGGTGGTGATATTCCCTTTATCATTTTTAATTGCGTCGATTTGATTCTTCTCTCTTTTCTTCTTCATTAGTCTTGCTAGTGGTCTGTCAATTTTGTTGATCTTTTCCAAAAACCAACTCCTGGATTCATTGATTTTTTGGAGAGTTTTTTGTGTCTCTATCTCCTTCAGTTCTGCTCTGATCCTAGTTATTTCTTGCCTTCTGCTAGCTTTCGAATGTGTTTGCTCTTGCTTCTCTAGTTCTTTTAATTGTGATGTTAGAGTGTCAATTTTAGATCTTTCCTGCTTTCTCTTGTGGGCATTTCGTGCTGTAAATTTCCCTCTACACACTGCTTTAAATGTGTCCCAGAGATTCTGGTATGTTGTATCTTTGTTCTTATTGGTTTCAAAGAGCATCTTTATTTCTGCCTTCATTTCATTATGTACCCAGTAGTCATTCAGGAGCAGGTTGTTCAGTTTCCATGTAGTTGAGCGGTTTTGATTGAGTTTCTTAGTCCTGAGTTCTAGTTTGATTGCACTGTGGTCTAAGAGACAGTTTTTTATAATTTCTGTTCTTGTACACTTGCTGAGGAGTGCTTCACTTCCAATTACGTGGTCGATTTTGGAGTAAGTACGATGTGGTGCTGAGAAGAATGTATATTCTGCTGATTTGGGGTGGAGAGTTCTATAGATGTCTATTAGGTCTGCTTGCTGCAGAGATGAGTTCAATTCCTGGATATCCTTGTTAACTTTCTGTCTCGTTGATCTGTCTAATGTTGACAGTGGAGTGTTGAAGTCTCCCATTATTATTGTATGGGAGTCTAAGTCTCTTTGTAAGTCTCTAAGGACTTGCTTTATGAATCTGGGTGCTCCTGTATTGGGTGCATATATATTTAGGATAGTTAGCTCTTCCTGTTAAATTGATCCCTTTACCATTATGTAATGGCCTTCTTTGTCTCTTTTGATCTTTGATGGTTTAAAGTCTGTTTTATCAGAGACTAGTATTGCAACCCCTGCTTTTTTTTGTTCTCCATTTGCTTGGTAAATCTTCCTCCATCCCTTTATTTTGAGCCTATGTATGTCTCTGCATGTGAGATGGGTCTCCTGAATACAGCAGACTGATGGGTCTTGACTCGTTATCCAGTTTGCCAGTCTGTGTCTTTTAATTGGAGCATTTAGTCCATTTACATTTAAGGTTAAGATTGTTATGTGTGAACTTGATCCTGCCATTATGATATTAACTGGTTAGTTTGCTCGTTAGTTGATGCAGTTTCTTCCTAGCCTCGATGGTCTTTATATTTTGGCATGTTTTTGCAATGGCTGGTACCGGTTGTTCCTTTCCATGTTTAGTGCTTCCTTCGGGGTCTCTTGTGAGACAGGCCTAGTGGTGACAAAATCTCTAAGCATTTGCTTATCTGTAAAGGATTTTATTTCTCCTTCACTTATGAAACTTAGTTTGGCTGGATATGAAATTCTGGGTTTAAAATTCTTTTCTTTAAGAATGTTGAATATTGGCCCCCACTCTCTTCTGGCTTGGAGAGTTTCTGCCGAGAGATCTGCTGTTAGTCTGATGGGCTTCCCTTTGTGGGTAACCCGACCTTTCTCTCTGGCTGCCCTTAAGATTTTTTCCTTCATTTCAACTTTGGTGAATCTGGCAATTATGTGTCTTGGAGTTGCTCTTCTCACGGAATATCTTTGTGGCGTTCTCTGTATTTCCTGGATTTGAATGTTGGCCTGCCCTACTAGGTTGGGGAAGTTCTCCTGGATGTTATCCTGAAGAGTGTTTTCCAACTTGGTTCCATTTTCCCCCTCACTTTCAGGCACCCCAATCAGACGTAGATTTGGTCTTTTTACATAATCCCATACTTCTTGCAGGCTTTGTTCATTTCTTTTTCTTCTTTTTTCTTTTGGTTTCTCTTCTCGCTTCATTTCATTCATTTGATCCTCAATCGCAGATACTCTTTTTTCCAGTTGATCGAGTCGGTTACTGAAGCTTGTGCATTTGTCACGTATTTCTCATGTCATGGTTTTCATCTCTTTCATTTCGTTTATGACCTTCTCTGCATTAATTACTCTAGCCATCAATTCTTCCACTTTTTTTTCCAGATTTTTAGTTTCTTTGCGCTGGGTACGTAATTCCTCCTTTAGCTCTGAGAAATTTGATGGACTGAAGCCTTCTTCTCTCATCTCGTCAAAGTCATTCTCCGTCCAGCTTTGATCCGTTGCTGGCGATGAGCTGCGCTCCTTTGCCGCGGGAGATGCGCTCTTCTTTTTTGAATTTCCAGCTTTTCTGCCCTGCTTTTTCCCCATCTTTGTGGTTTTATCTGCCTCTGGTCTTTGATGATGGTGTCCTTCCTGTTTGATAGTTTTCCTTCTAACAGTCAGGACCCTCAGCTGTAGGTCTGTTGGAGATTGCTTGAGGTCCACTCCAGACCCTGTTTGCCTGGGTGTCAGCAGCAGAGGCTGCAGAAGATAGAATATTGCTGAACAGCGAGTGTACCTGTCTGATTCTTGCTTTGGAAGCTTCCTCTCAGGGGTGTACTCCACCCTGTGAGGTGTGGGGTGTCAGACTGCCCCTAGTGGGGGATGTCTCCCAGTTAGGCTACTCAGGGGTCAGGGACCCACTTGAGCAGGCAGTCTGTCCCTTCTCAGATCTCAACCTCCGTGTTGGGAGATCCACTGCTCTCTTCAAAGCTGTCAGACAGAGTCGTTTGCATCTGCAGAGGTTTCGGCTGCGTTTGTTATTGCCCTGTCCCCAGAGGTGTAGTCTACAGAGACAGGCAGGTTTCCTAGAGCTGCTGTGAGCTCCACCCAGTTTGAGCTTCCCAGCAGCTTTGTTTACCTACTTAAGTCTCAGCAATGGTGGGCGCCCCTCCCCCAGCCTCACTGCTGCCTTGCCGGTAGATCACAGACTGCTGTGCTAGCAATGAGGGAGGCTCCGTGGGTATGGGACCCTCCCGGCTATGTGTGGGATATGATCTCCTGGTGTGCCTGTTTGCTTAAAGCGCAGTATTGGGGTGGGAGCTACCCGATTTTCCAGGTGTTGTGTGTCTCAGTTCCCCTGGCTAGGAAAAGGGATTCTCTTCCCCCTTGCGCTTCCCAGGTGAGGCAATGCCTTGCCCTGCTTCAGCTCTCGCTGGTTGGGCTGTAGCAGCTGACCAGCACCGATCGTCCAGCACTCCCCAGTGAGATGAACCCAGTACCTCAGTTGAAAATGCAGAAATCACCGGTCTTCTGTGTCGCTCGTGCTGGGAGTTGGAGACTGGAGCTGTTCCTATTCGGCCATCTTGCTCCGCCCCCCACTACATTTCTTCAGGCTTTCTATAGGTCCATATTTTGACCTTTTGGCTGTATGCACTTGAGAGTAATGCACCTGCATTTCTTTAAGCAGATTCAATAATAATTCTTCTCCCTCCCCTCATTGCCATGCCAACAGTGCTAAACTTCACCCACTACCCTCTCCCGAACCTCTGGAGGTAAAGAAGTTGAAAACAGCTTCCCAGTCAAAAAGCCTGGATTCAGCCACAGCTGAATCACCTGATCACACCTGAAATCACCTGATCACAGTGGGTTTTCAGGACTCTATTGCAGGAATGCCTCCCACTTGAAATGTACATGCAGGATGTTAAGAATGGATTTTAGGGCCTTGATTATTTACTACTTGTAGAAACCATTTTATTTCACAGGGAACTAGCTATGTTTCAATTCATAGAGATCCTGTGGCCAGTGGCACTCAACTTTGGCTCCACCTTAGAATCCACTGGGAGCTTTTAGAAATCCTGATGCCCACGCCACTCCCGAGACCATTCATTCACAAGCTATGCGGGCGGGTCCCAGGTATTACGATTTTGTGTAGCTTCCTCCGTGATCTCAAGCTGCAGCTAACTTAACGCCCTCCATTGAAGACTGATTTTTGCCAGAATCAGCAGGGTGTAGAGAAGCCAGGGAAAAACAAAAACAAAAATAAAAAACGGACCTTTAGGAATTGTAAGCCTGACACTAGGGCCAAACTCTCGGAATTCAAGTTAGTTATTGTCACCTTTTATTTTTTCCCCATGGCAAATACAGCCAACATAAATGTCAATTAATTGAAAAATGTATCAATGCTGAGCAAGGTAAGGCCCTCCAACCTGGAACTGTTTGCTTTTCAAAGTTAAGAGTGGTGTTTTTGTCTTGGTGTGTTGCTAACTAGCATATATTTTTAAAGTCATGATCCTTTTAAGATATGTGCCAAGAGATAATGTTTTTATTAAATCAAAGTGCTGTATAGATATTAATAACTTGTTTGTGGAAAATGTCATTAAAATAGTTGTGTTCTCTTTGAACAGGGCCTTCAAACTTTTTAAGCTCTGAGGGTTGGGTGGGGAGTTTGTCAAGAAGAAGCAATGATATAATGTGGCAGCAGAAAGGTCTTAAATTGTGCTTTTAAAAATATATTGCAAATGTGTGTGTGTGTGCGTGTGTGTGTTTTTTTCCAAGACGGAGTCTTACTCTGCACCCAGGCTGGATACAGTGTTGCCATCTCAGTTCACTGCAACTTCAACCTCCCAGGTTCAAGCAATTCTCCTGCCTCAGCCTCCTAAGTAACTGGGATTACAAGCATGTGCCACCACACCCAGCTAATTTTTGTATTTTTAGTAGAGACGGGGTTTCGCTATGTTGGCCAAACTCGTCTCATTCTCCTGACCTCAGGTGATCCACCTACGTCGGCCTCCCAAAGTGCTGGGATTAGAGGTGTGAGCAACCCCTCCTGGCGTACAAATATATTTGATTTTAATAAGCTCTTGGCTATTAAATAATTTACTTAAAAGCTTGGAAACAATATATTGATGTGAGGGTTTTTTTGTTTGTTTGTTTGTTTGTTTGTTTGTTTTAAAGAGGTATTTGTCTCCACTATCCCAGAAAGGGGGAGGTGGCTGTACCTCTCACCTGGTGGCCTCTGAGTTCCACTTGCCATTTCTTTCTACAAATGACGAGGAAGCACAGCAAGCTTAGCTGGCTCTGCAGCTTTTCATCGGAAGTTTATCTTCCTCTCCCAGGTCATCATATTGCCAGGAGTTGGAAACTTATAAAGAGTGCGTGGGAGCTGTTGGCTGGAGTCCTTTGGACATTAGACCAAGACTTTTCATAGCAACATGATAAGCACTCACTCCTTATAGTGCACTAACTCATAGAAGATTTATTGCCATAAGTAACTAAACAAGAAAAGAGACAGGCTGTTGTTTTGGTCAAGACAGTCATCTCCAAGGTTTGCCAGTTGCGTCTACTTAAAGCCTTAATACTTTCTGTATGACATAAACACATGATAGACACTTGACCAAAGTTAAAATAGCACATAACAAGGCCGCCAGCTAGACTCGATGCCCTGAAATGACAGAAGTAATGTGTGTTCATATGATGTGCTGAGTACAAAACCTTTTAAAACAACTTTTTGGCATTAATATTAACACAGAATACTTCCTTGAACATTCTGCAAGAGTAGGTGCAGACACAGAATTACTTCTTCATTTACAGATTACCTGTATCTACAGGACTATATTGAGAAAAGCTAGGAGGTGAGCCCCTCCCCTCCCCCATGACATTTTCTTGGCCAAACCAGAGGAGTTTAAGGGGTTTAAGTGGATGAAGGCAGCTGACAGCGTTCCTGGAGTTGTTAGGTCACCAAGTAGCTGGAGGAGATGGACACTGCCCTGCAAAGTTGGGATGAACAACCACCTTGGTTTGTAGCCGAGGGTGTCCATGGATTTGACCCAATTGCTCCTGGAGGGCCTGCAGAGGAGACAGGCACTGGATGGTCCAGACCCTCCAGCTGGAATAGTGGTGGCACAAGGACTAGGGCTCCAGTCATGAGGGCTAGAAGAAATAACCTGACCTCTTGCATTCTGACATTGGGTCATTAATGACACCTTTCTAGGGGAGGTGTGAAAACCAATACTGTCAGGAACCTGGCCCTGGCAGGGCTCAGGTGAGCTCACAAGGAGAGGTCAAGCCAAGCCAAAGGTAGGTAACACAAAACACCAGGGGAACCAGCCCCCAATCCAGCTGTTGGCAAGAGGCCTTGTGTTTGGCAGGTCTCCTAGTTTTAGCACAAGTTGCCCAATAATCAATTTTCTTCAGTTGTACCAAGCTCTCCGACTTCCTCAGCATCCCTGTCCCCGGCATCCTTTCCAGGATTGGAGTGCCCAGTTCAACCCCCTACCAGGGCCCTGCTGTGTCTGGCAGATCCATTCTGCACATCCTAACCCTCCACACCTACCCTATACAGCCAGCCAGCAGGGGACAACTGTTCTCCCTTGTCTTCTTGAACAGGGCACTTTATCTCCTTGGAGACTCCACACTGTCCTGAAAGAGTTTGCCATGTCTCCGGCTTTGGAAGACAAGTCTCCTACATTCTTTCATTTTCTTCTGCTTGTCATTTGTTTCTGGCACTGAGTTTACCTTTCAATTTCCTCATCTTCCTGTTATGCATTTCTTCTCTGGAGAATCACCACTGAAACTACAAATCAGAGAGGATGGGGATAAATAACAAGCCTCTGGGAACTCAGAGCTTCACCCGAAGCCTTGTTTTCATTCATACCCATACCATGTCTGAGTGAGATGTACAATTCCCAGCATCCTCTAGCCAAGCAGTACCGGCCCCAAACTTGAATCACACCCATTCACATCACAACCACCCCACAAGCCTGTACCATGCCTTCCAGGTTCTGTGAGGACAGAGGTGAATTTCTTTTGACTGACTCTATACCAGAGGCCCAGATGGGGAAGGCCTCTTGAATTCCTGTCATTTGGAGGACCAGGGTACAGAGGAGATATGAGGTCGGCCCCCAATTCGTGCCAGGGATACAGCTATTCATTTCCATTCTGAGCAGCCAGAGGATTACCAAGCACAGAGCTGTCATTCTCTCGCTACGTTGTCACCTGAGTAAGGCAGGGCCCACAATATGGGGCAGGTACTGTGCTATACCACTCAGATGCCCCTACAGCACTGATGGGCACCCCAGTAATTCCAATGATGGAATCTCTCTGTAGGCTAAGTGGCGTCTCAGACCCACCTCCTACTTCAGCCAAGCCAGACAGGCATCTCGAGGCTCCAAACCCACCAGAACCTGCCAGAAGAGGTCACAGATTTCAGCCCTCACCATTACCATGGCTGCCTCCACCAAACCTCCTTATAGCTTCCGTGCACTGTGTCACTGTGTTATGGTTCATAACTGCTGCCCTGTGCTAGGTAGCTGCTGCTGCATTTTAATTCCAGCCCAAATGTTAAGAGTCTCTCTTTTTTTTAATGGATGTTCCAAAAACAATCAGAGCCTCTTCACATTTTCTATCATTTTACTTGTTTTTAGAAAAAGGCCAGTTAAGCCTACCTGTGTAATATAGTACTCTGAGAGGCAGTCAGATCTGAGGGAAGTCAGAGGAAGTTTTACTGTCACCAAAAAAGTGATGAGTGTTTTAGCTAAGAGGCTCTAAGTGCTGAAATGTCAAAGAATTATAGTGTGGATTCAAATCCTAGTTCTGGCATTCATTAGCTGTCAGTCCTTAGGCAGGTTATGAATCTGAGTTTCAAGTTACTCATCTCTAAAATGGTTATCTCTAGCTCCAGACTGTAGTGCACACCTCCAGGGCCCCATTCGCACCGTATTTGTTGTGAATAGGACCGTTTGCTGTTGTGCACTGTACTACTGAGACAATTCCTCCATGTGCTAGACCTTCCTTCTGGTATGAGCCCAGATATTCTCTCAGGGGCAGCCCTTGCTAAATAAACAATAGAGTTTCCATAGATTCCTCTGGATGCTTTGTTGGAAACATCTTCCTGTAGAAGATTACATCTTGTTGATTTCCTGATATGATACAAAAGGATAACACAGACTGTGGAAAACAAACAAAACAGGCTGTTTCAGATCCCAGCAATTCCAAAAAGAGACATCTCTAAAAGGGAGAGGAGGCCTGGACTGTGTCAGATTTCAGTTGAGCCTCTGAGGTGAGGTAGAATAACCACACCACTTAAACGCAGGCAGTCCAGACTGGGGAATGGACCCTATGTTTTGAGCAGAACCAGGGAGTATCTGAGCTTAACCGGCCAGCTGGAGGTAAAATAGGCTGCACTGATTTGGGGGCCTTCCCAAGCCAGAGCATCTGTGGTAGTTGGGTGTGTCACCAAATCCAGTTAGCCACCCAATTCAGAAATAACTCTCTAAAAGGAAAAAAAAAAAAACAAAAACAAAAACAAACAACAACAACAAAAACAAAAACAACAAACAAACAAAAAAAATTCCTTTGCTTTAGAGCAGTGTGTGTCCAGAGTTCCATGTGAGCAGGGGCCAATGGATTTAATTTGCACATTTTCAATTTGCCCAATATGTGTCCTCTTCAAGTCATTTTTCTGGAAGTAAGTCTTTCCCTGAATTGTACAAATCACCTATTCCCTTTGAAGGAGTTTCATATTTGCCTTGAAAATCACATGCATATACACAGAGGTTTCTTTCAAATCCTGAAAATTCTTGATTAGAAAATTCTGTCCATGTTGATGATTAAAAGAGGACTTAATATGCCATATCCTTGGTGTGCCAATCTTTCTATTTCTTAAATTATAATACTAGACATACTATATCTGAGCAAAGACTGCTCAGAAGTTGATTACTCATTCATTGATTCAACAAACAAATATCTGTTGAGCAGCAACTAAACTCTGGGTACTGGGTACACAACAAGGGAAAAAGGTCTTTGCTCTTGTGGGTATTATGTCTGACTCTGCATAGAAAGGATAAAGTAATGATCACAAATAACTAAAATCCCAGAGGAGAGCTCTGAAGAAGAATGTGGTTCTTTTCCGGTGTAGTACAAAGGATTCTGGTTTGGTGTAAAAGGAGAGAGCACTGAACTGAGATAATGATGCTCAAATGGAGCTAGAAAGGAGGAGAGGGTCCTTGGCAGAGGGGACACAGAACAGCTTGAGGTGACAGAGGAGCTGGAGGCCACAGAAAATGGGAGGCTGACAGAGGTGGTAAGAGGGGCCAGATCCCTTGGGCCATTGAGGGTCAAAATGCTGATTTCCTTGTTTGTTTTCAGAGTCATACAAAATTAGAACTCTTTTGAACAGTGAGGTGATAGGATTCAAGTTGCCTTTTTAACAGATCACTTTGGCTCTTAATAGAGAACCTATTTCAAGGGGAGATCTGTTATTAGGAGACTGGAGGAGCTGAGGTGAATGATGGTAGAGAGAAGTGGAGGAATTCCAGAGCCCCTGGGACCTAATGCAGATGGGTCTTAAGGGTAGACTGAATATAGGGGAAGGAGAGGGGAATGTCAGTGGGGACAGCCCCTAAGGGGCAGGTTTTGATTGCAATTCCTTGATGATTGATGATGTCAAGCATTTTCTAATGTGTTTGTTAGTCACTTGCATATCCTCCTTGAGAGAAATGCGTCTTCATATTCTTTGCCCATTTCAAACTGGGTTACTTATCTTTTCCTCATTGATTTGTATGTATACATTATATATTTTGGATACAAATTCCTTATCAGGATATAATTGGTAATTATTTTCTCTCATCTGTGGATTGTGGTGCTATGCTCTTTTCATGGATCACATAATCTTTACAGTAGCCTCAAAAGGAAATATCATCTCCAGCTTTTTAAATTTTCGTAGAAATGCAAAAATAGACTGAGTGGGTAAGACTTAACTCAAAATGTGACTAAGGGATTTCAGCGTTTGAGCTCATATCTCTGTTGGAGATTCAGTGAATACTTTCCTTCTCCTGCCATGACTCTCATGTATGTTGTAAGCATTTGTCCAAAACAATTAAATCTTAGGAGTGCATTGCCCTGACTATGTGTAAATCCTAGACATTCCAGTGGATACACATTTAAAAACACACAAAAACAACACTTTGGCAATACTCCCCAAATTCATTCTCTGGAGACTGTGCTGATTTCTAGCAGGAAGGTGTAACCACAAAGCACCTGAGGCAAGTTGAATTCATGTTCTCAGTCAGGATTTATAAGCATGGGGAACAGTTATTTTAAAACACAATAACAAAGATAAACCTTTTTAATGAGAGCCAGATGCAGTCATGATTTTGATTAAATGCTTGCTAGTAACTATACTTATGTGAGAACATCTGCCCACTGATGAGTTTCCTGGAGTTTTAGCAAGTGAATTTATGTAGGAAATAAAACTTCAAGTGCTTCTTCCTGAGGAGAGAAGTTAGATAAAAAAGACCTATTTACCTTTCTTTCTGTTTTTCCCATCTGCCATTTAGAAAGCCCAAGTAAATATATTCCTACATTGAACTAATATGCTTCCCTTCAGCCTCTCTGCATCCTCAGCTTTGGCTTTGAAGGTGCCCAGTAAGTGTTGGTGTTTGGGCCCTTCGTGTATCTGGGCCTTGCATGTACAGGCATGTTGGGTTGTTCAAGAATAGTGCAGAGCTTCATATGCCTATAATAGCAACCCAGTACTGGTCTTTGTTATTCAGGCCCACACTCCTGAGCATACACACTCCTCTCTTTTCAAATCTTCCCTCTCCAATGTTCTCAATAGTGTATCCTTGGAAGACTGGATCAGAGAGTAGAATACATGGTATTTAGAGAAACTTTTTTATTGGTGTTTTATTGGATTCTTCTGAGCTCTAGGTCAATCTTAATTAGGCATTCAACATGCAGAAGGTCTTTACTCACTTCCTAGACTCTCATACGAGGTACAGAAAAGAACAGTCTTAAGTATCTCTCATATTCTGGATAAATGCTCTGGAGTGTAGCTTAATCTCATTAGTGATCCTGAGACCATCAGATTAATTCCGTCTTGTCTCATCACTTTTAAGTCACCAACCTGCAGATTATTCATCATTGCCTGGCCACTTCTACACATACTGTTATACACATAACAAAATGAAACCAAGCTCTCCATCATCATTAGCCTTCTTTTCTGCTCTCCATAACTCATAGTCTGTCATTAAGAAACTCCCCATTAGCTTCAAATTTTTCCCTTTTCATGTTATAACTGGAATATAGCTGTGTTCTGAGGGCATAGCTTCCCCTGCAGTCCTTTCATGTGAAATCTGTTTCCCTTGCCTACCCCAGAGATTAGAGGTGGAGTAAGTGGCTACTTTGCTCCTTTTTGTCACTTACAGATCATTTCTGTTTCTTCTTCAAAATCCAGAGCTCATTTGAAGTATAGAAAATTTCAAGAGTAGACTGATTGAAGTCACCTGAAATTCTTGACTGCATATCTCAAAGGAGCAATCTTTCCATGTTATGTGTCCTTTTCTACTATGAAAACCAACTGTTCACCACCTTACCCTCTTCTCTGTTCTTCAGAAACCCATTGTCTCATGCCTGTCATTTTATGACCTTTCCTCTTCCTTCACTGAGAGAACAGAAGAATCAACAGAGAATTCCCTTATATCTTTACCACCGAATTCACCATCTTACCTACATTTGTAACTGTATTGTAAACATTTCTTTTTCTTCTGTACAATGTATAAACATAACCTGTTCTCATGTGAGGCCAGATCTTCTACTTTTGGTATAGATACTATCTACTAGTCCTCTGATATTCCTCTTGTTTTATCAATACTTTTTTTCTTCTGCAATTATCCCCTTGCTCTTTGCAATCATTGATTTCATTTAATCATTCACATCAGCACAAAGGTATGCTGTAAGTGTATTCTTAAAAATACACTCTCAGCTGGGCACAGTGCCTCACAGCTATAATCCCAGCACTTTGGGAGGCCAGGGCAGGCAGATCACTGGGTCAGGGATTCGAGACCAGCCTGAACAACATGGTGAAACCTTGTCTCTACTAAAAATACAAAAATTAGCTGGGCATGGTGGCATGCACCTGTAATCCCAGCTACTCAGGAGACTGAGTCAAGAGAATCACTTGAACCCAGGAGGTGGAGGTTGCAATGAGCTGAGATCGTGCCACTGTACTCCACTCTGCTGACAGAGTGAGACTCAGTCTAAAACAAACAAACAAAACAAAACAAAACAAAAACACACTGTTGGGACACCAAATCAACTCTGACTCCACGTGTTTTCCTTTTCTTACCATCAAATCTCTCATTTCCTCACCTCATATTATGTTCTAAATATACATCATTCAGGTTTACACTAAATATTTCTATTCTTTTATTCTTTTTTATTCAAGGTTACCAATAATTTCCTTACTATCAAGTTCAGCGGTCATTTGTGTTTCCCCATATTACCTGTGAAAAGTATTTAATGAAGCTATTTTTTCTTCTTAAAATATTATTTGCCCTTGGCTGTTGCAATGCCTCACTCAACTGTTTTATTTTATTTTTTCTATTTTCAATTATTTTGTTTTGTTTTGTTTTGTTTTGTTTTGTTTTGTTTTGAGACGGAGTCTCACTCTGTCGCCCAGGCTGGAGTGCAGTGGCCGGATCTCAGCTCACTGCAAGCTCCGCCTCCCGGGTTCACACCATTCTCCGGCCTCAGCCTCCCGAGTAGCTGGGACTACAGGCGCTGCCACCTCGCCCGGCTATTTTTTGTATTTCTTAGTAGAGACAGGGTTTCACCGTGTTAGCCAGGATGGTCTCGATCTCCTGACCTCGTGATCCGCCCGTCTCGGCCTCCCAAAGTGCTGGGATTACAGGCTTGAGCCACCGCGCCCGGCCACAATTATTTTGTTTATATACCTAGGAGTATTACGTTGGGTTATACGGTAAGTTTCTGTTTAACATTTTGAAGAATTACCAAACTGTTTTACATGTAGCCTGAACCATTTTACATTTCCTCCAGAAGTATATGAGGGTTCCAATTTATCCAGATCCCCACAGACACTTGCTACTTTCCATCTAAAAACATTTTTATATAGGCTGGACACAGTGGCTTGCACCTGTAATCCCAGCACTTTGGGAGGCCGAGGCAAGCAGATCACCTGAGGTCAGGAGTTCAAGACCAGCCTGGGCAACATGGGGAAAACCCATCTCTACTAAAAATACAAAAAAAAATTAGCTGGGTGTAGTGGCATGCACCTGTAATCCCAGCTACTCGGGAGGCCATGGCAGGAGAATCACTTGAACTTGGGAAGTAGAGGTTGCAGTGAGCTGAGATCAGGCTACCATACTCCAGCCTGGGTGGCAAAGCAAGACTCTGTCTCAAAAATAATAATAATAATATAATTATCATAGTAGGTGTGAAGTGGTATCTTATTGTGGTTTTGATTTGCATTTTCCCTAATGGTTGATGATGTTAAGCAACTTTTCATGTATTTATTGGTAATTTATGTATCTTCCTTAGATAAATGTCAGCTTAAGTTCTTCACCTAACTTTTAATTGGGTGTTTTATCTTTTTGTTGTTGAGTTGTAATAGGCTTTTATGTATTCTGCATGCTAGATCTTTACCAAATATGTGATTTTCAAATGTGTTTCTCCTTTTCTTCGGGTTGCCTTTTCATTTTTTTGTGAATTTTTTGCAGCAGATTTTTAAATTTGATACAGTCCAATTTAATCTTATGTTGTTGCTTGTGCATTTGGTGGCATATATAAAAAAGTTACTTAACCAAGTTCTATGTGTTTCTGACCTAGTTTTATATGTTTCTCTATGTTTCTGTATGTAACTCTGACCAAAAAAATCAAACCTGTTCACTCAGCAGATACATTTTTGACCACTTACTACATACCAGTCCCTACTCTATGCACTGGGAATAAACTGATGATGGGACAGTTGAAGCAGATTGCTAGCTGATCACCAACACTCAAATTATCCTCTTCTTCTTGGTAGACTCCATTCATCCATCTCTTTTGCAGTTAAATGGGGCTATGTGAGCTCTTGCCAGTGAAATGTTAGGGGGAGTGACACGTGTCACTTCCCATTTGACCTATAAATATGCCCATGTGCTCTCCCCCATGAACTGTTCTGCTTCTACAGTTGGGATGGAGGAGGTGAAAAGTGCTGTTTTGCAAATTATCTCAATAGAGTTGTGACAAGCATTGAATGTGGATATGGTTATACTATGGTAACTCTTTATGAAAATGTAGCTGAACTTAGAATTTTGAATTTCAAAAGTAAAAATTGACTTGCTAATTTTGCAGAGTGGCATTTAAACAGTTATTAAAAAGTGACAAGGAGGTTTACATTGACTCGCCACTGTAATTCCAGCAATTTTGGGAGCTTAAACTAAGAAGACACTTTGAGTCCAGGAATTTGATACCAACTTGGGCAATATAACAGTACTTCATCACTAAACAAGTTAACAAAAATTGCCTGGTTTGTGTGGCACACATATAGTCCCAGCTATGTGGGAGGCTGAGGCAGGAGGACAGCTTGAGCCAGTGAGGTCAAAGCTGCAGTGAATGAAGATTGTGCCAGTGCACTTCAGCCTGGGTGACCAAGCAAGAAGTTGTCTCAAAAAAAAAAAAAAGACCAGACATGGTGGCTCACTCGTGTAATCCCAGCACTTTGAGAGGCTGAGGTAGTAGACCCGAGGTCAGGAGTTCAAGACCAGTCTGATCATCATGGGAAAACATCACCTATATTAAAAATACAAAATTAGAGTCTCCAACTTCCAGCATGAGCGACACAGAAGACCGGTGATTTCTGCCTTTTCAACTGAGGTACTGGGTTCACCTAACTAGGGAGTGCCGGACGATCAGTGCTGGTCAGCTGCTGCAGCCCGACCAGTGAGAGCTGAAGCAGGGCGAAGCATCACCTCACCTGGGAAGCACAAGAGGGAAGGGAATCCCTTTTCCTGGCCAGGGGAACTGAGACACACAACACCTGGAAAATTGGGTAACTCCCACCCCAATACTGCGCTTTAAGCAAACAGGCACACCAGGAGATTATATCCCACACCTGGCAGGGAGGGTCCCACGCCCACGGAGCCTCCCTCATTGCTAGCACAGCAGTCTGTGATCTACCGGCAAGGCAGCAGCGAGGCTGGGGGAGGGGCACCCACCATTGCTGAGGCTTAAGTAGGCAAACAAAGCTGCTGGGAAGCTCGAACTGGGTGGAGCTCATAGCAGCTCAAGGAAACCTCCCTGTCTCTGTAGACTCCACCTGTGGGGACAGGGCACAGTAAACAATAACAAACGCAGCCGAAACCTCTGCAGACGCAAACGACTCTGTCTGACAGCTTTGAAGAGAGCAGTGGATCTCCCAACACGGAGGTTGAGATCTGAGAATGGACAGACTGCCTGCTCAAGTGGGTCCTTGACCCCTGAGTAGCCTAACTGGGAGACATCCCCCACTAGGGGCAGTCTGACACCCCACACCTCACAGGGTGGAGTACCCCCCTGAGAGGAAGCTTCCAAAGCAAGAATCAGACAGGTACACTCGCTGTTCAGCAATATTCTATCTTCTGCAGCCTCTGCTGCTGACACCCAGGCAAACAGGGTCTGGAGTGCACCTCAAGCAATCTCCAACAGACTTACAGCTGAGGGTCCTGACTGTTAGAAGGAAAACTATCAAACAGGAAGGACACCTACACTAAAACCCCATCAGTACGTCACCATCATCAAAGACCAGAGGCAGATAAAACCACAAAGATGGGGAAAAAGCAGGGCAGAAAAGCTGGAAATTCAAAAAATAAGAGCACATCTCCCCCGGCAAAGGAGCACAGCTCATCGCCAGCAACGGATTAAAGCTTGACGGAGAATGACTTTGACGAGCTGAGAGAAGGCGTCAGTCCATCAAACTTCTCAGAGCTAAAGGAGGAATTACGTACCCAGCAAAAAGACTCTAAAAATCTGGAAAAAAAAGTGGAAGAATTGATGGCTAGAGTAATTAATGCATAGAAGGTCATAAATGAAATGAAAGAGATGAAAACCATGAAATGAGAAATACGTGACAAATGCACAAGCTTCAGTAACCGACTCGATCAACTGGAAGAAAGAGTATCAGCTGTAAGAAAGAGTATATGAGGATCAAATGAACGAAATGAAGCGAGAAAAGAAACCTAAAGAAAAAAGAAGAAAAAGAAATGAACAAAGCCTGCAAGAAGTATGGGATTATGTAAAAAGACCAAATCTACGTCTGATTGGGGTGCCTGAAAGTGAGGGGGAAAATGGAACCAAGATGGAAAACACTCTTCAGGATATTATCCAGGAGAATTTCCCCAACCTAGTAGGGCAGGCCAACATTCAAATCCAGGAAATACAGAGAATGCCACAAAGACACTCCTTGAGAAGAGCAACTCCAAGACACATAATTGCCAGATTCACCAAAGTTGAAATGAAGGAAAAAATCTTAAGGGCAGCCAGAGAGAAAGGTCGGGTTACCCACAAAGGGAAGCCCATCAGACTAACAGCAGATCTCTCGGCAGAAACTCTCCAAGCCAGAAGAGAGTGGGGGCCAATATTCAACATTCTTAAAGAAAAGAATTTTAAACCCAGAATTTCATATCCAGCCAAACTAAGTTTCATAAGTGAAGGAGAAATAAAATCCTTTACAGATAAGCAAATGCTTAGAGATTTTGTCACCACTAGGCCTGCCTTACAAGAGAGCCTGAAGGAAGCACTCAACATGGAAAGGAACAACCGGTACCAGCCATCGCAAAAACATGCCAAAATGTAAAGACCATCGAGGCTAGGAAGAAACTGCATCAACTAACAAGCAAAATAACCAGTTAATATCATAATGGCAGGATCAAGTTCACATATAACAATATTAACCTTAAATGTAAATGAACTAAATGCTCCAATTAAAAGACACAGACTGGCAAACTGGATAAAGAGTCAAGACCCATCAGTCTGCTGTATTCAGGAGACCCATCTCACATGCAGAGACATACATAGGCTCAAAATAAAGGGATGGAGGAAGATTTACCAAGCAAATGGAGAACAAAAAAAAAGCAGGGGTTTGAATACTAGTCTCTGATAAAACAGACTTTAAACCATCAAAGATCAAAAGAGACAAAGAAGGCCATTACATAATGGTAAAGGGATCAATTCAACAGGAAGAGCTAACTATCCTAAATATATATGCACCCAATACAGGAGCACCCAGATTCATAAAGCAAGTCTTTAGAGACTTACAAAGAGACTTAGACTCCCATACAATAATAATGGGAGACGTCAACGCTCCACTGTCAACATTAGACAGATCAACGAGACAGAAAGTTAACAAGGATATCCAGGAATTGAACTCATCTCTGCAGCAAGCAGACCTAATAGACATCTATAGAACTCTCCACCCCAAATCAACCGAATGTACCTTCTTCTCAGCACCACATCGCACTTACTCCAAAATTGACCACATAATTGGAAGTAAAGCACTCCTCAGCAAATGTACAAGAACAGAAATTATAACAAACTGTCTCTCAGACCACATTGCAATCAAACTAGAACTCAAGACTAAGACACTCAATCAAAAGTGCTCAACTACATGGAAACTGAACAACCTGCTCCTGAATGATTACTGGGTACATAACGAAATGAAAGCAGAAATAAAGATGTTCTTTGAAACCAATGAGAACAAAGATACAACATACCAGGATCGCTGGGACACATTTAAAGCAGTGTGTAGAGGGAAATTTATAGCACCAAATGCCCACAAGAGAAAGCAGGAAAGATCTAAAATTGACACTCCAACATCGCAATTAAAAGAACTAGAGAAGCAAGAGCAAACACATTCAAAAGCTAGCAGAAGCTAAGAAATAACTAAGATCAGAGCAGAACTGAAGGAGATAGAGACACAAAAAACTCTCCAAAAAAATCAATGAATCCAGGAGTTGGTTTTTTGAAAAGGTCAACAAAATTGACAGACCGCTAGCAAGACTAATAAAGAAGAAAAGAGAGAAGAATCAAATTGATGCAATAAAAAATGATAAAGGGGATATCACCACCGACCCCACAGAAATACAAACTACCATCAGAGAGAAAGGTCGGGTTACCCACAAAGGGAAACCCATCAGACTAACAGCAGATCTCTCAGAGAATACTATAAACACCTCTATGCAAATAAACTGGAAAATCTAGAAGAAATAGATAATTTCCTGGACCCTTACACTCTTCCAAGACTAAACCAGGAAGAAGTTGAATCTCTGAATAGACCAATAGCAGGCTCTGAAATTGAGGCAATAATTAATAGCCTACCAACCAAAAAAAGTCCAGGACCAGATGGATTCACAGCTGAATTCTACCAGAGGTACAAGGAGGAGCTGGTACCATTCCTTCTGAAACTATTCCAATCAATAGTAAAAGAGGGAATCCTCCCTAACTCATTTTATGAGGCCAACATCATCCTGATACCAAAGCCTGGCAGAGACACACCAAAAAAAGAGAATTTTAGACCAATATCCCTGATGAACATCGATGCAAAAATCCTCAATAAAATACTGGCAAACCGGATTCAGCAACACATCAAAAAGCTTATCCACCATGATCAAGTGGGCTTCATCGCTGGGACGCAAGGCTGGTTCAACATTCGCAAATCAATAAACATAATCCAGCATATAAACAGAACCAAAGCAAGAAGCACATGATTATTTCAATACTTGCAGAAAAGGCTTTTGACAAAATTCAACAGCCCTTCATGCTAAAAACGCTCAATAAATTCGGTATTGACGGAATGTACTTCAAAATAATAAGAGCTATTTATGACAAACCCACAGCCAATATCATACTGAATGGGCAAAAACTGGAAAAATTCCCTTTGAAAACAGACACAAGACAGGGATGCCCTCTCTCACCACTCCTATTCAACATAGTGTTGGAAGTTCTGGCTAGGGCAATCAGGCAAGAGAAAGAAATCAAGGGTATTCAGTTAGGAGAAGAAGTCAAATTGTCCCTCTTTGCAGATGACATGATTGTATATTTAGAAAATCCCATTGTCTCAGCGCAAAATCTCCTTAAGCTGATAAGCAACTTCAGCAAAGTCTCAGGATACAAAATCAATGTGCAAAAATCACAAGCATTCTTATAGACCAGTAACAGACAAACAGAGAGCCAAATCATGAGTGGACTGCCATTCACAATGGCTTCAAAGAGAATAAAATACCTAGGAATCCAACTTACAAGGTATGTAAAGGACCTCTTCAAGGAAAACTACAAACCACTGCTCAGTGAAATAAAAGAGGACACAAACAAATGGAAGAACATACCATGCTCATGGATTGGAAGAATCAATATCGTGAAAATGGCCATACTCTCCTAGGTAATTTACAGATTCAATGCCATCCCCATCAAGCTACCAACGAATTTCTTCACAGAATTGGAAAAAACTGCTTTAAAGTTCATATGGAACCAAAAAAGAGCCCACATCTCCAAGACAATCCTAAGTCAAAAGAACAAAGCTGGAGGCATCACGCTACCTGACTTCAAACTATACTGCAAGGCTACAGTAACCAAAACAGCATGGTACTGGTACCAAAACAGAGATATAGACCAATGGAACAGAACAGAGTCCTCAGAAATAATACCACACATCTACAGCCATCTGATCTTTGACAAACCTGAGAGAAACAAGAAATGGGGAAAGGATTCCCTATTTAATAAATGGTGCTGGGAAAATTGGCTAGCCATAAGTAGAAAGCTGAAACTGGATTCTTTACTTACTCTTTATATGAAAATTAATTCAAGATGGATTAGAGACTTAAATGTTAGACCTAATACAATAAAAATCCTAGAGGAAAACCTAGGTAGTACCATTCAGGACATAGGCATGGGCAAAGACTTCATGTCTAAAACACCAAAAGCAACAGCAGCAAAAGCCAAAATTGACAAATCGGATCCAATTAAACTAAAGAGCTTCTGCACAGCAAAAGAAACTGCCATCAGAGTGAACAGGCAACCTACAGAATGGGAGAAAATTTTTGCAATCTACTCATCTGACAAAGGGCTAATATCCAGAACCTACAAAGAACTCAAACAAATTTACAAGAAAAAAACAACCCCATCAAAAAGTGGGCAAAGGATATGAACAGATATTTCTCAAAAGAAGACATCCATACAGCCAACAGACACATGAAAAAATGCTCATCACCACTGGCCATCAGAGAAATGCAAATCAAAACCACAATGAGATACCATCTCATACCAGTTAGAATGGCAATTATTAAAAAGTCAGGAAACAACACGTGCTGGAGAGGATGTGGAGAAATAGGAACACTTTTACACTGTTGGTGGGATTGTAAACTAGTTCAACCATTATGGAAAACAGTATGGCAATTCCTCAAGGATCTAGAACTAGATGTACCATATGACCCAGCCATCCCATTACTGGGTCTATACCCAAAGGATTATAAATCATGCTGCAATAAAGACACATGCACACGTATGTTTATTGTGGCACTATTCACCATAGCAAAGACTTGAAATCAACCCAAATGTCCATCAGTGACAGACTGGATTAAGAAAATGTGGCACATATACGCCATGGAATACTATGCAGCCATCATAAAGGATGAGTTCGTGTCCTTTGTAGGGACATGGATGCAGCTGGAAACCATCATTCTTAGCAAACTATCACAAGAACAGAAAACCAAACACCCCATGTTCTCACTCATAGGTGGGAACTGAACAATGAGATCACTTGGACTCAGGAAGGGGAACATCACACACTGGGGCCTATCATGGGGAGGCGGGAGGGGGGAAGGATTGCATTGGGAGTTATACCTGATGTAAATGACAAGTGGATTGGTGCTGACAAGTTGATGGCTGCAGCACAGCAACATGGCACAAGTATACATATGTAACAAACCTGCACGTTATGCACATGTACCCTAGAACTCAAAGTATAATAATAAAAAAAAAAAATACAAAATTAGCCAGGAGTGGTAGTGTGTACCTGTAATCCCAGCCACTCAAGAGGGTGAGGCAGGAGAACTACTTGAATCCTGGAGGCAGAGGTTGCAGTGAGTTGATTTCATGCCATTGTACTCTAGCATTGGTGACAGAGTGAAACTCCACCTTAAAAAAAGAAAATTGACTAAAAAGAGAATGAAATAGAAAAAATGTGTGATGTAAAATGTTAATGGTGATAAAATGAACTGAATTTCTGTGTAAAAGTTATAGATGCAAGTTTACAGTGATGACAAGACGTAAGTGATAAGACAAATTATAGTCTTATCTTAATACTTTGTGTTTAAATGTAACGTATGTTCTTTAGGATAGTTATAGTCCATTTGTCTTTCTAGGAGGGACCAATGAGAATCTAGAAATGCTAGACACAAGTGATGGAAGCGTCTAGCTGTGCCCACCTGTGCCCTGACATAGGCAGTTCCATGGTTTGCTTCATTACTCAGGGCAAAGACTCTGATGCAAATGTGGTACACAGTCAATTTTTTTTCTTACTACATGATAGAAACTATAAATTTATCCCCATACAAAAGGGTATACTGCATATGCCCAAATGATAAATACAAGTGAATCACTGATCTGTAGGAGTACATTTTAAACCTCTTTAATTACAGAACAAAGTATCTGAAAAAGTTTTGTTGTTTATCTCTGAGTTTTCTTACATGGGTTCTCAATCTCTAGCCATACTATATAGTTAGCATGCTACTCTTACACAAATTAGACATTCTATTATTCTTTTATTCTAATAATGGTATCTATACACCTCAGAGTTTAAAACAAGTCTCAGCTTTTTCTATATCCCCAATTAAAATAACATTTTAAGATTTAATCATCAGTGATTTTTGTAGTAATATTTTTGAAGGTATTTGATCAAGATGATTTACTTATGCACTTATCTGATTTCTCTTTCTTCTGAATACATCTGTTAAGTTGGAATAGGGATTTAAAATCTAAATTCAATGTTGGAATTTACAAGACTCAGTGAAACTAGGAAGTGCTGTTATGTGCAGACCAATATCTGGCAATGGTAATTGAAGACAAATAGGCTTCACCAGTCTCAAAGCCCTAGCTTCCATAGTGAGTCCACATTTCTCTTGGATCTTATCTACTTCAGCAAAAGAAAACCACCCAATAAACCAGGGCCTTGTGCCTTGGGTGGAAACTCCAAAGTCCTCTAGTCTCCTTTAACAGCCAAGGACACTGCCACTTTCCTCAATAATAATTACTGCAGCCCAAGGACGTTGGTAGCCACGTGGGAGGAACAGTTGAGACTAGGTGAAGGAGGCTTTAGTGAGCAGTGCACTTTGGCAACAGGAGATGTGATCTCAAAAAAAAAAAAAAAATACACAAAACATCACACTGTACCTCATAAATACATAGTTTTCAACTAAAATTATTTAAATGAGGCATCCTTCAAATTACAACTTAGGAAAATTGCAATAGCTTTTCTTCTCTAATTTTTAGAAATGAGATTTTGTCACTTACATTTAAAATGCAGCATTTGTCCATGAAGTCAGTGCCCTTTTGCTCTGTATGTTAAAAATTGCACATATTTGAAGTAAAAAAATAGTTATAAGATGTTAGCCTCTGGAAGGGAATTTTACTTGAATTTTCAATGCAGTATGGAATAAAATTTTATCTTTTTAGCTTATTCATTTTTATCTAAATATAGATAATTTAATTAATTAATTTATTTATTTATTTACCATTTACAGCACAATGGTAGAAGCAGATCGTCCAGGCAAGCTTTTCATTGGTAGCATCAATAGAGAAGCCAATGAAAAGATGCTTAAAGAAGTATTTGCAAAACATGGTCCCCTATCAGAAGGTAACTCTTAAAGATGTGGGTATTTGTGTGTGTGTGTGTGTGTGTGTATGTATGTGTATTTTCATATGTATATTTCAATCTTTATATTTATAATATGTATGTTATATATATATTTTTAAAAATATGTATTTTTTCTAAGTGCATCGTATACATATGTTAAGATGCCTTATCATTTTAAACTCTTATTTTGAAGTATCTATTTGATATTTGGAAAAATCTCATAATAGCAGGTGAAGGGCCTGTGGTAAGGATCACTCACTACTTAGAAAGGAAAATGAGGAAAAGTAAATGTGTTGTGGAGTTAAGGAACAAAATGAAATAAAATAAGCTGACTATAATGGTGACTTAATATTAAGAATCATAGTGGTGATATGAAATACATTTATTTTCTGGTTTGATGTAACTTTCAGATGGTTAGTACCTTGGTGAGTCCATTATATAGATGTAAAATGTTTTTATATATTTTAGTTCTTTTGATAAAAGGGTTGAACCAGGAAGTCCAGAGACTTTGTGTTTAATATTTTTGAGAACCTGCAGATGCTAAGAATGCTGCCAAATACATGACTGGAAAGGAAAGAGTCCCTTAGTAACAATATTATAACTCTACTTTTCAATTAACAGTATTTGTAGGTCTTTTTACTATTACTAAAGTCTTGAAGATAGTAGAATGCCATATGGAACAAAATTCTTTGTGCCATATACATGCAAGTGTAGTTGGAAGGGTACTGGAAATAACATTATATAAATTAATATATCATAACTTTTCCTATTTTTTATTTCAATACAAGTGAAAATAGATTTTCAGAGGGTATTCAATTAGGAAAAGAGGAAGTCAAATTGTCCCTGTTTGCAGATGACATGATTGTGTATTTAGAAAACCCCATCCTCTCAGTACAAAATTTCCTTAAGCTGATAAGCAACTTTAGCAAAGTCTCAGGATACAAAATCTATGTGCAAAAATCACAAAGATTCCTATACACCAATAACAGACAAACAGAGAGCCAAATCATGAGTGAACTCCCATTCGCAATTGCTTCAAAGAGCATAAAATACCTAGGAATCCAACTTACAAGGGATGTGAAGGACATCTTCAAGCAGAAGTACAAACCACTGCTCAACAAAATAAAAGAGGACACAAATAAATGCAAGAACAGTCCATGCTCATGGATAGGAAGAATCAATATAGTGAAAATGGCCATAATGCCCAAGGCAATTTATAGATTCAATGCCATCCCCGTTGAGCTACCAATGACTTTCTTCACAGAATTGGAAAAAAACTACTTTAAAGTTAATGTGGAACCAAAAAAGAGCCTACAGAGCCAAGACAATCTGAAGCCAAAAGAACAAAGCTGGAGGCATCATGCTACCTGACTTCGAACTATACTACAAGTCTGCAGTAACCAAAACAACATGGTACTGGTACCAAAACAGAGATATAGACCAATGGAACAGAACAGAGTCCTCAGAAATAATGCCACACATCTGCAACCATCTAATCTCTGGCAAACCTGACAAAAACAAGAAATAGGGAAAGGATTCCCTGTTTAATAAATGGTGCTGGGGAAACTGGCTAGCCATAAGTAGAAAGCTGAAACTGGATCCCTTCCTTACACTTTATGCATAAATTAATTCAAGATGGATTAAAGACTTAAATGTTAGGCCTAAAATCATCAAAACCCTATCAAAAAACCTAGGCAATACCATTCAGGACATAGGCATGGGCAAGAGCTTCATGTCTAAAACACCAAAAACAATGGCAACAAAAGCCAAAATTGACAAATGGAATCTAATTAAACTAAAGAGCTTCTGCACAGCAAAAGAAACTATCATCAGAGTGAAGAGGCAACATACAGAATGAGAGAAAATTTTTGCAGTCTACCCATCTGCCAAAGGGCTAATATCCTGAATCTACAAAGAAGTTAAACAAATTTACAAGAAAAAATAAAACAACCCCATCAAAAATGGGCAAAGGATATGAACAGACACTTCTCAAGAGAAGACATTTATGCAGCCAACAAACACATGAAAAAATGCTCATCATCACTCGCAATCAGAGAAATGCAAATCAAAACCATAGTGACGTACCATCTCACACCATTTAGATTGGTGATCATTAAAAAGCCAAGAAACAGGTGCTGGAGAGGATGTGGAGATATAGGAACACTTTTACACTGTTGATGGGACTGTAAACTAGTTCAGCCATTGTTTAAGACAGTGTGGCAATTCTTCAAGGATCTAGAACTAGAAATACTATTTGACCCAGCAATACCATTACTGGATATATACCAAAAGGATTATAAATCATTCTGCTATGAAGACACATGCACATGTATATTTATTGAAGCAGTATTCACAATAGCAAAGACTTAAAACCAACCAAAATGCTCATCAATGATAGACTGGATTAAGAAAATGTGGCACATATACACCATGAAATACTATGCAGACATAAAAGAGGAAAAGTTCATGTCCTTTGTAGGGACATGGATGCAGCTGGAAATCATCATTCTCAGCAAACTATCGCAAGGACAGAAAACCAAACACCACATGTTCTCACTCATAGGTGGGAATTGAACAATGAGATCACTTGGATACGGTGTGGGGAACATCACACACCAGGGCCTGTAATGGAGTTGGGGGAAGGAGGAGGGATAAGAGTAGGAGACATAGCTAATGTAACTGAGGAGTTGATGGGTGCAGCACACCATCATGGCCCAAATATACATATGTAACAAACCTGCATGTTGTGCACATGTAGCTTAGAACTTAAAGTATAATCAATAAATAAAAAATGAAGAACATTAAAACCTAGAAGGAACCCTCCTGTAAATCAATGGAATAAGTCAACGTTTATTAAATGCTATTAAAGGAATTACTTCCAATTCCTGGAAATACTTCTAGAACATATACAAACGGTAGAGAGACATCTAGACAGACTCACAGGAAGGAAATATTCATTCCCTTTTTCTGAAAATATGTTCTTGAAAAAGTATATTGAAATAAGACCTTACATTTAAGGAAATGTTAAATACTTGAAAATAGAAAATAATATGAGAATATTAAAGTTGGATAACAGAAGAAGTAACTGACATTTTTACCCTATCCTGGCTCTTTTCTCCTAAGGATGTTTTTTTTCCTGTCACCAGAGTGATTTATATAACATGAATACCTAATTACTCATTTCCCCAATGTGTTTGAGAACTTGATTTGATCAAACCAATGGTCTCTTTTCCTATTGAGTCTTAAGTCTAGAGATTGTTTGCTTACTAAAGCTTTAAAATTTTATCTAATTCTATTAACTGTTGAATTCCTTTACATTTTAGTCAAGATCATTCCATTCTGGGCCCTTTAGAGCTTTTTTGCTTTATAACATTATCCCAATCTGTTTTTAGCTCCTGTTATTGTTTATGCTACCCCTAAAATGCTTTTTTGAACTTCTTGACAATTATCATTTCCTGTGTATGCCTCAAAAATACAATTCATTATTCAAAAGCAACTTCAATTTTATATTTTCTTCCTCATTGCTTATCATAGGTATTTTGTATTCACTGTACCACGTATTAATCTATTGATTGTTATATTGTCTATTGTGAATATTTAAAGCTTCCTAGTTGCTTTTGTTTATGTTACATCTAGTACATTCCTAGCACATAGCAGAAAGTACATATTTATTCACTCTTATAAATTACTATTTTAAGCTGTAGTAGAAACCAAGAGTAGCTTTTGATTCATGACTTTGTGGTAAGTGTGTAAATAATTTTGTCTTACGTATAGTAATCTATGATAATTTCTTTTTTACTCCTAGTTTTCAAACACAAGAGCAGATAATTTGTGTAGATTTTTTTATTGTTTGTTTGTTTTGTTTTTTAAGACTGAATCTCACAGCTTCACCAGGCTGGATTGCATTGGGATGATCTGGGCTCACTGCTACTTCCCTGTCCCAAGTTCAAGCAATTCTCCACCTCAGCCTCCCAAGTAGCAGGGACTACAAGCACGTGCCACCATGTCCAGCTAATTTTTGCAGTTTTAGTAGAGACAGGGTTTCACCCTGTTGGCCAGGATGGTCTCTATCTCTTCACTTCGTGATCCGCCTGCGTCGGCCTCCCTAAGTGTTAGGATTATAGGCGTGAGCCACTGTGCCCTGCCAATGTAATTTCTAAATTACTTAATCTCCTAAATTACTTTATCTCAGGTATTTTAGTGTGTAAAACTAAATGTGAATGTTATATGAACATAAATGTTAAGTCGGAGCCAATAAAGGACGTTCGGAGAGTTTTCAGGGGAATTACAGTTTAAGGAATTTTTACTGACTGAAACACTGGGAAGGAAACAGCCATGCGCAAATCTGGGGAAAATGTTATGGGCCCAGAAATAACAAAAGAAGTTTCAAGATAGGAACAACTGGCGATGTGGCTGCAAGACGTCTGTAAGAGATTTAAGATCTTCCCCTAAATAACATAAACCATGTAATTTTAAAATAGAGTTATTTGTTAGTTGAACTGTTTGCAAAAATTACTTTGGCCTATATAAAACATTATGCTGAAAAATGTTCTTGTGAAGTTAATTAGGACATTTAAGCATTTCTGAGAAATAACATGAAGTACTATATTAAGAATCATTAATTAGGAACATGTCTAAGGAAAAGAAAGAAATGAGTGGGGCAAGAAACCTTAATGAGATAAAACAAGGATCGCATTTACAGAAACATTTCTAGAGTAAATACGGAATTGTAAATCATATGGGCACATTTTATGTGTTAGCAGATTAAACAAGGAGCAACTCATAATGACTAATACGACTAATCACTTGTGTCTCACTGAAACTTTTAAATCAGTGATGTGAATAGAAAGATGAAGTGTATTATATATTGTAAAAAACAGATGTGCCACATTCTTCCATAGAATCTATAATGGTTAATATTTTTTGTTTGTTTGTTTGAGGTGTTATTTTTTCAATAATGGAGGAGTTTTCAAGGAATTTGAATATTAGGACTTGTGTTTGATCCCTTACTGGAAGGCATGTGTTCAGTAAATGTCTCAAATTTGGCATTGTGAAAGACGTGTTCATTTTAGGAGGGGAAAAAAAGTTTGCTTTGGGATAAAATATCTAAAATCGAACCACAGGTGACATAAATCTGCTTGTAAAATGTGCTTAGGTTAAATGTGCCAGTGTTGTTGATAGTACCCTTGATACCTTTAGTCTTTGGATGGAAAAGCAATAAAAGTAGAACAAGCCAAGAAATCATCTTTCAAAGTGGTGGTTGGCAGAGACCACTAGCTTCTTCAAGAAACAGAAGCCCTTCAGGAAGTTTGAGAACTGCAAGAGGAAGTAGTGGAGGATCAAGAGAGTGGCTTCCCTCACATGATGGATGCTTGGGTAATGTTTTAAAATATAAAGATGGAACCATAGGACTAAAAGAAAATAAGTTTGAAGATATCAAAATTTCTCAATTTTGTATGTTTCCTTTATGAACAGAAAATTAACTTATTGATAAGCAAAATTATTTCTAAGTACTAAAGGTGTATGATAAGAATGATTGAATTAATATCTAAAATTTGTTTTAAAATTACTACAACTTTGCATCGAAATAACACAAATTTCAAACAGAATTGAGTTTATGAATGCTGATTGCCTATACTCAACAGATTTTCTGTAGAACTCATTTATATTCATTATACTTTATAGAGTTTTCTACTTCTGGGCCCAGAACTTCTTATCAGTTGTATTATCAAAATACGATGGAACATTTAAAACTTTCCAACAGGAAAAAAGTAACTCAGTACTTAAAATTGATTTTTCAGGTTTTTTTGTGTGTGTATACATGTGCAAACATCTGTGCAAATCTATTGCTTTGCAATTTTCTTTTGGAAAGTTTGTACATTGGCCTGCCATAAAGCATTTTCAATTTAAGAAATGTAGAATTTTAATTTCTGAAAAGAGTGTGTGACTCTGGAAAAGTTTAAAACCACTGCTTCACAGATAAATATGTATCTTTCTTTGCTGGAGGATGAGCCACTGAAAATGATATTTATGAGTGATTTACACAATAGAAATGAGGGGTCAATTTCTACATAAAAAAGAAAAACAAACCATATATTCAAAAAAGTATATTGGATGGGCTGGGCAAGGTGGCTCATGCTTGCCATCTCAACACTTGAGGAGTATAGCGTGGTTGGACTATGAGGTTGGGAGTTCCAGACCAGCCTGCCCAACATGCTGAAACGCTGTCTCTCCTAAAGATACAAAAAATTAGCCTGGCATGGTGGCATTCACCTGTAATCCCAGCTACCTGGGAGGCTGAGGCAGGAGAATCACTGGAAACTGGGAGGCAGAAGCTGCAGTGAGCCGAATTCATGCCATTGAACTCCAGCCTGGGCAATAGGGCAAGAGTCCATCTCAATAAATAGATGATTGATTGATTGATTGATAGATAGATAGATAGATAGATAGATAGATAGATAGATAGATAGATACATCCATCCATCCATCCATACATACATACATACATGCATGCATACATACATACTTACATACATACATAAATAATAAACCTATCAGTTAACTAGTAGTATCTATGAATCAACCTTCAAAAATGTATCGCTTAATTTTATGTTTTAATGGCCAGATGTTTAATTAATTGCAGATTTTTTAAAGTTGAAATTGAAGTATTTACTCCATTTTAAGATGCATAGCTTCAAGGTTATATTGTCTCCATTGATCTTGAGGGTGAGGTTCAATAACACTTTGTCATGTGTGAGAATGTGCATATTCTAACCTGTAACACCACCTAGAAATTGGCATATGTCTACATTTTTGTAGCTATAAAAACATATTTTTATATTATTTATATGCAATTCTTAAAAATTATTAAAATTTAGCATAGTCTACTCTGAAAATTAGTGTTTCATAAGAGAATTGTAAGAATTCTATATTATGTTAACAAATTTTAGAGATATATATTTTCCTGTGTCATCTTTTGATATTGTAAATATTTGGGTTGCTTTCAATGGAATTTAGTGTATCTTTATGATATGTTTTGGAAATTTTCCTGATAACAATGACATAAACAGTAGTTTATCATGTTTAAAATATTTTTTCTTTATGTGTATTATACTTAAATATTTTACGGATAGATTTCTGCTCCCTGTTCACTCCCCACTTTTCCCACATTTCTCTGTCACACCAATATATTATGATTCTTGAGTTTCCTTCTAGATCTTCTAAATGGACTTTTGTTCCTTGAATTGTACCAGTTTCATATAGAAATGTTAATTTTATTAGTTTAGACAAATGTGTATTCGTAAGATTATAATATGTAGAAAATCTCCATAAACAACTAAAACTTAGCCATTTAAGAAACAGTGATGTTAGTTAACTAAAAAGATTTTGTTTGAAATACAGATGATGGCGGATACACTCTTGAAGAACATGAGTTCTTCTAGGGGGCTTTCCAATTGAAAGAGGTTCATCTTCAAGAAGTGGAGGTCCTCCTCCTAAAAAATCTGCTCCTTCTGCTGTGGCAAGAACCAATAGTTGGATGGGAGGCCAAGGTAAATTCTACCTCATGGAAAGACCGTAGTTTTTGCATGACTGAAAATAAGATATTTTAACTGGATGCTTAAATTTAAGTTCATCGAACAAAAGAGAAGTGACACATCATTGAGCATAATTATTGATAGATAGCTTTTATTATACTTTCTATCTCACTAGGTGAATTTCAGATTTATGGTGAAGAAATACTCAAGCTTCTCATTACAGATGAAAGAAGTGATTACAGTGAGGCCACTATTCGCTTTTTTGTGTGTTGTTTGTATGTGTGTGTGTGTTTGCTAGCTAATTCCCCTTAATGTTACTAAAAGTTCCTAGCAGTACTCCTTGATAGTAGCCTACTTTATCTAATGAATTCTTCCATTTCCTAGGTACCCTGGTGGTGGTCCCTTAGTGTCCCAATATAAAAATTGCTTGTTCATTTTCTTTGTTGGGTTGAAGTCTTGCTCTTACAAGGTCAGAGTGCGTTGATGAGATGATGGTTTACTACAGCCTCAAATTCCTGGGCACAAGCAATTCTCCTGTTTCAGCCTCCTGAGTTGCTGCAACTATAGGCATGCACCGTGACCACACCTAACTAATTTTTTTACCCTGTTTTTTTGTAGAGGATATCACTACATTGTCAAAACTAACATTAAAGCCCAGGACTCAAGCAGTCCATCTGCCTCAGCCTTCCACACTAGCTCACAATTTGAGCCACTGAGCCTGGCCATCCAACTTCTGAGACCTCAGTATGCTTACATGCAGGGCATTATTGCTGCTTATATGAAGAAACAAAAGAAGTACAAGAGCATTCAGCAGAAAATGAGTCACTGGGCTTAAATAGTATTTAAAAATAAAGTTAAGGCTTGAAAGGTAGACATAAAGGAGTCCAATATTCTTTTTTTTTTTTTTTTTTTTGTGACGGAGTCTCGCTCTGTCGCCCAGGCTGGAGTGCAGTGGCGCGATCTCGGCTCACTGCAAGCTCCGTCTCCCGGGTTCACGCCATTCTCCTGCCTCAGCCTCCCGAGTAGCTGGGACTACAGGCACCCACAACCGCGCCCGGCTAATTTTTTGTATTTTTAGTAGAGACAGGGTTTCACCGTGGTCTCGATCTCCTGACCTTGTGATCCGCCCGCCTCGGCCTCCCAAAGTGCTGGGATTACAGGCGTGAGCCACCGCGCCCGGCCTAAGGAGTCCAATATTCTTAAGGGGATATCACAGAAATACAGAGTTGTGAAATATAAGGGCATATAAATCAATAATTAAGATTGTGCTGGGATGTTTAAACATTAATACAAGATCCTTAGTGTATGATTTGAATTTATTTGATGAGAGAATTTAGAACTAAGCAACCTGAGGTGAGTAGTAGGATTGAATAGAAGTAATATTTTTGAGAAGGAGAATTGTAAGATTGCAGACTCAACAGAAGAAAGCAAGGCAGTAAATAAAAGTTCTTAGCAAAGAAGTTTAAGCAGAACAAATTAAAGTTGTTACTTAGTCTTCCATATACTAATATGGAGCAAATTGAAAACTACCATTTTCAATTTTACATTTCATATATAGAATATTGTGAAGATAGGTATTTATTGACTTCAGGATACACAAGCCAACACATTTCCATTGAAAAATTAGCCAGTGAACATATCACAGGTGAAAGACTGACATCTAAGGAATAGCACGTGAAGAGTATATTAAAGGAGAACCTTTTCTACTTGAAATAGCAATAATGTTCTAATGATCCCTTTAACAGTATTGCTTATTGCAATAAAAGTAAATCTGGACCATCATTAGAAAGTTTTCACTAGTACATTTTAATTTGTCAACATTTAAGATAGAGTCAACCACTTAAAGGAGGTACAAATTTAAGTATAAATTTATAGGAGTATAAATTTATACTTAAGTTTATTAAGTATAAACTTAAAGGAGGTATAAATGTAGGTATAAATTTAAGATGCAGTCATTCAAAGGTAGCCTTATTTGTGTGTGTGAGGTGGATTGAACAACATGAGAAAATCCACCTTCTTCAGCTGAGAATGGACAATGTATATACACTTTAAAATCTGTGAAGAGTTTGGTGGTTTCACATGTTTTTCCTGTGTCATTAGTAGTCATCAGTAATTCATATGAAAAGGAAAATAATCACTAAGTAGTTATTAACCATTACAAATGAACTTTTACTGAAGAATTGATGTCTGCCTTCAGCTATATTAGAAGAACTGGCCTTGGCGGGAGCCATGGGATTATCCCAAGTCATAAGAAATATTCACAGTGTCATGATTTAGTAATTTAGAGAACAAAGAACATAGTCATAGAAGAAATAATTGTAAAAGTTGTTTGAGAAGAGAACATAGTGTTTCAGATTTGGTAATCTTTACATTATGTTCCATTATTTTAATATTAAAGGTCCCATGTCACGTGGAAGAGAGAATTATGGAGGTCCTCTATGCAGAGAGCCAACCTCTTCCTGGAGAAATGACTATATGTCACCAAGAGATGATGATTATGCAACTAAGGAGAGGTAAAGGAAAAATGAAAAAAAAGAAAATAGAAAAAAACAGTTGTGTTTTGTTATGGTGATGAAATTTACATAAAAAAATTAAATATTATAAGGGAAACAGTTAAGTGGCAATTAATACATTGTGTTGTGCAGCAAGTACCTCCATCGAGTTCCAAAACATTTTCGTCACTCCAAACTAAAACTCCAGCTACCAGTTAAGGAGGCCCTTTCATTTGTTCCCTTCGCTCAGCTGCTAGCAAACACCAATCTGTGTTCTGCGTCGGAGCTTACATGTTGTGGGCATTTAATGTAAATGGGTTCAAACACTTCATGACTTTTTGTATCTGTCTCCTTTCCTTTTTGTGATGTCCCAAAAGTTCATTTACATTATACCACTTAACTCTTCCACAAGCTGTTAACCCATTATTTTCTGTGGGTGGTTTCTACCACAGTATTTCTATGCACCAGTATTTGTTTGAGTAGGTTTAATCAATTCTGGATGTATATATAAGTGGAATTGCTTGGTACTATGATAACTATGTTTGTTTTATTGAGGAGCCACCACATTTCTACATAGTAGCTGCATCATTTTCCATTCCAACTAGCATAGTGTCAGGGTTCCAGTTTATCTACATCCTCTCAAACACTTGCTATTTCCTGCTTTTTAAAATTTATTGCCATTCTAGTGTGTGTGTAAAGTATGGTATCTCACTTTGGATTTGAAATGCATTTTCTGAATCACTGATTATGAGTATCTGTTCCATGTGCTTTTTGGGCATTTGTCTATTTTATTTGGAGAAATATCTATTTAGATGTTTGGTCTTTTAATTTTGTGTAATTTGTAAGTTATCTTTAAAAAAATTTAAAATAGGCCGGGCGCGGTGGCTCAAGCCTGTAATTCCAGCACTTTGGGAGGCCGAGACGGGCGGATCACGAGGTCAGGAGATCGAGACCATCCTGGCTAACCCAGTGAAACCATGTCTCTACTAAAAATACAAAAAACTAGCCGGGCGAGCTGGCGGGCGCCTGTAGTCCCAGCTACTCGGGAGGCTGAGGCAGGAAAATGGCGGGAACCCAGGAGGCGGAGCTTGCAGTGAGCTGAGATCAGGCCACTGCACTCCAGCCTGGGTGACAAAGCGAGACTCTGTCTCAAAAAAAAAAAAAAAAAAAAAATTTAAAATAAGTAAAAAATAAATAAAAAGGGTACCTCCAACAAAGTGATAAAATAGGAGTCTCTAATTTATTCTTCCATCCACAAATGCAACAAAAAAAGGCACACCAACATCAATTCCCTGTGAGATAAATTCAGAAACTAATTGAGATACTCTTGAACATAGGATTATGAAAATACTCACTAAAAAGAGGCAAGAAAGGCTGAATCATGATCTTGTTCTAGAGTTTGTGTCTGACACAGTGCCCTAGAATCAAAAGGAAATCTTATTTCACAGCTTGTCTCAGAGGACTGAAGAATTAAATTACATATGTAATGCCCCAGCTGTTAACAGCAGCTTCTCAACGAAATGATTCCTGACTTGCCACTCTCTGGATTCTAACACAGATTGGCATTTATAACTCTCCTAATACCTCCAAGATAAAAGAGGGATTTAAATAGACATTCAAACACTTCCAAAACTGTTTCCTCCTGGCTTACTGGATCTCAAGCAGTCAAGAAAGTTCAGCTCCCACTTTATACCTAGAAGAACTGAGATTGTACATTTAACACCTTGACTTTTTTTTTTTTCTTTTTTCTTTTGAGATGGAGTCTTGCTCTGTCACCCAGGCTGGAGTGCAATGGCACAGTCTTGGATCACTGCAGCCTCTGTCTCTTAGGTTTAAGTGATTCCCCTGCCTCAGTCTCCCAAGTAACTGGGATTATAGGTGCCTATCACCATGCCAGGCTAACTTTTGTGTTTTTTAGTAGAGACAAGGTTTCACCATTTTGGTCAGGCTGGTCTTGAACTGCTGACCTCAGGTTATCCATCCACCTCAGCCTCCCAAACTGCTGGGATTACAGTCATGAGCACCACACCCTGTCATGTGTTGACTTTTGTAGCTTCTACCCAGGTATCTTACTTCTAATTTTTACTTCTGGATCTGTCAACGTCCTCTGAGAGCAGGCACGTAGGCATTTCTCTTCAGTCTTCATCATCACTCACTCTATCAATATGCTGAGCTTCTAAATTTTCCTACCAAGAAGTCAAACTACCTAACTATTGCCCTGATTTCTCAGGTTGCTGCCTAAGAGTTTGAAAACTAACTTGCCAATCTCTGGAAGCTAATGAATCCCAGCTCTTTGTAGTCCCAGGATTCTAAAGAGGAAAAACTGTTGTTTTACAATAACTCTGCATGACTTGTAATTTGGACATTTGTCCCTCCAAGCCTCCGGTTGAAATGTGGTCCTCCACACTGTAAATGGCACCTAGTGGGAAGTATTTGTTTGTGTCATGGGGCTGGATCCCTCATAAATGGTTTGGTGCCCTCGCCATAGTTAATAAGTGGATTTTCTGCTGTATTCGCTCCCACAGTGCAGCATGCATCCAAATAGTTGTTCAAAAAAGTCTGATACCTTCTCCCCTTCTCTCTCTTCTCCACTTCTCTTTCTTGCTTTCTCCACATGTGACATGCCTGTTTTCCTTCTACCTTCTGTCATGAGTGGAAGCCTCGTGAGGCTGTCACTAGATGCAGATGCTGACACCACACATCTTTTACAATCTGCAGAGCCAGGAGCCAATGAAAGCTCTTTTGTTTATAAATTTTTTCAGTCTCATAGCCTTTCATAGGAACACAAACAGACTAAGACATGTATCTCGGGCTGATAACTTGTCTATATCAGTAAGCAGTGGAGCTCAGAGTTCACTATTTGCTGCGTTCCACAGAGGACAGAGGTGGTTTTCAATGGTCCCATGAGTTCTTCCTTAAATCCAACCGTTGGCTTACTCTAGCTTTCAGTTTCTCCATGGATACACCCCAACCTTTTAAACTCCTCCTTTAGGACCAGTGTTTTGTTGTTGTTGTTCATATTTATTTATTTATTGAGATTCACTCTATCACCTAGGTCAGAGTGCAGTAGCATGATCTCAGCTCACTTTGACCTCTACCTCCTGGGTTCAAGAGATAGTGCTGCCTCAACCTTCCAAGTAGCTGGGACTACAGTCATGTGCCACCAGGCCTGACTAATTGTTTTGTTTCGTATGTTTAGTAGAGAGCAGATTTCACCATGTTAGCCAGGGTGATCTCAACCTCCTGACCTCATGATATGCTTCAGCCTCCCAAAGTGCTGGGGTTACAGACGTGAGCCCCTGTGCTCAGCCTGGACCATGCTTTTAACTTGTCCATTTCTAGGGTCTGTTGTGACAGAATAGGCATTCTGTGATACTGCTAACTTCCTCCCTCTCTGCAAAAAACCTCAACTCACAACTATCCTTAGACAAGGACACTGTAGTGAATGATTCTATAACTTGGGATTTAATCTATGATAAGTTTTCAAAGACTATAGAACTGAGAATAACCACACACATAGGATAAAAGAATAGTTTTATTTTGATGCCTTTTCTCCTCCCCAAGCCAGCACAGTGTTGCATACAAAAAATTTCCCTGGACCCACAGTTTCTTCAGAGACAAGAGAGTTGAAGGTGTACATTCAGCCTTTTCTTTTCCATTTTGCGGTTCTTCACATAATGTTCTCTCTAGTCTTCCCCTGTGGGAAACATTGGGGATATCAGACAACTGGGGCCAGTTACAAACAAACTACATGGATGGAGCTCACAGTGACCATAACAGTAATCTCCTTGGTGGCTTTACATTCTAGCCAGCAGAAGTGCACCATCAGACAAACTAGGCAGCAGCATTATTCTGCAGCAGCCAACTATGGTTGATGGGTCAGCCAGGCTCAAATCCCTGGCCAGCTGCCAAATCCCACCCTAGTTTTCTCTGCAAAACTTCCAAGGCTGTGAAAAAGAGGCAGCTTGGTGATTTTCCACAGAAGAGGCATGCAATCGCACCCAATCCCAGCTGCCATACTTTTGACCATCATAGCCCTGTGTGTTCCACCCATTTCTAGGCTGAAAAGCAGAGCAATTTAATGGTTAAGGATGAATTTCTGGCCCTACTTGGACCCAGTGGACAAGTAGCTTTTATAATAAGCCCTGGTACCCCTTGAAGGAAGTTCGCTTCTGATATATCTAGTGGAAATCACTGGGGCATTAGAATCTCTAGAGCATGTGACTTTACTGAGAAACAGAGAATCTCAGTCTCAGCTCCAGTGCCTTCCACTGCTGTTGAGAATAAACTTCCCTGCTGGGGAATGTGCCAGTCTGAGTCAGTGAATGTAGTCTATCCAGGCTCTGTCCAGCAGAAAATGGATCTAGACTCTCCAGCCTCTGTCCCCTCTAGGGAGGACCCACTCTCAACTCTGGCCCTTCCACTTTAATCAGGGAACTATATAATCTTTCAGAAACTTTCTGGGAATTATGTAACTTTCTTAGCAGAGACCAGGATCTAAGTTATCTGTTTAAGAGCAGATGTCAAGGGAGCTGATTTTCAGCCCCAGGCCCTCCTGCTGTAGGTAGGAAACTAGCCCATCTGCGCAGAGACCTTCCAGTAGCCATCACAGCCAAAATTACAGGCATGCCATTCCCTGTTCCACAACAGAATTTAAATGGACCCAGTCTCAGCTCCAGCTGGTCAAATTTTAATTTCTGAAATGGAATCATTAGTAGTAAATAACCTACGAGCCATAAAAACAAAACAAAACAAAAAACAGCCCAGGAACCAATAGATTCCAGATGCATTCCATCAGATCTACAAAGAGCTGCATCATATTCCGTTGTGTGGGTGATCCTACTTTATTCAACTCATTATGTATGTATGCTTACACCCCCCTACACACACACACACACACACATACGCATAAAACACCCACCTATGTTTCATGTTCTCTCAAAAACCTGCAGTAGAAATGTCAAGCTGTCCTCTGGTATCATCTGTAGGCTGAGTGGGGAAAGACCCACTCCTTTGCTTGCATTACATTGTTGCCAGCAGCCTTGTCCACAATGGCAGTTTTTCAGTGGTTTCTTACAGCTCTCTAGAGAACCTGCAATTATGTTTATTTATATGGCTTACAATATATTCGTTAGGCTTTATCTCTAAACTTGAGCCTGGGTACAGTGGTTCAAGCCTGTAATTTCAGTAGTTTGAGAGGCTGATGGTAGAGGATCCTCTGAGCCCAAAAGTCTGAGACTACAGTGATGTATGAGTCAGCCTGGTGACAGAGCAAGACCCTGCCTCTAAGTAAATAGATAATAAAAATATAACTGATAGCAATATTTTTGTTTTACAGTTTGGAAACACAAATTTCCCCGATCAAATATATGAAAATTTGATAGTAACTAACACAGCTCATTGCTTGTTCATGGGAATCAATGCAGGAAAGTAGTAGGATTGGATGCACTTTCCCATTAATGCTTGAACTTAATGAACTTAATATGCTTAATGCATATTGTGATGATAAGTGGTGAGTTTGGGTCAGGAAGTCTTTCTGCCAGAGCTATGGAAACTGTAGAAATATCAAAACTGTAGAAATAAAACCCTCCACAGGTCAGGAAACAAAACAGTCTTTACTGGCAATAATAACTATAAAATCTTTTGCAGATTTCATTTCATTTTTAATTTAGTTTAGGCAGCATAACAGAGACTACACTGCCCCTAGTAGTATGCGATTTGATGACAAATGTCAATTAGATTTGATTGTTGAAAACTGCAAGATTCTTAGTTAATATCAAAGTTACATGAGTAATTTTGACAATATATACAGCTTATTTTAAAGTTTCAGTAGGTTCAATACACTCCTAAATATTATTTTAAACATAGTTCAAAATTCATGTAGATAATAGGCAAAATGGCAAGTTTTTATTTTTATTCATTTCCTTTTGATTTTATGCCTTCCATTCTCTCCTTTCTCTCCCTTCCCTTCCCTTCCATCCCCTCCCCTCCCCTCCCCTCCCTGTTCCTTTTCTTTCGTTTCCTTTTGTTTCCTTTCGTTTCCTTTCCTTTCCTTTCCTTTCCTTTCCTTTCCTTTCCTTTCCTTTCCTTTCCTTTCCTTTCCTTTCCTTTCCTTTCCTTTCCTTTCCTTTCCTTCTCTCTTTCTCTCTCTCTCTCTCTCTTTTCTTTTCTTTTTTCTTTTTTTCACTATCTCTGTCTTTCTCTTTGATTTTTTTTTAAGACAGAATTGTTAGGCAGGAATCTAGACCCAACATGGTGGCGTTACCTGGCATAGCAGGCCGTTTGTTAAAGACTCCCTTCACCCTTGTACACACCTGCAGACTTACATGCGTCAGAGTTGTTGCTGGGCAACCACACTCCCCCATGACCTGCAGCTCACCTGCATTCCACAAGTTCATGAACAGCAGTTTTGGTTAACAGTTTCCAAAGACCCCTTCCTCAGGACCCTTACTCAACTCCTGCCCTAGTAGTTTCAAGACCCCCCCAGGCCCTGTTTGCACAACCAGCTTCCCTACCTCTCGGGCTATAAAAAGCCCCTACCCTCCTCCCTCAGTGCGACTTCCTCAGCCCGCACATTTGGACCGAGGAACCTCGCCCGCAAGCCCTAATAAAAGGCTATTCTCACTGCCATATGCCTTCTGTCTTTGTTCTCCTCACTGCAATCTCCCCATTCCGGGTCCAAATAATTCTCCAGTCACACTCTCCTGAGTAGCTGCGACTGCAGGCATATGACCAAAAAAAAACCTGGCTTTTTTTTTTTTTTTTTTGGTATTTTTAATAGAGACCTGGTTTCACAATGTTTGCTCAGGCTGGTCTCAAACTCCTGTCCTCAAGTGATGCAGCCACCTCAGCCTTTCAAAATGCTGGGATTCCAATCATGAACCACAATGTTCACCAAGTTTTATGCATTTCTCTCCTGTTGGGAACAAGCCCCGTAAAATCTGGCTATAAACTGGCCCCAAAACTGTCGATAAACAAGATCTCTACAGCACTGTGACCTGTTCATGATGGCCTTAACGCCCACACTGGAATGTTTTGGGTTCACAAGAATGAGGGCAAGGAACACCTGGCCCGCCCAGGGTGGAAAAGTGCTTAAAGGCATTCTTAAGCCACACACAATAGCATTAGTGATCTGTGCCTTAAGGACATGCTCCTGCTGCAGTTAACTAGTCCAACCTATTCTTTTAATTAGGCCCATCTCTTCGTTTCTCATAAGGTATACTTTTAGTCTATTTAATATCTATAGAAACAATGCTGATGACTGGCTTGCTATTAATAAATACATGGGTAAATCTCTGTTCAGGGCTCTCAGCTCTAAAGATTGTGAGACCCCTGATTTCCCACTTCACACCACTATGTTTATGTGTGCGTGTCTTTAATTCCTCTAGTGCTGTTGGGTTAGGTCTCCCCTACCAAGCTGGTCACGGCACTCTCCTTAGTCATCTCACCTATCTCTTTTATTTTTTTATTTCATTTTATTTCTGAGACAGTCTTGCTCTGGTGCCCAGGCTGGAGTGCAGTGGTGTGATCTCACTTCACTGCAAACTCCATCCCTGGAGTTCAATGGATTCTCCTACATCAGCCTTGTGAGTAGCTGGTGTTACATCCATGGGCCACCAAGCCTGGCTAGTTTTGGTATGATATTAGACATGGGATCTTGCCATGTTGGCCAGGCTTGCCTCAAACTCCTGACATCAAGAGATCTGCCCACCTCAGCCTGCCAAACTGCTGGGAGTGCAGGTGTGAGCATCCGTGCCCTGCTTCATACCTCTTTTAAAGCTCAGTTGATAAACAATATTGTCTTCTTGGAATGCTTTATGTTTACAAAACAACTATAGCACTATTATTTAGCCCCTTCAGATAAAATGTGATAACACACAAAACATACAGACAGTCAGTCATCAAAAAATCAGTGTAGGCCAGAACCTAAAATGAAAGATGAGTTGTGCAGTTGCCTAGAATTAAATCAGACCAGAGTTGACCCATATGAAACCAAGAGATTCGTGAACAGAGGCTTTCAAAAATCTCCATCAGATACATGTTAGATTATTCTCCATCCATAGCAAGGGGACAGTAAAGATCTCTTGTGTTTAGAAGAGCCTTGATGGTTTGACTTTTCCAGCGTATTAGCATTTGTGACATTGGCCTTTAAAGCTCTCCTCAATTACTCAAATCAACAGACAACTCAGTTTTTCTAGGAGTCTAAAGTGCTTTTCCAAATTATCTAAAACTTAGTGGCTCATAACAATAATTACAATTTACTAACTATCAGTCTGCAATCTTCCACAGTCTCTCAGCCAAATGATTGGGTTCAGTGGCACTCAGGAGGATGCAATTTAGTGATGACTCAAGATGGGGACATTGGCAGATGTCTTCTCATCTCTCTGGTGTCATGGCTACCATGATTCAAATAGCAGGGGCTGAACTACTGAGATCCTCAGGCATCTTCTTTTATTTCTATGAATCTCCCCATGGGATGTCCCTTCTGCATAGTGTTATCAGGGTATTAGACTTTGTGATCTGGTCTGGGGCTCCTGAGGGCTTTGTCCCCATGAAAGCAGGAGACTTAGGCAGAGCTGTGTCACCTTTTCTTACCTAGTCCAGAGGGGGTACAGTATCCAGAAAATGCTTGCTCTGTTTTCTATTCATTAGAAGCAAGTGCTATGTTCAGTCACATTAGGAATATTTTCAAATGGGTTTTCAGAGAATTTCAGTGTTTTAGACCATTACAGTGACCATGCCTAATAATTTCTTATTTTTGTAAGTGCTGGATGGGTTTTACCCAACATCGTAGCAGTTACAGACTTCTAAGCTTAAAACCTATATGTCATAGCTCTGAACATTTGGTTACATGTTGAAATAACCCTCAAGTAAAAAGTGATTTTGAAATGAGAGCTATAAATAAATAAAATATATGAGATAAACTCATAAATATCTGGATGAAATTCTTATAAAGAGGTCAACCTTAAAAATGTCATGTGGCCTAATGTGCCACCTTTTACTATTTCTATGAATATTACTTGAACAGGAGGACAAGGACTCAGGGGTCTGCTGGATAGTCCTGCACCTTGAAACAGTGGCTGGGGCACCAGGAGTAACACTTCCGATGAACACTGTGTGGTGAGGATGAGGAGTATATCTGGGTTAAAGAGGGTGTCAGCATAATGTGACTTGGAAGAGAGGTACACCTGGTAGGGTGACCAGGATTGATGTCTCCCACACGTATTGAAATCCCCCATGCCCAGCTGTGGCAGAGTTAATCCTTCAGCTTGTGCTGGGCTTACAGGTGTGTTAGGGAAGCAGCTCCCTTGCCTGGGAAGGATCACACCATTCCCTTGCTATGAAGCAGAATGAGGCTTGTTGCTTCTGCTCTGTCTGTTCCAGCCGTTTCCCTTCCCATTATCCCACTGCTGGGTGAGGAGGCAGTACCCCAGAATGCAGAAGGGCCCCTGGACTGTTGACAGTGCCTGTGGGTGGCTAGGTACCAGAAGATTCCTCACTGAGCCTCCTGTGGGCTTGGAGGCTGGGAAGGGACACCTATAGGGTACTGGCTATTCCAGAGTCCAGGGGCCCATCCCAGAGAAGACCGGGGGCAGTCGTAAGCCTGTGGAGCAACAATCTAGGTGGAAGAGCTGTATCTGCCATGACTGACATCATTAGGGCAAGACACCCGCCAGGTGGAGAGCTGGGCTTATGCATTTTATCCCTGTCCTGAAGAGACCCTGCATGCCTGCATCTCCTGGGACCAGTGAACCGAGGGACCCCCTCTGGGGTCACTCATGACCATAAGCTTAGGATCTTCTGTGCCTTACTTCCTATCCACCCAGATGAGGTATGCTGGAGAGGATGTGCCGGCGAAGCTCCTGTGTGCACATGCAGCACTGGAACGGGTGTTGTCACCAGCCAGTTGGCTGCTGCTCACCAGGCCCCCTCCTGAGCTCCCACCTGGCTAAGTGATAAGTGTCCCATCTACCTGACCCCGCAGCCCAGGTTTCTCCTCCATCTATCGACCCACGCCCTCCTGGGGATAACGCCAGCTTCCCTGGAGACTCAGACCCTGCTGGACCCACATGCTGTCCTCTTCTCTCATGGGCTGGACATTCTGGTGCACAGGGATTCTCAGACAACAAATCCCAAAACCCCACAGGTTCCATTGCTTCTTCCCCGATTGTCCGCCTTCCCTGGGTGAACACATAGGAAGATACAGGCAGCTGCTAGGTTTTATTTCCCTCCTTGTGTAATTTTGGGTCCATGACATCTCCTTTAAGTAGCTCACGCCAGCCACCCTTTTCCTCCTCCCTCTGCCATTTGTGAGAACCACAAGGACTCTTTGGGTCTCCCAAGTATGCAGGCTTCACAGGTCCTGAATTTGGATTGCCAAAGCTGGCAGCCCCTAAACCAAGGTATACAAAGTTACACAGGCACAGGTGTGAACACACATGCACCAGCTCAGACACACAGGGTGGAATGTGCCCACACTCACACTGGTATGAGGGAAACTGGATGTCTACACCAATACTCAGGTGGGCCTTAATGCTCAGCCACATTCCCTTGCTGAACACACACAGAAAGTCGCCTGCCATTTAATTGATCATCTACAATGGGATTTATTTTTAGTTTTATACTTTTATAACTTAGCAAAGCATGTTGCATTCTTTCCCCCATCATGGAAAAGACTGATAAAAGTAAGGAGGAAGAGCACTTTTTATAATAAAATATTTTATCAACATCTATACTATTAAGGTCTTTTTAAAATTTTATGTCTTTTAATGTCATGAGAAATGTCTTGGGGGCAGGGCAACATGAATGAGGATGGCAGAGGGAAGAAAGCATGTCAGGGGAGACTGGGGTCATTGAAACAGAACATAACAGGACGGGGATTGCCATTCCAGAAGGACATAGACCTAGTTGTACCTCATGTGCACCTCTGTGTGGAGGGTAAAAGGGCTCTAGTTGAGCCCAAACTGAACCCCAAGTGGTAACACATTTCAAGGTGTGAAAGAGAGCCAGAGATGGATGATGTGGCACCTATCCATTGATCCTTACTTCTCACCCATTGACCTTTGCCACTTTCATGTCTTCGATGACCTCAGCTTCCCCAGTTCTGAAATATGAGTGTTAGAGTTCCCTGATGAGCCTTTCTCCCCCAGCCCAGGGATGGCTTTGGATTTCTCACTGTAAGCTCCTCCCTGAGCCTTGAGTTTTCCATGGCTGTCCACAGCTCCAGGACCCACAGGGCCCTGAGCTCCCAGCCCTGAGCTCCCAGCCCTGGGCTGCTTACCTGGCTTCCTCTCTGTTCCCTGTGTTAGGGCTTAACTCCTTCTAGTAGTGCTGCAGGGGATTGAGACACAGCCCCTGACTAACAGACTGGGGGACTGTGGAAAGGGTCCCCCATGACTGGTCATGTCATGGTTCAAAGTCAACTCCCCAGATGCCAAGGAAAGGTTAGCAAGGTCCTTTCCCATGGCACCCTTCAGTGGCACCTGCCACAGCAATCCTAGCTGACCCTGAGAGGTGATGGTCAGCCAACCAGATGAAGAAGCTCAGTTAGGCTGTATCCTGCCTTGAACTGGGGGTTTCTCCTGGTGACTCTAGAATGACTGGCTACAAAGAGCCAGGATGCTCCTGCATCCTGGAGTAAGAAGAGTTGGGAAGGCTCATGCTACGCCTAGCCTCCCTCACTTCACCCCCTACACCATGCCGGGAGGCAGTCCTTACAGAGGATGCCAACCTGATACTCCTTAATGATCAATTCATTGTGGAAATAAAGTTTGTGATAAAAGGAAAACTTCATCCTGCCACTGGTACCCAGAATGGCTGAGTTCCTCCACCTGTCGAGAGGACAGACTCAAAGCCACAATTTCATCTAGCTGGGCTGAGGGCCTGCTTGCTGGGGTGAATCATATGTTTCCCCTTTCCAGCTCTTCTGCTGAGACACCCGGGGCCCCAGGAGAACCTCAGACTCACGAGGACCCTTGATCCCTCCCCAGAACCAGGCACCCCAGCCTGATCTGCAAATCCATCATGGAGCTTACATAGCAGGACTTCTTCATGGTTTCTGAACCCTGCTGACATCTGGGTGTGTGCACAATCTGCCTCTGGTCAAGGAGCCTCCAGATGATTGGGTGGGTATGCCAGGAAACCCCCTGCAACTTTGCAAGAGCTGAGAGACTGTTGAGCAGGCAGGACTATCCCCCAAACTTTTGGCCTGGGACCCTGCATTGGTGGTTCTGTCTCTGTCCGGCATCAGGGGCACAGTAGCGGATGTGTTGGACTTGTGGGCTGGTTGAGGGAGTCCCAGAAAGCCTCTGCTGACAATGAGCGGGGAGCACAAGTAGGCAGGGGATTGGATGTGGGGTGCTGTGGTGTGAGGTGGCTGTTTCTTCCGAGTTCCTTAGCTGCATGTGCTAGGTGCTGGACAGGCTTTGCTGAGGATATCCAGGTGTGTGGTCCCCTCTTGTCCTGGTCTCTCTGCGGGGTGGGTATGTCCACTCAAGGTAACCGCTGTGGGTAGAAGGGACTGCAGGGCTGTGCCTGGCACTCCCCATTGTGCTCACATGTGTGCAATGGAGGCTTTATATGCTCAAGGCCTACAACTCTTTGAGTGCAGTGCAGGCAGAGGGAAGGAAGCCTGTCTTGGGAGCTGGTGCCTGCCTTGCAGCAGACAGCAGCCCTGTGCACCATGAACCTGACTCTTGAGTACCTTGTGTTTCTAGGGTGAGGTTGCTGAACACAGGGGAGTGAGAGAGTTCCACAGCCGATATGGGCATGCTGACTCCCTTTCCTCCAAGGAATTTCCCAGGGAAATTGTGCCCTTCAACTTTCTGCTGTGCATGAAGCGTCCTTGGTGCCACTATTCTTCCTTGTGAATGCTAAGGTTGGCTCCCAGTCCCTACCACATGCTCTCAGGGCATGCACAATCAAGCTGCCCTCCTATCTGCAGGAGCCTGACCTTGGCTTCCCTCACTGTCCCCCATGCCCTGCCTCCTGGCTGACCCTGTGTGCCTCTCGCCTGGCTCCTTTGCTCCCTGCGCCTGGAAGATAATGCCCATCCCCTGCTGCCAGTCATCCCGAATGGGCAGTTGCAAGAATATGGCTCTAACCCAGAAGCCAGAGATGCCATGACTGATGGCCACAGGTGCCAGGCTGGGCAGGCACCTCTGCCAAAACTTCTGCCTCAGCCGTGGGCAGTCCATGCAACCTGGGGCAATCATGGAGTGCAGCTCCAAGTGAAGGACCTCCAGCAAGTCTGTTGCCTGCTGGGGCATGCTGGGTCCAGGGCCAGGCTGTGCCTGCTGGTCCTCTTCCGGCAGATCTATGTTGGCCTTCTCCTCAATCACTGTCTGGATCACTGCCATGATGTCATCCACCAGCATGTTCTCCTCCCCCAAGGATGCCTCTATTCTGCATACCCTGGCTGCCCTGTCCTGCAGAGCCTCCAATTTGAACAGGGTGCCTCCTTTGGAGGTCCCACAGACCACGACCTCCACTGTCCACTCTGCATCCAGATAATACATCCTTAAAATATCCTTAAAAAAACCTAACATCTTAAAACCATTCCTATTTCTCCACAGTGTCTCCAACATCTGTTGTTTCCTGACTTTTTAGTGATCGCCATTCTAACTGGCGTGAGATGATATCTCATAGTGGTTTCAGGGTACAGCATACCAACATGGCACATGTATCCCTATGTAACAAACCTGCATGTTCTGTACATGTACCCTAGAACTTATAGTGCAATAAAAAATTAAAAGGAAAAATAGCTCTCCAAACCCAAATACTGAATCAAAAATTAGTATCAAGTGGCCTAGGATGTAACTTATATGAAAATGTCACACATGTTTAGCAGATAGTTTCTAAATGCCACAATAAGCCTGGGGGTCTGTAGGAAGCTCAGAAAAGCGTGGTCCTTGCTCTTCTGAGTGTGCAGTTGTTACAGGCACAGAGATAAATGAGGAATAAATGTGAGAACTGCTGTAACAGGCAAATACAGGAAATATAACTGAAATATGGGCAATTATTTTGACAAACAAAATATTAATAAATGATGAAATGTAAAAAGAAAAACAAAAAAGACTCCTGATTTTAATAAATGTTGCCTTCTTCCTCTCACCAGAAGAAAACTCATGCTACTGCTTTATTGGCTGACATGGTCCTAGGTAGATGTAACAGCTCTGATTTGTATTATTTAATCACATTTTCCTCATTTATGAAACATGAGTTTACAAATCCTTTTGAAGATCAAATGAGAATATTCATTGTTACTGTATAAACTGTCAAGTGCTACACAAATGTTATTTTCTGGTGGTGGATGTATGCCTTGTATATCACATGGTTTGTGTAGCATTCTCATAAAGGAAATCTTGAAATGTGTCTCCTGATCAGTTTTTTGTTTTCTGACTGTTTCGGTCATTATTATTTATCATATGATTTATAGGGGCTTTTGAATTTTAAAGAGAATATGTATAAACTGAAAAGAGAAGGACAATGAAATTGTGAGACTATAGTCATAATTTCATTGGCTAATTCAATTGTTTATAAAGCGAGATTAGATTATATTTCTCCCAGAAGATCCTCGGAGAAATTCTAAGATGACACATCTGCTGTTTGAATGACTAAACTTGTTGCTTAATTTAGAGTTAACTCTTTTGAAAGCTTGTAGATACAGTAATACTTTCATTTATTAAAACAGGGAAAATAGGATTTTTAGTGCTACTTGTTCTCACTAGAAAAGATTGTAACTTTTAAACTGTTTTTTATGTCAAATTAAATTTTTCATTTTTCTGCCTTATGTTTTAGATAAGGTATGCATTTTTCACTGTATTTTCAGACTTATTGTATTTCTATCATATACGGTGGACTTAAATTCATAATTATCTTTCAGTTTTACTTGTCTGTTCTGAAAGGTTCACAGAAATAAAGAATTCCATTTATGCTTGTGTCTTTCAACAACCTTATTTCAGATAACTGTGCACATTACTGCAGAAATCACAGGTACAGGTCCAATGGGGAAGTAAGAAGAAGAAGAAAGCAAGCTTTTAACTCTGTACATTTGTAACACTGTATCAGAAAATCAGTATCAGAGCAAAGTAAAAAAATTATCATAGTCAATTTAATCTCATATCTAGACTGAAATATGAACCTTCAAAATAAAGAAAGTTAAGAACTTTGGGCTTCTCAAAATTTTCCTATATAGATAAAATTATTGGGACTGTCTCTCACTATAAAACATAAACAAAAATCCATGGTTTGTATATGTGTAAATAAAAATATTTTTATTTCTCTCAGTTATGACATGCAAGTAAGTAATAAAAGGATATAAGGAAATTTATCTATATCAAAAAATGTCATTGAGGTTATTGATTTTGCAGAAACCATAGAGAATGTTTCATGAAACTACATTATATGGTACTTTTTAGTATGTTACTTACATTTTAAATAATCAACAATTAAAGGAAATTCTTAATAATTATTTATTACCAATAACATTATTCTATTCAAGTAACCATTTTGAGGTTAGTATTTTAAATAAAACATTAAAAACAAATGGTACTGACTGATACCAGCTTTTGATGAAATAATACTTCTGTATTTGTAGTCATGTGAAGTATAACTTTCTCCTCACAATGGATCTTTTATAACATAAGTTTTAGTATTTTCTTCTTTTTTTTTTAATTGTACTTTAAGTTCTAGGTACATGTACAGGTTTGTTACACATGTATACATGTGCCATGTTGGTATGCTGCACCCATTAACTCATCGTTTACATTAGGTATATCTCCTAATGCTATCCCTCCCCCCTCCTCCCCACAATAGGACCCGGTGTGTGATGTTCCCCTTTCTGTGTCCAAGTGATCTCATTGTTCAATTCTCTCCTATGAGTGAGAACATGTGGTATTTGTTTTTTCTGTTCTTGCAAGAGTTTGCTGAGAATGATGGTTTCCAGCTTCATCCATGTCCCTAACAAAGGAAACGAACTCATCATTGTTTATGGCTGCATAGTATTCCATGGTATATATGTGCCACATTTTCTTAATCCAATCTGTCACATGGTATATACGTGCCACATTTCTTAATCAATTTGGGTTGATTACAAGTCTTTGCTATTGTGAATAGTGCCAAAATAAACATACGTGTGCATGTGTCTTTATACCAGCATGATTTATAATCCTTTGGGTATATCCCCAGTAATGGGATGGCTGGGTCAAACGGTATTTCTAGTTCTAGATCCTTGAGGAATCGCCACACTGTTTTCCACAATGGTTGAACTAGTTTACACTCCCACCAACAGTGTAAAAGTGTTCCTATTTCTCCACATCCTCTCCAGCACCTGTTATTTTCTGATTTTTTAATGATTGCCATTCTAACTGGTGTGGGATGGTATCTCATTGTGGTTTTGATGTACATTTCTTTGATGGCCAGTGATGATGAGCATTTTTTCATGTGTCTGTTGGCTGTATGAATGTCTTCTTTTGAGAAGTGTCTGTTCATATCCTTTGCCCACTTTTTGATGGGGTTGTTTGCTTTTTTCTTTTAAATTTGATTGAGTTCTTTGTAGGTTCTGGATATTAGCCCTTTGTCAGATGAGTAGATTGCAAAAATTTTCTCCCATTTTGTAGGTTGCCTGTTCACTCTGGTGGTAGTTTCTTTTGCTGTGCAGAAGCCCTTTAGTTTAATGAGATTCCATTTGTCAATTTTGGGTTTTGTTGCCTTTGCTTTTGGTATTTTAGACAAGATGTCCTTTGCCCATGCCTATGTCCTGAATGGTATTACCTAGGTTTTCTTCTAGGGTTTTTATGGTATTAGGTCTAACATTTTCATATAAGGAGTAAGGAAAGGATCCAGTCTCAGCTTTCTACTTATGGCTAGCCAATTTTCGCAGCACCATTTATTAAATAGGGAATCCTTTCCCCATTTCTTGTTTCTCTCAGGTTTGTCAAAGATCAGATGGCTGTAGATGTGTGGTATTATTTCTGAGGACTCTGTTCTGTTCCATTGGTCTATATCTCTGTTTTGGTACCAGTACCATGCTGTTTTGGTTACTGTAGCCTTGTAGTATAGTTTGAAGTCAGGTAGCCTGATGCCTCCAGCTTTGTTCTTTTGGCTTAGGATTATCTTGGCAATGCAGGGTCTTTTTTGGTTCCATATGAACTTTAAAGCAGTTTTTTCCAATTCTGTGAAGAAAGTCGTTGGTAGCTTAATGGGGATGGCATTGAATCTATAAATTACCTTGGGCAGTATGGCCATTTTCACAATATTGATTCTTCCTATCCATGAGCATGGTATGATCTTCCATTTGTTTGTGTCCTCTTTGATTTCATGGAGCAGTGGTTTGTAGTTCTCCTTGAAGAGGTCCTTTACATCGCTTGAAAGTTGGATTCCTAGGTATTTTATTCTCTTTGAAGCTATTGTGAATGGGAGTTCATTCATGATTTGGCTCTCTGTTTGTCTGTTAGTATTTTCTCTGATACAAACCCTGTGACATCTCAAGGCTTTACTGTGTCCATACATTACAAACCTACTCTGAAGTGGGCCTCAAACAGATAGAAAAATTATATTTGTGACAAAATTCTAGAAAAGGGAATGGTAAAATGGGAGAATAACTTTCAAATTTCTAACTGTTCATCAATGGATTTGGATATATTTAGATACAGACAAATATTTTCACACTGCAAATTTGCACATGAGTATATAAATTTATATGAGATACCCATAATGTATGGGTTGTGTAATCTTTTAATTAATCCTCAATTTTACATGTGGGAAATTTGGAAAGAGTTTATCCTTATCAGATACTCAATTTGAACTACTATACTCAATTTGATGTAAAGGTAACAAAATCTCTATACATATTTATTTCAATTAATTCAATAACGTGAACTGCTGATAGCTTCATTCTCCTTGTTCCCTGTAGGCAACTGAAAGTTGATTCTCACTCTACTTCCGTTCTCAGGGTGCCATGCACAAGATACTATCACCTTGTTGTGGATTGTGACCTCTGACTCCACCATTTTTGTCTTATAACTGTCCTTTGTATATTTAATGAATTTTTACATGTTTAAAAACATAAAAGTGTAGTGAAATGTCAGGCCATGCTGCGAAATATTCCATTGTTTCCATATATCTAATTCACATTTTATGTTATAGAGGACAAGAAAAACAATGCATTTCTTAGTATCCAGTCCAATGCACCCTTTCTTATTAATATGACAAATACTTCCCTTCAAAGTACTGACAGCTAAACACAGCTAGATGTATAAAAATCTCTTCTCATTCATAACCATTATGTTAATCACTGCTGCCCAGATCCGGACTCTGTGAAATCCTTGGGTGGAAATTTCTATGATGGCTCAAACTACAGCAATGACTATGTTTTGGAATAATTACTGCTGTCATCTTACTGAAAAATATCACATTAGATGGCAACTTTTAGTTACATAAATCCTGTTGATTAATTTTTAATGTCCAACACTTATGATATTGCACATTTTGATAAGTTAGATGGTTAGCTAAGCCATAACTAAAATAACTCACAACAATTCAAACTTCATTTACTTTCTACAAGTGCCATGCATTATTAACTCCTGAGGAAAACAAAGTTGGGATATTGCAAATGCTAAACTGGTTACTAAAGTATGTATTTCAGGGTATTTTATAAACCTATCTGTGCCATGGTATGATGCCTCATCGGCAAGGATAAAGCTTTAACATACATGAAAATAAATGTCTTTGGTTCTTACTATCTCTCTACATTTGTCTTCATAACCTCAAGACAAAAACACCCATGTATTCTACTTTCAGCTGAATTTACTAGTAGTTACTAGGTTTTAAGTAAACAGAATAAAGATTTCAAAATTTGGTGACCATATATGAGAAATCACACTCTCACCATAAGAAATAATTATTCTCAAGTGCCTCTGCACACGCAAAATGGAAAGAAGAAATTAAGTCTAACATATTGCAATATTCTAAAATCTAAAATTTCCTCTTGGAGGTCTGGTGGTTCATATCTGAAATCACCACTCTTTGGGAGGCTGAGATGGGAGGATTCCTTCAAGCCCAGAGTTCGAGACCAGCACAAGCAACAATGCAGCTCTATCTCTACAAATGTAATGAATGAATTAATTAAATACATTGGATGCAATGGCACTCATATCTTGTTCTATTTACTCAGGAATGGAAGATTGTAGTGAGCTGCAATCACAAGCTGCAATTCAGCCTGGGCCATGGGACAAGACTTTGTCTCTACAAAATAATTCAATAGAAAAAAAAAATTAAAATAAAAACACTTTCAGGTATTTTTTGGAAGTTTGTATAATTGCTCCAAAAATATAGACATTGTTTAAAGCTGAGCAGTTCATGGGGAATGGGCAGTGAATATTGTTTATATTGTTTTCCAAAAATTACAATAAATTTTTTACAACATTGTATATGAATATTTAACAACATTTTGTACAATAAATATTGACAAATGTCAAGCCATAGTGTTTATAGACTTTCCCTTCAAAATATTCATAGTTTAATTGGAGAATGAAGAGTAAAGCAATAATTGAAATGTACTCTGAAAAGTGTTACAGTATATACAATTTAATAACTTAGTTGGAGAGAAAGGAAGTTCTTAATTGGGTTTACAGGGCTTTGGGGAACCTTCTTAGGGCAGCAGCAATTGGCTGCATCTGTAAGGATACCAATTTGCAAGAAGAATGTTTGGGAGAATAAAGTTGTATAAAAAAAATTCTTTCTATCAATGATAAAAGTATAACAGTGCATATGATACCATCTGCCCAATTCTTAAAGCATACTAGCTCAATAAATATTTCTTGAATGAATCCTTGAATGGAAGATATTGAGAAAAGATTCTAGAAGGGACTTTCAAGATCCTGCAAGGAAAGATAAATACCCTGGCCTTTACAATTGTGCCTGCTTTTCTTTATGTTCTTGTTATGTTTAGTAACTCATAAGCTCTGTTTTACTTTTTGGTCATTTCACAAATATCATTCATGAATTGTTCATGAGACTACTTTTATTTTGATCTCTTGATACTATATTTGTCTCTGATACTCCTTTATGTGAGGTGCTGGGTTTTTATGCCACAGCTACATCTCCTACCTTTCCCTGTCACTGTTCTGTAATAGAGAGACCTTGCCCCTGAGAGGCATGGTTCCTATGCTCCCATAAAAATTACTTCCTGTTTCAGTTCACCAAAGGGGTGCCACTGCAAAGATTAGATAACAAAAAGATGAGAGAAATCAGTTTGTTTCCATTTACTTCTCAGTAGGGGATATGTTTCTGCAGTGATTCTACATCTTGCAGGACATGGTGCCTGTGTTTCCATTTTCCATGCAGTGACCCTAATCCTAGATTGGCTCTTCCAATGAGATTTTCTCCAGTTGCCTTCTCTAAAGGATTTGGATACTATTTTTGTTTTAAATTAGAAAATATTGATATGGAAGGGGAGCAGGAAAGTGGCTGGCAGAAGAGGGTGTGACCTTTGGCTACAGCTCTACCCTCAGGCCTGTGCTCACTGATCTAGGTGAGGACATCCTCTCCTTTTTTTTTTTTTTTTTTGCCCAAGGGTTGCATTTTCTAAGACCACCATAGCCTGCCATACCCCCATCCTGTGCTATAAGAAACCCCAAGACCCTAGGAGGCAGAGATACAGCAGCTGAGTGTTGAGAGGAACCATCAGCAGAAGAAGACATAGCAACCGGACCTCGAGAGGATACCAGAGAAAGGAGATCACAAGGACTGAGGCAGCAGGCCATTCACAGCAGAAGAACAGGGAGTTCCATGGGGCTGTGGAAGGAGAGAGCTGAGCTGCCCCATTCCAAGGGAAAACCACCTTCCCACTGCATCTCCTTTCTGGCTCCCCACTCATCTGCTGAGAACTTCCACTCAATGAAATATTGCAATTATTCTTAAGCCCATATGTGAGCCAATTTTTCAGGTCTGCCAAGGCAGGAAGCCCCAGGATACAGAAAGTCCACTGTCTTTGCAGTAAGGCTGGGTGTCTAATTGAGCTAACACAAGCCACCTACAGATGAATAAACCAAATTATCACCATGTAACACATGTCCCTCGGGGATTCAGGAGCTATAAACATTCATCCTTACATGCTGCCTGGGGTCAGAGCCCCACAAACTGTCCTCAATGCTAGCCCAGCGGCGGAGGATATGGGACATTTTCCCATTTCAGTATGTGTCTGTTTCCAATGCAATGTGCTTTCTTCAATACTGTGATGCTACCTCATTGCACGTATTTGACAAAATAAGTTACAAACTATAACGAATGTAAGAAGAAAATAAATAGTGTAGAAAAGGGAAGAAATATGAAGCATTGTATTTCACAACGAATGTAAACAACTATATTTATGATTAATCAATACATGATAACAGCAGAGCAGTTGCTTAAGGTCATGAGGGGGCATTACTCCATCATCTTGGGATTTCATTCTAGAACAGAGAGTGTGAGCAGCAATAAAGTCAGATAGGGGAGAGGATACAATCTGGTGAGGTGAGGATTGCATCTTGCACCTTCATCTGCAGAAAAGGTAAAGACAGATGACACAGAAGTTGCTTCCAGCTGTATCCCTGTATTCTCTTAATTGCACATGCTGTCCACACCATGGCCTGGTGTTCACCTGGGAGTTCTCCAACATGCCATGAACACGGAGGGTGAAAACTTGGGTTATCCTAGCAAACTCCCGATTTGAGGGCTTTCATATCCGGGGCCAAATGGGAGTGGGATGGATTGATGCTGGGTGGGATGGGGCCTCCACAGTTGCCACTTCTTTTTCTGACTTTAGTGTTCCTCATCAAATTAGGGTTTCCTTCATCTGGCTCCTGGGTCTTCCACATTAAACATTTCCCAGTTCATGAAGGATGACCCTCATGAGAATCTATTATATGAGTGTTTCCTTCTAAGCACTGTCACGTTTTAGTAACTGGGCACCTTTGATACTTTTTAAACTGTAAATTACCATGCAGTCATCCACAGGCAAACTCTTGTTCTCCCACTTCTATCAGAGGGTGACATGATTCCTATAGGATGAGAGGCAGGCAACCATGTCTAACATTTTCCTGGTAATCTAGGCTCTGTTTCATTTCATCTACACATCCTTTTTCATTGTCGCAGGCCCCCTTCATTTGGGTTGTTGCTGGATGGGACTGCCTCTTGCCACAGATCTTTTGGCTACCAGGGATTTCTGAGAGTAAAAGGGACTTTGGATAGACTAGCTGAGCTCCAGTTACTGAGTCGAGGTCGTGTTGTGGGGACTGAGGATGTTTGAATTTTACAGGAGGATTTTGGGTCCTCTGACAAGAATCATTGAACATTGCCTGGACTCCAGCAAAATGCAACTCATTCTCTCACGTGAGCATTGATTTCTCTTTGCTTTCCTAGTGGGTCCACATTGCCTGTCAACAGCACCACTGGACACCATTTTCAGTATTGCAATCGCCACAGATGGCCTATGGAGTGTGTGCCTGTAAGTGGAATCTGCTAAAAGTAGTGTGGCTATCCCATTGCAATGCTTCTTTTTTTTTGGAGTAACCCAACATTTTGGTGGCCTGTGTGTGTAGCTCTGCTTGGGCTGTGGGTTCCGTGTTCTTTATTTTTCTGTGGATCATGAATCCACAATGAACTGGGAATCTGAGATCCATCAGGATCCAATTCACCTTCCTCTGCAAAAAAATAATAATAATAATAATAAAGCTTCTCTTTTAGAAAGAAGAGGAACATGTCATACCCAATAACTGACATCTACCAGTGTCTCATTGTCCCACAGCCAACCCAGGGAGAGACACTAGCAGTCTTGTCTGCAGGACCCCTTGAATTTACCTCAAATTTGGTTCCCAGCTGAGCCAGTGATTAAAGTCATCAGGGGACACTCATCCACTGTCTTGGGATTTCATTCTGGGACAGAGAGTGTGAGCGGCAGTTAGGACAGATAGGAGTGAGGATACAACGTGGTGACTGGTAGATGGGGTCCTGCACCTTCACCTGCAATAGAAGGTGAAGACAGATGACACAAAAGGTGCTTGCAACTGCATCCCTGCATTCCATTAATTGCAACAGCAGTTCATACCGTGGCCCTGTCTTCAACTGGGAGTACTCCAATGTGCAGGGAACATTTGGAGTGCAAACAGGGGCCATCTTGGCAAACTCTCAATTTGAGGATTTTCATTCCCATTCTCAAATGGGAGTGGAGTGGAATGATGCTGGGTAGAATATGGCCTCCATACTTACCTACTCTTTTCCTGACTTCCATGTTCCTTGTCTGTCTAGGGTTTCCTGGGTTTGGCTAAATGTCTTACACACTAACTGTTTCACAGTTCACAGAGGACAGCCCTTATGGGAATCCATTGTATGAGTGTCTCCTCCTAAACATTCTCACATTTTAATGACTGAGCTTCTTTGATGCATTTAAAACCATAAATTTCTGTTATGGATGCCGAAACAAAACTCTTATTCTCCCACTTCTATCGGATGGCTGTGTCATTCCTGTAGCATGAGAAACAGGCTGGTGTGTCTGGATATTTTTCTGGTAATTTAGGCTGTGTTTCATTACATCTGCACGTCCTTTCTCATTGTGGAGGGAGTATTTCATTGAGCTGTTGCTGGATGTGACTACCTCACACCAAGATCTCTTGGCTGCCAGGGATTTCAGGGAGGAAAAGGGAAGTTGGGTAGGCTGACTGTGCTTCAGGGTGTGGGTCAGGGTCTCTTTGTGGAGACTGAGGTTTTTTGCATTTCGCAGGAGGCTTTTGGATCCTCTGGCAGGAATGTCTGAATGCTGTTTGGACTCCAGCACAAGTCAGTTCATTCTCTTGAGTGAGTTTTGATTTTTCCTTGCTTTCATGGTGGGTCCGCAGTGACTTTCAACAATGCTACTAGACACCTTTTTCAGACTTGCAATCAAAACAGACGGCCTCTGAGACACTGTCTCAACCTCATCTGCACCTGTGAGCCACCAGTTTGAGGTGTGAGAGCACAGCTCCACCTTAGATTTGCCTTCCTTGTGATCCCTGCCTTTCCCAGACAGTGCTTGGGAGTACAGGGTGAAGGGAGGAAGTTAGGTAAAGGGCAGAGCCATCTTTCACTGATACCCACCTCTGGGGTCTCACATGTGATTCTATCAACCAAAAATCCCTCAACAACTTACCAGACTATATTCCAAACCCCATGGATCCAGATTCTTGCACACAGCCTCTTTCAGGAAAGCAATCAGAAGAGCAGTTTTCAGGGGCCCGTGCACAGTCTCAAAATTCTCATTCTCCAGCTGGACCAGACCACGAAAACGACCCAATGGAGTCCTAAGGTGGAGACTTACAGGGTCCTACAGAGGGTTATCACAGGCAGTCTTTCTCCCAAAACCAGGCTGGCTCTGCCTGTACCATTTTCCTCCGCTTAGGAAGGCTCACACATCTGAGAGTTGGGCGTCCGTGCTTGCCTTGCAAATGTGCATGCCCTGTTCTCCTGACAGAAGGCCTGAGCTGTGAGCTCTGTCTAGCATCATAAGACATGACCCCACTGCCTAGTGACAAGTCACTGCAACATGGCAGAGAAGGATAGCTCTGTGGAGGTGTGTTGGGGGCGGACTGTTGTCTGTTTTCTTTGTGGGATGCACGGGATAGTCGCATGATCCTAGGAAAGGGCAGATATGTGCCACCCTGAGGAAACATCAAGTAAAGACCCAGGAATAAACAGTGAAATCCCTAAGCATCCAAAAGAATCTGTAGGATGCCTCAGGCCTGCCTACACATTATAGGGATGAGTCCTTTAGAAACTTGCTGTAGTGCGATTTCTAGTTACAACCGGCCTATGCTCCCAGGGTTGCTCTCTCCCTAGTGGGGATTTCTACAGAACCACACAGCCTCAGAAGCTGCTGGCCTGTATATTTCTGTGGGAGTGTTGCGAGTGTTGGATGTCTGCTTTTTTGTGTGCTTGTGGTATGTGTGTGTGCGCGTGCGTTTCTCCCTGAAAGTGGAGTTTGCTTACATGAGTGTTGCTAATGTACGGCAGCACTTCTTTTGTTTGAGTCTCACAACCATTTGGTGGCCTGTGTGGCTCTGCTGGGGCTTCAGGGCTCTGTTTTCTTTATTTTACTATGGATAAAGAATCCGCAGTGAATTGGGAAGCTGACTGTGACCTGTTGGGGTCCAAATCACGTACCCCTGCAATAAAAGTCAGTCTCTTCTTCAAAGAAGTGCTTCTTCATAGAAGAGGAGCACTCCTCACCCAAGAATAGACATCTCCCAGTGTTTATTTGTCCTGTGGCTAAGACCAAGAGAGACACTAGCAATTCTGTCTGTAGCGCCTCTTGAAATTACCTCTAATTCAGTCAGTCATCAAGCTGATGCTTCCCATCATGAGGGGCACTCTTCCATCATCTTGGAATTTCATTATGGAACAGAGAATGTGAGCAACAATAAGGTCAGAGAGATATGAGGATGCAATCTGGTGAGGATTAGATGGGGTCCTTCACCTTCACCTGGAAAAAAAGGTGAAGAGTGATGGCACAGAAGTTTATTCCAGCTGCATCCTCAGATTCCTGTAGTTGCACAAGCAGTGTTCAGGTGGGAGTACTCCAATGTGCCAAAAATACTTGGAGTGCAAATTGGGACTATCTTGGCAAATTCCTGATTTGAGGGCTCTCATACCCAGAGCCAAATTGGAGTGGAATGGATTGATGCTCCATGGCATGTGGCCTCAGGACTTGCCTCTTCTTTTCCCAACTTCCATGTTCCTTGTCTGCCTGGGATATCCTGGGTCCGGCTAACTGTCTTCCACACTAACTGTTTCTCAGTTCACTGGCAACAACCCTCATGATAATTCATTGCATGAGTGTTTCCTTCTAAACACTATTGCATTTTAATGACTGGGTAGTTTTGATAATTTTAAAACCATACCTGTTACAGCCACCAACAAGGAAACTCTTGTTCTCCCACTTCTATTGGAGGATTGCATGATTCCTGTTGGATAAGAAGCAGGCAGCCGTTTTTAGCTTTATCCTGGAAATCTAGCCTGTGTTTCATTTCATCTGCATGGTATTCTCATTGTGGAGGGACTCTTTCATTGGGCTGTTGCTAATTGAACTGCCTCTCACCAGGGATTATTTAGCCACCAGGGATTTCAGACAGCAAAACTAACTTTGGGTAGGTTGACTGCACTCTGAGTTGTGGGTCATGGTCTCATTTTGGGGACTGAGGTTGTCTGCACTTTGCAGGGGACTTTTGGGTTTTCTGACAGAAATCATTGAGCATTGCATGGACTCCAGCCCAAGGCAGCTCATTCTCTCAGGCAAGCCTTGATTTTTCTTTGTTTTCATAGGGAATCCACAGTGCCCTTCAGCAGTGCTGATGGACGTCCCTTTTAGGCTTGCCATTGCCACAGACAGCCATTGAGACACATCTCAATCTCATCTGTACCCGTGAAAGGCCAGTTCAAGGTGTAAGAGCACACTACACCTTGGACATGCCTTTGTAGTGGTTCCTGCCTTTTCCAAAATGCCCCTGCAAGGCCCAGGATGAAGAGAGACAATGAGGTCCAAAGCCCAGTCATCTTTTGCTGACACCCACGTCTGGGGTCTCAGGTATGATTCCTATCACCCAAAGAACCCTCAACCACACACCAGACTACATACCAGTTGTCATGGAACCCAATTCTGCCTCATAGCCTCACAGACTCTTCCCAGAGTCAGAAGAGCAGTTTCCAGAGATCACTTCAGAGTCTCCAAACACCTCCTCCTCCAGCAGGACCCGAACACGCATATGGCCCAAAAGGGCTTTGAGGTTGAGACTTTTAGGGTCCCGTAGTGGGTTTCACAGACAGGTTTTTCCTCAATACCAGGACAGCTCTACCTGTACCATTTTTCTCTGCTTGGGCAGGCTGACATTTATGACAGAGGAGAGCCTTAGACTGCCTCACAAATGCACATGCACTTGTCTCAGGGCACCAGGCCGGATTGTGAGCTCTAGTTATTGTCACAGTGAACGTCACTGTTGCCTAGTGACAAGTCCCTGCAGCTTGGGGGAATTGCAAACCTCAGTGGAAGTTCCTCTGCTGTAGACTCTCACCTGTTTTCTCTGTGAAATCCACAAGATAGTCCCACGATTCTAGGACAAGGCCGACATGAATCAGCCTGAGGAAACGTCAGAACCTCAGGAATAAACTAGGATATTCCTAAGGTTCCAAAAAAATAAAAAAGTAAAAAACAAAAATACAAATAAAAATAAATCGGCTGGATTCCTCAGGCCTGCCTAGACCTCGTAAGGGTGACTCTTTTGGAAATTCCCTCAGTGTGATTTCTAGGTACACATGGCCTGTGTTCCCTGGGGTCGCTGTCGATGAAATGGGGCTTCCTGCAGAACCACTCGGACTCAGAGGCTGAAGGACTGTGTTTCTGTGGGACTGTTTCGAGTGTAGTATGTCTCTCTGTGTGGGGTGTATGTGTGTGTGTGTGTGTGTGTGTGTGTGTGCGCACGCCTGTGAGTGGAGTCTGCTTAAAGGAATGTGGCTAATGCACTTCAGTACTTCTTTTTTGAGTCTCCCAGCCTGGTGTTGGGAGCCTGCCTGTATGGCTCTGCTTCAGCTGCAGGTCTCTATGTTCTTTATTTTTCTGTGGATCATGAATCCACAGTGAATTAGGAGGTGTTCTGAGACCCACAAGTTTCCAAATCACCTCTTCTGGGGAAATAAAAGAAAAAGCCACTCTTCTAGAAAGAAGAAAAGTACACCACACCCAAAAAAAAAAAATCCCCAGAGTTTCATGTCATAGGGGACACCCCTGCACTGTCCCAGGATTTCCTCCTGGGACATAGAGTGTGAGCTACAATGAGGTCAGATAGGAGTGAGTGTACAATGTGGTGACGATTGGATGGGTTCCGACAACTTCACCTGCAATAAAATAAAAATGAAGACAGATGGCAGAAGTTGCTTCCAACTCCATCTCTGCATTCCCTTAATTGCACAAGCAGTCCACATTATGACCCAGTGTTTTGGTGGGAGTAGTGCAAGGTGCAAAGAACATTTGGAGTGCAAATTGAGGCCATCCTGGCAAACTCCTGATTTGAGGGCTTTTTTGCCTGGAGACAAATGTGAGTGGATTGGATTGATGCTGGGTGGGATGTGGTCTCCAGACTTGCCTCTTCTTTCCCTTATTTCCATGTTTCTCATCAGCCTAGGGTTTCCTGGGTCTGGTTTAACAACTTCCATGCTAAACATTTCCCAGTTCACGATGAACGACCCACATGAGAATCCATTATGTGAGGATTTCCTTCTAAACACTGTCAAGTTTAAATGACTAGGCAGCTTTGATATTTTTAAAACCATAAATTCCTATTACAGCTGCCAAAAGGAAACTCTTCTCCCACTTCCATCAGCGGGTGGTACGACTTCTGTAGGAGGAGAAGCACACAGCCATGTCTGACTTTTGGCTGGTAATTTAGCCTCTGTTTCGTTTTATCTACATGGCCTTCTCATTATGGAAGAACTCTTTCAATTGGCTGTTGCTGAAGGGACTGCCTCTCCGTACAGATTATTTAGCTTCCAGAAATTTTGGTGAGCAAAAGGGACTTTAAGCAGTTTGGCTGAATGCCAGGTTGTGGGTCGTTGTCTCCTTGTGGGGTCTGAGGTTGTTTGTGTGTTGCAGGAGGCTTTTCGGTCCTTTGACAGGAATCATGGAACATTGTTTGGATTCCAACACAAGGCAGCTCATTCTCTTGGGCAAACCTTGATTTTTCTTTGCTTTCATGGGGGAATCCTTAGTGCTGCTCAACAGCACCACTGAACACCTTTCTCAGGCTTACTATAGCCATAAACAGCCTCTCAGACAAGGTCTCAATTTCATCTTCATCCATGAGAGGCCTGTCCGAGGTGTGAGAACACTGCTCCACCTTGGACTTACCTTTGTCATGGTTCTTGGGGTTTTTTGTTGTTGTTGTTTGTTTGTTTTGTTTTGTTTTGTTTTTTCAGAGAGCCCCTGCAAGGCCAGAAAGAAGGGAGGCGGTGAGGTCAAAAGTCCAGCCATCTTTCACTGACACCTGCCTCTGAGGACTCAGGTAAAATTCTATCACCCAATGAACCCTCAACAATGCTCCAGATTATATTCCAATCCCCAAGGGACTCAATTCTTACACACAGCCTCTTTCAGGAATAGAGTCAGAAGAGGAGTTTCCAATAACCACCTCAGAAGCTCAAAATGCCTCATCCTCTAGAGGGACCTGAAAACAGAGATGGCCCAAAGGGACCATGAGGTTGATGCATTTTGGGTCCCACAGTGGGTTTTTGCAGGCAGCATTTTTCTTGATACCGGGGGGCTCTGCCTATTTCATTTTCCTTTGCTTAGGTGGGCTGAAAGCTCTGATAGCAGGCACCCCAGCCTCCCTCATGAATGCACATGCACTAGTCTCTGGTCACCTAGTCTGATTATGAGCTCTGGCTAGCTCACAATGAATGTCACCATTACCTAGCAACAAGTCTCTGTGGCTTGGTGGAGAAGGGGACCTCTGTAGATGTGTGTCGGCCAAGGACTCTCACCTTTCTTCTCTGTGGGATCCACGGGATTGTCACAAGATTTTAGGAGAGGGTGTAAATGAGCCAGCCTGAAGAAACATCAAGCAGAGCCCCAGGAATGAAACATGAAATCCCTAAAGATCCAAAAGGATTTGCAGGATTTCTCAGGCCTCCCTAGATGTTGTAGGGATGAGTCTTTTTAAAACTTGCCCTGCTGTGATTTTTAGGTACAGCCCGCCTGTATTCCCTGGGGTTGCTCACTCACATGTGGGGCTTTCTGCATAATCCTGCAGCCTCAGGAGCTCCTGGGCTCTGTGTTTCTGTCAGTGTTGTGAGTGTTGGATATCTGTGTGTGCATGCGTCATTTTGTGTTTTTGTGTGTGCCTGTAATTAAAGTCTGCTTAAAGGAATGTGGCTAAGCACTTCAGTGCTTTTTGTTTGTGTTTGGGTCTCCCACACTTTTGGTAGTCTGTCTCTGTGGCTCCTCTTGGGCTGTGGGTCTCTGTGTTCTTGAATTTTCTGTGGATCATAAATCTGTAGTGAACTGAAAGGCAGGCCACCCATGCGCAAATCACTTCCTCCTGCAAAAAAACCTACTAGTTTAAAAATACATGGGCAAACCACAGGAGTAACAACAAAAACAACAACAACAACAACAACAACAAAAAAAAAAACAGACACGTCCTGGTGTTTCTTTGTCCTGCCACCAACCCAGGGAGAGATAATAGCATTTTTGTCCATAAGGCCCCTTGAATTTACCTCAAATTCAGTTCCCAGATGACTAAGTGCTTCAAGTCATGAGGGGGGAACTTCTCCATCATCTTGGAATTTCATCCTGAGATGAAGAGTGTAACCAGCAATAATATCAGATAGGGGTGAGGATACAATGGTGAGGGGTGGATTGGATCCTGCAACTTCACCTGCAAAAAAAATGATTACAGATGACCTGAAGGTGTTTCAAACTTTATCCTTGCATTACCTGAATTGCAAAAGCAGTCCTCACCATGGCCCAGGGTTCAGGTGGGAGTATCTCAAAGTTCAAGGAACACTTGAAGTGCAAGTTGGGCCATTTTGGCAAACCCCTGATTTGAGGGCTTTACTAACCGGAGCCGAATGGGAGTGGTATGGATTGATGCTGAATGGGATGTGGCCTCCAGATTTACCTCTTCTTTTCCTGACTTGCATATTCGTCATCAGTCAAGGGTTTCTCTGGGTCTGGCTCAATGGCTTTTACACTAAACACTTCCCAGTTCACAGAGAACAACCCTGACTATATCTATTGTGTGAATGTTTCCTTCTAAACAGCATCACATTTCGATAACTGGGCAGCTTTGATACTTCTAAAACCATAAATTTTGGTTACATCCACCACCAAGAAATCCTTGTTCTCCCACTTCTGTTGGAGGGCTGCATAATTCCTGTAGGATGAGAAGCAGGCAGAGGTTTTTGGCCTTCATCTTATAATCTAGCCTCTGTTTCATTTCATCTACAGGACCTTCTCATTGTGTTGGGGCTCATTCATTGGGCTGTTGCTGGATGTGACTGTGTCTCACCACAGATTATTTTGCTGCCATGGATTTCAAAGATTAAAATGGAGTTTGGTTTGGCTGGCTGAGATCCAGGTTTCAGGTCAATGTCTCATTCTGGGCGTTGAGGTTTTTGACACTTTACAGGAGGCTTTTAACTCCTCTAACAAGAATCATTGAGCATTGCTTGGACTCAAGCACAAAGTGGCTCATTCTCTCAGGTGAGTCTTGATTTCTCTTTGCTTTCATTGGGAATCCACAGTACCCCTCAACAAAATGAATTGACTTGCTTTTCAGGCTTGCTATTGTCACATATGGCCCCTGAGACATTGTTTCAACCTCATTTGCACACGTGAGAGGCCGGTCCGTGGTGTGAGAACACTGCTCCACTTTTTACTTGTATTTTTCAGGGTTCCTGCCATTCCCAGAGATCTCCTGTGAGGTCCAGGATGAAGGGAGGGAGTGAGGTCTAGAATGCAGCTATCTTTCACTGACTCCCACCTCTGGGGTGTTAGGTATGATTCTACCACCCAAGGAACCATCAACAACAACCAGATTATATTCCAATTTTCATGGGATCCGATTCGGGAACACAGTGTCTTTCAGGAACAAAGTCACAAGAGCACTTTCCAGGGACCACCTTACAGTCTTGAAACACCTACTCCTCCAGGGGGACCCAGTCATGGAGATGGCCTGAAAGGGCCCTGGGTCTTTTAGTGGGTTTTTGCAGGCAGCCTTTTTCCTGATACCAGACTGACTCTAACTATACCATTTTCCTCTGCTTAAACAAGTTGACAGATCTGACAGCCAGCTGCCCATGCCTGCCTCACGAATGTACATCATTGAGGCTCATGGTACCCGACATTGTTATGAGCTCTGGCTAGCATCACAATAATTGTCACCATTTCCTTGCCACAAGTTCCTGCATCTTGGTGGAGAAGGAGATTTCTGTGGGGGTTCATCAGCGGTGCACTCCCACCTGTCTTTTTTATGGGATTCGCGGGATAGTTCCATGGACCTAGGAGAGGGTAGACATGAACCAGCCTGACAAAAAGTCAAACAGAGCCCCAGAAATAAACTACAAAATTCCTATGGAACCAAAATGATCTGCAATATTCCTCAGCCCTGCTTAGCCATAGTAGGGGTGTGTCTTTTTGAATCTTGTCGCACTGTGATTTCTAGGTATAGCCTGACTATGTTCCCTGGGGTTACTCTCTCCCAGGTTGAGGTTTCCTACAGAACCACGCAGCTGCAGGAGCTTCTGGGTTGTGTGTTTCTGTGGGAGTGCTGTGAGTGTTGGATGTCTGTGTGTGTGTTACATTGTGTATTTGTGTGTGTGTGTAAGTGGAGTCCGCTGAAAAAAGTGTGGCTAATGTGCTTCTGCACTTTTTGTTTGTTTGTTTGTTTGAGTCTCCTAACCATTGGGTGGCCTGTTTGTATGGCTGTGCTAGGGCTGTGGGGCTCCGTGTTTGTTTGTTTGTTTGTTTTTTTCCTGTGGATCATGAATCTGCAGTGAATTGAGAATGGGGCTGAGATCCTCTATCATGCAAATCACCTCTCCCTGCAGAGAAAAAATCCACTTTTCTAGAAAGAAGAGTAGCACATCACTCCAAAAAACAAACATCTTCCAGTGTTTTATTGTCTTGCAGCCAATCCAAGGAGAGATACTAGCAGTCCTGTCTGTAGGGCCCCTTGAATTTACCTCGTATTCAGTTCCCAGTTAACTACGTGCTTAATGTCATGAAGGGGTATTTCTCTATTGTTTTGGGATTTCATCCTGGGACACAGAGTGTGAGCAGCAATAAGGTCAGGTAAGGTTGAGGATGCAATCTGCTGAGGGGTGGATGGGGTACCATAACTTCACCTGCAAAATAAATAAAGACAGATGATACAGAAGATGCTTCTAACTCTGTCCCTTCATTCCATTAATTACACAAGCAGTCCACACCATGGCCCAATTTTCAGGTGGTAAGGAAGACCACCACCTTAGTGTCTCATAACTCAGAAAAAGAAAGACAAAGCAAAAGCGAAAGAAAGGCAGAAATGAGACCAATAGTAAGAGAGCCTGATGTCACAGCCTAGGCCTGGTAGTTAAAAATCAATCCCTGGCCTAATTGCTTGCATTGGCTATAGATTCCAGACATTGTGTGAGGATGCATTGTGAAACTTTCTGCTGTATTCTCTTCTGTCCTGATTACTGATGCATGCAGTCCCAGTCATGTACCCATGCTTGCTTCATTGATCACAACCCTTTCACATGGACTCTTTAGAGTTGTAAGCCTTTAAAAGGGGCAGGAATCTCTCTCTCAGGGTGATCTGTTTTTGAGATGCAAGTTTGCTGATGCTCCCTGCCAAATAAAGCCACTTCCTTCTGTATCCTGGTATCTGAAGGGTTTTGTCTGTGCCTCATCCTGCTACATTTCTTGGTTCGCTGACCAGGAAGTGAGGTTATTAGTGGAAGGTTGAGGTAGCCCCTTAGGTGGCTTACGCCTACTTTGTGGAGTATCCCTGAAGCAGATTTCATTCAGTTTGAGTGATATGAATCCTGAGACTGCTTCCAGTTAGGCAATTGCTCCAGTAGAATGCCTTGCCAGAGAAGTGCACGACAGGCCCCTGTGAAGGATTGAAGCAGTGGCTTAATGCTGGGAAGGAATGGGCACATTGGGTCTGGATATCTGGAACATGGTAAGACCTGTCTTAGAAACTTGCCCAACCTGTTTTAGAAGCATGGCCTGATCACCCACAACATGCCTTTATCAGCACTTTGGTTTTGGTTTTGGTTTTGATTTTGACTTGGCTTGAATTACTGGATTTAGTGTGAATCAGATGAGTGAGAGACCTTTACCCTTTCCCTCTTGCAGTGTGAGTATTGTCAAGGAAGAAAAATAGGTCAGACACAAAGTAATCCCATCCTACTAGGAACTACGTTGAACAATTTGAAGAAGAGATTTAAAAGAGACTATGGAGTTACTATAACACCAGGGAAACTTAGAACTTTGTGTGAGATAGACTGGCAAACATTAGAAGTGATTGGCCATCAAAAGGAAGCCTAGATAGCTCCCTTGATTCAAAGGTATGGCACAAGATAACCTGTAGGCCAGAACACCCAGATGTTTCTGTACATAAAGGTTACAACTGGTTTTAGAACCCCCACAATGGTTAAGAGGACAGGCAGCAGCAGCAGCAGTGTTAGTGGAAAAGGGACAGACAACCAAGGAAGGATTCCACTCCACCCAGTGAGAGAAGCCGGTTCCTATAGTTCTGTCCAATGGATATCAGAAGACTCATAGCAGGAAATGGCACTGGTGATGCCTCCCCATTACTGAGTAGAGAGACTATCCACTCCTGAGCCCACAGAACTTGCATCTCTGCAGGACACACACACCCCTAGGCCACTAAGTGTAGGCAAGAGAGGATTTGAACCTGCAGGAGAAATCCCACCCTTGGCAGCTTATTTACAACCTAAGACTGAAATACAAATGCTCCCGAGGGACGAGTGGTATTATAAGGTAGACAAGGCCAGGCATGTGGTGGAAAGGTGTGCCTATTTGTAGCAACCTTTTACCTCTGCTGATTTCCTGTCTTGGAAACAAATATACCCCACCTCATACTGAAAAGTCTCAAACTTCAATTGTTTTGCTCCAAACTATTATCCAGACCCACAACCCTACTTAGGCTGATTACCATCAGCTGCTTGTATACCTGTTTAACACAGGTGAAAAGTGAAAGGTGCTCCAGGCAGCCACCAAGTGGCTGGAGTGACATGCTCTGGCTGACCACCAAAACCCCCAGGAGTATGTGAGGCTCCAATTACCAGGAACGGACACCCACTGGGACAAAAATGAAGGGAAAGTTATAGAAACGCTAAAGTGATATAAGGAAGCCCTCCTAGAAGGGTTAAAGAAGGGATTTTAGAAGGCCACAAATGTTAACAAAGTCTCTGAAGTCATTCAAGGAAAATAATAGAGTCTGGGACAATTGTATGAAAGACTGTGTGAGGCCTATCATATGTATACTCCCTGTCATCCTAAAGTCCTGAAAATCAATGCATGATTAACATGGCTTTAGTTAGTCAAGGCACAGAAGACATTAGAAACAAACTTCAGAAACAGGCTGGGTTTGTGGGTATGAACACTTCACAGTTATTGGAAATAGCCAATCTGGTGTTTGTGGATGGAGATGCAGCAGGTCATAGAGAAAGCTGCAAAGAAAGCTAGTGCCAAGCTCTCTGAAACACAGACCTGCTAGCTGCAGCTATTAGGGGTATTCAGATGAAGGGCTGAGGAATGGGGGCCTGGGGGAAACATGCAGTCTGACCAACCATGGCTGCAGCATAACCTTTGCAAAAAAATCAGGCTTTGAAAAGACAAGTGCTCCCGGTTAAAAGAGAAAAACAAATGGCTCCAAGCCTGAGGTCCGAAGCAAGAATGCAGGGGCCTTGTTTAATCTGGCTGATTGCAAGGACTGAGGGGGACTGGGCTCAGGTGCTCCCAATGAGTCCATGGTCGGGGAAAGGACATTGCCCCTACAGTCAGGGGCAAGGATATTGAGTTTCTTGTTGATACTCATGCTGAACATTCACTGATAACTTCCCCAGTCTCCCCGTTATCCAAAAAGATTAACGATATATTTTTTTATTTTTTTTATTTTTTTTTTTATTTTTTTTTTTTATTATTTATTTATTTATTTATTTTTTTGAGACGGAGTCTCCCTCTGTATCCCAGGCTGGAGTGCAGTGGCGCGATCTCCACTCACTGCAAGCTCCGCCTCCTGGGTTCACGCCATTCTCCTGCCTCAGCCTCCCGTGTGGCTGGGACTACAGGCGTCTGCCACCTCGCCCGGCTAAATTTTGTATTTTTAGTAGAGACGGGGTTTCACCCTGTTAGCCAGGATGGTCTCCATCTCCTGACCTCGTGATCCGCCTGCCTCAGCCTCCCAAAGTGCTGGGATTACAGGCGTGAGCCACCACGCCCGGCAAGATTAACGATATAATTGGAGCTACAGGAGTCTTGGCAAAACAGTCTCCTTGCCCCAGACTTGTGCCATAGGGGGATGTGCAGTGATTCTTCATGGCCCTTAAGCTCCCCTGGAAGGAGGAATGGAGACTTTTCTTAACCAAACTAGGCCAAGAGAGAAACAGCTCTGCCTAAGTGGTGGCCAAGGATGTGGGCAGAATATAATCCTCTAGGGGTGGCAGTGAACCAAGCCCCTTTTCTAATAAAAGTTAAGCCTGTGGCCCACCTACTCAGGCAAAGACAGTACCTCATCCCCAGAGAAGCTCTTGAAAGTATCCAGATTCATATCCAATGCCCAAGAGCCTTTGGAATTACAGTCACTTCTCAGTCTCCATGGAACACTCCCCTCCTGCCTGTTTCCAAGCAAAAGACCAAGGACTACAGGCCAGTACAGGACTTGCGCTTTTTCAATCAAGCCCCAGTGACTTTATATCCAACAGTACTTAACCTGTATCCATTTCTGGGGTTATTGCTAGCTGAGGATAGATGGTTCACCTACCTAGACCTGAAGGACATTTTCTTTAGCATCAGACTAGCTAGCTCCTGAGAGGCAGAAACTGTTTACCTTTCAGTGGGAAGATGTGGGCTCAGGTGCACCACTCAGTACACTTGGACCTGGCTTCTCCAAGGGTTCAAGAACTCCCTCACCATCTTCAGGGAGGTCGTGGCTCAAGACCTCCAAAAGTTCCCCGCCAAACACCTAGGCTGCGTTTTGCTCCAGTACGTCAACGACCTTCTGCTGGGACACTCCATGGTATTTGGGTGCATGAGAGGGATGGATGTCCTGCTTCAGCACCTGGAGAACTGTGGGTAAAACATGTCCAAGAAGAAAGCCCAGAGCAGCAAATATCAGGTACACTACCTGGGATTCCCTATCTGGCAGAGAGAACACAACTTGGGATCACAAAGAAAGCAGGTCATCTGCAGACTATAGGAGCCTAAGACCAGAAGGAAAGTGATAGAATTTTTAGGAACTGTGGGGTTCTGAAGACTGGATTCCAAACTTTGCACTAGAAGCCAAACCTTTGTATGGGGTTAAAAATGGGGACCACAAGGAACATTCTGAATGAGGGATCCAACAATACATCTTTCATGAGTTAAAAGACAAACTCGTATCAGCCCCAGACCTGGTTCTGCTTGACCTGACAAAGCCATTTACACTATATGTGTCAGAGAGAGAGAGAAAATGACAGTTGGGGTTTGACCTAGACTCTGGGGCCCTGGCTGAGGCCACTGGCCTACCTCTCTAAACAACTAGATGGGGTTTCTAAAGTTGGCCCCCATATTTGAGGGACTTAGCGGCAACTGTCCTGCTACCACAAGAAGCAGATAAACTAACTCTTGGGCAAAACCTGAACATAAAGACCTCCATCACCTTGCAGTGATGACTTTAATGAAAAGCAAAGGACACCATTGGCTAACGAATGTTAGGCTAAACAAGCACTGAAGTTTGATATTTGAAAATCTCTGCATAACCATTGAAGTTTATAACAACCTGAACTCCACCACCTTGCTCCTGGTATCAAGAAGGCCTGTTGAGCATAACTGTGTAGAACTGTTGTACTCAGTCTACTGTAGCAGACCTCACCTCTGGGACCAGCCTTGAGCATCAGTGGGCTGGGAGCTAGCTGTATGTGGATGGGAATAGCTTTGTCAACCCACAATGGGAGAGGTATGTGAGATATGCAGTGGTAACCCTGGATGCTGTCATTTAGGCCAAACCATTACCCAAGGGCACTTCAGCCCAGAAAGTTGAGCTCATTGCTTTAATTCAGGCCTTAGAACTCAGTGAAAGTAAGACTGTAAATAATTACACTGACTCTCAATATAACTTCTTAATCCTCCAAGTGCATAGAACATTATACAAATAAAAGGGCTGGTTAAACTCTGGAGGAAAGGACATAAAACATCAGCAAGAAATCTTGCAATTATTAGAAGAAGTATGGAAACCCAAAAAAAGGTGGCATTGCAGGGTCACCGGTCAGCTTCTACCACGGTTGCTTTAGGGAACTCCAGAACTGACTTAGAGGCTCAAAAAGCAACCTCCAAACCCTACCAGACAGAAGGAAGGCAAACAGCAAAAGAGGGATGGATCCAGTTACTAGGCAAAAGGACAGTGGTACCACAGCTGCTAGGAGCTGCAGTTGCACTGACTATGCAAGCAACTACCCATCTAGGTCAGCAATCACTTGAAAAGTTGTTAGGCTGGTACTTCTACATACCACATTTGTCAGCCTTTGCCAAAACAGTGGCACAGAAATGTATTACCTGCCAACAGCACAATTCAAGCTGGGGTCCAGCCTTTCTGCTCAGCATATAAGCTTACGGAGCAGCTCCCTTTGAAAATCTCCAGGTGGACTTCACAGAAATGCCACAGTGTGGAGGTAACATGTATCTACTTGCTTTTGTATGTACATACTCTGGGTGGGTAGAGGTTTATCCAATATGAAGTGAAAAACTCCTGAAGTAACCCATGTGTTTATTTGAAATCTGTTTCCTAGATTTGCACTGCCCTTATGAATCAGCTCAGATTCAGATAATGGGCTGGCATTTGTTGCTGACTCGGTGCAGAAAACAGCAAAGGTATTAGGGATCACATGAAAACTGCATGCAGCCTACTGACCTCAAAGATCTGGAAAAGTGGGGTGAATGAATCAAACTGTCAAAAATATCTTAGGGAAAATGTGCCAGGAAACAAGATTAAAATGGTTACAGACTCTCCCTATGATATTGTTTAGGATAAGACGTATCCCTTCTAAAAGAGCAGGATATTTCCCTTATGAAATATTATATCATAGAATTCCTACCATATTATGAGGACTTCCAGGCAATCCTTGAGAGTGAGGTGCAGTTGAGTTAGAACAAGAACTACAGGCTTTAGGAAAAATTACACGAACAATTTCAGCTTGGATTAGTGAATGGTGCCCCTGTTAGCTCATTCTCCCCAGTTCACCCCTTCTCCCAAGGTGATCACGTGTGCATCAAGGACTGGAATGTAGCCCACTACAACCACAGTGAAAAGGACCCCAGACCATCATTTTGGCAGCTCCACCTGCCTGTAAGGTAGAAGTAACCTGTTATGGATCCATTACTGTCATGTAAAACCTGCAGTGCCTGAGACCTGGGAGGCGAGACTGAGCCTGGACATCCCCTGGAAAGTGACACTGAGAAAGACAAGCCCTTCTCCAGTCACGCCCAGACGCTGACTGGTCTACGCACAGCAAAAGCATGTAGAAACACATTGTGGGACTTATTCTTCTGAAAATTTGGACTTGTATAATAAAGACTGATTTTCCCCACATGGAGAACCGTTCCCAGTGTATTCATACGGTTACTGAGATAGGGCAACAAGTTAATATTATCTTTCTGTTCCATAGTTGTTATAAATGCCTAGAAACTTCAAAAGGAACTTCTTGTTTAACTTCACTCAGTGTAAAGTGTGTAGCCCAGGAAATTACCTATCTGATGTGGGCTATAACTCATCTGAGCCTCCTATGATCACAGTCTTTGAAATAAGATTAAGAACTGGTTCTTTTCTAAGTTATACAAGTAAAACAATTGCTAAAGTAGAAGAAAAATCAACCCACAAACATATAGCCTTAAATTTTGATGCTTGTGCCACCATTAGTAGTTATCAGCAAGGATTAGGATGTGGCTCTCTAGACTGGGAAAGAAAGGGATACAACAGAGAATAAGTATATTTTCCATGAGTTAGGCCTACGGGATAAAGTATGCAATTACTGGTCTTGTGTCATTTGGGTTACCTGGAAAAATAATGAAAAATTCTGCTATGGTTTCAAAAAGGAAAGGGCAGTTCCTCTCCCATGAGTGGCCACTGTAACCCCTTAGAAGTAATGATCACCAAGCCCCAGGATCCCCTTTTAAAAAAAGGGAGAACATGTAACTCTAGTGATCAGCGGAGCTGAACTGGATTCTCAAGTAAATATTTTAGTCCTAAAACAGGTCTAACTGTGGTCTCCCAAACAAGCGTTTTAGACTTTTTATGATGAATTGAATGTGCCAGTAGCAGAGCTCCCAGAGAAGACAAAGAAGTTAGTCCTACAGTAAGCAGAAAATGTAGCCTATTCCCTCAATGTTACTCCTTGTTATGTATGTGAGGGAACCATTGTGGAAGACTACTGGCCTTGGGAAACCCGAGAATTAGTTCCCACTGAAGCAGTTCTCAATAAGATTCCAGTCCAGAAGGCCCATTCTGGCAACTTCTGTGTTTTAAGAACCTCAATTACTGGATGACACTGTATAACTAGAGAAGGACAGAACTTCACCCTCCCTGTGGGAAGGCTCAACTGCCTTGGGCAAAACCTGTATAACAGCACAGCAAAAACAGCCACGTGGTGGGGTTCAAACCACATTGAGAAAAATCCAATTAGCAAATTTCCAAAATTGCAAACAATGTGGACCCACCCTGAGTGTCACTGGGACTGGATAGCCCCCACTGGACTATACTGGATATGCGGGCATGGAGCCTACACCAAGTTACCTGACCAATGGTTGTGTTATCAGCACCATCGAAAAAATTTTTTTTCCCTACTGCCCGTGAAAAGAAGTTAACTTCTGGACTTTCCAGTCTATGCTTCCCAAGAAAAGAGGAGCATAGCTATAGGCGATTTGGAAAGATGGTGAGTGACCCCTTGAAAGAATTACACAGTACTATGGTCCTGCCACTTGAGTGCAAGATGGCTCATGGGGATTCCAAACTCCAATTTACATGCTCAACCAGATCATATAGTTACAAGTTGTCTTAGAAATAATCACTAACAAAGCCGGCAGAGATTTCTTTGACTGTTTTAGGCTGGCAGGAAACCCAGATGAGAAATACTATATATCAAAATATATTAGCCCTAGACTACTTGCTAACAGCTGAAGGAGGGTTCTGTGAGAAACAACCTAAACAATTGCTATCTGCATCATCAAGGGCAAGCAGTCAAAAATATAGTCAGAGATATGATAAAGTTGGTGCATGTGTCTGTACAGGTTTGGCATGGGTTGATCCTGGATCAGTAATTGGAAAATGGTTTCCAGCTCCAGGAAGATTTAAAACTCTTGTATTAAGAATAATAATAGTGGTAAGAACTTGCTAGTTGCTCCCCTGCTTGCTACCTATGCTCCTTCAAATAATGGGAAACTTGGTTATTGTCTTTGTCCACCAAAATGCTTCAGCACAAACATGTTATATGAAAATTATCGATCTGTCTTGCAGGAAGGCCTAGGTAGTGAGGATAAGGATGAGAATTCCCAGTAATGAGTGAGACTCTCAAAGCCCGATTTAAGGGCTTTCAGACTTAAAGCCAAGTGGGCATGGGATGGTTGATGCTGGGTGGGATGTTGCCTCCAAAATTGCCTCTTCTTTTTCCTACTTCTATGTTCCTCATTGACCTAGAGTTCCCTGGGTCTGGCTCAATGACTTCCACACTAAAAGTTTCCGAGTTCACATAGGGCAACCCTCAAAAGAATCCATTGTGTAGGTGTTTCATTCTAAACACTGTCACATTTTAATGACTGGGCAGTTTTGATACTTTTAAAACAGTAAATTCTGGTTACATCAACAAACAAGGAAACTCCTATTCTCCCACCTCTATCAGAAGGCTGCATGATTCCTGTAGGATTAGAAGCAGGCAGTCATGTCTGGCTTTTGCCTAGTAATGCAGCCTCTGTTTCACTTCATCTGCACGGTCTTGTCATTGTGGAGGGGCTCGTTAAGTGGGCTGTTGCTGGATAAGATTGCCTCGCATCACAGATTATTTAGCAACCAGGGATTTCAGAGATCAAAATGAACTTTGGGAAGGCTGGATGCACTCCATGTTATGGGTTGTGGTCTCGTTGTGGGTGCTGAGATTGTTTTCACTTTGCAGGAGGCTTTTGGGTTCTCTGACAGGAATCATTGTACATTGGTTGGACATCAGCACAAGACAGCTCGTTCTCTCAGGTGAGCTTTGATTTTGCTTTGCTTTCACGAACAATGCACATTGCCCCTCAACAGCACTAATCAGGAGTTTCCAGGATGGCCCCAATTTGCACTCTAAATGTTTCTTGCCCTTTAGAGTATTCCCACCTGAAAACCGGACCTTGGTGTGGACTGCTTGTGCAATTAAGGGAATTCAGGAATGGAGTTGAAAGCACCTTCTGTTTCATCTGTTTTCTTTTTCTTTTCTTTTTTTTTTTTTTTTTTTGCAGGTGAAGTTATGAGACCCTGTTCATTCCTCAACAGATTGTAGCCTCACAACTATTTGATCTTATTGCTGTTCACACTCTATGTCCTAGGATGAAATCCAAAGAGTACGTAGGAGTGCCCACTCAGGACATGAAGCTCCTGTTCAGCTGTGAACCAAGTAGGAGGTAAATTCAAGGGCTCCTGAGGACAGCACTTCTAGTGTGTCTCCCTGGGTTGGCTGCAGGACAATAAAACACTGGGAGATATCTGTTTTTCAGATTTTTCAGGCTTGCCATAACCACAGGCAGCATATGAGACACTGTCTCAACCTTGTCTGCACCCATGAGAGGCCAGTCTGAGGTTTGAAAGCAATTATTCATGTTGGACTTGCCTTTGCTGTGATTGCTGCCTTTCCCAGACATCCCCTGCAAGGCCCAGGATGAAGGGAGGCAGTGAGACCAAAAGCCTGGATATCTTTCACTGACACCTGCCTCTGGGGTCTCAGATGTGATTCTATCACCCAAAGAACCCTTAACAACGCACCAGATTATATACCAATCCCCATGGGATGAAATTCTTGCACACAGCCTCTTTCAGGAACTGAGTCAGAAGAGCAGATTCCAATGACCACCACACAGTCTTGAAACCCATTCTTCACCAGCAGGATCTGAACACACCAGGTTGTTCCAGTTTTCATGGGACCTGATTGTTGCACACAGCTTCTTTTGGAAATGGAGTCAGAACAGTTTCCACAGACCAACTCACAGTCTCAAAACGCCTCCTCCTCCAGCTTGACCTGAACATGGAGACATCCAGAAAGGCCCTTATGTTGAGATACCCTTAGGTTGAGGCACCAGGCCTGATCACGAGCTCTGGCTAGCATCACAATGAATGTCATCATTGCCTAGGGACCAGTCCTGGCAGCTTGGCAGAGAAGGAGAAGTCTGTGGAGGCGCTTCAGCTGTGGACTCACATGTCTTCTCTGTGGCATCTGTAGGATAATCCCACTATTGTAGGAGAGGGAAGACCTGAGTCATCCTGAAGAAATGTGAAGGAGAGCCCCAGGAATAAACTGGAAAACTGTTAAGGATCCAAAAAGATCTGCAGGATTCCTCAGGCCTGACTAGATGTTGTAGGGATGAGTCTTTTTGAAACTTGCCCAGTGTGATTTCTAGATACAGCCTGCCTGTGTTCCCAGGTCTTGATCTCTCCCAGCTGTGGTTTCCAGCAGAACCACACAGCCTGAGGAGCTTCCAGGCCATGTGTTTCTGTGATAGTGTTGGGAGTGTTGGATGTCTGCGTGTGTGTGTGTCATTGTGTTTGTGTGTGTGTGTGTGAGTGTATGTATGTGTGTGTCTGTAATTTGTGTAATTTGAGTCAGCTTAAAAGAATATTGATAACGCACTTCGCTGCTTTTCTTTTCTTTTTTTTTTTTTTTTGGTTTTACTTTCCCAACCTTTTGGTGGCCTATCTGTGTGACTCTGCTTGGGCTGTGGCATTCCGTGTTCTTTATTTTATGGTGAATCATGAATCAGCAGTGACTTGTTACGTGTGCCAAGATCTGGCAGTGTCCAATTCACCTCCTCCTTCAAAAAAATAGAGTAGGTCTTCTAAAAAGAAGAAAAGCATACCACACCAAAAAAAAAAAAAAAACCTCATAATTTTTTTATTGTTCTGTCCCCAACCCAAGGAGAGACACTAGCATTCATGTCCACAGGGCTCCTTAAATTTAACTTGAATTAAGTTCCTAGCCTGGCAGGTGCTTAACGTCATGAGGAGGCATTCCACCATTGTCTTGGATTTCATCTGGGGACATAGAGTGTGAACGGAAATAAGGGCAAATAGAGATGAGGATAAAATCTGGTGTGGGGTGGATGGAATCCTGCAACTTCACCTGCAAAACAAATTAAGAAATGAAACAGAATGTGCTTCCAACTCCATCCCTACATTCCCTTAATTGCACAAGCAGTTCACACCCTGTTCTGGTGTTCAGGTGGGAGTACTCCAACGTGCAAGAAAAATTTGGGTGCAAATTGGGATCATCCAGGCAAACTTTTGATTTGAAAGCTTTCATGCCTGGAGCCAAATGGGTGTGGAATGGATTGATGACTGGTAGGATTTGGACTCCATATTTACCTTTTCTTTTTCTGATTACTATGTTATTCATCGACCTAGGGTTTCCTGGGTCTGACTTAACCACATCCACACTAAACATTTCCCTGGTCACAAAGAACAACCCTCATGGGAATCCACTGCATAAGTTTTTTTTTTTCTAAACACTGTCACAGTGTTTGATACTTTTAAAATAGTAAATTCCCATGACAGCCACCAGCAATGAAACTCTTATTCTCCTACTTCTATCGGAAAGGGCTTCGTGATTCTGTAGGATGAGAAGCATGTCGCTGTGTCTAGCTTTTGCCTGGAAATCTAGCCTATGTTTCATCTCATCTGCACAGCCTTCTCTCTATGGAGGGGCTCTTTCACTGGGGGCTGTTGCTGGATGGCACTACCTCTTGCCACAGATTATTTAGCTGCCAGAGATTTCTCAGAGCAAAAGGAACTTTGGGTAGCCTGGTCATGCTCCATGTTTTGGGTCATGTTGTGGGGGCTGATGTTGTTTCCACATTTCAGGAGATTTTTGGTCTTCTGACTGGAATCTTTGAAAATTTCTTGGACTCCAGCACAAGGCAGTTCATTCTCTCATTTGAGTCTTGGTCTTTCTTTGCTTTCATGTGGAAGCCACAGTGCCCCTCAGCAGCACTACTGGATGCTTTTTTCAGGCAGACCATTGCTGCTGATGATCTCTAAGACACAGCCTCACCCTTGTCTGCAAGCTTGAGAAACCAGTCCAAGGTGTGAGAACACCGCTCCACGTTGAAAGTGTCTTTGTCATGGTTCCTGCCATTTCCATAGAGCACCTATAAGGCAAAGAATGAGGGGAGACAGTGAGGTCAAGAGCCCCTTCTAGCTTTGGCTGACACTCACCTCTGGGGTCTCAGGTATGATTCTGTCACCCAAAGAAACCTCAACACACCAGACTATATTCCAATCCCCACGGGACCCAATTCTTGCACACAGCCTCTTTCAGGAATAGAATCAGAAGAGCAGTGTACAGTGACTACCTCACAGTCTCAAAACATCCCCTTGTCCAGTGGGACACGACCACGGAGACTCCCCAAAGGGGCCCTCACGTCAAGACTTTAGAGTCTCGCAATACGTTTTCACCAGCAGCCTTTTTCCCAACACCATGCCTGTTCTGACCGTGCCATTTTCCTCTGCTTAGTCAGGCTGACAGCTCTGATAGCCAGGTGAACAAACCTACATCACGAATGTACATGAGCTAGTCTCAGAGCACCAGGCCTGACTGTGAGCTCTGGCTAGCAACACAATGAATGTCACCGTTGCCAAACCACAAGTCCCTGCATCTTGATGGAGAAGGAGACCTCCTTGGAGGTGCCTTGGCAGTGGACCTGTCTTCTCTGTGGCATTCACAGAATAGTCTTATAATCTTAGGACAGGACAGATGTGAGCCAGTCTGAAGAAACATCAAGTAGAGCTCCAGGAATAAACCCCAATTCCCTAAGGATGCAAAATGGTCTGTAGGATTCTTCAGGCCTACCTAGACTGTAGCAATGGGTCTTTTTGAATCTTGCCTAACTGTGATTTCTAGGTGCAGCCTGGCTATGTTCCCCGGGGTTACTCTCTTCCAGGTGGAGCTTTTGGCAGAAACGCACAGCCTCAGGATTTGCCAGGCTGTGTGTTTCTGTTGGAGTATTTCAAGAGAAAAAAGAGAAATCCTTTGGATTTCTGTGTGTGTGTGTGTGCCTGAAAGTAGAGTCTACTTAAAGGAATGTGTCTAATGCATTATGCATTTCAGTGGTTTTTTTTTTTTTTTTTTGAGTCTCAAAACCTTTTGGTGCCCTATCTGTGTGGCTCTGATTAGGCTGTGGGACTCTGTGTTCTTTATTTTTTTGTGTATCATGAATCTGCAGTGAATTGGGATGTGCGCCAACACCCGCTGGCATCCAAATCACCTACTCCTGCAAAAAAAAGTCACTCTTCTGGAAAGAAAAGGATCACTCCATACAAAAAAATAGACATTTTTTCCAGTGTTTCATTGTCCTGCAGGCAAACTAGAAAGAGGTAGTAGCAGTTCTGCTGCAGGGCCTTTTGAATTTACCTCAGATTTGATTCCCAGCCCACGAGGTTCTTCAAGTCATGATGCTGTAATCCTCCACCATTTTGAGATTTCATTCTGTGACATAGAGTGTGAGTAGAAATAAGGTCACACAGGGTGGAAGATACAATCTGGTGAGGGCTGGATGGGTTACTGCAACTTCACCTGAAAAAAAAAAAAAAAGAAGAAGAAGAAAACAAAAACAAAAACAGATGATGCAGAATGTGCTTCTAACTCCATTGCCACACTCCCTTAGTTGCAAAAGCAGTCTATATCATGGCCCAGTGTTCAGGTGAGAGAACCACAGCATGCAAGGACCACTTGGAGTCCAAATTGGGACCAACTTGCAAATTACCTTTTTGAGGGCTTTTGTAACCATAACCAAATAAAAGTGAAATAGACTGATGCTGGATGGGATATGTTCTCTACACTTGCCTCCTCTTTTCCTGACTTTCATGTTCCTTGTTGCTTTTGGGGTCCTGGGTCTGACTCAACGACTTCCACAATCAACGTTTCCTAGTTCATGGAGAATAACCCTTATTGGAATCCATTGCCTGAGTGTTTCCTTCTAATCACCTTCCCCTGAGAACAAAGCCACTCTTGTAGGAAGCGAAGCACACCACACGCAAGAACAGGCATCTCCCAATGTTTAATTGTACGACGACCAACACAGGAAGAGACACTAGCAGTCCTGTTCACAGGGCCCCTTGAGAGGTAAGTAAGAAGTGTGAGAACACTGCTTCATCTTGAAGTTGCCTTTGTCATATATCTTGCTTTTCCCAGAGAGCCTCTGTGAGGCAAAGGATAAATGAGACGCAGTGATGTCCAGATCCTGCCCATAGTTCACTGATACCCACCTTTGGGGTTTTAGGTATGAGTCTATCACCCAAAGAAGCCTCAATAACATACCAGTTCTATGTTCCAATCCTCATGGGCCCAGATTCCTGCACACAGACTCTTTCAGGAATGGAGTAAGAAGTGCAGATTTTAGGGACCACATAGGTACAGCCCAGTCAGCCCAGTTGTTTTCCCCAGGGTTGCTCTCTCCCAGGTGGGGCTTTCTGCAGTATCACGTAGCCTTAGGATCTGCCAGGCTGTGTGTTTCTGTGGGAGTGTTGTATGTCTGCATCTGTGTGTGGCCTTGTATGTTTCTGTGTGTGTGTGTGTGTGTATGTGTGCGCGCCTGCAAGTGGAGTCTGCTTAAAGGAATGTGGCTAGCCACTGCAGCACTTCTTATTTTTGAGTCTCTCAACCTTTTGGTGACTTGCTTGTGTTGCTCTGCTTAGGCTGTGGAGTTTCACCTTCTTTATTTTTCTTTGAATCACGAATCTGCTGCGAATTGGGAGGTGGACTGAGACACATCAGTGTCCAAATCACCACCCCTGAAAACAAAGCCACTCTTGTAGAAAGAAGTGGAGCACCCACTCCCAAGAACAGACATCTCCCAAAGTTTCATTGTCCTACAACCAACTCAGGAAGAAACACTAACAGTCCTGTTAACAGGGTCCCTTGATTTTACCTCAAATTTGTACCCCATTTGAGCAGGTGCTTCACGTCCTAAGAAGGCACTTTTCCTTCGTCTTCTATTTCATCCTGGGATGTAGAGTGTGAGCAGCAATAAAGCCAGACAGGGGTGAGGGTACAAGCTGGGGAGGAGTGGATTGGGTCTCACAACTTCACCTGCAGAAAAAAAAGAAAATGAAGACAGATGACACAGAAGGTGCTGCCAACTCCGTCCCTGCATTCCCTTAATTGCCCAAGTAGTGCTCACCAAGACTCCTCATTCAGTTATGAGTACCCCAATGTACACGCAACGTTTGGAGTGGAAATTGGGGCCATCCTGGCAAACTCCCAATTTGAGTTCTTTCATACCTAGAGCTAAATGGGAGTGGAATAGATTGATGCTCAGGAGGATATGGCATCCACATTTTCCTCTTCTTTTCTTGACTTCCATGTTTCTTATAGGCCTAAGTTTTCCTGTTTCCAGCTCAATGACTTCTGCATGAAACACTTCCCAGTTCACAAAGAATGACCCTCATGGGAATCCATTGCATGAGAGTTTCATTCTAAACACCGTCACATTTTAATGACTGGGCAACTTTGATATTTTGATACTAAATTTGATAAGTTTAATTTTGATACTAAACTTTGATACTAAATTTCTATTACAGCCACCAACATTAAAACTCTTGTTCCCCCACCTCTTTTGGAAGGCGGCATGATTCCTGTAGGATGCAAAGCAGGCAGCAATGTCTGGCTTTTTCCTAGTATCTAGCCTCTGTTTCATTTCATCTGCATGGTTTTGTCATTGTGGAGGAGCTCTTTCATTGAGGTCATTGCTGGATGGAACTGCTTCTTGTTACAGATTATTTAGCTGTCAGAAATTTCGGAGAGCAAAAAGGGCTTTGGGTAGGCTGGCTGCACTCTAGGTTGTGGTTCATTTTCTCATTGTGAGGGCTGAGGAAATTTGTACTCTGCAGGAGGTATTTGGGTTCTCTGACAGAACTCACTGAAAATCATTTGGAATCCAGCAAAGGACAACTCATACTCTCAGGTAAGGCTTAATTTTTCTTTGCTTTCAGGGGGAATCCCAGTGCCCCTCAAAAGCACTACTGGACACCCTTTTCAGGCTTGCCATTGCCATAGAAGGCAGGTGAGACATTGTCTCAACCTCGTCTGCACTCATGGGAAGCCAGTCCGAAGTGTAAGTACATTTGCCTTTGCATTAGCTCCTGCATTTCCCAGAGAATCCCTGGGAGTCCCAGGAAAAAAAGAGGCTGTGAGGTCTAGAGCCCAGCCATCTTTCTCAGACTCCCACCTCTGAAGTCTCAGGTATAATTCCATCACCCAAAGAACCCTCAACAACAAAACAGACTATATTGCAATACCTAGACCATCCATATCGCAACCACTGGAAAAAAAAAAAAAAGGCACTCTTGTAGAAAGAAGAGAAGAACGCCACATGGAAAAAAAAATGCATCTCCCTGTGTTTCACTATCCTCAGCTAAAATAAGGAGAGACACTAGAAGTCCTTTCTGCAGGGCCCCTTGAATTTACCTCAAATTTGGTTCCCAGGTGAGAAAGAGTTTAACATTATGAGGGGGCACTCCTCCATCCTCTTGGGATTTCATTCTATGATATAACATGTGAGCAGCAACTATTTCAGATAAAGGTGGGTATACAATCTGGTGAGGGGTGGACAAGCTCACACAACTTGATCTGCAAAAAAAAAAAAAAAAAAAAGGAAAAAAAGAAAAGACAGATGACACAGAAGTTGCTTCTAACTCCATCATGGCATTGCCTTAATTGCACAAGCAGTCCACATCATGGCCTGCTGTTCAGATGGAAGTACTCCAACCTGCAAGGAACATTTTATATACAAATTGGGGCCATCCTGGCAAACTCCTGATTTGAGAGCTTTCATACCCAGAGCCAAATGCTAGTGGAAGGTATTGATACTGTGGCCTCTAGACTTGCCTCTTCTTTTCCTGACTTCAATTTCCCTTGTTGGCCTAAGGTTTTCTGGGTCTGGCTCAATGAGTTCCACACTAAACATTTCCCAGTCCATGGAAAATGACACTCATGGGAATCCATTGGGTGAGTGTTTTCTTCTGAACACTGTCATGTTTAATGACAGGCCAGCTTTGATACTTTTATAACAATAAATTCCCAATATGGCCACCAACAAGGAAACACTTGTCCTCTCACTTCTATCAGAGGGCTGAAAAATTCCTGAAAAAGGAGAAGCAAACAGCCTTGTCTGGCTTTTGCTTGGTAATTTAGGCATTTTTTTTTTTTTCCATTTCATCTGCTGTGTCTCCTTGTTGTGGAGGAGCTCTGTCATTGAGTTGTTGCTGGATAGGACTGCCTCTTGCCACAGATTATTTATCTGCCCAAAATTTCAGACAGCAAAGGGACTTCGGGTAGGCTGGCTGCCCTCCAGATTGTGGGTCATTGTCTCACTGTGTGGGCTGAAGTTGTTTGCACTTTGCAGAGGGCTTTTGGATCATCTGACAGAACTCATTGAACATTGCTTGGACTCCAGCACAAGGCAGCTCCTTCTCTCAGGTGAGCCTTGATTTTTTTTTTTATTGTTTTCATGTTGAATCCACAGTGTCCCTCAATAGCACCACTGAACACTCTTTTTGACCTGCCATCCTCAGAGATGGCATGGAGACACTTTCTCAACGTCATCTGGATGAAGGGAGGCAGTAAGATCCAGTTCCCAGCCATCTTTTGCTGATGACCTCTGACTCCAGTCTATCAAGTACGATTCTCTCACTTAAACAACACCCAACAACATGTCAGGCTGTATTCCAATCCCCATGGGACCTGATTCTTGCACACAGCCTCTTTTGGGAATGGAGTCAGAAGAGCAGTTTTCAGCAACCACCTCACATTCCCAAAACGCCTCATGCTCCAGCAAGACCCAACTACAGAGACAGCGTGAAGGGTTCCTGAAGTCTAGATTTTAGGGTCCTGCAGTGAGTTTTCATAGGCAGACTTTTTTCTGATAACAGGCTGGCTCTGCCTTTATTACTTTCCTCTGCTTAGGCAGGGTGGCAGCTCTGACAGCCAGGCCATGGAGCAAGCCTCAGGAATCCGCATGCACTAGTCTCAGGTTAACAGGCTGATTGTGAGTTCTGGTTAGCTTCACATTGTATGGATCTGTTGCCTAACGATAATCCCTGTGGCTTGGGAGAAAAGGAGACTTCCGTGGAGTTGAATCAGCAGTGGACTCTCACCTGTCTTTTCCGGAATCCTCGGGATAATCCCATGATCCTAGGAGAGAGCAGTGAAGAAACGTCAAGCTCAGTCCCAGGAATAAATCCTGAAATCCCTAAATATCAAAAGGGTCTGAAATATTTCTGAGGCCTGCCTAGACATTTTAAGGGTGAGTCTTTTTGAAACTTGCCCCACTAGGATTTCTATGTACAGCTAGCCTGTGTTCTCCAGGTTGCTCTATTCCAAATGGGGATTCCTGCAGAACCAAGCAGCCTCATAAGCTGACAGAATGTGTGTTTCTGTGGGAGTGTTGTGCATGTTGAATGTCTGTGTGTTCGTGGTCTTCCATGTTTATGTGTGTGTGTGTGTGTGTGTGTGTGTGTGTGTGTGTGTGCCTGTAAGTGGAGTATGCTTAAAGAAATGTGGCTAACGTGCTTTAGTGTTTCTTTCTTTTGTCTCCTAACCCCTTGGTGTCCTGTGTGGCTCTGCTTGGGCTGTGGGGCTCTTTGTTCTTCACTTTTCTGTGGATCATGAATCCATAGTGAATTGGGAAGTAGGCTGAGACGTGTCACCATCCCCAGGAGACACATCTCCTCCCCCTGTAAAAAAAAAAAAAAAAAAAAAAAAAAAAAAAAAAAAAAAAAAGTCACCTTTCTACAAAGAAGAGGTGTGCACCACACCAAACAACGAACATCTTTCAGTCTTTCAATGCTTTTTTGTCTTTTGGCCAATCCAAGGAGAGACACTACCAGTCAAGGGCCCCTTGAATTTGTTTCTCAGTTGAGCAAGTGCTTCACGTCGTGAGGGGTCACTCCTTCATTGTTGTGTAATTTCATCTTGATACATAGAGTGTGAGCAACAGTAAGGTAAGGTATGGGTGAGGATACAATCTAGTCAGATTCCCCCAACTTTACCTGCAAAAATAAAAAATAAATAAATAAGGACAGATGACACAGAAGGTGCTTCCACATTCATCTTGGTATTCCCTTAATTTCACAAGCAATCCACACCACAGCCCAGTGTTCAGGTGTGATTAGTCCAACATGCAAGGAATATTTGGAGTGCAAATTGGGGTCATGCTGGCAAACTCCTGATTTGAGGGCTTTCATACCTGGAGCCAAATAGGCATGGAATGCATTGATGCTGGGTGGGATTTTGCCTCCACACTTGCTCTTCTTCTCCTGACTTCTATGATCCTCATTGGCCTAGGTTTCCTGCATCTGGCTCAATGATTTCCACACTAAATGAATCTCAGTTCATGGAGACCAACCCTCCTGGGTGTTCATTATATGAGTGTTTTCTTCCAAACATGCCATATTTTAATGACTGGGAAGATTTGATACTTGTAAAACAAGTAAATTATTGTTCTCCCATTTCTGTAGGAGGGTTGCATGTTTCCCAAAGGAAAAAAAGGAGGCAGTCATGTCTGGCTTTTTCCTCATAATCTAGACTGTATTTCATTTCATCTGCATGTCCTTCTCATTGTGAAGGGTCTCTTTCAATAGGTTGTTGTTGGAGGGGTCTGCCTCTCGGCACAGATTATTGGCTGCCAGGGATTTCAGAGAGCAAAAGGGACTTTGGAGAGGCTAGCTGTGCTCCAGGTTGTAGGTCATTGTCTCATTTTGGGGTTAGAGGTTGTTTGCACTTTGAAGGAGGCTTTTGGGTCCTCTGACAGGAATCACTGAACATTACTTGTGCTCATTCTCCCAGACTAGCTTTGATTTTTCAGGTTTTCATGGGGAATCCACAGTGCCATTCAACAGCACTACTGGACATGTTATTCAGGGTTGCCATTGTCACAGATGGCCTCTGAGACACTATCTCAACCTTCTCTGTACCCAATCCGAGGTGTGAGAACACTGCTCCACTTTGGACTTGCCTTTGTCATGGTTCCCGCCTTTCCCAGAGAGCCGCTGCAAGACACAAGATGAAGAGAGGCAGCAAGGTCTAGAGCCCAGCCATCTTTCACTGAAACATGCCTCTGGGGTCTCAGGTATGATTCTATCACCCAAGAACCTTAAAAAACACACCAGACTATATTCCAATCCCCAAGGGACCCAATTCTTTCAAACAGTCCCTTTCAAGAATGGAGTGAGAAAAGCAATTTTCAATGAACAACTCACAATCTCAAAACCCATCTTCTAACTGAAAATGACAACAGAGACAGCCTGAAGGGGCCCTGAGTTTGACAGTTTTAGGGTAACACAGTGGGTTATCACAGGCAACATTTTCCCAGATTTTCCTCTGTTTAAGCAGGCTGGCATCTCTGAGAGTCGGGCATACAAGCCTTCATCACGAATGCTAATGCACTAGTCTCAGAGCACCAGGCATGGTTGTGAGCCCTGGCTAGTGTCACAATGAATGCCACCATTGCCTAAGGACAAGTCCCTGCAACTTGGTGGAGAATGAGAAATTTGTGGAGCTGAGTAGGTAGTGGACCTTCACCTGTCTTTTTTGTGGGATATACGCTTAGGTCTCATGATCCTAGGAGAAGGCAGACATAAGCCATCCTGAAGAAACGCCAAGCAAAGCCTTAGGAATCAATCGCGAAATTTCTAAGGAACCACAAGGATCTTCAGGATTTCTCAGACCTGCCTAGGTGTTTTAGGGATGAGTCTTTCTGAAACTTGCCCAACTGTGATTTCTAGGTACAGCCCGCCTGTGTTCCCTGGGGTTGCAATCTCTTAGGTATGGCTTCCTTCAGAACCACGTAGACTCAGGAGCTGTCAAACTGTGTTTTTCTGTGGGAATGTTGTGAAATTTGGATGTCTGAGAGTATGTGTGGCATAGTGTGTTTGTTTGTGCATGTGTGTGTGTATGTGTGTTTGTGTGCCTGTAAGTGGAGCGAGCTTAAATGAATGTGGCTACCGCACTTCAGAGCTCCTTTTTTTGTCTTCTATCCTTTTGGTTGCCTATCTGTATTGCTCTACATGGGCTGTGGGGCTCTGCATTCTTCATTTTTCTGTGGATTATGAATCTGCAGTGAATTGGGAGGTGGGTGGAGGCTTGCCAGCATCCAAATCACCTCCCCCTGAAAAAGAAAATAGCCACTCTTCTAGAAAGAAGAGGAGAACACTCCACATGAAAAAACGGACATCTCCCATCTCACAGTTTTGTTTGTTTGTTTGTTTGTTTGTTTGTTTGTTTGTTTGTTTGTTTGTTTGTTTTTTGTCCTGGGGCCAATACAAGGAGAGGCACTAACAATTCTTCCACAGGACTCCTTGAATATACCTCCACTTGGGTTCCCAGTCGAACAAGTGCTTCAGGTTGTAAGGAAGCACTCCTCTATTGTCTTGGGATTTCATCCTGGGACATAGAGTGTGAGCAGAAATAAGGTCAGATAAGGGTGAAGATACATTTTGATGAGGGGTGAATGGGGTCCCACAACTTCACCTGCAAAAAAATGAAGACAGATGACATGGAAAGTGCATCCAACACTATCCTCACATTCCCGTAATTGCACAAACAGTCTATACCATGATGTATTATTCAGGTAAGAGTACTCCAATGTGCAAGGAATATTTGAAGTACAAAATGGGGCCATCCTGGCAAACAACAAAGTTGAGAGCTTTCATACCCGGATTCGCATGGGAGTGGAATGAATTGATGCAGGGTAGGATGTGGCCTCCACAATTGCCTCTTTTTTTCCTGACTTACATTTTCCTCATTGACCTAAGGTTTCCTGGTCTGGCTCAGTGACTTCCATGCTAAACCTTTCCAAGTTTGTGGATAACCATCCAGATGAAAATCCATTGTATGAGTGTTTCCTTCTAAACACTGCCACATTTTAATGACTGGGCAGCTTTGATACTTTTAAAAACATAAATTTCCACTACTGCCACCAACCTTTGATACATTATCTCAAGTTCATCTGCATGCATGAGAGGTCAGTCCAGGGTGTGAGAACACTGTTTTATCTTGAACTTGCATTTGTCATGGTTCCTGCCTTGCCCAGAGAACCTTTGTGAGGTCCAGGATTAAGGAAGGAGTGAGGTCAAGAGCCCAGCCATCTCTTGCTGGCATCCACTTTTGGGGTCTTGGGTATGATTCTATCACCCAAAGAACCCTCAACAACACACCATACTATATTCCAATCCCCATGGGACCCGATTCTTGCACCGTTTCTTTTGGGGATGGAGTTAGAAGGGCAGTTTCCAGCGAAAACCTCACAGTCTCAAAATTTCTCCTTCTCCAGAGGGACATGAGCATGGAAACACCCCAAAGTGGCACTGAGGTTGAGACTTTTAAGCTCCTACAGTGGGTTTTCACTGGTAGGTTTTTCCCAATACCAGGCTGCCTCAGTTGCACCATTTTCCTGTGCTGTGGCAGACTGACAACTCTGACAGATGGGCCCCTGAGTCTGCCTCACAAATGTGCATGTCCTAGTGTCAGGGCACCAGGCTGGATTGTGAGCTCTGGCTAGCATCACAATGAATGTCAGCATTGCCTAGTGACAAGTCCCTGCAGCTTGGGGGAGAGGTATACCTCTGTGGAGGTACATGACTGTCGCCTGTCTTTTCCTTGAGATCTATTGGATACTCCCATGATTACAGGAGAGGGCAGATGTGAGCTAGCCTGAAGAAATGTCAAGCACAGCCCCAGGAATAAACCATAAAATCCCTAAGAATCCAAAATCATCTGTAGGATTCCTCAGGCCAGCCTCTACATTGTGGGAGTGAGTCTTTTGGAAATTGCCCCACTGTAATTTTTAGGTAGAGTCCACCTGTGTTCCCTGGATTGCTCTCTTTCTTTTTCATCATGAATGTTGGATGTCTGCATGTATGTGTGGCATTGTATGCTTGTCTCTGTGTGTGTGTGTGCATGCGCATGTGCCTAAAACTGGAGACTGCTTAACGGAATGTGGCTAACACACTTCAGCACTTCTTTTTGTTGAGACTGCCAATCTTTTGGTGTCCTGTCTTTGTGGGTCTGCTTGAGCTGTGAGGCTCCATTTCCTTAATTTTTTTTTTTTTCTGTGGATCATGAATCTTCAGTGAATTGGGAGGCAGGTTGAGATCCACTGGCATCCAAATCACCTCCTTCTGCAAAAAAAGCACTTCTTCTAGAAATAATAGAAACACTCCACACACACACACACACACACACACACTCTCACACTCACACACACACACAGAGACATATCCCAATATTTCATTGCTCTGTGACAAAAGCAGACAAAGACACGAGCATTCCTGCCCACAGGACCCCTTAAACTTACCTCAAATTCAGTTTTCAGCTGAGTTAGTGCCCAAGGAGAGGCACTAAAAATTCTGTCCGCAGGACCCCTTGAATATACCTCCACTTTGCTTCTCAGTTGAACTTCACATCATGAGGGGGCACTTCTCCATCGTCTTGGGATGGGATTTCATTCTGGGACAGAGTGTGAACAGCAATAAGATCAAATAGGGGAGAGGATACAATTTGGTGAGGGGTGGATGGGGTCCCACAATTTCACCTGCAAAGAAAATGAAGACAGGTGACACAGAAAGTGCTTCAAATTCTATCCCCACATTCTCTTAATTGAAAAAGCCGTCCACCTCATGGCCTGGTGTTTAAGTGTTAGAATTTCAACTTGCAAAGAATATTTGGAGTGCCAACTGGGGCCTTCCTGGCAAACTCCTGCTTTGAGGGCTTTCATACCTGGAGCCAAATGGGAGTGGAATGGATTGATGCCTGGTGGGATGTGTCCTCCACACTTGATTCTTCATTTTCTGATTTCCGTGTTCGTCTTCAGCCTAGGGTTTCCTGGGTCTGGCTCAACAACTTCCACTGTAAACATTTACTAGTACACAGAGAATGAACTGTATGGGAATCAATTGTGTGTTTCCTTCTAAACACTGTCATGTTTTAATGACTGGGCAGCTTTGATATTTTAAAACAGTAGATTCCTGTTAGAGCTGCCAACAAGGAAACTCTTGGTCTCTATTTTTTTTTTTTTTTTTTTCCGGAGGGAAAAAATGATTCCTGTAGGATGAGAAGCAGAGAGGTGTGTCTGGCTTTTGCCTGGTAGTCTAACCTCTGTTTAATTTCATATTCACAGTCTTTTGTTTCTGGAAGGTCCCTCAAAAGCACTACTGAGCACAATTTTTAGGCCATCACAACAGATGTCCTCTGAGACTGTCTCAACCTCATCTGCACCGGTACATGGCCAGTCCAATGTGTGAGAATACTGCTGTGCCTTGGACTTGCCATTAACATTGTTCCTGTCTTTCCCAGGGATCCCCTGAAAGGTCCAGGAAAAAGGGAGGCGGTGAGCTCAAGATTATGTCTGTCTTTGGGTGACACTCACTTCTATTGTCTCAGATAGGATTCTAACACCCAAAGGACCCTTCACAGCTCACCACACTATATTCCTATTCTCATGGGAATAGATTCTGGTGCACAGTCTTTTTCAGATATGGACTCAGAAGAGCAGTTTCCAGCCACCACCTCACAGTTTTAAAACACCTGTTCCTCTTGTGGTTCCCTACCATGGAGATGGATCAAAGGGACCATGAGGTGGAGAATTTTAGGGTCCCGCAGGGGGTTGTCAGAGGCAGCCTTTTTCCCAATACCAGGCCACCTTTGCTGTATCATTTTCCTCTTTTTAGGCAGGCTGAGAGCTCTGACAGCTAGACACCTGAGCCTGCTTCACAAATGTGCACGTGCTAGTCTCAGTGCACCAGGACTGATTGTGAGCTCTGGCTAGTGTCACAGTGAAATTCCTAGCAACAAGTCCCTGTGGCTTGGCAGAGAAAAAGACATCTGTGGAGGTGTGTTGGCCATGGACTTTCATCTGTTTTCTCTGTGGAATCCATGGGATAGTCCCATGATCCTACCAGAGGAGAGTCATGAGTCAGCCTGAAGAAACCTCAAACAAAGCCCCAGGAATACACCACAAAATTTGTAAAGATCCAAAAGGAGCTGCAGAATTCCCCAGGCCTGCCTAGACTTTGTAGCAGTGGGCCATTTTGAAACTTGCCCCACTGTAATTTTTAGGTACAGCTTGCCCGTGTTCCCCGGGGTTGCTCTCTCCCAGGTGGGGCTTCCTGCACAACCATGCAACCCCAGGAGTTTCTGGGCTGTTTGTTTCTATGGGAGTGTTAAGAATGTTGTATGTCTGCATGTGTGTACAGCATTATGTGTGTGTGTGCAGGGGGTAGTAAATGGAGTCATCTTAAAGAAATGTGGCTAATGTACTTTAGTACTTACTTTTTTTTTAGTCTGTTAACCTTTTGATGACCTGTCTGTGTTGCTCTGCTTGGGCTGCAGGGCCCCTAGCCCTTTATTTCTTAGTGAATCATGAATCCAGTATATATTGGGAGGTAGGTGGCATCCCACGGGCATCCATATCACCTCCCACTGCAAAAACAAACAAACAACAAACAAACAAACAAACAAACAAACAAAAATACTCTTCTAGAAAGAAGAGGAGCACACCACACCAGAAAACAGACATCTCCAAGTGGTTCATTGTCCTGTAATCAACCCAGGGAAAGACACTAGCAGTCCTGCCTGCAAGGCCTCATGAACTTACCTAGAATTCGGTTCTCAGCTGAGCAGATGTTTCATGTGATGAGGGAGCACTTCTCAATGGTCTTGGGATTTCATCCTCGAATATAGAGTGTGAGCAGCAATAAGGTCAGATAATCGTGAGGATAAAATCTTGTGAGGGGTGGATAGGGTCCCACAGCTTCACCCATGGAAAACAAAAAATGATGACACAGAATGTGCTTCCAAATCCATCCCTGCATTCTCTTAATTGCACAAGCAATCCACACCATGGCCTGGTGTTCCCGTGGGAGTACACCAACAGGCAAGGAATATATGTACTGCAAATTGGGACTATCCTGGCAAACTCTCAATTTGAGGGATTTCATACCTGGACCCAAATGGGAGTGGAATGGATTGATGCCATGTAGGATGTGGCCTCCACCCTTTCCTCTTCTTTTTTATGATTTCCATGTTCACTGTCGTCTTAATGTTTCCTGGGTCTGGTTCAACAACTTCCACACTAAACATTACTCCGTTCTCGGAGAACAACCCTCAGGGGAATGCATTGCTAAACACTGTCGCTATTTAAAGACCGGGCAACTTTGATACTTTCAAAACCATAGATTCCCATTACAGGTGCCAACAAAGAAATTCTTGTGCTCCCACTTGTTGCATGATTCCTGTAGGATGATTGCATGATTCCTGTAGGATGAGAAGCAAGCAGCTGTGCCTGACTTTTGCCTGGTGTTCTAGCCTCTGTTTCATTTCATATACATGGCTTTCCCATTACGGAGGGGATCTTTAATTTGGTTATTGTTGGTTGGGACTCCCTGTCACTACATATTATTTAGCTACCAGGGATTTCAGAAAGCAAAACGGACTTTGGGTAGGCTATTGGGTAGGCTGCCTGCACTCCAAGTTTTGGGTTGCTGACTTGTTGTGTAGGCTGAAGTTGTTTGCACTTTGCAGGAGGTCTTTGTGTCCAGGAATCATTAAACATTGCTTGGAGTCCAGCACAAGGCAGCTCATTCTCTCAGGTGAGATTTGATTTTTCTTTGCTTTCATGAGGAATCCACAGTGCTCCTCAACACTACTACTGGACAACATTTTCAGGCTTGCCATCACAGCACACGCCATCTGAAACACTGTCTCAACCTCATTGACATCTGCGAGAGACCAGTCCAAGCTATGTGAACACTGCTCCACCTTGGATTTGCATTTTTCATGGTTCCTCTATTTCCCAGAGAGTGCCTGAGAGGCCCAGGATGAAGGGGGGCAGTGAGGTATCTCTCAGGTAGGGCCTCCTACAGAGCCACACAGCCTCAGGAGTTTCCAGGCTCTATGTTTCTTTGAGAGTGTTTTGAGAGTTGGATGTCTGTGTGTGTGCGTAATATTGTGTGTTTGTGTGTGGAGGTGTTTCCTGTAAGTGGTGTCTACTTGAAGGAAGGTGGCTAGTGTACTTCAGTGCTTTTTTTTTTTTTTTTTTTTTTGAATCTCAAAACGTTTTGGTGGTCTGTCTGTGTAGTTCTGCTCAGCTCTGGGGCTCCACGCTTTTTATTTTTCTGTGGATCATGAACCCACAGTAAATTGAGGGGAGGGCCAAGACACACTAGCATCTAAATCACCATCCCTGCACAGAAAGTCATTATTCTAGAATGAAGAAGAACACATCACATCATAAAACTGTTTCATTGTCCTGCAGCCAACCCAGAAAGAGACACTAGGGATTCCTTTCCATATGGCACCTTGAGTTTAGCTTGAATTTGGTTCCCAGTCAAGCAGTTGCTTCACCTCATAAAGGGGCAATCCTCCATCATTTTGGGGTTTCATCCTGGTATATAGAGTATGAGGAGAAATAAGGTCAGATAGAGGTGAGGATAAAATGATGAGGGGTGGACAGTTTCCCACAAATTCACCTGCAAAAAAAATGAAGACAGATGACACAGAATGTGCTTCCAACTTCATCCCCACATTCTCTTAATTGCACGAACAGCCACACCATGGCTCTATGTTCAGGTGGGATTACCCAATGTGTAAGGAACATTTGGAGTGTAAATTTAGGCCATCCTGGCAATCTTTCAATTTGAGGAGTTTCGTACCGGGAGCCAAATATGAGTGGAATGGATTGATCCTGGGTGGGGTGTGGCCTCCATACTTGCTTTTTCTTTCCCTGACTTCCATATTCCTTGTCAGTCTAAGTTTCCTGAGTCTGGATCAACCACTTCCACACTAAACATTTCCTAGTTGATGAAAAACAGCACTCATGGGAGTCTGTTGCATAACTGTTTTCTTCTAAACAATGAACGTTTTAATAATTGAGCAGTTTTGATACTTTTAAAACCATAAATTTATGTAACAACCATTTCAACATGGAAACTCTTGTTCTCCTACTTTCATTGGAGAGCTGCATGATTCCTGTAGGATGAGAAGCAGGATCCCATGTCAGGCTTTTACTGTTAATCTGGCTTTTGTTTTATTTTATCTGCACAGCATTCTCATTGTGGAGGGTCTCTCTCATTGAGCTTTTGTTGGATGGGACTGCCTCTGGACACAGATTATTTAGATACCAGAGATTTCAGAGGGCAAAAGGGACCTCAGGTAGTCTGGCTGCACTCCAGGTTGGGGGTCATTGTCTCATTGTGGGGGCCAAAAGTGTTTGCACTTTGCAGGAGGCATTTGTGTTCTCTGATGGCAATCATTGAACATTGCACATGGCAGCTCATTATATCAGGTGAGCCTTGATTTTTCTTTGTTTTCTTGGGGAAACCACACTGCCCCTTTACAGCACTATTGGACACTATTTTCAGGCTTGACATTACACAGACAGCCTCTGGGACACTATCTCATCCTCATCTTCACCCATGGGAGGCCAATCTGAGGTGTGAGTACACTGCTCCGAATTGGATTTGCCTTTGTCGTGGTTCTTGCCTTTTCCAGAGAGCCTTAAATTTCAAAAATGAAGAAGGTACTGAAGTCAAGAGTCCTACCATCTTTTGCTGACACCTGCTTCTGGCGTCTCAGGTATGATTCTATCAGCAAAAGAACCTTCAACAATACACCAGACTATATTCTAATCCACATGGGATATCATTCTTACACAATCTCTTTCAGAAGTGGAGTCGGTAGAGCAGTTTCCAGTAACCACCTCACAGTTTAAAAATGCCTCATCCCTTAGTGGGAACCGACCACCAACATGGTCAGAAGGGGCCCTGAGTTGGAGAGTTTTAGGGTCCCACAGTGGTTTTTTGTATGCAGGTTCCTTTTTTCTTTTTTCTTTCTTTTTCTTCTTTTTCTTTTTCTTTCTTTCTTTTTTTTTTAACCAGGCTGGCTCTGCCTGTACTGTTATTCTCTGCTTAGGCAGCCTGATAGTTCTGATGGCTGGGCACCTCACGAATGCTCATGTGCTAGTGTCATGGCATTAGGCCTGATTGTGAGCCGTGGCTAGCATCACCATAAATGTCTCCATTGCCTAGCGACAAGTCCCTGCAAATTGGAAGAGGAGACTTCCATGGAAATGCATTGGCAGTGGACTGTAGCCTGTCTTCTCTGTGGGATCCACAGGATAATCTCATGATCCTACGAGAGGGCAGATGTGAGCCTTCCTGAAAAACAGCAAGCACAGCCCCAGGAATAAACTATGAAATCCCTAAGAATCTAAAAGTATCTGCAGAATTCCTCAGGTCTGTCTAGACTTTGTAGAGGTGAATCTATTTGAAACTTACTCCACTGTGATTTCTAGAAACAGCCTGTCTGTGTTTTACTTGGTTGCTTTTCCCCAGATGGGGCTTCCTGTAGAACCACACAGTCTCAGGAGCTTCTGGACTGTGTGTTTTTGTGGCAATGTTGCGAGGGTTGGATGTCTGCATGTAGGTGTGGTATTGTGTGTTTCAATGTGTGTGTCTCTGTCCCTTTAAGTGGAAACTGCTTAAAGTAATGTGGCTAATGCACTTTAGCTTTTTTTGTTTGTTTGTTTTTTGTTTCTTTGTTTTGTTTTTGTTGTTGCTGTTGCTTTGAGTGTCCTAATCTTTTGGTGGCATGTTTGTGTGGCTCTGTTTGCTTTACATGACTCTGTGTTTTTTTATTTTTCTGTGGATCATGAATTGGCAGTGAATTGGGAGGTGTGCTGAGATGCACCAGCATCCAAATCACCTTCCCCTGAAAAAAAGCCACTTTTCTAGAAAGAAGGTGAGCTCAGCACACGGAAAAAACACATATCTCTCAGGGTTTCATTGTCCTGTGACCAATCCAGGGAGAGACATTAGGAGTCCTGTTTGCAGAACCCCTTGAATTTACCTTGCATTTGGTTCCCAGCAGAGAAAGTGCTTCATGTCTTAAGGGTGCACTGCTCCATCATCTTGTAATTTTATCCTGTGAGAAAGAGTGGGAGCAACAATTAGGTCAGATAAGGGTGAGGATACAATCTAGACAGGGGTGGATGGGATCCTGCAAATTCACCTGCAAAATAAATGAAGACAGATGACACAGAAAATGCTTTCAACTTCATCCCTGAATTCCCTTAATTACACAAGCAGTCCACACTGTGGCACAGTGTTCAGGTGGGGGTACTACAACTTGCAAGGAATATTTGGAATGCAAATTTAGCCCACGCTGACAAACTTCCCTTTTGAACTTTTCCATATGTGGAGTCAAACAGGTGTGTAATAGATTGATGCTGTGTGGGATGTGGCCTCCAGACTTGCCTCTCCTTTTCCTGACTTCCATGCTCATCCTCGGCCTAGAGATTTCTGGGTCTGGCCCAACAACTTTCACAATAAACGTTTCTCAGTTCAGGAGAAAAACCCTCATAGGAATCCATTCCATGAATGTTTCCTCCTAAACACTGTAACGTTTTATTGACTGGGCAGCTTTGATTCATTTAAAACAGTAAATTCTGTTTATGGCTGCCAACAAGGAAGTTCTTGCTCTCCCACTTCTATCAGAGGGCTGCATGATTCCTGAAGGATGAAAAGTAAGCAACCATGTCTCACTTTTTCCTGGTAATTTAGTCCATGTTTCATTTCATTAGCATGGCCTTCACATTGTGGAGGGACACTTTCATTGGGCTGCTGCTGGATTGGACTTCCTCTCTCCACAGATTATTTAGCTACCAGGAATTTTGGAAAGCAAAACAGGACTTTAGGTAGGCTGGCTGTTCTGCAGGTTGTGTCAGCTTGTTCTCTCAGGTGAATATTGATTTTTCTTTGCTTTCATGTTTGGTCCACAGTGCCCAACAGCACTACTGGACAACTTTTTGAGGCTTCCAATCACCAGATGGCCTCAGTGTCACTATCTCAACCTCATCTGTGCCTGTGGGAAGCCAGTTTGAGGTGTGAGAATACTGCTTTCACTTGGACTTGCCTTTGTCATGGCTTCTGCCTTTTTGAGAGATCCCTACGAGGCCAAGGATGAAGAGAGGCAATTAGGTCAAGGACCCAGACATCTTACGCTGATACACCCCCCTGGGGTCTAATTTATGATTCCATTAACCAAAGACTTATCAAAAACTCACCAGATTATTTTCCAATTCCAATGGGACCCAATTCTTACATACAGACTCTTTTGAGAATGGGGTCAGAAAAGCAGTTTCTAGTGACCATCTCACAGGATCAGAATGTTTCCCTTTCCAATGGGACATGACCATGGAGACCACCTAAAACAGCCGTGAGGTAAAGACTGTTTGGTCCTGCAGTGGGTTATCACAGGCAGCTTTTTTTCCTGACACCAGTCTGGCCCTGCCTGGAACATTCTTCTCTGCTTAGACAGGCTGACAGCTCTGACACCCAGGTGTCCAAACTGCCTCATCAATGGTCATGTGCTAGTCTCAGGGTACCAGGCCTGTACCTGATATGTGAGCTGTGGCTAGCATCACAATGAATGCCACCATTGTCTAGCGACAAGTCTTTGTGACTTGGCAAAGAAGAAAATCTCCGTGGAGGTACATCTGCCTGTATCATTTTCCTCTGCTTAGGCAGGTTGACAGCTCTGACAGCTAGGTGTTTCAGCCTGCCCACAAATGCACATGATCTAGTCTCAGGGCACCAGTCATGAATGTGAGTTCTAGCTAGTGTAATAATGTATGTCACTGTTGCCTAGAGACAAGTCCCTGGAGCTTGACAGAGAAGACTTCTGTGGAGATGCTTTGGCTGTAGACTCTTGTCTGTCTTCTCTGTGGGACTTACAGGAAGGCCACATGATCCTAGGAGAGGGCAGACAGGAGTCAGTCTGAAAAAACTTAAAGCAGAGACTCAGAAATTGTCTGCAAAATTCCTAAGTGTCGAAAAAATCTGCAGGATGCTTCAAGCCTGCCTAGATGTTGTAGGGATGAGTCTTTTTGAAACGTATCAGAATATGATTTCTAGATACAGCCTGTCTGTGTTCCCAAGAACAAGATTGCTCTCTCCCAGATATGGCTTCCTGCAGAACCACATAGCCTCAGAAGCTGCTGGGCTGTGTGTTTCCGTGGGAGTGTTGTGAGTGTTGGATGACTACCTGTGTGTATGTCATTTGTATTTGCGTGTTTGAATGTGTGTGTATGTGTACATGTGCCTGTAAGTGGAGTTCGCTTAAAGGAATGTGGCTAAGGCACTGCAGCATTTTTTTTTTTTCCTTTGGCTCCCAACCTATTGGTTATCTGTCTCTGTGGCTCTGCCTGGGCTACAGAGCTCCGTGTTCTTTATTATTATTATTATTATTATTATTAATTAATTAATTTTTTTTTTGAGACGGGCCGGATCTCAGCTCACTACAAGCTCCACCTCCCGGGTTTATGCCATTCTCCTGCCTCAGCCTCCCGAGTAGCTGGGACTACAGGCGCCGCCACCTCGCCTGGGCTACTTTTTTGTATTTTTTAGTAGAGACGGAGTTTCACCGGGTTAGCCAGGATGGTCTCGATCTCCTGACCTCGTGATCTGCCCATCTCAGCCTCCCAAAGTGCTGGGATTACAGGCTTGAGCCACCACGCCCGGCCCGTGTTCTTTATTTTTCTGTGGATCTTGACTCCACAAGAAATTGAGAGGCTGGCTGTGACAAGCTGGGGTCCACATCACCTCACCCTACAAAATAAATAAATAAATAAAAGCCACTCTTCTAGAAAGAAGAGGAGCACACCAAAACCCAAGAAAAGAAATATTTCAATGTTTTGTTGTCTTGTGGTCATCCCAGGGAGCAACTCTAGCATTCCTGTCCGCAGGGCCCGTTGATTTACCTTGAGTTCGATTCCTAGCTGAGCAGGTGCTTCACGTCATGACCAGGCACTCCTCCATTGTCTTGGGATTTCATTCTGGGACAAAGAGTGTGAGCAGCAATAAGGTCAGAGAGGGGCGATGATACAATCTGTTGAGGGGTGGATGGATCCCACATGTTCATGTGCTAAAAAGTTAAAGAAAGATGACAAAGATGAAGCTTCCAACCGCATCTCCACATTCCCTTAATTCCACAGGCAGAGCGTACCATCAACCGGTTTTCAGCTGGAAGTACTCCAACATGCCGGGAACATTTGGAGTGCAAACAGGCCATCCAGCAAATTCCCAGTTTGAGAGCTTTCATACCCAGATTCAAATGAAAGTGGGATGAATTGATGCTGGGTGGGATGTGGCCACCACACTTGCCTCTTTTTTCCCTGATTTTCATATTCCTCGATGGCCTAGGTTCTCTGGTTAGGGCTCAATGTCTTCCACACTAAACATACCCCACTTCACGAAGGAGACCCTCATAAAAATACAGTGCGTGAGTTTTTCATCTTAACACTGTCACATCTTAATTACTTGGCAGATGTGATACTTTTAAAACAGTAAATTCCAGTTACAGCCACCATCATGGAAACTCTCATTTTCCCACTTCTATCAGAGGGCTGCAGGATTCTGGGAGGATGAGAAGGAGATAGCCATGTCTGGCTTTTTCCTGACATTCTGGGCTCTTCCATTTCATCTACACATACTTTCTCATTGTGGAAAGGGTCTTTCATTGGGCTGTGGCTGGATAAGACTATCACCACAGATCTTTTGGCTGCTGGAGATTTCAGGGTGCAAAACAGACTTCGGACATGCTAGCTGTGCTCTAGCTTGTGGGTTATTGTCTCACTGTGGGGGCTGAGGTGGTTTGCACTTTGCAGGAGGATGTAAGTATTCTCACAGGAATTTTTAAATGTAGCTTGCATTCCAGCACAATTTAGCTCGATTTCTCAGGAGAACCTTGATTCTTCTTTGCTTTCATGGAGTGTCCACATTTCCCCTCAACAACAGTACTAGACATCCTTTTCAGGTTTCCAATGGTCACAGCAGGCATCTGAAACATTGTCTCAACCTCATCTGCACCGGTGAGAAGGCTTTCCCCAGTGTGAGAACACTACTCCACCTTGGCCTTGCCTTTGTCGATGTTCCTGGCTTCCCCAGAGGGCTGCTTCGAGGACCAGGATGAAGGGAGGCAGTGAGGTTAAGGGTGACACCACCTCTGGGGTGTCAGGTATGATTCTGTCAGCTAAGGACCGCTCAACAACTCACCAGACTATATTCTCATTCCCATAAGACCCAATTCTTGAACACAACGTCTTTTGGGAATGAAGTCAGAAGCATAGTTTCCAGGGACCACCTCAGAGCCTAAAAACACCTCCTTCTCCAGAGAGACATGACCACAGAGGTAGCTTGAAGCAGCCATAAGGTGTAGGCTTTTAGGGTCCCACAGTGGGTTATATCACATTCAGCCTTTCCCTGATACTAAGGTGAATCTGCCTGTACCATTTTCCACTGCTTAGTCAATCTGACAGCTCTGACAGTCAGGCACTAGAGCCCACTTTTGAATATGCACATACTTGTCTCAGGGCACCAGACCTAAGCTATGAGCTCTGGCTAGAGTCATAATGAATGACACCTTTAACTTGCAACAACTCCCTGCCAATTTACAGAAAAGGATACCTCCTTGGAGGTGTATCAGTTTATTTCAGGGGCTCTGCTTAACGTTTCTTCAGAATAGGGCTGATGTCTGCCCTCTCCAAGGATCATGGGACTATTCCATGGCTCCCACAGAGGAAACAATCCAGAGTCCACGGCTTATGCACCTCCACCAAGGTCTCCTTCTCTGTCAATCCATAGGGGGCTTGTGGCTGGGCAAAGGTGGCATTCACTGCGACTCTAGCCAGAGCTCACAGCTCAGGCCAAGTGCCCTGAGACAAGCGCACGCCCATTCACGAAGCTGGCTCTGACACCCACCTCTGTGGGATCCACAGAATAATCTTATGATCCTAGGAGAGGGCAGAGGTGAACCAGGCTGAAGAAATATCAAGCAGAACCCCTGAAATAAGCTGCAAAATCCCTATGTATCCAAAATGATCTGCACAATGCCTCAGACTTGTCCAGAGTGTGTAGCGTGAGTTTGTTTGATACTTGACCCACTGTGATTTCCAGGTTCAGCCTGCCTATATTCCACATGGATGCTTTCTCCAAGGTGAGGCTTCCTGCAGAACAAAGCAGCCTCAGAAGCTGGTGGGCTGCGTATCTGTTGGAGTGTTTTGCAGATATTTGATGTCTGTATGTGTTCGTGGCTTTGTGTGTTTGTGTGTGTGTGTGTGTGTGTGCGCGCGCACCTGTAAGTGGAGTCTACTTAAAAGAAAGGGTTTAACGCACTGTAGCACTGTTTATTTATGTATTTATTTTTTTCCTAGTCTCCTAACTTTTTGGTTGCCTCTCTGTGTGTCTATGTTTAGGCTGTGTGGTTCCATGTTCTTTATTTTTCTGTGGATCATGAATTTGCAATGAACTGGTAGACTGGCTGAGACACTCCAGATTTCATATCACCACCCCCTGCAAAAATAATAATAATAATAATAATAATAATAATAAAATAATAATAATAATAATAATAATAATAATAATAATAAGGCCACTCTTCTAGAAAGAAGAGGAGCACATCACACCCAAGAACAGAAATCTCCCAATATTTCGTTATCTTGCAGTCAATCCAGGGAGAGACACTAGCAGTCCTGTCTACAGGTGCTCCAGGTTGTGAGGGGGCACTCCTGCATCATCTTAGGATTTCATTTTGGGTTAGAGTCTGAGCAGTAATAAGGTCAGATGGGGTGAAAAAACAATCTGCTGAATGGTGGATGCCATCCTGCACCTTCACCTACAAAAAAGTGAAGACTTATGATACAGAAGCTGCTTTAAACTGCATCCCCACATTCCCTTAATTGGAAAATCAGTCTACACCATGGCCCATTGTTCATGTGGGAATACTCCAACGTGCAGGAAACATTTGGAGTGCAAACTGCTGCCATCCTGAAAACCCTCGATGTGAAGACTTTCAAAGCCAGAGCCAAATATGAGTGTGATAGATTGATGCTGGGTGGTATTTGGCCTCCAAACTTGCCTCTTCTTTCCCTGACTTGCATGTTCCTCTTTTCCCTAGAGTTTCCTGAGTTTAGTTCCACAGCTTTAACACTAAACATTTCCCATGGAGGACGACCCTCATGGAAATCCATTGCATGAGTGTTTCCTTCTAAACACTGTCACGTTTTAATGACTGGGCAGCTGTAATACATTTAACACTATGAATTCCCATTATATCTCCCAGCAAGGAAACTCTTATTCTCCCACTTCTATCAAAGGGCTCCATTATTACTGTTGAATAGGAAGCAGGCAGCATGTCTGGTTTTTGGCTCATAATCTAGGCTCTGTTTGATTTCATCTGCACGTTCGTTCTCATTGCAGAGGATGCCTTTCATTGGGCTGTTGGTGGATGAGACAAACTTTTGCCACAGATCTTTTGGTTGTCAGAAGTTTCAGGGAGCAAAAGGAACTTCAAATAGGCTTTTTGTGCTTCAGATTTTGGGTTGTGTTCCAAATGTGGGGACTGAGGTAGTTTGCACTTTGCAGGTGGCTTCGGATCCTCAGAAAGGAATCTTGGAATATTACTAGGACTCCAGCACAATCAACTCATTCTCCCAGGTGAACTTTGATTTTTTTTTTTTTTTTTTTTTTTTTTAATGTGGGATCCACTGTGTTTCTCAACAGCACTACTGGACACTGTTCTCAGGCCTGCAATCACCACAGAGGGCATCTGAGACAAAGTCTCAACTTCATCTGCACTGGTAGAAGTGCTTTCCCAGGTAGGAGAACACTACTCCACCTTGGAATTGACTTTATCGGTGTTCCTGGCTTTCCCAGAGGACCACTGCAAAGCTCAGGATGAAGGGAGGGAGTGAGGTTAAGGGCACAATCATCTTTCACTGACACCCACTTCTGGGGTCTCAGGTATGATTCTGTCACCTAAAGACCTCTCAGTCACTCACCAGTCTATATTCCACTCTCCATGAGACCCGATTCTTGCACACAGCCCCTTTCAGGAATGGAGTCAGAAGAGCAGTTTCCAGGGACCACCTCAGAATCTCAAAACTCTTCCTCTTCCAATGGGAAACGACCACACTGATGTTTCAAAGGGGCCCTAGAGGGAGGCTTTTAGGGTACTTCAGTGGTTTATCATAGGTAACATTTTCCCTGATATAAGGACAGCTCTCCCTGTACCATTTTCCACTACTTAGGCAATTTGACAGCTCTGACAGTGGGGCACCAGAGCCGGCTTCGTGAATGCTCATGTGCTTGTCTCAGGGCACCAGGCCTGAACTGTGAACTCTGGAAAGAGTTGCAATGTATACCACATTTGCCTAGCGAAAAGTCGCAACTGAGTCTCCTCTCTGTTCTCTTTCGGATCCATTGAATAATCCCATGATCCTAGGAGAGGGCAGATGTGTGCCACACTGAAGAAACATCAAGCAGAGTCCCAGAAATAAACCATGAAATTGCTATGCATCCAAAATGATCTATATGATGACTCAGGCTTGCCTAGAGGTTGTAGTGTGAGACTTTTTGAAAATTGCCACATTTAGAGGTACAACCTGTCTGTGTTTCCCAGACATGCTATCTCCCAGGTGTGGCTTCTTGCAGAATCATGCAGCCTCAGAAGCTGCCAGGCTGTGTGTTTCTTTGGGATTGTGGTGAATCTTGAATGCCTGTATGTGTCTGTGGCCTTGTGTCTTTGTGTGTATGTGTGTGTGTGTGTATATATATATATATATATGCCTGTATGTGGAGTTCTCTTGAAGAAATGTGGCTAACACACTTCAGATCTTCATTTATTTATTTATTTATTTATTAAATTTTATTTTTTTAAGTCTCTCCAACGTTTGGTGGTCTTTCATCATGTCTCTGCTTGGACTGTAGGGCTCTGTGTTCTCTAATTTTCTGCAGATTTCATCCTGGGACTTACAGTGTGAGAAGAAATAAGGTCCAAGAGGGGTTAGGATACAATCTGGTGAGGGGTAAATGGGGTGCTGCCACTTCACCAGCAAGAAAATTGAAGACAGATGACACAGAAAGTGCTTCCACCTCCATCCCTACATTCCCTTAAATGCACAAGCAGCCCACACTGTAGCCTCTTGTTCAGGTAGAAGTACTTCTACGTGCAAAAAACATTAGGAGTGCAAATTGCTGCCATCCTGGCAAACTCCTGATTTGAGGGATTTCATAACCAGAGCAAAATATGAGTGAAATAAATTGATGCTGAGTGGGATACAGCCTTTACAGTTTTGTCTTTTCTTGACTTCCACAGCCCTCATCTGTCCATGGTTTCCTGGTTCCAGTTTAATGACTTCAACACCAAACATTTAAAAAATTCATATGGAACAACCTTCATGGGAATCCATTTCGTGAGTGGTTCCTTCTAAACACTGTCACATTTTAATGACTGGGCAACTTTGATATTTTTAAAACCGTAAAATCCCATCACAGCTGCCAATAAGGAAACTTTTGTTTTCCCATTTCTATCAGAGGGCTACATGATTCCTGTAGGATGAGAAACAGGCTGTTATGTCTGGCCTTGTCTGGTAATCTAGCCTCTGTTTCATTTCATCTGCATGGAATTCTCATTTTGGAGTCTCTTTCATTGGGCTGTTGCTGAATGGGTCTGCCTCACATCACAGATTATTTAGCTGCCAGGAACTTCAGAGAGCAAAAGGGACTTCAGGTAGGTTCGTTGTGCTCCAGATAGTGGGTCATTGTCTCTCTATGGGGGCTGAGTTTACTTGCACTTTGCAAGAGGCTTTGGGATCTCTTACAGGAATCTTTGAATGTTGCTTGGACTCTAGCACAAGTAAGCTCATTTGTTCATCAGAGCCTTAATTTTCCTTTGGTTTCAGGTAGGGTCCACAATACCCCTCAACAGCACTAATGATCGTCCTTTTCAGGCTTCCAATAGCCACAGACCTCCTCTTTGACACGGCCTCAACATCATCTGCACCCAGGAGAGGCCCGTTCAAGGTTTGAGAACACTGCTACATGTTAGGCTTGCCTTTGTAATGGTTCTTGCCTTTATCATGGTTTCTGCCTTCCCCAGAAAGTGCTTGTGAGGCCAAGGATGAAGGAAGGCATTGAGGTTAAAGGTTTGACCACCTTTCACTAACACCTGCCTCCTAGGTCTCAGGTGTGATCCCATCACTCAAAGACCCTTCAACAACTAACCGGAATACACTTCAATATCCATGGGACTTTTTTACTTCACACAGTGTCTTTTGTGAATTTAATCAAAAGAGCCATTTCCTCAGACCTTCCTAGATGTTGTATACGTGAGTCTTTTTGAATCTTGCCCCTCTGTGATTTCTAGGCACAGCCCGTCTCTGTTCCCTGGGGTTGCTCTCTCCTAGATTGGGCTTTCTGCAGAAACACACAGCCTCAGGAGCTGCTGGGCTATGTGTTTCTGTGAGAGTACTGTGAATGTTACATTTCTGCATGTGTGTGGTGTATGTTTTTGTGTTTGTGTGTGTGACTGTTGGTGGAGTCCACTTAATGGAATGTAACTAATGCACTTCAGTGCTTCTTCTTCCCCCCCTTTTTTTTGAGTCTCACAACCTTTTGCTGGCCTGTCTGTGTGGTTTTACTTGGGCTGCAGGGCTTCCTGTTCTTCATTTTTCTGTGGATCATGAATCCACAGTGAATTGGGACATGTGCTGAGACCAGCTGATATTCAAATCCTCTCACACTGGGAGAAAAAAAAAAAAAGCCACTCACCTACAAAGAAGAGGAGCACTGTGCACCTAAAATCAGACATCTCCCAGTGTATCACTGTCCTACAGTCAACCCAGGAAGAGACACTAGCAGTCCTGTTTGTGGGGCCCCTTGAATGTACCTCGAATTCAGTTCCCAGCCAATTAGGTGCTTCACATTGTGAGGGGGAACTCTTCCATCATCTTGGAATTTTATTCTACTACATAGAGTGTGAGCAGCAATAAAGTCAGAGAGAGGTGAGGATACAATTTGGTGAGAAGTGGATGGAGTCCTGCAACTTCATTTGCAAATAATCAAGAATGATGACACAGAATGTGTTTCCAACTCCATCTCCACATTTCCTTAATTGCACAAGCAGTCCACATGATGGCCTGGTGTTCAAGTGGGAATACTCCAATGAGCAAGGAACAGTTGGAGTGTAAATTGGGAATGATCTGGCAAACACTCAATTTGAGGGTGTTCTTACCTGTTTCTGTATGGAGCTGCTTCTAACAGCAGGTTTATTGGCTGCCCAGGATTTTAGGGAGCAAAATATACTTTGAGTATGCTGGCCCCTCCCAGGTTATGGTTCATGGTCTCATAGTTGGGGCTGCCATTGTTTGTACTTTGCAGGAGGCTGTTGGGTCCTCTGACAGAAATCATTGAACACTGCTTGGACTCCAGGACAAGACAGCTCATTCTCTCAGGGGAGCCTGGATTTTTCTTTGCTTTCATGGGGAATCACAGTGCCCCCTCAACAGCACTACTGGACACTTTTTTTCAGGATTCCCATTGACAGAGATGGCCTCTGAGACACTGTCCCAACCTCCTCTGCACCTGTGACAAGACTGGCCAAGGTGTGAGAACATTGTTCCTCCTTGGACTTGCATTTGTGGTAGTTTCTGCATTTCCCAGAGGGTTTATGCCTTTCCCACATGGGCCCTGCAAAGCCTAGGGTGAAGGGAGGCAATGAAGTCAAGACTCAGGCCATCTTACACTGTCACCTGCCTCTGGGGTGTCAGGTATGATCTTTTCACCCAAAATACCTCTACAACACACTACACCAAATTCCAATCCCCATGGGACCTGATTTTCTCACACAGCCTCTTTCAGAAATGAAGTCAGAGGAGCAGTTGTGATTGTTAAAATGTTTCCTCCTGTAGTAGGACCCTACTACAGAGACTGTCAGAAGGGGCCCTGAGGTCAATATGTTTAGGGTCCCTCAGTGGGTTCTTGTGGGCAGGATTTTCCCCAATACCAGGCTGCCTTGGCCTGTACCCTTCTCCTCTGCTTAGGCAAGCTGACAAGTCTGGTAAGCCTGGGGCCAGAACCTGCTTTGTGCATGCACATGCACCAGTCTCAGGGTCCCAGGCCTTATTGTGAGCTCTGACTAGCTTCACAATAAATGTCACTGTTGCCTAGCGCCAAGTTTCTGCAGCTTAAGGGAGGAGATCTCCGTGAAGGTACATTGGTTGTGGACTCTCATCTGTCTTCTCTGTGGGATCCATGGGATGGTCCCACGATCCTAGGAGAGGGCAGTTGTGACCCAGCATGATGAAACGTGAAGTAAAGCTCCAGGAATAAGCTATAAAATCCCCAAGATTTCAAAAGGATCTGTAGGATGCCTCAGGATTTTCTAGACATTGCATAGGTGAGTTTTTCGAAACTTGCTCCAGTGTGATTTCTAGGTGCTGCCCTCCTGTGTTCCCCAGAATTGCTCTCACCCAAGTGAGGCTTTCTGCAGAACCACACAACCTCAGAAGCGATTCTTGGATGTCGGCTTGTGGGTGTGACTTTTTGTCTTTGGGGGTGTGTGTGTGTGTGCACTCACTTGTGAGTTCCTGTAAATGAAGTCTGCTTAAAGGAACGTGGCTAACGCCCTGCAGCGATATATATATATATATATATATATATATATATATATATATATAGACTCTTCAAATCTTAAAGTGACCTGTTTGTGTGGCTCTGCTTAGGCTGAAGAAATCCATGTTCTTTAATTTTTCTGTGGATCTTGAATTGGCAGTGAATTTGGACGCTGGCTGTGACCCGCTGGTGTCCACATCACCTCCCCCTGCAAAGAAACACACTCTTCTAGAAAGAATAGGTGCATACAACATCCAAGAACCAACATCTTCCAGTGTTTCACTGTTTTGCAGCCAACCCAGGGAGAATCACTGGCAGTCTTGTCCACAGGACTTTTGAATTTATTTCAAGTTTGGTTGTCACCTAAGCAGGTGCTTCATGTCATGAGGTGAAACTCCTGCAATGTCTTGGGATTTCATTTTGAAACATAGAGTGTGAGCAGCAGTATGGTCAGATAGGGGTGAGGATACAATCGGGTGAGGGGTGGGTAGGGTCCTTCAGGGCAGGGTCTCGCAACTTCACCTGCAATACAAAAGAAGACAGAAGACACAGAAGGTGCTTTCGACCTTATCCCCGCATTCCCTTAATTGCATACCTTCAAGGAACGTTTGGAGAGCAAATTGGGGACACCCTGGCAAATTCGCAATTTAAGGACTTTCATACTCAGAGCCAAATGAGAGTGAAATTGGTTGATGCTGAGTGGATGTGGCCTATACACTTGCCTCTACTTTTACGGACTTTCTTATTTCTCATTGGCGTAGGGTATCCTGGGTTTGGCTCAATGGTTTCGACAGTAAAAATTTCCGAGGTCATGGAGAACGACCCTCATGGGAATCCGTTGAGTGAGTGTTTCCTTCTAAACTCCGTCATGTTTTAATGACTGGGCAGCTATGATACTTTTTTTATTATTATTTTTATTTTTATACTTTAAGTTCTAGGGTACATGTGCATAACGTGCAGGTTTGTTACATATGTATACTTGTGCTATGTTGGTGTGCTGCACCCATCAACTCGTCAGCACCCATCAACTCGTCATTTATATCAGGTATAACTCCCAATGCAATCCCTCCCCCCTCCCCGCTCCCCGTGATAGGCCCTGGTGTGTGATGTTCCCCTTCCCAAGTCCAAGTATGAATTCCCGTTACAGCCACGGGAGGACTGCATGATTCTGGTAGGATGAGAAGCATTTAGCCGTGTCTGACTTTTGCCTGGTAATCTAGCCTCTATTCCATCTGCACAGCCTTCTTTTTGTGGAAGGGATCTTTTATTGGGCTGTTTCTGGAAGGGACTACCTTTCACCAAATATTACCTAGCTGCCAGTGATTTCAGTGAGCTAAAAGGACTTCAGGAAGAGTAGCTGCACTCCAGGTTGTGGGTTGTTGTCTCATTGTCTGGGCTGAGGTGGGTTGCATTTTGCAGGAGGCTTTTGGGTCCTCTGACAGGAGTCATTGAATATTTCTTGGACTTCAGAAAAAGGCAGATCAGTCTGTAAGGCGAGTCTTGCTTTTTCTTTGCTTTTATGAGGAATCCACCGTGACCCTCAACAGCACTACTGGAGACCATTTTTGGGCTTGCCATCACCACAGATGGTCTCTGGGACATTGTCTCCACCTCATCTGCACCCATGAGTAGCCAGTCTGAAGTGTGAGAAGACTGCGGCAACTTGGACTTGCCTTTTTCATGGTTCCTAACTTTCCAAGAGAGCCCCTGGGAGGCTGAGGATGAAGGGAGGCAGCGAGGTCAAGAGCCCAGCCATCTTTCACTGATATTCACCTCTGGTTTCAAAAGTATGATTATATCATCAAAGAACCCTCAACAACACACCAGACCAAATTCGAATCCCCATGGGACCCTATTCTTGCACACAGCCTCTTCCTGGAATGGAGTCAGAAGAGCAGTTTCCAGCGACCACCTTAGAGTCTCAAAACGCCTCCTCCTCCAGTTGGGCCTGACAACAGAGACTGCCAGAAAGAGTCCTGAGGTTGAGACTTTTAGGGTCACACAGTCGCTTTTCATAGGCAGCCTTTTTCCTGATACCAGCCCAGCTCTGCCTGTCAAATTTTCCTCTGCTTAGGCAGGCTGACAGCTCTAACAGCCTGGTACCCAAGCCTGTCTCATGAATAGGCATGCACCAATGTCAGGGCATTGACCCTGATTTTGAGTTCTGGCTAACATCACAACGAATGTCATTGTTGCCTAATGGCAAGTCCCTGTGGCTTGGAAAAAAAGAACTACCTGGAGGTGCCTCAGCCATAGACACTTGTCTATCTGTTTTGTGGGATCCAGGGGATAGTCCTATGATCCTAGGAGAAGACAGACATGAGCCTGTCTGAAGAAATGTCAAGCACAGCCCCAGAAATAGATCACAAAGTCCCTTAGCATCCAAAAAGATCTGAAGAATTCCTCAGGCCTGTCTAGACACTATAGGTATGAGATTTTGAAGTTTGATGCACTGTGATTTCTAGGTATAACCCATTCGTTTCCAAGCGTTGCTGTCTTCCAGTTTGTGCTTCCTGCAGAACCACACAGCCTCAGGAGCTTTGGGAGCTGTAATTCTATGGTAGTGTGGTGAGTGTTGAATGTCTGTGTGTATGTAGCAGTGTGTGTGTATATGTGTGTGTGTATGTGTTCCTGTAATTGGAGTCTGTTTAAAGTAATGTGGTTGATGTACTACAGCACTTCTTTTTTTTTTTTTGAGTCTCCCAACCTTTTGGTGGCCTGTCTTTTGTGCCATTGCTTGGGCTTCGAGGCTCCGAGGCTCCGTGTTCTGCATTTTTCTGTTGATCATGAATCTGCAAATATTTGTGTGGCAGTCTGAGAACCACTGGAGTTCAAATCACCTCCCTTTACAAAAATAGAAAAAAAAGAAAGAGCCACTCATTGAACAAGAAGAGGAAGACACCACACCAAAAAACGTAAATGTTCCAGTGTTTCATTTTCTTGTAGTCAACGCAGGGAGAGAAACTAGCAGTCCTGACCACGGGGCCTTTGAATTTACCTTGAATTCAATTCCTACCTGAGCAGGTACTTCACATCGTGAGGGAGCACTCTGAAATTGTCTTGGAATTTCATTCTGGCCATCTAGTGTGAGCAGAAATAAGGTCACATACGGTGAAGATACAATCTGGAGAGGGGTGGATGGGGTCTAGCAACTTCACCTGCAAAAATAAATAAATAAATAAATAAATAAATAAATAAATAAAATAAAATAAAAATAAAGACAGATGACACAGAAGTTGCTTCTAACTCCATCCCTGCATTCCCTTAATTGTACAAGTGGTCCATACCATGGCCCTGGTGTTCAGGTATGAATACTCCAATGTGCAAGGAACATTTAGAGTGCAAATTTGGGCCATCCTAGCAAACTTCCAATTTGAGGGCTGTCATAACCAGAGCCAAATCTGAGTAGAATGGATTGATGCTGGATGTGATGTGGCCTCCACACTTGCCCTCCTGTGTTCCTTGAGGTTGCTCTCTCTCAGGTGAGGCTTCTTACAGAACCAAAAGGCTCAGGAACTATCAAGCTGTGTGTTTCTCTGGGAGTGTTGTGGGTGTTGCATGTCTGCGTGTGTGTGGCATTGTGTGTGTGTGTGTTCCCATAAATGGAATCTGCATAAAGGAATGTGGCTAATGCACTTCAGCACTTCTTTTTTTGTCTCCCTACCTTTCAGTGTCCTCTTTGTATGGTTCTGCTTGGTCTGTGGTACTCTGTTCTCTCTAAGTTTTGTGGATCATGAATCCATAGTGAACTGGGAAAAGGGGTGAGATGCTCTGGCATCCAAATCACATCACCCTAAGGGGGGGAAAAAAAAAGGCCATTCTTCTGGAAAGAAGAGGAACACACCACAACAAAGAACAGACATCTTCCAAAGTTTCATTGTCCTTTGGCTGACCAAGGGAGACACATTAGAGGTCATGTCCACAGTGCTACTTGAATTTACCACGAATTTGGTTCCCAGTCAAGCAGGTGTTTCAAAACATGAGGGGACACTTTTTCACAGTCGTAGGATTTCATCCTGTGGCATAGAATGTGAGTAACAATAAGGTCAGATATGGGTGAGGATACAATCTGTTAAGGGTTCGATGGGGTCCTGAATCTTCACCTGCAATAAAACTGAAGACATATTATAGAGAACGGTTTCCAACAGCATCCCTGCATTATCTTCATTGTAAAAGCAGCCTATACCATGGCCCATTGTTCAGGTGGAAGACTTCAACGTGCAGGGGATATTTGGAGTGCAACTAGGGCCAACCTGGCAAACTCCTTGTTTGAGAGTTTTCATACCTGGAGACAAATGTGAATAAAATGGATAATGATGGGTGGGATGTGGCTTCCACACTTGAATCTTCTCTTTCTGACTTCCATGTTACTCACTGGCCTAGGGTTTCCTGGATCTTTCTCAACGTCTTCCACAATAAACATTTCCACTTCATGGAGGATGACCCTCATCGGAATCCATTGTGTGACTGTTTCCTTCTAAGCACTGTCACAGTTAAATTACTGGGCAGTTGTGATGCTTTTAAAACCATAAATTCCCATTCCAGCAGCCAAAAAAGATACTCTTGTTCTCCCACTTCTACCAGAGGACTGCATGATTCTTGTAGTATGAGAAGGACTCTGCCGTGTTTGGCTATTTCCTGTTCATCTAGGCTCCGTTTCATTGCATCTGCACATCTTTGCCATTGTGGAGGGAGTCTTTCACTGGGCTGTTGCTGGATGGACTGACTCACACCACAGATATTTGGGCTGTCAGAGATTTCAGGGAGCAAAAGCAACTTCAGGTAGGCTGACTGCACTACAGATTGTCATTATTGTCCCACTGTGAGGGCTGAGGATGTTTGTACTTTGCAAGAGGCTTTGGGCTCTCTGACAGAATTATTTGTAAGTTGCTTGTACTTTAGCACAAGTATACTCATTTGCTCAGAAGTGTCTTAATTTTTCTTTATTTTCATGCGGGGTCCACAGTGCTCCTCAACAGCACTAATAAACATATTTTTCAGGCTTGCAATTGCCACAGACGTCCTCTAAGACACTGTCTTAACCTCATCAGCCTTCATCTGCACCTGTGCGAGGCCAAGAGGTCAGTTCAAGGTTTGAGAACACTGTTATGTATTGAACTTGCCTTTGTGGTGGTTCCTGCCTTTCCAAGAGAGCATTTGCAAGGCCCAGGATGAAGGGAGGCAATGAGGTCAAGGGCCTGGCCACCTTTTGCTGACACCTGCCTCCTGGGTCTCAGGTATGATTTGCTCACCCAAAGACACTCACCAGACTATATTCCAATACCCATGGGACTTGATTTCTGTGCACAGCCTCTTTTGTGCATGGAGTCAGAAGAGCAGTTTCCAGTGACCATCTCACTGTCTCGAAACGCCTCCTCCTCCAGAGGGACCCTACCACGGAGATGGCACAAACTATTACTGAGGTCGAGATTTTAGTGTCCCACAGTGGGTTATCACAGGCAGCTTTTTTCTATGTACTAGACCAGCTTTGCCTGTAAAATTTTTCTGTTTATGAAGGCTGCCATCTCCGAGAGCTGGGTGCATCAGCCTGCCTCACAAACAGACATGAGCTAGTGTCAGGGTACCAGGTCTAAGTTGTGAACTATGGCTAGCATCACAAGCAATGCCATCATTACATAACAACAAATCACTGTGGCTTGGCAAAAAAGGAGACATTTGTGGTGGTGTGTTGGTGGTAAACTCTCACCTTTCTTTGTGGGTTCCAGGGATAGTCCCCTGATCCTAGGAGAGGGCAGATGTGAGCCAGTCTGAAGAAATGTCAAGCAAAGCCCTAGAAATAAACTGTAAAATGCCTAAGGATACAAAATGATGTGCAGGATACCTCAGACCTGTCTAGGCACTGTGGGAGCGTGTCTATTTGAATCTTGCCCCACTGTGAGTTCTATGTACAGTCTGCCTGTGTTACCTGGTGCTGCTCTTTCCCATGTGGGGTTTCCTGCAGAACTACACAGCCTCAGAGGCTGCTCTCTCCCAGGTGCGGTTTCCTGCATAACTACACAGCCTCATCGACTGATGGGCTGTGTGTTTCTGTGGGAGAGTTACATGTGTTGGATGCCTCAGTATGTGTGTGGCATTGTGTTTGTGTGTGTGTCTGTAACTACAGTGTGCTTAAAATAATGTGGCTAATGCATTGCAGTGCTGCTTCTCCTTCCCCTTCCCCTTTCCCTTTCCATCCTCCTCCCCCTCTCCCCTCCCCTTCCTCTCCTTCTCCTTTTCCTTCTTACTCATCCTCTTCCTTATCCTCTTCCTCCTTCTCCTCCTCCTCCTCTCCTTCTCCTTCTCCTCCTCCTCCTTCTTCTCCTTATTATCCTCCTCATCCTCCTCCTCCTCCCCCTCCTCCTCCTCCTTCCCCTCCTCTTTCTCCTCCTCCTTCCTCCTCCTCCTCCTCCACCTCCTCCTCCTCCTCCTCCTTCTTCTTCTTCTTCTTCTTTCTTCTTCTTCCCCCCACCCACCATTGGAGTCTCCTAAACTTTTGGTTCCCTGTCTTTGCAGTTTTGTTTGGAATGCAGGGCTGCGCCTTCTTTATTTATTGTGGATCATCAATTCGCAGTAAAATGGGAGGCTGGCTGAGAAACTCGGGGGTCCAAAAAGCTTCACCCTGCAACAGAAGCCAATCTTTTAGAAAGAAGAATAGCACACCACATCAAAGAACAGACATCTCCCAGTATGTTATTGTCCTGCAGTGAATCCTACATGAAATACTAGCAGTCTTGCATATGGGACCCCTTGTGTTTACCTCGAATTGGGTTCCCAGACAAGCAGTTGCTTCACGTCGTAAGGAAATATTACATCATCTTCGGATTTCATTCTGGGACAGACAGTGTGAGCATCCAGAAGGTTAGATAGGGGTGAGGATACAATCTTCTGGGGGTATATGGGGTTCTGCACTTTCACTTTCAAAAAACGTGAAGATATGACGCAGAAGTTGCTTCCAACTGCATCCTGGCGTTCTCTTAATTGTACAAGCTGTCAATAACATTACTCAATATTCAGGTGGGAGTATTCCAATGTACAGGGAACATTGGGAGTGCAAATTGGGGCCAACCTGGTAAACTTCATATTTTTTGGCTTTCATACTGGGAGCCAAATGAGAATGGGATGTATTGATTCCAGGTGAGACATGGCCTCAACACTTGTGTCTTCTTTTCTTGATTTCCATGCTCCTCGATCGACTAGAATTTCCTGAGTCTGGCTCAACGTCTTGCACATTAAATGTTTCCAAGTTCACAGAATATTACTCTATTATTATTATTGTTGTTGTTATTATTATTATACTTTAAGTTCAAGGGTACACGTGCATAACAGGCAGGTTTGTTACATATGTATACTTGTGCCATGTTGGCGTGCTGCACCCATCAACTCGTCAGCACCCATCAACTCATCATTTACATCAGGTATAACTCCCAATGCAATCCCTTCCACCTGTCCCCTCCCCATGATAGGCCCCGGTGTATGCTGTTCCCCTTCCCGAGTCCAGGTGATCTCATTGTTCACTTCCCACCTATGAGTGAGAACATGGGGTGTTTGGTTTTCTGTTCTTCAATAGTTTGCTGAGAATGATGATTTCCAGCTGCATCCATGTCCCTACAAAGGACACAAACTCATCCTTTTTTATGGCTGCATAGTATTCCATGGTGTATATATGCCACATTTTCTTAATGCAGTCTGTCACTGATGGACATTTGGGTTGATTCCAAGTCTTTGCTATTGTGAATAGTGTCACAATAAACATACGTGTGCATGTGTCTTTATAGCAGCAGGATTTATAATCCTTTGGGTATATACCCAGTAATGGGATGGCTGGGTCATATGGTGCTTCTAGTTCTAGATCCTTGAGGAATCGCCACACTGTTTTCCATAATGGTTGAACTAGTTTACAATCCCACCAACGGTGTAAAAGTGTTCCTATTTCTCCACATCCTCTCCAACACCTGTTGTTTCCTGACTTTTTAATGATTGCCATTCTAACTGGTGTGAGATGGTATCTCATTGTGGTTTTGATTTGCATTTCTCTGATGATCAGTGATGCTGAGCATTTTTTCGTGTGTCTGTTGGCTGTATGAATGTCTTCTTTTGAGAAATGTCTGTTCATATCGTTTGCCCACTTTTCGATGGGGTTGTTTGTTTTTTTCTTTTAAATTTGACTGAGTTCTTTGTAGGTTCTGTATATTACCCTTTGTCAGATGAGTAGATTGCAAAAATTTTCTCCCATTCTGTAGGTTGCCTGTTCACTCTGATGGTAGTTTCTTTTGCTGTGCAGAAGTTCTTTAGTTTAATGAGATCCCATTTGTAAATTTTGGCTTTTGTTGCCATTGCTTTTGGTGTTTTAGACATGAAGTCTTTTGCACATGCCTGTGTCCTGAATGGTATTACCTAGGTTTTCTTCTAGGGTTTTTATGGTATTAGGTCTAACGTTTAAGTCTCTAATCCATCTTGAATTAATTTTCGTATAAGGAGTAAGGAAAGGATCCAGTTTCAGCTTTCTACTTTTGGCTAGCCAATTTTCGCAGCACCATTTATTAAATAGGAAATCCTTTCCGCTTTTCTTGTTTTTCTGAGGTTTGTCAAAGATCAGATGGCTGTAGATGTGTGGTATTATTTCTGAGGACTCTGTTCTGTTCCATTGGTCTATATCTCTGTTTTGGTACCAGTACCATGCTGTTTTGATTACTGTAGCCTTGTAGTATAGTTTGAAGTCAGGTAACGTGATGCCTCCAGCTTTGTTCTTTTGACTTAGGATTGTCTTGGCAATGTGGGCTCTTTTTTGGTTCCATATGAACTTTAAAGCAGTTTTCTCCAATTCTGTGAGAAACTCATTGGTAGCTTGATGAGGATGGCATTGAATCTCTAAATTACCCTGGGCAGTATGGCCATTTTCATGATATTGATACTTCCCATCCATGAGCATGGTATGTTCTTCCATTTGTTTGTATCCTTTTCTATTTCACCGAGCAGTGGTTTGTAGTTCTCCTTGAAGAGTTCCTTTACATCCCTTGTAAGTTGGATTCCTAGGTATTTCATTCTCTTTGAAGCAATTGTGAATGGAAGTTCATTCATGATTTGGCTCTCTGTTTGTGTGCTACTAGTGTATAAGAATGCTTGTGATTATTGCACATTAATTTTGTATCCTGAGACTTTGCTGAAGTTTCTTATCAGCTTAAGGAGATTTTGTGCTGAGACAATGGGGTTTTCTAAATATACAATCATGTCATCTGCAAACAGGGACAATTTGATTTCTTCTTTTCCTAACTGAATACCCTTGATTTCTTTCTCTTGCCTGATTGCCCTAGCCAGAACTCCCAACACTATGTTGAATAGAAGTGGTGAGAGAGGGCATCCCTGTCTTCTTCCAGTTTTCAAAGGGAATGTTTGCAGTTTCTGCCCATTCAGTATGATATTGGCTATGGGTTTGTCATAAATAGCTCTTATTATTTTGAGATACATTCCATCAATACCGAATTTATTGAGCGTTTTTAGCATGAAGGGCTGTTGAATTTTGTCAAAGGCCTTTTCTGCTTCTATTGAGATAATCATGTGGTTTTTGTCTTTGGTTCTGTTTATATGCTGGATTACATTTATTGATTTGCGTATGTTGAACCAGCCTTGCATCCCAGGGATGAAGCCCATTGGATCATGGTGGATAAGTTTTTGATGTGCTGCTGGATCCGGTTTGCCAATATTTTATTGAGGATTTTTGCAACAATGTTCATCAGGGATATTGGTCTAAAATTCTCTTTTTTTGGTGTGTCTCTGCCAGGCTTTGGTATCAGGATGATGTTGGCCTCATAAAATGAGTTAGGGAGGATTCCCTCTTTTTCTATTGATTGGAATAGTTTCAGAAGGAATGGTACTAGCTCCTCCTTGTACCTCTAGTAGAATTCAGCTGTGAATCCATCTGGTCCTGGACTTTTTTTCATTGGTAGGTTATTAATTATTGCCTCAATTTCAGAGCCTGCTATTGGTCTATTCAGGAATTCAGCTTCTTCCTGGATTAGCCTTGGGAGAGTGTAAGTGTCCAGGAAATTATCCATTTCTTCTAGATTTTCTAGTTTATTTGCATAGAGATGTGTATAGTATTCTCTGATGCTAGTTTGTATTTCTCTGAGGTCAGTGGTGATATCCCCTTTATCATTTTTTATTGCGTCTATTTGATTCTTCTCTCTTTTCCTCTTTATTAGTCTTGCTAGCAGTCTATTAATTTTGTTGATCTTTTCAGAAAACCAACTCCTGGATTCATTGATTTTTTGGAGGGTTTTTTGTTTCTCTATCTCCTTCAGTTCTGCTCTGATCTTAGTTATTTCTTGCCTTCTCCTAGCTTTTGAATGTGTTTGCTCTTGCTTCTCTAGTTCTTTTAATTGTGATGTTAGAGTGTCAAGTTTAGATCTTTCCAGCTTTCTCTTGTGGGCATTTAGTGCTTTAAACTTCCCTCTACATACAGCTTTAAATGTGTCCCAGAGATTTTGGTATGCTGTATCTTTGTTCTCATTGGTTTCAAAGAACATCTTTTTTTCTGCATTCATTTCGTTATGTACCCAATAGTCATTCAGGAGCAGGTTATTCAGTTTCCATGTAGCTGAACCTTTTTGATTGAGTTTTTGGTCCTGAGTTCTAGTTTGATTGCACTGTGGTCTGAGAGACAGTTTGTTATAATTTCTGTTCTTGTACATTTGCTGAGGAGTGCTTTACTTCCAATTATGTGGTCAGTTTTGGAATAAGTGTGATGTGGTGCTGAGGAGAATGTATATTCTGTTGATTTTGGTTGGAGAGTTCTGTAGATGTCTATTAGATCTGCTTGCTGCAGAGATGAGTTCAATTCCTGGATATCCTTGTTAACCTTCTGTCTCATTAATCTGTCTAATGTTGACAGTGGAGTGTTGAAGTCTCCCATTATTATTGTATGGGAGTCTAAGTCTCTTTGTAAGTCTCTAAGGATTTGCTTTATGAGTCTGGGTGCTCCTGTATTGGGTGCATATATATTTAGGATAGTTAGCTCTTCCTGTTGAATTGATCCCTTTACCATTAGGTAATGGTCTTCTTTGTCTCTTTTGATCTTTGATGGTTTAAAGTCTGTTTTATCAGAGACTAGTATTGCAACCCATGCTTTTTTTTGTTCTCCATTTGCTTGGTAGATCTTCCTCTATCCCTTTATTTTGAGTCTATATGTGTGTCTGCATGTGAGATGGGTCTCCTGAATACAGCAAACTGATGGGTCTTGACTCTTTATCCAGTTTGCCAGTCTGTGTCTTTTAATTGGAGCATTTAGTCCATTTACATTTAAGGTTAATGTTGTTATGTGTGAACTTGATCCTGCCATTATGATATCAACTGGTTAGTTTACTCATTAGTTGATGCAGTTTCTTCCTAGCCTCGATGGTCTTTACATTTTGACATGTTTTTGCAATGTCTGGTACCACTTGTTCCTTTCCATGTTTAGTGCTTCCTTCAGGGTCTCTTGTAAGGCAGACCTAGTGGTGAGGCCCAGGGTGAAGGGATGCAGTGAGGTCAAGAACCTGACCAACTTACATTAACACCCTCATCTGGGGTCTCCAGTATGATTCTATCATCCAAAGAGCTCTTGGAAACAAATCAGACAATATTACAATCTGCATGACATGCAATTCTTACACACTACCTCTTTCGGAAATGGAGTCAGAAGAGCAGTTTCCAGAGACCATTTCAGTCTCGAAACACCTCCTCCTCCAGCTGGACACAACCACGGATATGGCTTGAAGGAGCCCTGAGCTTGAGACTTTTAGGGTCCCATGGTGGGTTCTCATACACAGTCTTTTTCTTGATACCACGCCGACTCTGCCTGTACCACCTTTTTTTGCTTAGGCAGGCTGAAGGCTCTCAAAGTCGGGTGCCCCGGACTGCCTCTCGAATGTGTGTGCGGTAGTCTCAGGGCACCCAGTCCTGATTGTAAGTTCTGCCTAGCTTAACAATGATTGTATCCATTGCCTAGTGACAAGTGCCTGTGGCTTGGAAGAGAAAGAGACATTTGTGGAAGTGTGTCTTCAATAGACTCTCATCTGTGTTCTCTGTGGGATCCACAGGATATTCACACAATCCTAGGGAAGAGTAGGCGTGAGTCAGCCTGAAGAAACAGCAAGCACAGCCCCAGGAATAAACCACAGAATCCCTAATGATCCAAAAATAAGTGCAGAATTTATCAGACCTGCCTAGACATTATAGGGTTGGGTCTTTTTGAAACTTGCTCCACTGTGATTTCTAGGTACAGCCGACGTGTGTTCTTCATGGTTTCTCTCTCCAAGGTGGGGCTTCCTACAGAACTGGTCAGCCTCAGGACCTGCTGATTCTGCTGTGTGTTTCTGTGGGAGTGTTGCAAGTGTTGGATGTCTGTGTGTGTGTGTGTGGCATTGTGTGTTAGCATCGCGTGAATGTCACCATTGCCTAGTGACAAATCCCTGCTACTTGGCAGAGAAGGAGATCATGGAGATGCATTGGCGTGGACTCTCACCTATGTTCTCTGTGGGATCCACAAGATAGTCCCATGATCCCAGTAGAGGGTAGGTGTGAGTCAGCCTGAAGAAACATCAAGCAGAGCTCCAGGAATAAATCACGAAATCGCTAGTGATCTAAAAAGATCTGCAGGATGCTTCAGGCCTGCCTAGACATTGTCAGTGTGAGTCTTTTTGAAACTAGACCTACTGTGATTTCCAGGTATAGCCCGCCTGTGTTATCTGGAGTTGCACTCACTCACATGGGGCTTCCTGCAGAACAAAGAAGCCTCAGAAACTGCTGGGCTGTGTGTTTCTGTGGGAGTTTTGCTAGCATTCTATGTCTGTGTTTGTGTTGACTTTGTGTGTCTGTGTGTGGTTGTGTGTGCCTGTAAGTGGAGCCTGCTTAAAAAATGTGGGTAATGCACTGCAGTGCTCTTATTTTTTTTGAGTCTTCAAACATTTTGGTGGCCTCTGTGGCTCTGCTTGGACTGTGGGGCACGGGTTCTTTATTTTTCTGTGGATCATGAATACACAGTGAATTGAGACTGGCAGAGACCCTCCGGTGTCCAAATCACCTTCCCCTAAAAAAAAAAAAAAAAAATGCCACTCTTCTAAAAATAAGAGGAACATACCACACACAAGAACAGACATCTCCCAGCATTTCATTGTCCTGCTACCAACCCAGGGAGAGACACTTGCAGTCCTGTCCATAGGGCTGCTTGAATTTACCTCGAATTTGGTTTCCAGGTGAGCAGATGTTTCTCCTTCTCAGGGTCCACTCCTCCATCATCTTGGGATTTCATTTTGGGAAACAGAGTGTGCTCAGTAGTAAGGTCAGATAGGGGTGAGGATACAATCTGGTGAGGGGTGGATGGGATCCTGCACTTTCACCTGCAAAAAAAGGTGAAGACAGATGACATAGAAGGTGTTTCCACTGCAACTCCCGCATTCCCTTAATTGCACAAACAGTCCACACCATGGCCCAGGGTTCAGGCTTGAGTAGTCCATTGTGAATGGAATGTTTGGGGTGCACACTGGGTCCATACTGGCCAACTCATGATTAGTGGGCTTTCATACCTGGAGCCAAATGGGAGTGTGATAGATTGATGCTGGACGGAATATGGCCTTTACAGTTGCCTCTTCTTTTTCTGACTTTCATGTTCCTTATCGACCTAGGGTTTCCTGGGTCTGTCTCAACAAATTCTTCCCTAATCGTTTCCCAGTTTACGAAGAAAGACCCTCGTAGGAATCGATTGCATGATTGTTTTCCTCTAAATACAGTCATGTTTTGATGACTGGGTAGTTATGGTATTTTAAAACCATTAACTCCCATTACAGACCGCAACAAGGAAACCGTTGTTCCCCTACTTCTATCAGAGGGCTGTGTGATTCCTGTAGGATGAGAATCAGGCAGACATGTCTGGCTTCTTCTTGGCTTTATAGGCTCTGTTTGTTTATCTGCATACTGTTTCTCATTGTGGAGGAGGTCTTTCATTGGGCTGTTGATGGATGGAACTGCTTCTTGTAACAGATCTTTTTCTTCCAGTTATTTCAAGAAGCATAGAGGACTTCTAGTGGGCTCACTGCATTTTAGGGCTAGATCGTGGTCTTGTGGGGGCCGAGGTTGTTTGCACTTTGCAGGAGGCTTCTGGGTATTCTCATAGGAATCTTTGAACATTTCGTGGACTCTTGGTGTCTGTTTAAAAGAATGTTGCAAATTCACTTCAGTCTTTCTATTTTTTTAGTCTCCCAACATTTTTGTGGCCTTTTGTGGCTCTGTTTGGATTTTGCTGCGGGGTGCCATGTTCTTTACTTTACTGTGGATCATGAATCCTCGAAGAATTGGAAGGCGTGTTGTGAGCCGCCTGCATCCAAATCACCTCGCCCTGCAGGAAAAGCTACACTTCTAGAAAGAAGAGAAGCAGACCACACCAAAAAACACATCCATGTTTCATGGTCCTGCCACCAACCCAGGGAGAGACACTAGCAGTCCTGTTGACAGATTCCATTTAATTTACGTTGAATTATGTTCCCAGCAGAGCAGGTACTTCACGTCACGGAAGGGAACTCCTTCTTTATTTTGGGATTTCATTCCAGAATGTAGAGAGTGAGAAGCAATAAGTTCTGACAGAGGTGAGGATACAATCTGATGGAGCATGGATGCGGTCCTGCAACATCACATGCAAATAAAATACAGATTACACAGAAGGTTCTCCCAGCTCCATCCTCACATTTCCTTAGTTGCACAAGCAGTCTACACCATGGCCCAGTGTTCAGGTGTGAGTACCCAAAAGTGCAAGGAATATTTGGAGAGCAAATTGGGGTCATCCTGGCAAACTCCTGCTGAGAGGGCTTTCATATATGAAGACAAATGGGAGTGAAATGGATTAATACCCTATAATATGCAGCCACCACACTTGCCTCTTCTTTTCTTGACTTCCATGTTACTTATTGCCCTAGTGTTTCCTGGATCTAGCTCAATGACTTCCACACTAATGTTTTACAGTTCACAGAGAATGACTCAAGGGAATCCATCATGTGAGTGTTTTCTTCTAAACACTGTCATATTTTAATGGCAGGGCTGCTTTGATATTTATCAAACCATAACTGATCATTACAGCCACCAGCAAAGAAACTCTTATTCTCCCTCTTCTATCAGAGGGCTGTATGATTTCCATAGAATGAGAAGCAGGCAACTGTGTGTGATTGTTGCCTGGTAATCCAGCTTCTGTTCCATTTCATCTTTGCTAAATTCTCATTGGGAAGGGGTTGTTCATTTGTCAGATGCTGAAGGAGAATTGCTCTCACCACAGATCTTTTAGCTCCCAGGAATTTCAGAGAGCAAAAGAGACTTCAAGTAGGCTGACTGCACTACAAGTTGTGGATTGTTGTCCTTGTTGTGAGGGTTGAGGTTGTTTATACTTTGTAGAAGGCTTATGCATCCTGACAGGAATCATTGAATATTGCTTAAACTCCAGCACAAGACAATTTTTTGTCTCAGGCAAGTAGTTATTTTTCTTTGCTTTCATGAGGAATCCACAGTCCTTCTCAACAGCACTATGGGATACAATTTTCAGGCTTGCCATTCCCACAGATGGCCTCTGAGACACGGTCTCAATTTCATCTGCACTCATGAGAGGCCAGTCCAAGGTGTGAGAATATTGCTCCACCTTGGACTTCCCTTTATCATGGTTCCTACCTTTCCCAGAGAGACCCTGTGAGGCTCAGGAGGAAGGGAGGCAATGAGTTCAAGAGACCAGCCATCTTTAGCTGACATCCACTCTGGGGTCTCAGGCATGAGTCTATCACCAAAAGAACCTTCAAAAATACACCAGACTATATTCCAATCATCACGGGGCCTGATTCTGGCACACACACACATTCTCTTTTGGGAATGGAGTCAGAAAAGCAGTGTCCAGGTACCACTTCACAGTCTTGAAGTGCTGCCTACTACACTGGGACCAGACCAGAGGCCTGAAGGAGTGCTGAAGTCAAAAATTGTAGGGCCCCGCAGTAGGTTTTCACAGGCAACATTTTCCCCAATACCAGGCCATCTCTGCCTGTACCATTTTACTCTGCTTAAGCAGGCTGACAACTCTGACAGTCAGGCACCAGAACCTGCCTCACAAATACACAAGTGCTAGTCTCAGGGCACCACACCTGATTGTGAGCTCTGGCTACCATCACAGTGAAAGTCCCAGTTACCTAGTGACAAGTCCCTGCAGCTTGGTGGAGAGGGAGACCTCCATAAAGGTATGTCATTGGTGGACTCTTGCCTGACTTCTCCATGGGATCCAGGGGATAGTCTGATAATCCTAGAAGAGGGCAGACATAAAGACAGCCTGAAGAAATGTTAAGCACAGCCCCAGGAATGAACTGCAAAATCCCTAAGAATCTGAAATGGTCTGAAAGATTCCTCAGACCTATCTAGACATTGTAGCAGTGAATCTTTTTGAAACTTGAACCACTGTGAATTTTAGGTACAGCCTGCCTGTATTCCCAGGGGTTGCTGTCTTCCAGATGGGGCTTCCTGCAGAAACAGGCGGACTCAGAAGCTGCCAGGCTACATATTTCTTTGGGAGTTTTGTGAGTGTTTGATGTCTGCATGTTTGTGTGACTTTTTTTTTTTTTCATATTGTGTGTCTGCATGTGGCTATAAGTGGAGTCTACTTAAAGAAATATGGTTAACACATTGCAGCAATTTTTTTTTTAAATATCCCAGCCTTTTGGTGGACTGTTTGTGTGGCTCTGTTTGGGTTGCAGTGCTCCATGTTCTTCATTTTCCATTGGATCATTAATCTGTGGTAAATTGGGAGGGTGGCTGAGACCTGCTCTGGTTGAAATCACCTCCCCCTGAAAAAAAAAATTCTTCTACAAAGAAGAGGAGCACACACATCTAAAAATAGACATCTCCCTCTGTTACATTGTCCTGTGACCAACTCAGGGAGAGACACTAGCAGTGCTGTCTGCAGGACCCCTTGAATTTACCTTGAGTTCAATTCACAACATAGAAGGTGCTTCATGTCATGAGAGGGAACTCCTCCATCATTTTAGGGTTTCATTCTGGGAAAGAGAATGTGAGCAACAATAAAGTCAGATAGGGTGAGGATACAATCTGGTGAGGGGTACGTAGGGTCCGGCACCTTCATTTCCAAAAAACGTGAAGACAGATTAGACAGAAGATGCTTCCAACTGCATCCCAGCATTCCCTTAATTGCACAAGCAGTCCACAGCATGGTCTTGTGTTCACATGGGAGTACTACAATATGGAGGGACCATTTGTAGTGCAAACTGGGGCCCTCCTGGCAAACTCCCTATTTGATGGCTTTCATACCCGAAGCAAAATGGGAGTGGGATGTATTGATGTTGGGTGGACTGCGCCCTGCACTTGACTCTTCTTTTTCTGAATTCCATGTTCCTCATAGGCCTAGGGATTCCTGGCTCTGTCTCAATGTGTTCCACAGTAAAGATTTCCCAGTTCATGGAAAACAACCCTCATGGAATTCCATTGCATGAGTGTTTCCTTCTACACACTGTCAAGTTTTAATGACTAGGCAACTGTGATACTTTTAAAAGCATAAATTCACATTACCACTGTCAACAAGGAAACACTGGTTCTCTCACTTCTCTCAGAGGGTGGCATGATTCCTGTAGAGTGACAAGCAGGCAGCACTGCCTGGCTTTTGCCTTGTAATATAAGTTCTGTCTTATTTCATCTGCCCATCTCTTCTCATTGTGGAGAGGATCTTTTACTGGGTTCTTGGTGAATGGGACTGTCTCTCACTACAGATCTTTGGCTGCCATGGAATTCAAGTAGCAAATGGGATTTTGGGCATACTGGCTGTGCTCCAGGTTGTTGGTAGTCTTGTTGGTTTAGGGGTTGTTTGCACTTTGTAGGGGGCTTCTGGGTCCTCTGCCAGGAATCTTTCAACATTGTTTGGACTTGAGCACAAGACAGCTCATTCTGTCTGGCGAGTCCTGATTTTTATTTGCTCTCAAGAAGGGTCCACAGTGCCCTCAACAGTTCTACGCTTTTCAGGCTTTCAATCACCACAGAAGGCCTCTGAGACATTGTCTCAACTTCATCTGCAACTGTAAGAGGCTAGTTCAATATGGGAGAACACTGCTCCCCCTTGGAATTACATTTGTGATGGTCCCTGCCTTTCCAAGACAGTCAATGCTAGGCCAAAGATGAAAGGAGGCAGTGAGGTCAAGGGCTTGGACATCTTTAGGTGACACCCGCCTCTGGGGTCTCAGGTACAATTTTATCACCCAAACACCCCTCAACAACTCAAAAGACTACATCGTAAACCACATGGAACATGATTCTGGCACACAACCTCTTTCGGAAATGGAACCCGAAGAGCAGTTTCCAGTGACCACCTCACCGTCTCAAAACTCCTCATTCCCCAGAGGGACCCGACCACGGAGACAGTATGAACGACCCTTAAGATTGAGATTTTATAATCCCGGAGTGGATTATCACAGACAGCTTTTTTTCCTAATACCAGACCCGCTCTATCTGTACCATATTCTTCTTCTAAGGCAGGCTGAAATCTCTGAAAGCCAGGTGCCCAGGCACACATAACTAATGTGCGTGCACTAGTCTCAGGATACCAGGCTTGAGCTGTGGGATCTGGATAGCCTCACAATAAATGCCACTGTTTGTTAGATACAAGATCCTGCAACTGGGTAAAGAAGGAGATGTTTGCACTTTGCAGGAGACTTTTGGGTCCTCTGACAGGAATCATTGAACATTGCTTGGACTCCAGCACAAGGTAGCTCCTTCTTTTGGGAGAGTCTTGATTTTTCTTTGCGTTCATGGGAAACCCACAGTGCCCCTCAACAGCACTACCAGACATACTTTTCAGGCTTGCCATCACCACAGATGACCTCTGAGACACTGTCTCAATCTCAACTGCCTTCCTGAGATGTCAGTTTGAGGTATGAGAACACTGCTCCACCTTGCACTTAACTTGTCAAGTTTTCTGCATTTCCCAGAGAGTCGCTGCAAAACCCGGGATGAAAGGAGGCAGTGAGGTCAAGAGCCCGGCCATCTTTTGCCGACGTCCCCAGTGGGATAACAGGTATGATTCTATGATGTGAAGAACCCTCAACAACACACCAGACTATATTCCAATCACCATGGGACCAGATTATTACACACAACTTCTTTGGGAAATGAAGTCAGAAGAGCAGGTTCCAGCGACCACCTCACAGTTTTGAAATACCTCCTTCTCCAGAAGGACCCAATCACGGAGACCACACAAAAGGCCCCTGAGGTCGAGACGTTTAGGATCCTATAGTTGTTTTTTGTAGGCAGCCTTTTTGCCCATACCAGGCTGGCTCTGCCTCTAACATTTTTCTCTGCTTATGCAGGTTGACAACTCTGACATCCGGGTGCCCGTGTTTGTTTCATAAATGCCCATGCGCTATCCTCAGGGCACCTGGCCTAATTGTTAGCTATGGCTAGCATCATAATGAATGTCACTATTGCATAGAGACAAAATTCTTTGGCTAGGCGCAGAAGGAGACCTCCGTGGAGAGGGTCGGTCGTGGACTTTCAACTGTCTTCTCTGTAGTATCCAGAGGATAGTCCCATAATCCTAGAAGAAGACAGACTTGAGCCAACTTGAAGAAACATCAAGCACAGCCACCAAAAATAAATCTCAAAATCCCTAAGGATATAAAAGGGTAATCAGGATTCCTCAGGTCTGGGTAGACGTTGTAGGAATTAGTCTATTTGAAACTAACCCCATTGTGATTTCAAGGTATAGCCCACCAGTGTTCCCTGGGATTACTCTCTCCCAGGTGGGATTTCCTGCCGAACCATTCAGGCTCAGAATCTTCCAGGCTGTGTGTTTCTGTGGGAGTGTTGTGAGTGCTGAATATCTGCATGTGAGTGTGACATTGTGTGTTTGAGGATTTTTTGGGGGGGGTTTGTTTGTTTGTGTGTGTGTTTGTGTGTTGGCCTGTAAGTAGGGCTGGGTTACAGAAATGTGGCTAACATATTTCAATAATTATTTCTTAGTCTCCCAACCATTTGTTGGCCTGTCTGTGTTGTTCTGCTTGCACTGTGGGGCTCTTTTTAATTTTTCTGTGGATTAAGAATCTGCTGTGAATGAGGAGATTGCTGAGAGCCACCAGTGTATAAATCACCTACGGCTGCAAAAAAAAAAAAAAAAAAACCCACTCTTCTAGAAAGAGGAGAAACACATAACACCAAGAAAAAAAAAAAAAAAAGAAAGAAAAAATAGACATCTCCCTGTGTTTTGTTGTTCTGTAAACATCCCAGGGAGAGACACTAGCAATCTTGTCCACAGGAATCCTTTAATTTACATTTTACATCGAATTCGGTTCTCAGACAAGCAGGTGCTTCACATCATGAGCTGACATTCCTGCAACATCTTGGAATTTCATTCTGGGACATAGAGTATGAGCAGCAATATGGTCAGACGGGTGAGGATACATTCTGGTGAGGGGTGGATGGGGTCCCACAACTTCACCTGCAAAAAAAAAAAAAAAAAAAAGTGAAGATAGATGGCACTGAAAGTACTCCCAATTCCATCACCACATTCCCTTAACTGCATAAGCAGTCCACACCATAGCCCAGTTTTTAGCTAGGCATACTCCAAAGTACAAGGAACATTTGGAGTGCAAATCAGGGCTACTTTGGCAAACTCCTGATTTGAAGTTTTTCACACCTGGAGCAAAATGGGAGTGAAATTTATTGATGCTCCATGATATGTGGCCTCCACACTTACCTCTTATTTTCCTGACTTTCATGTTTCTCATCAGCCTAGGGTTTCCTGGGTCTTGCTCAAAGAATTCCACACTAAACATCTTCCAGTTCTTGGAGAATGACTCTCATGGGAATACATTATATAAGTGTTTCCTTGTAAACACAGTGACATTTTAACCCCTGGACTGCACTGATAGTTTTAGAACTGTTACTTCCCATTGGAGCTGCCAACACAGAAAGTCTTGTTCTCCCACTTCTGTTGGAGAGCTGCATGATTCCCATAGGATAAGAAGCAGGGAGCCATGTCTGTTTTTTTCTGGTAATCTAGCCTGTGTTTCTGTACATCTGCCCAAACTTCTCATTACAGAAAAACTTTTTCATTGGCCTCTGATGGATGGGATTGCCTCTCCTTACAGATTATCCAGCTGCTATTGATTTCAGAGAGCAAAAGGGACTTCAGGCATGCTGGATGCTTTCCACGTTGTGGATAATTATCTCCTTGTGGGGGCTGAAGTTCTTTGCACTTTGCAGGAGGTTTTTGAATTTTCTGAAAAAAAAAAAATCATTGAACATTGTTTGCACTCCAGCACATGCAGCTCATTTGTGCAGTCTGTGCAGATGAAAGAAAACACTGGCTAGATTGCCAGGCAAAAATCAGCAGCAGGCCGCTCATTGTATTAGGCAAGTTTTTATTTTTCTTTGCTTTCATGTGGAATCCTCGGTGCCCCTCAATAGCACCACGGGACACTGTTTTCAGGCTTATAATCCCCACAGACTGCCTCTCAGATGATATCATAACTTCATCTTCATGAGTGGGATGCCAGTCCGAGGTATGGGAACACTACTCCACTTTGGACTTGCCTTTCATGGTTCTTGTCTTTCCCAGAGAACTGTTGTGAGACTCAGGATAAAGAAAGGCAGTAAGGTCATGTACCCAGACATCTTTCACTGACACCAGCCTCTGGGGTCACAAGTATTATTCTATCCCCCAGGAAACCCTCAGCAACACATCATACTATATTCCAAACCCCATGGGATCTGATTCTTGAAAATGGTCTCTTTTGAGAATAGGCAAAAGAGCAGTGTCCAGTGACCACCTCATAGTATTGAAATGCCTCCCCCTCCAGCAGGACCCGACCAAGGAGACAGCTGAAACTGGAACTGAGGTTGAGACTTTTAAGGTCTTGCAGTGAGTTTTTACAGGCAGCCTTTCCTCCAAGAGGGCTCAGACAGCTTTCTGTAATTTTCCTCTGCCGAGGCAGGCTGACAGATCTAAAAGTTGGGTACCTTAGTTTGCTTCACAAACGTGCATGTGTTAGTCCCAGGGTACCTGGACTGATTGTGAGCTTTGTCTCATCTCACAATGAATGTAACCATTGCCTACTGACAAGTTCTTGTGATTTGTCAGAGAAGAAGACCTCCTTAGATGTGCATTGGCCTTGATTGTCTTTTTTTGTGGGATTTAAGTGATTGTCTCATCATAGGACAGAGCAAAAGTGAGCCAGCCTTAAAAAGCAGCAAACAGAGCCCCAAGAATAAACTGGGAAATCCCTACAGATTTAAAAGGACCTGCAGGATATCTCCAGGCTACCTAGCCTTTGTAAGGGTGATTTTGATACTTTCACCATGGTGAGTTTTAGGTAGAGCCTGCTTTTATTGTTTGGGATAGATCTCTCCGAGGAGGGGCTACCTGCAAAACCATGCAGCCTCAGGAAATGCCTTCTTTGTGTTTCTGTGGGAGTGTTGAGAGTGTTCGATATCTGCATGTGTGTGGCATGGGGTGTGTGTGTGTGTGTGTGTGTGTCTGTCTGTCTGTAAGTAAAATCTGCCTAAAGAAATGTGGCTAATGCACTTCAGCACTTTTTTTTTTTTTTTCCAGTTTCCCACCATTTTGGTGGCCAGTGTGTGTGGCTCTCTTTGGGCTTAAGACCTCATGTTCTTCATTTTTCTGTGGATCATGAATCCGCAGTGAATTGGGAGGCATGCTAAAACCTGCTAGTGTCCAAATCACCTCCCTTTGTAAAATAATAATAATAATAATAATAATAACAGCCAGTCTTCTAGAAATAGGAGGAGCACATCACACCAAAAGACAGACATCTCCCAGTATTTTATTGTCCTGTGGGCAACCCAGGGAGAGACACTAGCCATCCTTTCCGCAGGGCCCCTTGAATTTACCTCAAACTCAGTTCCCAGCAAAGCAGGTGCTTCACGTCATGAGGAGGCACTCCTTCATTGTGTTGAGATTTCATCCTGGGACATAGTCAGTGAGTAGTAAAAAGGTCAGATAGGAGTGAGGATACAATCTGGTAAGTGGTGGATATGGTCAAGCAAATTCACCTGTAAAAAAATAAAAATGAAGACAGATGACACAGAAGATTCTTCCAAATCAACACCCCATTCCCTTAATTACACAAGCAGTCCACACCATGGCCTGGTGTTCAGGTGGGAATACTCCAACATTCAAGGTACATTTGGAGTGCAAGTTGGGGCCATCCTGGCAAACACCCGATTTGAGGGCTTTCATACCTGGAGCCAAATGGGAGTAAAACACATTGACGCTGGGTGAAATGCAGCCTTCACACTTGCCTCTTTTTTCCCTGATTCCATGTTGCTAATTGGCCTAGTGTTTCCTGTGTCTGGCTCAAAGACTTCCAAACTAAATATTTCTGAGTTCATAAAGAATGAGCCTTATGAAAACCCATTGCAAGAGTGTTTAATTCTAAACACTGTCACATTTTAATCACAGAACAACGTTGATACTTTCAAAACTGTAAATTTCCATTACAGCCACCAACAAGGAAACTCTTGCTCTTTCATTTCTTTCACAGGGGTGCATGATTTCTGTAAGATGAGAAACAGGCAGCCAAGTCTGTCTTTTGTGTGGTAATCAAGCCTCAGTTTTATTTTGCCAGCACGGTCTTCTACTTGTGGAGGAGTTCTTTCAGTTTACTTTGCTGGATGGAACAGCCTCTCACCACAGATTATTTGACTGTCAGGGATTTCAAAGAACAAAAGAGACTTCAGGTAGGATGGCTGCCTTCCAGTTTTCAGGTTGTTATATCTTTGTGGGGGTTGCAGTGGTTTGCATTTTGAAGGATACTTTCACTTTCTTTGACAGAAATCATTGAACATTGATTGGACTCCAACACAAAACAGCTCTTTCACTTAGGCGAGACTTGATTTCTCTTTTCTATCACAGATAATCCATAATGCCTGTAAACAGCACTACTGGACACGCTTTTAAGGCTTGCCATCACCACAGACAGCATCTGAGACACTATTTCAACCTCATCTGCACCCATGAGAGGTCATTCTGACCGGTGAGAACACTGCTTCACCTTGGACTTGCCTTTGTCATGGTTCTTGCCTTTCCCAGAGAGCCCCTTCACTGCCCATAATGAAGGGAGGCCGTGAGGTCAAGAGCCTGGCCATCTTTCACTGCCACCTACCTTTGGAGTCTCAGGTAGAGTTCTATCTCCCAAGGAAACCTCGACAACACACCAGAGATTATACTCCAATCCCCATTCCAGACCTGATTCTTGTACACGGCCTCTGTAGGAACTGGCATAAAAAGAACTGTTTCCAGGGACTATCTCACAGTCTTGAAACACCTCCTCCTCCAGATGGATCCGACCATGGGGACAACGAGAAGGGGCATTAAAGTCAAGACTTTCAGAGTCCAGAAATGCCTTATTACAGGCTGCCTTATTCCCAATACCAGGACGGCTCTGCTTTTACCATTCTTTTCTGCTTAAGCAGGCTGACAGCTCTGACAGCTGGGCTCCCAAGCCTGCCTCATGTATGTGCATGAGCTAGTCTCAGAGCACTAGGCCTGAATGTGAGCTCTGAGTAACATCACAGCGAATATCACCATTGCCTAGTGACAAGTCCCTGTGGCTTAGCAGAGAAGAAAACATCCCTCAAAGTTCATCAGCATTGGATTCGCATTTGACTTCTCTTTGGAATCCCATGAACTGAGGAGAAGGAAGACGTGAGTCAGCCTGAAAAAAAGTCAGTCCCCAGAAATAAATCGTGAAATCCCCAAGGATCCCCAATGATCCCAAAGGATCTGCAGGATTTCTTGCTCCTGCCTAGATGTTGTAGGGGTGAGTATTTGGAAACTTGCTGTACTATGATTTTTAGTTTTCCTGATTCACATATGATTTTGTGTGTTTCCCAAGGTTGCTCTTTCATACATGGGTCTTCCTGTAAAACCATGCAGTCTCAGAACCTGCCAGGCTGTGTGTTTCTGTTGTAGTGTTTCGAGTATTGGATGTCTGCATATGTATGTGGCATTTTGTGTTTATGTGTGTGTGTGTGTGTATGGGACTGTACCTGTAAGTGGAGTCTGCTTAAAGGAATATGCCTAATGCAATTCTTAGATTCTTTTTTTTTTTTCCTTGAGATTCCTAACCTTTTGGTGGCCTGTCTGTGTGGCTCTACTTGGGCTATAGGGTTACGTGTTCTTTATTTTTCTGTTGATCATGAGTCTGCAATGTATTGGGAAGGAGGCAAGACTCTCCGGCCTCCAAATCACCACCCCCTGCAAAAAAAAAAAAAAAAAAAAAAGCACACTCTTATAGAAGGAAGAGTAGCACACTACACCAAAAAAAATGGAAATCTCCCAGTGTTTCATTGTCTTGCAGCCAATCTAGGGAGAGACACTAGAATTTCTGTCAGCAGGTCTCCTTGATGTTACCTCGAAGTTGGTTCTCAGCTGAGCAGGTGCTTCATGTCGTGAGGGGGTACTTCTGCATCTTGTTGATATTTCATGCAGGGACACAGAGTGTGAACAGCAATAAGGTCAGATAGGGCTGAGGATACAACCTGTTGATAGGTGGATGGTGTCCCACAACTTCACTTGCAAATAAAGTGAAGACAGATGACACAAAAAGTTCTTCCAACTCCATCCCCACATTTCCTGAATTGTACTAGTAGTCCACATCATTGCTCAGTGTTCAGGTGGTAAAAAATGAGACCACCTCTCTTATTATCTCAAAACTCAGAATAAGGAAGAAGAAGGAAAAGCCAAAGAAAAGAGGAAATGAGATCAATAGTCACACAATGCAGTGTCACACCCCAGTCCTGGTAGTTAAAAATCAATCCCTGACCTAACCAGTGGTATTATCTATAAATTCCAGACATTGTATAAGGAAGCATTGTGAAACTTTCTGTTCTGTTCTGTTCTGTTCTGATTACTGATGCGTATAGCCCCAGCCATGTACCCCTTACCTGCTTAATTGATCATGATCCTTTCATATGGACCCCTTACAGTTATAAGCCTTTAAAACGGGCAGGAATCTCTCTCTCTCAGGGAGTTTGGTTTTCAAGAAGCAAGTCTGCTGAGGCTCCCAGTTGAATAAAATCACTTCCTTCTTTAACATGGTGTTGGAAGGGTTTGGTTCCCAGCTCATTGTACCACAGATTTTGGTCCCCCTACCCGGATGTGAGGTGATTAGTGGACAGCTGAGGGAACTCCTTAGGTGACTTAGATCTGTTCTGTACAGCATGCTTGCAGAGGACCTTGGTCAGCTTGAGTGATGTGGATCCTGAGAGTGCTCCTGTCTAGGCAATTGACCTAGTGGAACACCTCACTGGAGCAGTGCATGGTAGGCTCCCACAGAGTTTTGACGCTGTGGCTGAACACCAGAAAGGAACTGGCTCTTGGAGTCCAGATATCTGGAACACAGTTAGACTGGTCTTGAGAACTTGCCCTCTGAGTGGAAGTGTGGCCTGATCATTTATGGCATGCCTTTATGGCACTTTGGTTTTGGTTTTGATTTTGACTTGGTTTGATTTACTTGATTTGGTATGAATTAGATGAATGAGTGATGTTTACACTTGCCCTCTTGCAGTGCCAGTGTTACCTTGTTTTAGGAGAAAAATGGGTCAGACACAAAGTCCACCCTGCTAGGAACTATGTTGAAAAAATTCAAGAAGGGATTTAAAAGAGACTATGGAATTACTATGACATCAGGGAAATGTAGAACTTTGTGTGAGATGGGCTAGCCAGCATTGAAAGTGAGTTGGCAATCAGAAGGAAGCCTAGAAAAGTCCGTGGTTATGAAGGTATGGCACAAGATAATTAGTAAGTGAGGGCAACCAGACCAGTTTCTGGACATAGACACTTGTTTACAACTGGTTTTAGAACTCCCACAGTGATTAAGAGGGCAGGCAGCAGCAAGAGTGTTATTGGCAAAGGGACAGATAGCCAAGGAATGATTCTGCTCCACCGACTTAGGGAAGTGGACTCCTAAATTTTGGTCTGAACTAATATCAGAAGACTCATGCCGGGAAATGGCACAAGCAATGCCCTCTCTTACCAAGAAAAAAGACTCCCCACTCCTAAGAGCAGAGCACCTACAGCTCTGCAGGAAAAACCCACCCCCAGGACACCAAAAGTAGACAAAAGAGGATGTGAAGCCTCGGGAGAAAACCTGCCCTTGGCGGCTTGCTTATGACCTAAGACTAGGATAAAAATTCCCCTGATGGAGCAGTGGTATACTGGGGTAGATGAGGACAGGCATATGGTGGAAAGGCATGCCTTTGTGTATCAACTCTACCTCTGCTGATCTCCTAAACTGGAAAATCAATACTCCATCTTATACTGAAAAGCCTCGAGCTTTAATTGATTTGCTCCAAACTATTATCTAGACACCCAAAAATGTTTGGGTCGACTGCCACCAGTTTCTAATGTACCTCTTAAACACAGATGAAAAGTGAAGGGTGTTCCAGGTGATAACTAACTGGCTGGAGGAACATGCTCTGGCTGATTACAAAACTCACAGTTGTATGTGATGAACTAATTACCAGGAATGGACCCCCAGTGGGACCCAGATGGAGGGGAAGGTAAACAAAGGCTAAAGCAATATAGAAAAGCCCTCCTAGAAGGGACAAAGAAGGGAGCTCAGAAGGCTGCAAATGTCAACAAAGTCTCTGATGTCATTGAAGAAAAACAAGTCAGACACAATTTTATGAAAGATTATATGAGGCCTATCTAGTTTATACTCCCTTTGATCCTGAAGTCCCTGAAAATCAGTGCGTGATTACCATGACTTTTGTTAGTCAAAGCGATTAAGACATTAGAAGAAAACTTCAGAAATAGTCTGAGTTTGCAGTATGAACATCTGACCAAGGCCAATGTCTTACCTCTCTAATCAAATAGGCGGGGTTCCTAAAATTTGGGCCCTGTGTTTGAGGTTCGTATCAGCAAGAGCCCTGCTAGCACAAGAAGCAGATAAACTAACTCTTGGACAAAACCTGAACATAGACACTCCCATGCTGTGGTGACTTTAATGAATACCAAAGATCATCATTGACTAAAGAATTCTAGACTAACCAAATACCAAAGTTTGTTTTGTGAAAATCCCCATATAATCATTGAAGTTTCTAACAAGCTGAGCCCTGCCACCTTGCTCCCGGTATCAGAAAGCCAGCTGAGCTGTGTAGAGAGGATGAACTCAATTTACACTACAAGACCTGACATGCAGAAGCAGACTTGGGCATCAGTGGACTGGGACCTGTACATGGACAGGAGCAGCTTTGTCAAACCACAAGGACAGGGGTATGCACGATATGTAGTGGTAACCCTGGACACTGTCATTGAGGCCAAAAAATTGCCCCAGGGTACTTGAGCCCACACAACTGAGCTCATTTCTTTAATTTGGGCCTAGGACTCGGTAAAGGAAACACTAAATATTTTGCTGACCCTCGGTATGACTTCTAAAACCTCCAAATGCATGGAGTATTATGTAAAGAAAAGGGTCTGTTGAATTTTGGAGGAAAGGACATAAAACATTAGCAATAAATCTTTCATTTATTACAAGCAGTATGGAAACCTCAGAAGGCGGCAGTCATGCATTGCAAGGGACACCAATGAGCTTCTACTATGGTTGCTTTAGGGAACTGCAGTGCAAACTCAGGGGCTCAAAGAGCCACCTCCGCCCCCTACCAGGCATCAGTCTCAGTCACCCTGCTTCCTCAGGCACCTGGTCTTGTACCTACTTATTCTAAAGACGAGAAAGACTTTTTTTCAGGCAGAAAGAGGGCATACATCAAAAGAGGGATGGATCTGGTTACCAGATAAAGAATAACTGTGCCATAGCTGCTAGGAGACGCAGTTGTACTGGCTGTGCATGAAAGTACCCATCTAGGTCAGGAATCACTTGAAAAGTTGTTAGATCAGTAGTTGTACATCTCACATTTGTCAGCTCTTACAAAAACGGTGGAACAGCTATATATTACCTGCCAACTGCACAATGCAAAGCAGGATTCAGTCATTCTGCCCAGCATAAAAGATTTTGGAGCAGGCCCTTTGAAGATCTCCAGGTGGACTTCACAGAAATGCCAAAGTGTGGAAATAACACGTATTTACTAGTTCTTGTGTGTACCTACTCTTGGTGGGTAGAGGTTTATATAACACAAACTGTAAAACTCACATAGTAACCCATGTGCTTCTTCCAGATCTTATTCATAGATATGGACTGCTCTAATGACTTGACTCAGATAATGGGCTGTCATTTGTGGCTGATTTGATGCAGAAGACAGCAAAGGTATTAGGAATAACCTGGAAACTGCATGCAGACTACAGACCTCAGAGTCCTGGAAAGGTGGAGTGAATGAATCAGACTGTCAAAAATAGCTTAGGGAAAGTGTGACGGGAAACAAGATTAAAATAGTTACAGGCTCTCCCTATGATATTGTTTAAGATAAGATGTACCCCTTGAAAAAGAACAGGATATCCCCCTTATGAAATATTATATTACAGACAAACTCTGTGATATGGGGGGACTCCCAGGAGCTCATCAAGAGGTGAAGTTGAGTTAGAGCAACAGTTACTGGATCTAGGAAAACTTACACTAAAATTTCAGCCTGGGTAAATGAAAAGTGCTCTATTACCTTATTGTCTCCAGTTCACCACTTCTCCCCAGATGATTGAATGTAGCCCACATACGACCACGGTGGAAAGGACCCCAGACCATCATTTTGACTACTCCCACCACCGTGAAAGTAGAAGGAATCCCAGCCTGGATCCATCGTAGTCATATACCACCTACCTCACCTGAGACCTGAAAGGAGAGACCAAGACTGGACAATCTCTGGAAAGTGACACTGAGAAAGATGGCAAGACCTACTCCAGTCACACCCAGAAGTTTACTGGTCTACGCATGGTCAAAACATGAGGATACACATCATGGGACTTACTCTCTTTAAAATTTGGACTCATATGATAAAGACTGATTTCCCCCCATGGAGGACTGTTCCCAGTGTTTTCATCAAGCTAGGGAAACAAGTTAAAAGAATATTTCTGTTATACAGTTACTATTAATGCCTAGGAACTTCAAAAAGAACTTGTCTTTATAATTTCACTCAGTATAAAGTGTGCAGCACAGGAAATGACTGACCTGATGTGTGTTGCAACCCTTCTGAGCCTCCTATGATTACAGTAGTTGAAGTAAGACTAAGAACTGGTAATTTTCATAGTAATAAAAGTAAATAATAGACAAAACAGAAGAAAAAGGAACCCCCAAACACATAACCTTAAAATTTGGTGCGTAGGCAGCCATTAATAGTAACCAAAAAGGATTAAGATGTAACTCTCTACGTTCGGAAAGAAGTTATACAGCAGAGAATAAGTATATTTACTATGAGTTCAGCTTATGTGATAAAGTATGTAATTACTTGTCTTTCACCATTTGAGATACTTGGAAAAGGAATGAAAAAGTTCCAGCATGACTTCAGAAAGGAAAAGCAATTCCTCTCTTGCACCAGTGGCCACTCAGAAAAGTTTCACAGAAAATTTCAGACTGAGTAGAACTAATAATCACCTTAGAAATAATAATCACCAATTCACTAGACTCCCATTGAAAAAGGGGAGAACATGTACTTCTAGGAATCAATGGAGCTGGATCGGATCCTTGAGTAAATATTTTAGTCCTAGGAGATGTCAAAATGTGCTCTCCTGAACCAGTGTTTTGGACCTTCTATGTTGAATTAAATGTGACAGTACCAGAGCTTCCAGGGAAGACAGAGACCTTGTTCCTGCAGTTAGCAGAAAATGAAGCCTATTCACTCAATGCTACTTCCTGTTACGTATGTGAGGGAATCACTGTGGGAGAAAAGAGGCCTTGGGAAACCCGAGAGTTAGTGCCCACTGATCCAGTCCCTGATATGATTCTAGTCCAGAACACCCACACTAGAAAATTCTGGGTCTCAAGTTCCTCAATTACTGGGGAGTACTGCAGGAGGAAGGAAAGAACTTCACCCTCCCTGTGGGAAGGCTCATCTGCCTTGGACAAAACCTGTATAACAGCACAGTGAAACCAGATATCTGGTGCAGTTCAAATCACAGTGAGAAAAATCTGTTTAGCAAATTTCCAAAGTTGCAATCCATGTGGAACCATCCAGAGATTCAGTGGTACTTTAATGCCCCCACTGGACTGTACTGGGTATGTGGGCATACAGCCTACACCAAGTAACCTGATCAATGGGCAGGTAGTTGTGTTATTGGAACAATTAAACCATCTTTATTCCTACTGCCCAGGAAAACAGGTAAACTCCTGAACTTCCTGGTCTATGCTTCCCTAGAAAAAAGGAGCATAGCTGTAGGGGATTGGAAAGATGACGATTGGCCCCTGAAGGAATCATGCAGTACTCTGGGCCTGCTGCTTGGGCATAAGAGGGCTCATGGGGATACCAAATCCTCATTTAATGATCAGTTGGATCATATGGTTGCAATCAGTGTTAGAATTAATCACTAATAAAACCAGCAGAGCTTTAACTGTTTTAGCCAGGCAGTAAACCTAAATGACAAATGCTATCTATCAAAATAAATTAGCCCTAGACTACTAGCTAGCAGCTGAAGAAGCAGTCTGTGGAAAATTTAACCTAGCCAATTGCTGTCTGCATATAGATGATCAAGGGTAAGAGGTCAAAAATATGGTCAGGAATATGACAACAAGGGAATATTAGTCTGTACAGTTTTGGCATAGGTTTGATCCTCAATTAGTGTTTGGAAAATCGTTTCCAGAGCTAACAAGATTTTAAACTCATTTATAATAATAATAATAGTAATAGGAACTGGCTTATTGCTCTCTAGCTTGCTATCTTTGCTCTTTCAAATAATGAGAAGCTTTGCTACTGCCTTCATCCACCAAAATGATTCAAGAAGACCCACGTACTGAGGATGAAAGGGAGAGTTCCCATTACTAAGTGAGATCCTCAAAGCGGGGGAGAAGGAAGGAGACCACCTCTCTTATTGTGTCATACCTCCGAAAAAGAAGGAGTAAGCAAAAGCAAAAGAAAGGCAGAAATGAGATCAATAGTCAGACAGCCCGTCACTGTACCCCATGCCTGGAAGTCAAAAATCAACCCCTGATATAACCTCTTGTATTATCTATAGATTCCAGACATTGTATGAGAAAGTACGAAGCTTTTTGTTCTGTTTTGTTCTGTCCTGATTACCAATGCATGCAGTCTTAGCTGCATACTCCATGCTTGCTCAATCTTTCATGAACCTTTCACAGGGACCCACTTAGAGTTTTTAGCCTTTAAAAAGGGCAGGAATCTCTCTCTTTGGGAGCTCGGTTTTTAAGATGCAAGTCCAAAAAAACTCCTGGCAGAATAAAGACACTTTCTTCTGTAACCCAGTGTCTGAAGGGTTGTTTCTGTGGCTCATGCTGCTACAGTGGAAGTACACCAATGTACAAGTAATATTTGGAGTGCAAATTGGGGCCATCCTGGCAAACTCCCGATTTGTGAGCTTTCCTAACAGGAGTGAAATGGAGCGGAATGGATTGGTGCTGTGTGGGATGTGGCCTCTACACTTGCCTCTTCTTTTCCTGATTTCCATGTTCCTCCTCTGCCTAGGGTTTCCTGGGTGTGCCTCAATGATTTTCACAATAAGTATTTCCCAATTCAAAGAGAGTGACTCTCAGTGGAAAGCATTGTGTGAGTCTATATTTCTAAATATTCTCACATTTTAATGACTGGGTAGCTCTGATAGCTGGGCACGGTGGCTCATGCCTGTAATCCCAGCACTTTGGGAGGCCAAGGCGGGTGTATCACAAGGTCAGGATATGGAGACCATCCTGGCTAATACGGTGAAACCCCGTGTCTATTAAAAATATATATATTTAAAAAAAATGAGTCGGGCATGGTGGTGGATGCCTGTAGTCCCAGCTACTCAGGAGGCTGAGGCTGGAGAATGACATGATCCTGGGAGGTGGAGCTTGCAGTGAGCAGAGATCATGCCACTGCACTCCAGCCTGGGTTACAAAGCGAGACTCCATCTCAAAAAAAAAAAAAAAAAAAAAAAAAAAAAAAAAAGAAAAAAGAAAGAAAAAAAAGGTAAATTCCCATTAGAGACACCAAAGGGAAAATACTTCTTTTCTTTCACTTCTCTTGGAGGGCTGAATGATTCTTGTAGGATGAAAAGCACACAGTTGTGTCTAGCTTTTGCCTGGTAATCTTGCCTCTGTTTTATTTCATCTGTGTGGCCTTCTATTGTGGAGATATTCTTTCAGTGGGCTGCTACTGGATGGGACTGCCTCTCACAACAGATTATTTAGCTGACAGGTATTTCAGAGAGAAAAAAGATTTTGGCTAGGAGGGCTGCACTCCAACTTGTTGGTTGTTGTCTCTTTGTGAGAATTGAGTTTGTCTGGACTTTGCAAAAGGCTTTTGGGTCTTCTGACAGGAATCATTGAACATTGTTTGGACTCCAGCACAAGATGGTTTGTTCTCTGAGGTGAGCCTTGATGTTTCTTTGATTTAATTGGGAATTCACAGTGCCCCTCGATAGCATTACTGGACATGCTTTTCTTTCTTGCCATCACCAGAGACAGCCTCAGAGACACTATCTCAATCTTATTTGCATCTGTGAGAGGCCAGTCCAATGTGTGAGAACACTGCTCCACATTGGACTTTCCTTTGTCATGGTTTCTGCCTTTCCAAGAGAGCACCTGTGAGGCCCTGGATAAAGGGAGGCATTGAGGTCAACATCCCAGACATCTTTCATTGACACCCACCTCTGGGGTCTCAGGTATGATTCTAACACTCAAAGTATCCTCAACAACACACCAGACTATATTCCAATCCCCACGAGACTCAATTTTTACACAGAGTCTCTTTCCAGAATGAAGTCAGAAGAGCAGTTTTGAGCGACCAACTCATAGTCTTGGAACGCCTCCTCGTCCAGTGGGAACCATCCAAGGAGATGGCCAAAGAGGCCATGAGGTCGGGACTTTTATGGTCCCACTGAGGGTTTTCACAGGCAACTTTCTCCCAATACCAGGCCACTTCTGCTTGTACCATTTTTCTTTGCTTTAGGCATCCTGATAGCTGGCATTTGAGTCAGACTCAGGAATGTGCATGCTCTAGTTTCAGGGCACCAGGTTTGATTGTGAACTGTGACTGGCGTCACAATGAATGTCACCATTGCAAACAACAAATCCGTGTGACTTGGCAGAGAAGGAGACCTCCATGGAGATGCATCAGTTGTGGACTCTCAACTGTCTTCTCTGTGGGATCCATGGGATAGTCTCATAATTTTAGGAGAGGGCAGACATGAGCCAGCCTACAGAAACGTCAAGCATAGCCCCAGGAATAAACTGAGAATGCCTAGACTTTGTAGGGGTGAGTCTTTTGTAACCTGCCCCACTATGATTACTAGCTACAGCATGCCTATGTAACTGGGGGATATTCTCTTCCAGGTAGTGCCTCTTGTGGAATCTCACAGACTCAGGAACTGCTGGGCTGTGTGTTTCTGTGGTACTGTTGTGAATGTTTTATTTCTGTGTGTTTGTGACAATGTGTGTGTGTGTTTGTAAGTGAAGTCTTCTTAAAGGAATGTGGTTAATGCACATCAGTGCTTTTTCTTCTCCTTCTCCTTCTCCTTCTCCTCCTCCTTCTCCTCCTCCTTCCCTTCTCCTCCCCTCCTCTTTCTCCTCCCCCTCCTTCTCCTCCCCCTCCTCCTCCTCCCCCTCCTCCTCCTCCTCCCCCTCCTCCTCCTCCTCCTTTTTCTTCTTCTTCTTCTTCTTCTTCTTCTTCTTCTTCTTCTTCTTCTTCTTCTTCTTCTTCTTCTTCTTCTTCTTCTTCTCCTTCTTCTCCTTCTTCTTCTGCCTCTGCCTCTTCCTCTTCCTCTTCTTTTCTTTTTCTTTGTCTCCCAATCTTTTGTTGGCCTGTGTTGCTCATCTTGGGCTATGGGGCTCCGTGTTTCTTATTTTTCTGTGGATCATGAATCCACAGTGAATAAGGAGGATAACTGAGAACTTCCAGCATTCAAAAGACCTTGCCCTGCAAATCGTAATCATAATCATAATCATAATCATAAAACACTCTACTAGAAATAACAGGAGCACACCACACCAAAAAAAAAAAAAAAAAAAAAAAAAAAAAAAAAAAAAGGTATCTCCTAATGTTTCATTGTCCTGCAGCCAACCCAGGAAGAGATAATGGCAGTCCTGTTTGAATTACCTGGAATTTGGATTTTGAATTTACCTGGAATTTGGTTCCCAGCCAAGCAGGAGCTTCATGTCTTGAAGGGGTAATCCTCCTTTGTCTTGAGATTTCATCATGGGAACTAGAGTATGAGCAGAAATAAGGTCAGATGGGGTGAGGATACAATGTGGTGAGTGGTGCATGGTGTGCCACAACTTCACCTGCAAAAATAATAAAGACAGATGACACAGAAGGTGTTTCCAACTCCATTCCTGAATTCCCTTAATTGAACAATTAAACCACACCATGGCCCAGTGTTCATGTGGGAGTACACTAACTTGCGAGGAACACTTCTAGTGCAAACTGGGGCCATCCAGGTAAACTTCCGATTAGACAACGTTCATACCTGTTACCAAACAGGAGTAGAAGAGATTGATGTTAGATGGGATGTGGTATCCAAACTTGCCTTTTCCTTTCTTGACTTCCATGTTCCTTGTTGGACTATGGTTTCCTGGGTCTGGCTCACCGACTTCCGCACTAAACGTTTCCCAGTTTACATTTATGGATTACGACCCTCTTGGGAATCCATTGCATGAGAGTCTTCTTCTAAACACTGTCACGTTTTAATGCTGGGAAACTGTGATATTTTTAAAAGCATAAATTCCTGTTACAACCGCCAACAAGGAAATTTTGTTCTTTCACTTCTGTTGGAGGACTGCATGATTCCCGCAGGATGAGAAACAGTCAGCCGTATCTGGATTTTGCCTGATGATATACCCTGTGTTTTATTTCATCTGCATGGCTTTCTTATTTTGGAAGGTCTCTTTCATTGGGCTATTGCTGGATGGAACTACCTCTCACAATAGATTATTAAGCTGCCAGGTATTTTGAGAGCAAAACAGACTTTGGCTAGGCGGCTACACTCCAGACTGTGGATCCTTGTCTCATTGTGCGGCTGAGGCTGTTTTGCACTTTGCAGGGGGATTTTGAATTTTCTGACAGGAATTTTTGCCTATTGCTTGGACTCCAGCACAAGGCACCTTGTTTCTTAGGTAAGCCCTGATTTTTCCTTGTTTTCATGGGGAATCCACAGTGCCCCTCAATAGCACTACTGGATGTGCTATTCAGGTTTGCCACCACCACAGATGTCCCCTGAGACATGATCTCAACCTTGTCTGCACCCATGAAAGGCCAGTCCAAAGTGTGAGAACACTAATCCAACTTGAACTTTGTTATGGTTCCTGCCTTTTCCAGAGAGCCCATTTGAGGCCTATGATGAAGGGAAGCAATGAGGTCAAGAGCTCGGCCATATTTTCCTAATACCCACCTCTGTGGTTTCAGGTATGATGCTTTCACCCAAAGTACCATTTAGAACACACCAGACTATAGTCAAATACCCATGGGAACTGATTCTTGCACACAGCCTCTTGGGAATGGAATCAGAAAAGCTCCTGTACTGGGACCTGACCATGGAGATAGCCAGAAAGGGCTGTGTGATTGAGACTTTTAGGGTTCCACATTGGGTTTTGCAGGCAGCCTTTTTCCTGATACCAGGTTAGCTCTCCCTGTACCATTTGTGAGCCTGCCTCACAAATGTGCAAGCACTAGTCTCAGAACAACAGGCCTGATTGTGAGCTATGGCTAGCATCATATTTAATTTCACCATTGCCTAGTGGCAAGTTTCTGTGCTTGATGGAGAAGGATACTGTCTTGGAGGTGCATTGATGGTAAACTCTCATCTGTCTTCTCTGTGGGATCCATGGGATAATCCCAAGATCCTAGGAGAAGGCAGACATGAGCCAGCCTGAAGAAAAGTCAAACAGAGGCCCAGAAATAAACTGCAAAATTCCTAAGGATCCAAAATGATCTGCAGGATTTTTCAGGCCTGTCTAGACGTTTTAGGCATTTGTCTTTTTGAAACTTGCCCCACTATTATTTCTAGGTACAGCCTGCCTGGAAAGAAGAGCCCAGATTTGCTCTTCTTCCAGGTGGGGCTTTGTGCAGAGACACCCAGCCTCGGGATCTGCTAAGCTGTGTGTTTCTGTGGCAGTGTGTGAGTGTTGGATGTCTGTGTGTGTGTGTAGCTATGTATGTGTGTGTGTGAATGTAAGTGTAGTTTGCTTTTAAAAATGTGGCTAAGGCACAGCCGTGCTTCTTTTCTTTTCTAGTCTCCCAACCTTTGAGTGGTCTGTCTGTGTTTCTCTGCTTAGGCTGCAGAACTCAGTGTTCTTTCTTTTTCTGTGAGTCAAGCAATTGGGAGGCTTGCCAAGACCCACTGCTGCCCAAATAATATCCCTGTGTAAACAAACAAACAAACAAGCAAAAAAAAAAAAAACAAAAACGAAAACAAAAGCAAACAAACAGAAAAAATCACACTTCTAGAGAAAAGAGGAGTACATGTCACCTAAGAACAGACATCTCCCTGTGTTTCATTGTCCTGTGGCAAATCCAGGGAGAGACACTAGCAATACTGTTTGCAAAGACACTTAAATTTACCTAAATTTGGTTCCCAGGCAAGCAGATGCTTCATGTGGTGAGGGGGCACTCCTCAATAGCCGTTTTCATTCTGGGACAGAAAGCTTGAGCAGCAATAAGGTCGGAGAGGGATAAGGATACAATCTGGCAAAAGTAGATGGTGTCTTGTGCATTCAACTGAAAACAAGGTAAAGACAAATGATACGCAAGGTGCTTCCAACTGCATCTCTGAATTCCTTTAATTACACAAGTAGTCCACACCCCAGCTCGGTGCTCAGGTAAGAGTACTCCAATGTGCAGAGAAGATTTGGAGTGCAAACTGAGGCCATCCTGGCTAGCTCCTGACTTGAAATCTTTCATACCCGGAGCCAAATGGGAGTGGGATGGACTGATGCTGGGTGGAATATGGCCTCCACACTTCCTTCTTCTTTTCTTGACTACCATATTCTTCACCAGCCTAGGGTATCCAGGATATGACTCAACAACTTCCACATTTAACGTTTCCCCCTTCCCAGAGGTCAACACTCATGGGAGTCAGTTGAATAAGTGTTTCCTTTTAAACTGTCATGTTTTAATTACTGGGCAGCTGTAATTATTTTAAAAGTATAAATTCACATTACAGCAGCCAACAAGGAAACACTTGTTCTCTTATTTATTTATTTATTTATTTATTTATTTATTTATTTATTTAAGACGGAGTCTCACTATGTCACCCAGGCTGAAGCGCGGTGGCATGATCTCAGCTTACTGCAAGCTCAGCCTCTGGGCTCACACCGTTCTCCTTCCTCAGCCTCCTGAGTAGCTGGGACTACAGGAACATGCCAGCATGCCTGGTTAATGTTTTGTATATTTTTAGTACAGATAAGGGTTCACAGTGTTATCCAGGATGGTCTCAATCTCCTGACCTTGTGATCCGACTCCCTTGGCCTCTCAAAGTGCTGGGATTACAGGCGTGAGTCACTGCACCTGGCCCCTCTTCTCCCACCTCTATGGGAAGGCTACATGATTCCTGTAGGATGAGAAGCAAGGAACAGTGTCTGGATTTGCCTGATAATAAAGACTTGTTTCACTTCATCTGCATATCCTTTCTCGTTGTGGAAGTGATGTTTCATTAAGCTTTTATTGGATGGGAGTGCCTCTCACAATACTTATTTTGGCTGCCAGGGATTTCAGGTAGCAAAATAAAACATGGGTAGGCTGGCTGTGCTCCTGGTTGTGTGTTGTGGTCTTGTTGTGGTGGTCGAGGTTGTTTGCACTTTGCAGGAAGCTTCTGGGTCCTCTGGCATGAATCTTTGAATGTTTCTGGGACTCCAGGACAAGTCAGCTCTTTCTCACAGGCAAGACTTGACTCTCCTTTGTTTTCATGCAGATTCCTAATTGCCCCACCACAGCATCGCTGGATGTCATTTTCAGGTTTGCAATCACCACAGACGGCTTATGCAATACGGGTTCAACCTCTTCTGCACACTTGAGAGGCCAGTTGTAAGTTTGAGAACACTGCTCCAATTTGGACTTGCATTTGTCATGGTTTCTGCCATTTCCAGAGAGCCCCTGTGAGGCCAAGGATGAAGGGAGGCTGTGAGGTAAAGGGTAAGGCCATCTTTCACTGACATCAGCCTCTGGTGTCTCAGATATGATTCCATCACTCAAAGACCCCTGAACAACTCACCAGAATACATTCCAATCACCATCAGACCCGATTCTTGCACAGACTCTTTAGGGAATGGAGACAGAAAAGAAGTTTCCAGCGACCACCTCACAGTCTCCAAAAACCTCTTCCTGCAATGGAACATGACAACAGAGATGGCCTGAAAGGGCTCTAAGGTTTAGAAATTTAGGGCTCCATAGTGGATTATTGCACGTAACATTTTCCCAAATACCTAGAACCTCTGCCTGTTCCATTTTCCTCTGTTTAATCTGGCAGACAGCTCTGAGAGCTGGGTGCACAAACCTGCTTCATGAATATATATCCCCTAATCTCAGGTCACCAAGACTCAGTCGTGAGTCCTGGCTAGCATCATAATGCATGCCACCATTGCCTAGGCATGTGTCCATACTTAGCGGAGAATGAGACCTCCGTGGATGTGTGTCGGTGTTGTACTCTAGCCTTTCTTCTCTGTGGGATCCACAGGATAGTCCCAAGATCCTAGAAGTGGACAAACGTGAGCCAGCCTGAAAAAAAGTCAAACACAGCCCCAGGAATAAACCAAGAAATCTCTAAGAATCCAAAAGGATCTGCAGGATGGTTCTGTGATGGCTTGACTTTGGAGAAATAAGTTTTTCAGAAACTTAGCCCACTGTGATTTCTAGGTACAGCCTGCCTGGGTTCCCAAGCTTCAGAAGCTGCTGAGCTGTGTGTTTCTGTGGGATTGTTGCAAATGTTTAATTATTGTATGTGGGTGTTACTTTCTGTCTCTCTCTCTCTCTCTCTCTCTCTGTGTGTGTGTGTGTGTGTGTGTGTGTTTGTAAGTGGAGTCTGCTTAAAGAAATGTGGCTAATGCACTGCAACTCTTTCTCCTCCTTCTCCTTCTCTTTCTTCTTCTTCCTGTTTTTCTTCTTCCTGTTCTTCTTCTTCTTCCTCTCCTTCTTTTCTTCTTCTTCTTTTTTTTTTTTTTTTTTTTGAGTCTTCCAAACTTTTGATGGCCTGTCTGTGTGGCTGTGTTTCAGCTGCTGGGTTCCTGCCAAAAAAAAAGCCACTTTTCTAGACAGAAGAGGAGCACATAACACCCAAGGAGACGTCTCCTAGTGTCTCACTAATGTGTGGCCAACCCAGGGAGACACATTAGCAGTCACGTCCATAGGGTCTTTCGAATTTACCTAGAAGTGGATTCCCAGCTGAGCAGGTGCTTCATGTTGTCAGGGCAAACTACTCTATCATCTTGGGATTTCACTCTGTGACAGAGAGTCATAGCAGCAATAAGGTCAGATATGGGTGAGAATACAATCTAGTGAGGGATAAATGGGGTACCACACCTTCACCTGCAAACCAGCTGAAGACAGATAACACAGAAGGTGCTTCCAACTGCATCCCCACATTCCTTTAATTGCACAAGAAGCCCAAACCATGGTCCAGTGTTCAGGTAAAAATACTCAACCATGCAGGGAATATTTTGAGTGCAAACTTGGGTCATCCTGTAAACTCGAGATTTGAGGACTTTCATACCCTGTGTTAAATTATACTGGGATGGATTGATGCTGGGTGGGATGTGGCCTCAGTTGCTTCTTATTTTCATGATTTCCATACTCCACAAAAGGCTAGGATTTCCTTGGTCTGTCTCAAGGTCTTTCAAATGAAAGTATTCACAGTTCAGGGAGGATGAAACTGGTGGGTATCCATTGCATGAGTGTTTCATCTAAACACTGTAACTTTTCACTTACTGGACAGATATGATACTTTGAAGCTGTGAATTTCCATTCAGCTTCCACTAGGAAAACTCTTGTTCTCCCAGTTCTATAAGAGGGCTGCACAATTCTTGTTCCATTTAATCTGAACGTCCTTTCTCATTGCATAGGAGGTCTTTCATTGGGCAATTGCTTGATGGGTCTGCCTATGTGTGCACACATTTATTGGCTGCTGGAGACTTCAGGGAGCACAAGAGACTTTGGGTGGCCTGGTCACAACAGAGGATGTGGGTCTTGGTCTTCTTATGGGGGCTGAAGTTTTTTGTACTTTGCAGGAGGGTTTGGGGTCCTCTGACAGGAAAATTTGAACATTACTTGGACTCTAGCACAAGTCTTTTTTTCTCATGTGAGCCTTGATTATTTTTTGTTTTCATGGTGGTTTTACAGTATCCTCAATAACATTATTAGACAACCTTTCCAGGGTTTCAATCATCACAGACAGTCTCTGAGACACTGTCTCAACCTCATCTGCACCTATGAGAGGCCATTTTGAAGTGGAAGAACAATTATATACCTTGAACTTGCCTTTGTTGTGGCTACTGCCTATCCAAGAATGCCCCTGCAAGGCCCACGTTGAGGGGAAGCAGTGAGGTAAAGGGCCCAGCCATCGTGCACTGACACCCACCTCTGGGTGTCACATATGATTCTATTACCCAAAGAACTCTCTTCAACTAACCTGACTACATTTCAATCACCATGGGACCCGATCCTTGCACTCAACCTTTTTGGGAAATGGAATCAGAAGAGCAGTTATCCACGACCAGCTCACAGTTTCAAAATACGTCCTCCTTCAGTGGAACTTGACCAAAAAGACAACCTGAGTGGCCTTAAGGTCAAAACCTTTAGGGTTTTGCAGTGGTAATCACAGGCAGCCTTTCTCCCGACATCAGGGAGGCTCTGTCGGTACATTTTCCTCTGCTTAGTTAGGCCGACAACTCTGCCAGGCAGGCACTTGAACCTGCCCACAAATGGGCATGATGTAGTCTCAGTGAACCAGGAATGAATGTGAGCTCCAGGTACCATCACAATGAATGTCATCGTTGTCTAGTGACAAGTCCCTGGGGCTTGACAGAGAAGATTTCTGTGGAAATCCTTTGACAGTGGACTCTTGCCTGCCTTCTCTGTGGGATCCATGGGATAGTGGATCATATTTTCCATGAAAATAGAAGAGTGGAGCCATGTGTAAGCCTGAAGAAACATCAAGCAGTTCTCCAAGAATAAACTGCAAAATTTCCAGAGATCCAAAAAGATCTGCAGGATTTCTCAGGTGTGCCTAGATATAGTAGGGGTGAGTTTTTTTGACAGTTGCCCCACTATGATTTCTAGGTACAGCCTGCCTGTGTTTCCACAAGTTCCTCTCTCCCAGGTGGGGCCTTCTGCAGAACCCCACAGAATCAGGATCTGCTGGGTTGTGTGTTTCTCTGGGACTACTGCGAGAGTTGGATGTCTGCCTGTGTGTGGCATTGTATGTTGTTGTTGTTGTGTGTGTGTGTGTAACTGTAATGGTGTCTGCTTAAAGAAATTTGGCTAAAGCATTTCAGTGCTTGATTTTGAGTCTCAAAACCTTTTGTTGGCCTGTCTGCGTGGCTATGCTTGAGTTGTGGGACTCCGTGTAATTTTTCAGGTGGATCATGTGTCTGTCATGAATTGGAAGGCTTACTGAGACCTAGCAGCATCTGCATTATCAACCCATGCCAAAAAAGTCACTCTTGTAGAAAGAAGGAGAGTACACCAACCAAAAAACAAACATCTTCCAGTGTTTCATTGTCATGCAGCCAACCCGGGGACAGACACTACAGTCCAGTCTGCAGGCCACCTTGAATTTATGCCGAATTTGTTTCCCAGTGAAGCCGATGCTTCATGTCATGAGGGAACACTTCTCCATCATTGTAGGATTTCACCCTAGGACATAACAGGTAAGCATAAATAAAGTCAGATGGGGTGAGAATATAATCTAATGAGGGGTGGATGGTGCTCACAACTTCACCTGCAAAAAAAAAAAGTAAAGACAGATGACACAGAAGTTGCTTTCAACAGCATCCAAGATTCCTTTAATTGCACAAGCAGTCCACACCATGGCATGGTGTTCAGATGGGACTACACCAGAGTGCAAGGAATATTTAGTGCGCAAATTAAGGCCATCCTGGCAAATTCCCAATTTAACGGCTTTCATACTTGAAGCCAAAAGAAAGTGGAATGGATTGATCCTAAGTATGATGTAGCCTCCAAACTTGCCTCTTCCTTTTCTGACATTCATGTTCCTCATCAGCCTAGGGTTTCCTGGGTCTGGCTCAACAACTTCCACACTGAATGTTTCCAAGTTCGCAGAGAGCAACCCTCATGGTAATCCATTTCATGAATGTTTCCTTCTAAACACTGTCATGTTTTAATGACTGGGCAATTTTGATACTTTTAAAATTCTAAATTCCCATTACAGCCACCTACAAGGAAACTCTTATCTTCCATGGCTGCTGGAGGACTGCATGATTCTTGTAAAATGAGGAGAAGACAGTGGTGTCTGACTTTTGCCTGCTAATCTAGCCTCTGTTTCATTTTATCTGTGTGGCATTCTCATTGTGGAGGGGTTCTCTCATTGGGTTGTTCCTGAATTGGACTGCCTCTCACAACAGATTCTTTAGCTACCAAGGATTTCTGAGAGCAAAGGGGACTTCATGTCAGTTGGCTGTCTGAGCTCCAGGTTGTGGGTCATTTTCTTATATTGGGGACTGAGGCTGTTTGCACTTTTCAAGAGACTTTTGAGTTATCTGACAGGAATCATTGAACATTGCTCTGACTCCAGCAGGAGGCAGTTTATTCTCTCAGGAGAGCTTTGATTTTTCTTTGTTTTCATGGGAAATCCACAGTGCCCCTCAACAGCACTGCTAGACATCTTTTCCCAGCTTGTCATCGCCACAGACCACCTTTAAGAAATTGTTTAAACCTCATGTGTGAACGTAAGAGGCCAGTTAGAGGTGTCAGAACACTACTCCACGTTGGACTTGCCTTTATCATGATTCCTACCTTTCCCAGAGAGCCCCTGTGAGGCTCCATGTGAAGAGAAGAAGTGAGGTCAAGAGTCCAACCATCTTTCACCGACACCCACCTCTGGGATCTCAGGTATGATTCTATCACTTGAGAATAGAATCCTTGAAAACACACCTAACTATATTCCAATCCCCATGGGGCCCGATTGTGGCACACAGCCTTCTTCGTGAATGGAGTCAGAAATGTACTTTCTAGCAACCACTGCACAATGTCAAAATACCTTCTCTTCCAGCAGGACCCAACCATGTAGACGGCCAGTTGTGGCGCTGAGGTCGATATTTTTGGGATCCCACAGTGGGTTTTCTCATGGAGCCTTTTATTCTGATACCAGGCCTGCTCTGTCAGTGCCATTTTTCTCTGCTTACTCTGGCTGACAGCTGTGACAGCTGGATGCTCGAAACTGCCTCGTGAATGTTCATGCACTGGTCTCAGTTCAAGAAGCCTGATTGTTAGCTCTGTTTAGCGATACAATGAATGACACATTTGCCTAGTAAAGTCTTTGCTGTGTAAAGTCCCTGTGGCTTGGTGGAGAAGAAGACCTCCATGGAGAGGCACCAGTGGTGAACTCCTGCCTGTCTTCTCTGTTGGATTCATGGGATTGTTCCAAGATCTTATGCTACAACATATGTGAGTCAGGCTGAAGAAACATCAAGCACTTCCCTAGGAATAAACTGTGAAATGCCTAAGGATCTAAAATATCTGCAGTATTCCTCAGGCCAGCCTATATGTTGAAGGGTGGGTCTTTTTGAAACTTCTCACTTTGTGATTTCTAGGTACAGCCTGCCTGTGTTTCCTGGGGTTGTTCTCTCCCAGGTGGGGCTTCCTGCAGAACCATGCAACCTCAGGAACTGCAGAGCTGTGTGTTTCTGAGGGAGTGTTGTGAGTGTTGGATGTCTGAGTGTGTGTGGCATTGTGTGTTTGTGTGTGTGTGTGTGTGTTCCTGTAAAATAAATCTACGTACAAAAATGTGGCTAAGGCACTTCAGTTCTTCCTTTTCTGAGGTGCCCAACCTCTTGTTGGCCTATCTGTGTGACCCAGCTTGGGCTGTGGGGCCCCTTGTTCTTTAGATTTCTGTGGATCATGAATCCACATTGAATTAGGAGGCAGGCCAAGATTCTCAATGTCCAAATCACTTCCTTCTGCCAAAACAACAACAACAACAACAACAAAAAACCACTCTTCTAGAAAAAAGGAGAGACCACGACAAAAAGAAACGAATATCTGCTAGTGTTTAATTGTCCTGAGGCCAACCCAGAAAAAGACACTAAAAGTCCTGTCTCCATGACAAGTCAAATTTACCTTGAATTTGGTTTTTAAGCAACAATAAAGTCAGAGTGATGAATGGGGTCCCATAACTTCACCTGCAAATAATAATAATAATAAAGACACATTACACAGAAGGTGCTTCCAAATCCATCCCCACATTCTCTTAATTGCACAAGCAGGCCACACCATGGCCCGGTGTGCAGGTGGGAGTACTCAGATGCACAAGAAACATCTGGGGTGAAAATTGGGGCCATTGTGACAAGAGGATTTTCATACCTGGAGCCAAATTGCAGTGGAATAGATTGATGCTGGGTGGTAGCTACGACACTTTCCTCTTCTTTTGTTGACTTCCATGTTCCTCCTTGTCCTAGAGTTTCCTGGGTCTGACTCAAAGATTTCCTTGCTAAATGTTTCCCAGTTCTCAGAGAACTTTCATCTGTATCCATTTTGTGAGTGTTTCCTCCTATACACTGTCACATTTTAATGACTAGGCATCTTTGATTTTTGAACGTAAATTCCTGTTACAGCTGACAACAAGGAAATAATAGTTCTCCCACTTCTGTCAGAGGGCTACATGATTCCTGTAAGATGAGAAGCAGGCAGTCATGTCTGGCTTTTGCCTGGTAATCTAGCCTCTGTTACATTTCAACTTCACAGTGTTTTCATTGTGAATAGGCTTTTTCATTGGGCCGTAGCTGGCAGGTACTGCCTCTTGTTGCAGATTATTTTGCTGCCAGCTATATCAAAGAGCAAAAGGGACTTCAAGTATGCTATCTGCTAACAAGGTTGTAGTTTGTTGTCTCACTGTGGGGGCTGTGGTTGTTTGTACTTCGCAGAAGGCTTTTGGGTCCTCTGAAGGGAATCATTGAACATTGCTTGGACTCCCCCACAAGGCAGCTCTTTACCTCAGGCGAGCCCTGATTTTTCCTTGCTTTCATAGGGAATCCATGCTACTTCTTGGGGAATCCACCTTAATAATATTACTGCTTTCATGGAGAATCCACACTATTTCATGGGGAATACCCTTGCTTTCATGGGGAATGCATACTATTTCATGGGGAATCCACCTCAACAACACGAGTGGACACTCTTTTCAGTTTTGCTATTGCCAGATGGCCTCTGAAACACTATCTCAACCTCATCTGAACCTGTGAGAGGTCAGCTAGTCCAAGGTGTGAGAACACTGCTTCACCTTGTACTTGCCTTTGTTGTGGTTCCTGTCTTTCCCAGAAAGCCCCTGCAAGGCCCAAGATGAAGGGAGGCTGTGAGTTCAAGAACCAGGCCATCGTTCACTAATACCCACCTCTGGGTTCTCAGATACGATTTTATGACCCAAAGAACCCTCGAAAACACATCATATTATATTCCAATCCCCATGGGAATGGATTCTTGCATAGAGTCTCTTTCAGGAATGGAGTCAGAAGAGCATTGTTCAGAGAACAGGCCATCTTCTCAAAATGCCTTCTCCTTCAGTGGGAACTGATGAGGGAGACAACCTGTTTCTCAGGAAGCATTTTACTTGATACCAACACAGCCCTGACTGTAACAGTTTTCTCTGTTTAGGCAAGTGGACAGCTATGACAACAAGGCACCACAGCCTGCCTCATAAATGTGCATGCACAAGTCTTAGGGCACCAGGCCTTATTGTGAGTTTCAGCTACCATCACAATGAATGTCACCATTTCCTCGCTAGAAGTCTCTGTGGCATGTCAGAGAAAGAGACATCCAGGGAAATCCATAGACTTTAGAGTCTCACCTGTCTTCTCTGTGGGATCCATGGGATAGTCCCATGATTCTAGGAGAGGGGAGATAACAGACGTCTCTCATTTTTTCATTGTCCAACAGCTAAGCCAGGGAGAGACACTAGAAGTCCCATCCACAAGGCCCATTGAATTTACCTCAAATTCAGTTCCCAGCCTAGCAGGTGCTTCACATCATGAGGAAGTAATCCTCTATTGTCTTAGTATTTCACATTTGGATATAGAATGTGAACAGCAATAAGGTCAATAGGGATGATGGTACAATCTGGTGAGGAGTGGATGTGGTTCCCCAAATTCACCTGCAAAAAAAAAAAAAAAAAAAAAAAGAAGACAAATGAAACAGAAGATGCTTTCTACTCCTTCCCTGCACTCCCTTTATTGCACAAGCAGTCAATGCCATGGCCCGATGTTCAGGTTGGAGTACCTCAAAGTGCAAGGAACATTTGGAGTGTATATTGGGATCATCCTGGCAAACTTCTTATTTGAGGGCTTTCATACCCAGAGCCAAAGATAGAAGAATAGACTGATATTGGGGGAAATTTAGCCTCCACACTTGCCTGTTCTTTTCCTGACTTCCATGTTCCTCGTCATGCTCCACCATGGACTTGCATTTGTTCTGGTTCCTGCCTTTCCTAAAGAGTCCCTGTGAGGTCCAGGAGGTAGGGAGGCAGTGAAGTCAATAGCTTGGCTATTTTTCACTGATACTGGCCTCTGGGGGTCTCAGGTATGATTCTATCACTGAAAGAATACTCAAGAACACAGCACACTATATTCCAATCCCCATAGAACTGGATGCTTGCACATAGCTTCTTTCAGGAATAAAGTGAGAAGATTAATTTCCAGTGACCACCACAGAGTGTCAAAAGGCCTGCTTTTCCAGTGGAACCTGACCACAGAGATTGCCCAAAGGGACCATGAAGTTGAGACTTTTAGTGTCCTGGAGTGAGCTTTCACAGGAAGCCTTTATTTGAACACCAGGCTAGCTCTGCCTGCACTGTTTTCCTGTACTTAGACAGGCTGACAGCTCTGAGATCCAGGTGCCCTAGCCTGCCTCAGGAATGTGCATGCAGTAGTCTCAGGGCACCAGGCCTGATTGTGATCTCTGACTGGCCTCACAATAAATGTCATCATTATCTCACAAGAAGTCCTTGTGGTTTGGTGGAAAAGGAGACCTCTGTGGAGGTGCATAGGTAGTGGAATCCCGCGTCTTCTCTGTTGGGTTCATGGGATAGTCCTATGATCGTAGGAGAGAGCAGACCTGTGCCAGCCTGAAGAAACATCAAACACAACCCCAGGAACAAACAGTGATGTCCCCAAAACTCCAAGAGGATCTCCAGTATTTCTTAAAAGCGCCATTACATTGTAGGGGTGAGTACTTTTTATTCTTGCCCCTCTGTGATTTCTACCTACAGCCTGCCTGTGTTGCGCTAGGTTGCTCTCTCTCACTTGGTGCTTCTTGTAGAACTACACATCCTCAGGAGTTTCTAGGCTGTGTGTTTCTGTGGAAAATTTATAATTGTTGGATGTCTGCGTGTGAGTAATTGTGTCCTTGTGTGTGTGTGTGTGTGTGTGTGTGTGTGCACGTGCGTACGCACCTGTAAGGGGATTCTGCTTAAAGTATTGAGGCTAACGCAATTTAGTCCTTTTTTTTTTTTTTTGAGTCTCTCAATGTTTGGTGGCCTGTCTGTGTGGCTCTGCTTGGGCTGCTGGGCTCGGTGTTCTTTGTCTTTCTGTGTATCATGAATCCACAGCAAATTGGGATATGGGCCAAGACCTGCCAATGTCCAAACCATCTCTGCCTGAAAAAACAAAGCCACTCTTTGAGAAATAGGAGCACACCATGCCAAAAAACAGACCTCTCTCAATGTTTCATTTTCATTTGGCCAGCCAGGAGAGAGACACTACCAGTCTTATTGGCAGGACCCCTTGCATTTACCTCAACTTTTTTTTTTCCCAGTCAAGCAGGTCGTTCATGTTGTGAGGGGGCACTACTCCATCGTCTTGAGATTGTATAAGGTACATAAAGTGTGAGCCCACTAAGGTCAGATAGAGGTGAAGATACAGTCTGGTGAGAAGTGTTTGGGGTCCCACAACTTCACCTGCAAAGAAAATGAAGACAGATGACTCAGAAGGTACTTCCAAAACCATCCCTGCATTCCTTTTATTACACAGTCAGTCCACACCATGGCCCGGTGTTCATGTGGGAGTACTCCAACCTACAAGAAGCATTTAGAGTACAAATTGGGGTCATCATGGCAAACTCCCTTTGAGGGCTTTCATAACCAGAGTCAATGGGAGTGCAATGGATTGATTTCATATTCCTCATCAGCCTAAGGTTTTCTGAGTCTGGCTCAAAGACTTCCACTCTAACTTTTCCAAGTTGAGAGAAAACAACCCTCTTGGGAATCCACTGCGTGAGTGTTTTCTTCTAAACACTGTCATGTTTTAATGGCTGGGCAGCTTTGATACTTTTACAATTGTAAATTCTCTTTCAAATTGCCAAGAAGAAAACTCTCTTTCTCCTACTTATATGGAAGGGCTGCATGATTTCTGCAGGATACAAAGCAAGCAGCCATGTCTGACTTTTGCCTGTTAATCCAGAATCTGTTTTGTTTAATCAGCACGTCCTTTCTCATTGTGGAGAAGGTCTTTCATTGGGCTGTTTCTGGATAGAGTTGCCTGTCGCCACTGACACTTTGGCTGCTAAGGATTTCAGTGACCAAAAAAGTCTTCAGGAAGACTGTCTGCACTCAAGTTGTGGTCTGTGCCCTTGTGGTGGAGGTTGAGGTTGTTTAAACTTTGCAGGTGGCCTTTGGGTTTTCTGACAGGAGTCTTTGGATATTGTTAGGACTTCAGCTCGTTCTCTCAGGGAAGCTTTGATTTGTTTTTGTTGTTTTTGCTTTCATGGGGGGTCAACTTTGCCCCTCAACAACACTACTGGATACATTTTTTAGGCTGGCAATGGTCACAGATGGCCTCTGAGACTCCATCTTAACCTCATCTGCACCTGCGAGAGGACCGTTAAAGGTGTGAGACCACTGCTTCACCTTGGATGTGTTTCTATAGTGTCTCTTCCTTTCCCAGAGAGTCCCTGCAAGGCCTAAGATGAAAAGAGGCAGTGAGGTCAAGTATCAGCCATCTTTCACTGACACTTGCCTCTGGGGTCTCAGATATAATTGCATCACCCAAAGACCCCTCAAAAACTCAACAGACTATATTCCAATCCCCATGAAATCCGATTCTTGCACACAGCCTCTTTCACAAATGGAGTCAGAATAGCAGTTTCCAGTGACCACCTCACCGTCTAAAAACAGCATTTCCTCCAGCATGACCCAACCACGGAGATGGCCTGAAGGGCCTGAAGGTTTAGAATTTTAAATTATCTCAGTGGGTTATCACAGGCAGCTTTGACAGCCAGGCGACTGACGCTGCCTTGTGAGTGCACATGTGCTAGTCTCAGGCCGCCAGGCATGAGTTGTGAGCTCTGGCTAGTATCATAATGAATGCCAACATTGCCTAGAGACAAGTCCCTGTGGCTTGGCGGAGAAGGAGACGTCCATGGAGGTGCGTCAGCTGTGGACTCTCTCATGTCTTCTTGGTGGGATTGATGGGATAGTCCTATGATCCTAGGAGAGGGCAGACATGAGCCAGCCTGAAGAAAGTTCAAGCAGAGTTCCTGGAATAAACAGCAAAATCTCTGTGGATCCAAAAGTGTCTGCAGGATGCCTCAGACCTGCCTATAACTTGTAGGAGTGAGTGTTTTTGAAACTTGCCCCTCTGTGATTTCTAGGTAAAAACCAACTGTGCTCCCAGGGATTGCCTAGACATTGTAGGGTAGGGGTGAGTCTTTTTGAAATTTGTCACAATTTTATTTTTAGCCTGCCTGTATTCTTCAGTGTTGCCTCTCCCAGGTGACACTTATTGTAGAATCACACAACCTCAGAAGCTGCAGGACTGGGTGTTTTTGTGGGTGTGTTGTGAGAATTGGATGTGCGTGTATGTGTGTGTGGGGGGGGGCTTTTGTGTGAGTGTGTGCCTGTAAGGGGATTCTGTGTAAAGAAATTTGACTACCACACTCCCACACTTCTTTTTTTTGGGTCTCTCACTGTTAGTGTTCAGTCTATGTGGCTCTGCTAAGGCTGTAGGGCTCCGTGTTCTTTATTTTCCTGTGAATCATAAATCTACAGTGAATTTGGAGGCTGGCCGAGAACATTGCTGAATACATCACGTTTCCCTACCTGAAAAAAAGCCACTCTATGAGAAAAAAGTGGACCACACCACAACTAAAAAAAGATATCTCTCAGTGTTCTATTGTTCTATGGCCAACCAAGAGAGAGACATTAGCAGTCATGTCCTCAAGGCCCCTTGAATTTTCCTCGAATTTGGTTCCATAAGGGGACATTCCTGTATCATCTTGGGATTTCATTCTAGAACAGAGAATGTGAGTAGCAATAAGGACAGAGAAGGGTGATGATATGATCTAGTGAGAGGTGGGTGGGGTCCCACACCTTCACATACAAAAAAACTGGGAAATGGATGACATAGAACATTCTTCCAACAACATCCCCGCATTCCCTTAATTGCACAAGTTGTCCACAACATGGCCTGGTATTCAGGTTGGTGTACTCCAACATGCAGGTAACATTTGAAGTGCAAACTGGGGCCATCATGGCAAACTTCCAATTTGAAGGCTTTTTTACATGGCGCCAAATGGGAGTGGGATGGATTGATGCTTGGTAGGATATGATATTAGCAGTTGCCTCTCCTTTTCCTGAATTCCATGTTCCTCATTAGTCCAGTTTTTCCTGAGTTTGGATCAACGTCTACCACTCTAAACATTTCCCAGATCACAGACGATGACCGTCATGGTAATACATTACATGAGTGTTTCCTTCTAAACAGTGTCATATTTTAATGATTGGGAAGCTGTGATTATAAAAGCATACATTCCTGTTACAGTCGCCAACAAGGAAACCATTGTTCTCTCATTTCTATCAGAGGGCTGCCTGATTTTGGTAGAATGAGAAGCAGGCAGTTGTGTCTGACTTTAGTCTAAGTTTCTTTAATCTGCAGGTCTTCCTCACTGTGGAAGACATTTTTCACTGGGCTGTTGCTGGATGGGACTGTCCCTCAGCACAGATCATTTGGCTGTGAGAGATTTCAAGGGAAAAAAGGGACTTTTGGTAGGCTGGCTGTGCTCCAAGTTATGGATCATGATCTCCTTGTAGGGGCTGAGGTGGTTTGCATATTGCAGGAGTTTTTATCCTCTGACAGGAATTGTTGAATGCTGATTGTCCTCTACTATAAGTCCACTTGTTCTCACCCATGAGCCTTGTTTTTTGTTTGTTTGTTTATTTATGTATTTTTTTTTAAAATCTCACAACACCACTGGACACACCTTGCAGTCTTGCAACTGCCACTGATGGCCTCTGAGACACGTCTCAACTTCATCTGCACCCATAAGAGGCCATGTTGAAGTGTAGGGAGACTACTTTACCTTCGAATTACCTTTTTTGTGATTTCTGCCTTTCACAGAGTGCCGCTGTGAGGCCCCAAATGAAGGGAGGTGGTGAAGTCAAGAGCCCAGTCATCTCTCACTGACACCAGCCTCCTGGTTCTAAGGTATGAGTCCATCACCCAAAAATCACTCAATATCTAACTAGACTATATTCCTTTCATCGTGGACTCAATCAGTGCACACAGTCTCTTTCAAGAATGGAGTCAAAAGAGAAGTTTCAATGGACCACCGCACAGTTTTGAAACAACTTGTCCTCCAACTGAACCAGTTTCTGGACATGGAATGAAGGGGCCCTAAGATCGAGACTTTGGGGTTCCACAGTGGGTTATCACATGCAGACTTTTTCCTGATACCAGCCTGTCTGTTCCTTTACTTTTTTTTTTTCTCTCCTTAGGCAGACTGACAGCTCTGATAGCTGAACACCTAAACCTGTCCGAGAATGCACATGTGCTAGTCTCAGCACCAGTCCTGAGCTGTAACCCCTAGTTAGCACCACAATGAATGCCAAGGTTGCCTAGAGGCACATCCGTGTGGTTTGGCAGAGAAAGGGACATCCGTGGATTTGTGTCAGTGGTGGACTCTCACCTGTCTTCTCTGTGGAATCCACGGGATACTCCCATAATTCTAAGAGAGGGAAGATGGGAGCCAGTCTAAAGAAATGTCAAATACAGCCCCAGGAATAAACTGCAAAATCCCTAAGGATCTAAAAGGATTTACAGGATGCCTCCAGCCTGATTACATTTTGTAGGAATGACTCTTTCTGAAACTTGACCCACTATGATTTCTAGGTACAGCTTGCCTGTGTTCCGTGGGTTTATTCTCACCCAGGTGGGGCTTCCTGCAGAACCAGGCAACCTCAGAAACTGCCAGATTGTGTGTATCTGTGGGAGTGTTGCAAGTGTTGGATGTCTGCCCATGCGTGTGGCTTTGTGTGTCTACGTGTGTGCCTGTGTGTTTGTCTGTGTGTGTTTGTATGTGGTTGCCAGTAGATAGTCTGCCTTTAAAAAAATGTGGCTAATGCACTGCAGCACTACAGTTATATTTTTTTCTTTTTTTGAGTCTCCCAACCTTTTCTTGGCTTGTCTGTGTGGCTCTACTTGGGCTACAGGGCTCCGTGTTATCTATTTTGCTATGGTTCATTAATCTGCCTTGCATTGGGAGACTGGCTGAGACCTGTCGTGGTCCAAATAATCACCCCCTTCAAAAAAAGCCACTCGTTCAGCATGAAGAGTAGCACACCACACCCAAGAACAGAAATCTTACAGTGTTTCATTGTCCTGCGGTCATTCCATAGTAAAACAGTAGCAGTCCTGTCCACAGGGCCCCATGAATTTACTTGGAATTCACTTCCCAGCTGAGCAGATCCTTCATGTTGTAAGGAGGCACTGCTCCATCGTCTTGGGATTTAATTCTGGGAGAGATTGTGAGGAGCAATAAGGTTAGATAGGAGTGAGAAAAGAATCTGGAGAAAAGTGGATAGGGTCCTGCATCTTCACCCATTAAAAAATGTGAAGACTGAAGATACAGAATATTCTTCCAAGAGTATTTCCACATTTCTTTAATTACACAAGCAGTCCACATCTTAGCTCAATGTTCAAGTGGGAGTACCCTAATGTGCATTGAACATTTGGAATGCAAACTGGTGCCATCCGGGCAAACTCCTGATTAGAAGGCTTTCATATCCACAGGCAAATGGGAGTGAGATCGATAGATGCCAAGTGGAATGTGGTTTCCACACTTGCCTCTTCTTTTCCTGAATTCCATGAACCTAGCTGGCCTAGGGTTTCCTGGGTCTGGCTCAACGTCTTCCATGCTAAAAATTTCCCAGTTCACAGAAGATCACCCTCAAGAAAACCCATTGCCTGAGCGTTTTCTTCTAAATACTCACGTTTTAACAAGCCAGCTGTGATACTTTTAGAACTGTAAATTCTCTTTACAGCCACCAACAAGGAATCTCTAATTCTAGTGCATTTATAAGAGTGCTTCATGATTTCCTTAGGACAAGAAGCAGGCAGTCATGTCTGGATTTTCCCTGGTAATCTAGGCTCTGTTTCATTGCATCTGCACATTCTTTGTCATTGTGGAGGGTGTCTTTCATTATGCTTTTGCTGAATGGTGCTGCTTCTCAACATAGATCTATTGGCTGCAAGGGGTTTCTAAAAACAAAAGGGACTTCAGGTAGGTGGGCTGCAATTCAGGTTGTGGATCATAGTCTCATTGTAGGGGCTTAGTTTGTCTGCACTTTGCAGGAGGTTTTTTGTTCCTCTGATGGGAGTCATTGAACACTACTTAGGCCTCAGCATGAGGCACTCATTCCCTCAGGCAAGACTTGATTTTGCTTTGCTTTCATGATGAATCCACAGTGTCCCTCAAGAGCATAACTGAAAGCACTTTTCACACGTCATCAACAGAAGACAGCCTCTTAGACACTGAATAAATGTCATCTGCAGTCCGACATGTAAGGATAGTGTTCTTTCTTGGACTTGCCTTTTTCATGGTTCCTGACTTTCCCAGAGAGCCCCTGTGAGGCCCACCGGGGACCAAATTACCTCCTGCAGCAAAATAAATAAATAAATAAATAAATAAATAAATAAATAAATAAATAAATAAAAAGCCACTCCTCCAAAAAGAGCGCAGCACACCAAATAACAAACATCTTTCAGTGTTTATATTGTCCTGTGGCCAACCCAGGGACAGATGCTAGCATTCCTGTCTGCAGAGACCCTAGAGTTTACCTCGAATTCAGTTCTGAGCAGGTGCTTCACTTCATGAGGGGATACTCTCTTATGATCTTTGGATTTCATCCTGGGACATAGAGTCTGAGCAGCAATAATGTCAGAGAGAGGTGAGAATACAATATGGTGTGGGATAAATGCAGTCCCAATGAGAGGAGCCGGGCATATTCCTCAGCCCCGGGCTCAAAACAAATAAGCCCAATACAAACACATCCCATCCTCCCATCCCACCACATATCGCCATATATCTCTCAAACTTCCTGAGCCCAGTACAAACACCACCTGGAAAAGTCTCCGATAAGGAGGCAGCCGTTCAAAGTTTTACTGAAAGCGCGGGAACCAAAAGAATTCCTTTGTTCCCCTGTAACTTTTGGGCTATAAAAAGCAAACACTCGCATTGTTTGGGGCCCTCTTGTATGCTGTGTAATGGAGGGACCAAGTTCGAACTTGTCATAAAGATCCTTGCCGCTTGGCTTTGACTCTGGACTCTGGTGGTCTTCTTTGGGGAATAGAGGGTCTGGGCATAACATCTGGGGGCTCGTCTGGGATTCCTCCAAGCCCACCAGACCCCTGGTCAACGGATCTACTAGGATCGATCTACTGATAGGTAAGCCGGCTCGTCTCCGTTTGTCTGTCTGTGTCTGTTCTGAATCTGAATCTGCGACTCGCGAGGTCTGAAACTGGAGCTGGCACAGTCCTGGCGGACGCGCTATAGGATGGCCAGCGGAGACCGGTGGGAGACGTCCCCTGGCGGTCGTCTGATCTAGCTTCCGATCTGAACTGCCCCGACCGCCGGTTTGCCCCCAGCGCCGGTTTGGAGTTTGGGCAGTAGCTGTTTCTGATCTGAACTGCCCCGACCGCCGGTTTGGGGTTTGGGCAGTAGCTGTTTCTGATCTGAACTGCCCCCACCACCGGTTTGGGGTTTGGGCAGTAGCTGTTTCTGATCTGAACTGCCCCGAGCACCGGTTTGGGGTTTGGGCAGTAGCTGTCTCTGATCTGAACTGGCCCGACCGCCAGTTTGCCCCGAGCATGGGTTTAGGGTTTGGGCAGTAGCTGTTTCTGATCTGAACTGCCCCGACCACCGGTTTGGGGTTTGGGCAGTAGCTGTTTCTGATCTGAACTGCCCCGACCACCGGTTTGGGGTTTGGGCAGTAGCTGTTTCTGATCTGAACTGCCCCGACCACCGGTTTGGGGTTTGGGCAGTAGCTGTTTCTGATCTGCACTGCCCTGAGCGCCGGTTTGGGGTTTGGGCAGTAGCTGTCTCTTACCTGAACTGCCCCGAGCCCCGGTCTGCGGTTTGGGCAGTAACTGTCTCTGATCTGGGCTGTCGGAGCACGATCGCAACTAAATATCATTAATAAGTCAGATCAGATTTCCTTTGCAGGGATTCAAACCCACATTCCTTTACAGGAAGGGACTACAAATTATTACAGGATGGGTAATACCCAGAGCACTCCTCTATCTCTCTTTACAAATAATTTCAAAGAAGTAAGAGCAAGGGGCCATGATCTTGGTATGGAAATCAGGAAAGGAAAGCTAATTACTTGTGTCGCTCCGAATGGCCTGCCTTTGATGTAAGGTGGCCACCCGAAGGGACCTTCCGACTTGCGGTCATCACTAGGGTAAAGTCCAAGATTTTCCTACCTGGGCGTGCGGACCACTTAGATCAAATCCCATATATCCTCATATGGCAGGACCTTGTTGAGAACCCGCCTCCTTGGCTGTCCCCTTTCCAATTAGCCTCTGAATCCTGTAAGACACTGGTTGCTCGACCACTAAAATCCAAGCAACCAACTGCCCCCCACATCCTGTTCTACCTGATAGCGGGGACCCACTGTTCACAGAACCCCCTCCGTACCCCTCCAGGCCCCAGGCCCCGACCCCCCAGGCTGAGTCGTGGGAGGGAGCAGGCGGAGGGGAGGTGGCCGGCACACACGGGCCCACTGACAGGGAAGGTAACTTTGAAGGGCCAGCGGGGCGGACGCGAGGGCGCACTTTGCGGGCTAGCCCCCCCCAGCCGCCTGACTCCATGGTGGCTTTACCCCTTCGGGAAATAGGACTCCCAGATGACACAGGAATCCCCAGGCTCCAGTACTGGCCATTCTCCACCAGTGATCTGTATAACTGGAAGACTCAGAGTGCTCGGTTTTCAGACAACCCCAATGATTTACTGGCTTTACTGGATAGTGTCATGTTCACCCACCAGCCCACTTGGGATGATTGCCAGCAGCTCCTCCGAATCTTGTTTACCACGGAAGAGCGAGAGAAAATACAGGTAGAAGCTAGAAAGCTGGTCCCGGGGGACGACGGTCAACCGACTGCCAACCCCGACCTCATAAACGCGACCTTTCCTCTGACCAGGCCAGCGTGGAACTACAACATGGCAGAAGGTAGGGGATGGCTACACCTTTATCGCCAGACTCTAATGGCAGGTCTCTGGGCAGCTGCTCGCAAGCCCACTAATTTGGCTAAAGTATATTCTATTCTGCAGGGAAGACAGAGAGCCCAGCCACCTACTTAGAAAGATTAATGGAAGCTTTTAGACAGTACACACCCATAGATCCAGAGGCTCCAGGAAGTCAGGCAGCTGTTGTAATGTCTTTCGTAAATCAGGCAGCCCCAGATATTAAAAAAAAAAACTCCAGAAATTAGAAGACTTGGAAGGAAATCGGATTCAAGACCTCCTTCAGATAGCCCAGCGGGTTTACAATAACAGAGATACTCCAGAGGAAAGGCAATTTAAGGCCACTGAAAAAATGACCAAGGTCCTGGCAGCAGTGGTACAGAAAGAGCATCTACAGCCAGAGTACACCCAACCTAGGCGGCCCCCCAGGCATGATAACCTGAGAAAAGACCAATGTGCCTACTGAAAGGAGGCTGGCCACTGGGTAAGAGACTGCCCCAAAAAGAAACAACGAGGACAGGGACCCCCTAGGTCTACACCCGTACTAGTCACTCAAGATGAAGACTAGGGAAGACGGGGTTCGGATCCCCTCCCCGAACCTAGGGTAACTTTGCAAGTGGAGGGGTCCCCAGTCCAGTTCTTGGTCGATACGGGAGCACAGCACTCAGTCTTAGTTAAAACTAATGGGAAATTGTCCTCCAAGTCCTCGTGGGTACAAGGGGCCACAGGAGTTAAAAAATACCCATGGACAATACAAAGGACAGTAAACCTCAGAGCCAAGAATGTAACCCATTCTTTCCTGGTCATCCCTGAGAGCCCCTGTCCCCTATTAGGGAGAGACCTGCTAACTAAAATGGGAGCACAGATCCATTTCCTCCCTGAAGGGCCGGTCATGACCAACTCCCACAATCCGCCTGTGTCCGTCCTGACTATAACCCTAGAAGATGAGTACCGGCTCCACCAGGAGCGGCCCCTGACCAGGACATAGCAACCTGGCTCCAGCAATATCCAGAAGCTTGGGCGGAAACGGGGGGCTTAGGACTAGCAAACACCGTCCTGCCTTGTTTGTTGAACTTAAGCCTGAGACAGACCCCGTGCGGGTACGCCAATACCCGATGCCCCTAGAGGCCAAGAAAGGAATCGCCCCGCATATCCGCCGGCTCCTTGACCAAGGGGTCCTTCGCCCATGTCACTCGCCCTGGAATACTCCATTGTTGCCGGTACAAAAACCTAATAGTGGAGAATACAGACCTGTACAAGACTTAAGAGAAATCAATAAGAGGGTTGTGGACATACATCCAACTGTGCCTAACCCGTATACCCTCCTGAGTACCTTAAACCCTAAACATCAATGGTACACTGTTTTAGATTTGAAAGATGCTTTCTTCAGTTTGCCTTTAGCCCCTCAGAGCCAAAAGCTCTTCGCCTTTGAGTAGAATGACCCTGATAGGGGCATAAGTGGCCAATTGACATGGACCAGGTTGCCGCAGGGATTTAAAAACTCTCCTACCCTGTTCGATGAGGCCCTCCATGAAGACCTGGGTGAGTACCGACGCAAACACCCTGAAATAACTTTACTACAGTATGTTGATGACCTCCTAATTGCTGCTGAGACCCAAGAAGCTTGCATCCAAGGGACCAAGGGTCTCTTACAAGCTCTGGGGAATCTGGGCTACCGAGCCTCGGCAAAGAAAGCTCAAATCTGTAAGCCAGAGGTAACATATCTAGGGTACCTGCTTAAAGAAGGGCAGCGCTGGTTAACAGAAGCCCGGAAACAAACTGTTCTGCAGATCCCCAGGCCACAATCCACCTGACAAGTGAGGGAATTCCTGGGGTCGGTGGGATTTTGTAGACTGTGGATACCTGGGTTCGCAGAACTGGCTAAACCCTTGTATCAGGCAACCCGGGGGCAGCAGCCATTTAATTGGACAGATGAAGCCGAGTCGGTTTTCCAACAGATTAAAACCGCCTTAGTCTCTGCGCCTGCACTGGGGCTACCTGATGTTACCAAGCCCTTCCACCTGGACGAGAATACGGGTGTCGCCAAGGCGGTAATAACTCAGAACTTAGGCCCCTGGCGGAGGCCAGTTGCCTACCTGTCAAAGAAGTTCTGAACGTTCTGAACTTATAACTGAATCAATCACTTTGGGGAGCCACGCAGTTCTCCTCCCACTTAGTAGGGAAATTTGTTTCAATTTTTCTATATAATTTTGGTGCTTTCTCTGGGTAGCCATTTGAAAAGCAGTCTCTCTATATCTTCATGCTGTCCAGTACAATTTATTGCAAATTGTCCCCTAGGGACCCAGTTAATGACTATTCATAGGAATTGTTTTGCAGTACAGCAGGCTATTTGTAATACAATCTTCCCAGGTTTGCAACTCTAGCTTTTCAGATCATTTAGTGACCTGTCTAGGGCAGGGCTTCTTATTCTGTTGAAGCTTATTAATCTGGGGAAGTGTCATAACATGGCCACGCTCAAGGTATTTAATGGTGTCCAAAGATTGAAATGTTCTTCTACTAATAGCATGTATAGAGGCTTTTGATCCATTATGTGCAGGGACATAAATCACTTAACTTTGTTTATCATAATTTTAACATCCTGCTGCTGGCTCCAGTGAGATAGGAGGAAAGTAATAACCAATGGAAACATTAATTGACTTTCTTTCCTCCTCTGGAAGAGCAGAACCTTGGTTATCTACTTGTTCAGGCATCCAGACACTATCATAAACTTAAACCTCCACCAGGATGTCTAACCATGTGACAGGCATAATCAGTGGTGGGAATGGAACATAGGCCCACAAAGTGCAATTTTGATCTGCCTCAGCTGCGGGGAGACTCACCACCAGGGAAATTACCACCATCATAGTTACCATTAGATTACTGTTGGTCAGTGTCTCGTTCTAAGAACTCAGGTTCTCTTATGTAATGTGAGCTAGTCTCTTCATCTGCCCCCAGATCAGTGGAGTGGCTTGGCAAGATTTACTGGTTTCCATCTTCTCAATAGAAATAGTCTTCTGAGGCATCTGATGAACTGGGGGTGCAGTGACATTCTGAGGTCTTTTCTCTTTCTTGGATTCTGGCTCACGGCACAGCTTAAGATACCTTGTGTGTTTCCAGACAGGAAGCTGATTCTCTCCTGGTGAGATAGAAACAAACCCTCGACCCCAACAAGATTGCCAACAAGGCCCACCGGGGCCTTTTGTTTGGGCCAGTTTTTTGGCTATTGATAAAGAACTTTGATAGACACATTTGCTCCTGTGTTGACCATACCCTCAAATTGTTTTCCTTGAATAGTGTCCATAAAAATAAGTCGGTTGTCAGGGACTTGATTTACCCAATGGTCAGCCTTGCCTACTGAATTTGTGCTTCCAAATCCTCCTGCTCTTTTTTTCCTTTTTTTCTTCTAACTTAACAAGTGGTAAAAGCAACAGCTAAGCTATTCTGTTCACCTGGGTTGGCACTTCAGGGAACAATGGAGGAGATAACAATTTGAATTTCTCCTTGGCAATCAGAGACCATTACTCCAGTATATACTTGAATTCCCTTTAAGTTTAAGCTGGACCTCCCCAGTACAAATCCCACCCTGCTGTTTGGCAATGGCAAAACAGTTGACTCTACTTACAGGTACACACACACACACACACACAACCAAACACACAGTGCCACACACACTCAGACATTTGACAGTCACAACACTCCCACAGAAACACACAGCCCAGCAGCTCTTGAGGTTGGGTGGTTTTGCAGAAATCCCCACCTGTGACAGAGCAATGCTGGGGAGCAAGGACGGGTTATATCTAGAAATCACAGAGGGACAACTTTCAAAAAGACTCACTCCTACAAAGTATAGGCAGGCCTGAGGAATCCTGAAGATACTTTTGTAACCGTAGGGATTTTGCGGTTTATATTTGGCCCTGTACTTCATGTTTCTTCAAGCTTCCTCACTTCTGTTCTCTTCTAGGATCATGGGACTATCCCATGAATTCCACAAAGAAGATAGCCAAAAGTCCTCCACTGATGCAGCTGCACAGAAGATTCCTTCTCCACCAAGACATGGGGACTTGTCACAAGGCAACCGTTGCATTCATTGTGATGCTAGCCAAATCTCACAATGATGCCTGCTGTCCTGAGACTGCCTGGTATTGGGGGAAAGACTGCATGCAACATCCCACTGAGAGACTCTAAAAGTCTACACCTCAGAGTTCCTTCGTGACTTCTTCAATGGGAATCCCGCTGGAGAAGGAGGCATTTCGAGACTGTGAGGTGGTGCCTGGAATCTGCTCTTCTGGGTCCATTTCTGAAATAGACTGTGTTTCAATTCACAGGCTCAGGTGCTGGGCTGTCAGAGCTGTCAGTCTGCCTAAGCAGAGAAAAACGCTTCAGGCACAGTCAGCCTGGTATCGGGAAAAAGTCTGCCTGCCAAAACCCACTGCAGGACCCCGGAATGTATTGATCTCAACACCCTTTTGGAACATCTCCATGGTTAGGTCCCATTGGAGGAGGAGGTGTTTCAAGACTGTGAGGAGGTCACTGAAAACTTCTCTTCTGACTCCATTCCTGAAGGAGGCTGTGTACAGGAATTGAGACCCATAGAGGTTGGAATATTGTCTGATGTATTGTTGACTGTTCTTTGAGTGATAGAATCATACCTGAGACCCCAGACATTGGTGTCATTGAAAGACAGCTGGACTCTTGACCTCACTGTCTCCCTTCATCCTAGGCATTGCAAAGACTCACTGGGAAAGGCAGGAACCATGACAAAGGTAGCGCTAAGGTGAGGTTGAGACAGTGTCTTAGGGGCCATCTGTGGTGACGGAAAGCCTGAAAAGGGTGTCCTGTATTGCTGTTGAGGGGCACTGTGAATTCCCATGAAAACAAAGAAAAATCAATGCCTACCTGAGAGAAAAAGCATCCTTGTATTGGAGTCCAAACATTGTTCAATGATTCCTGTCAGAAGACTCAAAAGCCTCCTGCAAAGTGAAAACAACTTAAGCCCCAACAATGGGACAATGACGACTCACAATATGAAGTGCAGTCAACCTACCCAAAGTCTCTTTTGCTCTCTGAAATCACTGGCAACTACATAATCTGTGGAAAGTGTAAGTCTCATCCAGCAACAGTTTAATGAAGAAGCCTCTCCAAAATGAAAAGGCTGTGCAGATGAAATGAAACAGAGTCTAGATTACCAGATAAAAGCCTAACATGGCAGTCTGTTTCTCATCCTACAAGAATCTTGCACCTGTCTGATAGATGTGAGAGAACAAGTTTGTTTGTTTGTTTGCTTGCTTGTTTGTTTTGGTGGCTGTAATGGGAATGTATGGTTTCAAAAGTTTTAAAGCCGCCCAGTCAATAAAACGTGGCAGTATTTAGAAGAAAACCTTCACACCATGGATTTCCATGAGGGTTGTTCTCTGTGAGCTGTAAAAGTTTTACAGTGGAATTCATTGGGTCAGACCCAGGAAACCCTAGGGCAAGAAGATTAGTGGAAGTCATGAAAACAATACGCATATCTGGAAGCCACATTCCACCCAGAATCAAACCATTCCACTCACATTTGCCTCTGTTAGTGAAAGGCATCAAATCAGCAGTTTGCCAGGATGACCCCAATTTGCACTCCGAATGTTCCTTATGCATTAGAATACTCTCACCTGAACATGGAACCATGGTGTGGACTGTTTGTTCAGTTAAGGGAATTCAGGGATGAATTTAGAAGCATGTTCTAAATCCAAACAAAGCCAGCCAGACAGGCCACCAAAAGGTGGGGAGACAAAAGCACCATCTGTGACATCTGTGTTTATTTTCTTCAATATATATATATTTTTGCAGGTGACGTGGGGTCATCCACGCCTCACCAGAGTATATCATCAGTCCTTCTGACCTTATTCCTGCTCACACTCTATGTCCCAGGATGAAATCCAGAAATAATGGAGGAGTGACCCCTCACGACATGAAGCACCTGCTTAGCTGGGAACTGAATTGGAGGTAAATTCAAGGGGCTATGTGGACAGGACTGCTTGTATTGGACTCACCCTGTGTTGGCCATAAAACTATGAAAAAAAGAAAAGCGCTGGAGTGCGTTAGACGTATTCCTTTAAAGAGACTCCACTTAAAGGTGCACACACACACACACACACAAAGACACAAACCCACAATGCCTTACATATACGCACACATCTGAAATTGACAATGCTGCCACAGAAACATATGGCCTGGCAGTTCCTGTTGCTGCATGGTTCTGCAGGGAGCCCTACCTGGGAGATGGCAACACTGGGACACAGGTGGGCTATTCCTAGAAATCACAGTAGGTCAAGTTTCAAAAAGATTCACACCTGCAATGTGTAGGCAGGCCTGAGGAATCCTACAGATCTTCTTGGATCCTTAGGAATTTTGCAGTATATTCTTGGGGTTCTGCTTAACATTTCTTCAGACTGGCTCATGTCTGGTCTTTTCCATGACAATAGGACAATCATGAAAGTCCCAAAAAGGAGAGGTAAGTCTGCAAGCCACATCCCAACCAGCATCAATCCATTCCACTCCCATTTGTTTTTGGGTATGAAAGGCCTCAAATCAGAATGAGGATGGCCCTGATTTGCACCTCAAATGTTACTTGCACTTTGGAGTATTCCCATCTGAAAGATGAGCCATGATGTAGACTGCGTCTGCAATTAAGGGAATTCAGGGATAGAGTTGGAAGCACCTTCTGTGTCATCAGTGATGATGATGATGATCATGATGATGATGACGATAATTTTTATTATTATTATTGTTTGCAGGTGAAGTTGTGAGAGCTCTTACAACCCTCACCAGATTGTATACTCATCTCTATCTGACCTTATTGTTGTTTACACTCTATGCCCTAAGAAAAAATTCCAGGAAGATGGTGGAAAGCCACCTCACAAAGTGAAGCACCTGCTCCTCTCAGAATGGAATTGGAGATAAATTTAAAGCGTCCTGCCTACAGGACTGCTAGTATGTATCCCTGTGTTGGCATAGGGATATGAAACACAGGGTGATGTCTGTTCTTGATGTGGTGTGCTCCTCTTATTTCTAAAAGAGTTGGGTTTTTTTTTTTTTGCAGAGGTGGTATATTTGGACGCAAGCAGTTTCCAACCCACTTCCAAATTCATGGCGGATTTATTATCCATATAAAAATAAATAACATGGAGCCTTGCAGACCATGCAGAGCCACACAGGCCACCAAAAGGTTGGAAGATACAATGAAAAGGGGCGTTAGCCGCTTTCCTTTAAGCAGACTCCACTTACAGGAACACATACACACACACAAAGACAGAAACACACAATGCCTCACACACACTCACACAATGGACGTTAGCAACATTCCCAAAGAATCACTTACCTGGCACCTTCTGACACTGTGTGATTTTGAAGGAAGACCCACCTGGGAAAGAACAACCTTGAGAAACACAGGCAGGCTGTACCTAGAAATCACAGTACAGCAGTTTTCAAAAAGACTTACTCCTACAATATCTAGTCAGGCCTGCGGAATCCTGCATATTTTCTTGGATCCTTAAGGATTTTGTGTTATATTCCTAGGGCTCTGCTTGATGTTTCTTCAGGCTGGCTCATGTCTGCCCTTTCCTAGGACAATGGGACAATCCAGGGGATTCCACATAGAAGACAGGTGAGAATCACCGCTGATCCATCTCCACGGAGATCTCTATCTCTGCCAAGCTAAAGGAACTTGTCGCTAGGCAATGGTGATATACGTTCTGACACTAGTGAGAGTTCAAAATCAGGCCAGGTGCCCTGAGATGAGCAAATGCACATTTGTAAACCAGGCTATGGCCCCGGACTGTCAGAACTGTCAGCCTGCCTACGCAGAGGAAATTGTTACAATCAGATCTGACTTGGTATCAGGAAACAGGCTGGCTATGAAAACCCATTGTGGGGCACTAAAAGTCTAGACCTCAGGGCCCCTTCAGACCATCTCTGTGATCAGGACCCACCAGAGGAGATGTTTGAGGCTATAAGGTGGTCTCTGGAAATTGCTTTTCTGACTCTATTCCTGAAGGAGGCTGTGTGCAAGAATCAGAACCCATGTGGATTGGTATGCAGTTAGGCATATTGTAGAGGGTTCTTTGGGTGATAGAATCATACCTGATACCCCAGAGGTGGGTTTCAGCAAAAGATGGCCAAGCTCTTGACCTCAATACCTACCTTGATCATGGACCTTGCAGGGGCTCTCTGGGAAAATCAGAAACCAAGACAAATGCAAGTTCACATAGAGCAGTGATCTCACACCTTGAACTGGCCTCACAGATGCAAATGAGCTTGAGTCAGTGTCTCAGAGTTCATCTGTGGCCATGGCAGCCTGAAAATCATGTCCAGTAGTACTGTTGAGGGGTAATGTGGATTAGTCATGAAAGCAAAGAAAAATTAAGGCTCACCTAAGAGAAGGAACTAAGTTTTTCTGTAGTCCAAGCAATGTTCAATGTTACGGTTACAGGACCTGAAATTCTCCCATGAAGTTAAAACCACCTCAGCCCCAACAAGGAGAAAATGACCCACAATTTGGAATACCACCATCTGACTCAGAGTCCCTTTTGCGTTCTGAAATTCCTGGCAGATAAATAATACGTTGCTGGAGGCCATCTTATCAAGCAACATCTCAATGAAAGAGCTCCTCCACAAAGAGATGGCCAAGCAGATGTAATGATACAAAAGTGAGACAGGGCTGCTTTCTTCTCATCTTCCAGAAATCATGCAGTCTTTCAATAAAATGGGAGACAAAGTTTATTTGTCTGTGGCTCTAATGGGTGTTAACAGTTTTAAAAGTATCAAAGTTACCAGCATTAAAACATGACAGTGTTTACAAGGAAACACTCAGGCAATGGATTGCCTGAGGTTTGCTCCCCATTAACAGGGTAACATTGTGGAAGTTGTTAAGCCAGATCCAGGAAACCCTAGGGTGATGAGAATCATGGAAGTCAGGAAAAGAAGAGGCAAGTCTGTAGGCCACATCCCACCAAGCATCAATCCATTCCACTCTCATTTGACTATGGGTATGAAAGCCCTCAAATCAGGAGTTTTCCAGGATGGCCCCAATTTGCACTCCTAATGTCCATAGCATGTTGCAGTAGTCTCACCTGTACACCTGGCTATGGTGTGGACTGCTTGTACAATTAAGGAATTTCGGGTATAGAATAGAAAGCAACTTCTGTGTTATCTGTCTTCATTTGTTTTGCCAGTGAAAGATTGGGATTCCATTCAGCTCTCAACAGATTTTGTCCTCATCCCTACATGAACTTCTCACACTCTAGGTCCCAGGATGAAATCTCAAAATGATAAAGGAGTACCCCCTGATGACGTGAAGTACCTGCTCATCTGGGAACTGAATTCAACATAAATTCAAAGGGGGCCTACTAACAGGACTGCTAGTGTCTCTCCCTGGTAGGTCGCAGGACAATAAATCAATGAGAGATGTCATTTTTTTTTCATTGTGGTGTGCTCCTCTTTTTTTCCACAAGAATGGGATTTTTTGTTTGTTTGTTTTTTGTTTTTCAGGGCAGAGGTAGGTGATTTAAACTATGGTGGATATCGATCCACTTCCCAATTCACTGCAGATTCATGATCCACAGAAAAAGAGGCCATGGACCCCATAGCTCAAGCAGAGCCACACAAACAGGGCATGTAAAGGTTTGATGACTCAGAAAAAAGCAATGAAATGCATTAGCCACGTTAATTTAAGCAGACTCCACTTATAGGCACACACGTACACACAAGCACACAATTCCACACACACTCGCAGATATATATCCAATATTCACACCACCACCACAGAAACACACACCCTGGCAACTCCTGAGGCTACATGGTACTGCAGGACACTGCACGTTGGAAAGAGCTCCCCCCCACCCTGCCCCAGGGAACACAGGAGTGTTCTACCTGTAAATCACAGTGGGGCAAATTTCAAAATGACTCACAAACACAATGCCTAGGCAAGCATTAAGAAACCTGCAGATTCTTTGTATCCTTTGGGATTTCAGAATTTATTTATGGAATTGTGCTTCATATTTCTTCAGACTCTCACATCTGTCCTCTCTTGGAATCATGGGACTAATCTATCTATCTTACAGAGAAGAGAGGCTGGAGTCCACGGGTGATGAAAATGTAAGGAGGTGCCCTTCTTCTCCAAGTTGCAGGGACTTGTCACTAGACAACAATGAAATTGTCACTGTACTCAGAGGTCACATCGGGCCTGGTGTCCTAAGACTAGTGCTTGCACATTTGTGAGGTAGGCTCCATACCAGTTGGTCTGAGCTGTCAGCCTGCCTATGCAGTAAAAACTGGTACAGGCAGAGCTAGCTTGTATCAAGAAAAAGATGGCCTGAAAAAACCCAGTGTGGGACACTAAAATTATCCAACTCAGGGGCCCTTTGGAACATTTTCATAATTGGGTCTTGCTGGAGGAGGAAGGGTTTCGAGACTCTGAGGTGGTCATAGGAAACTGCTCTAACTTCATTCCCAAAGATATTGTTTGTGACAATCTGGTACTATGGATTTTGGAATATAGTATGGTGTGTTGTTGATGGTTCTTTGGGTAACGAACTCACACCTGAGACCACAAAGTGGATGTTAGTGAAAAGCTGTTGGATTCTTGACCTCACAGCTTCCTTTCATCCTGGGTCTCGCAGAGGCTTTCTGGGAAATACAGCAACCAACCCAAAGGCAAGTCCAATAAGAAGCAGTGCTCTCACCTCTTCTATTGTCACCTCTCGAGTGCAGGTGAGATTTAGACGGTGTCTCAGATGCTGTCTGTAGTGAAGGCAAGCCTGAAAAGTGTGTCAAAACAAAACAAAACAAAACAAAGGATGCTCACCTGAAAGAACAAGATGCCTTGTGCTGGAATCCAAACAATGTTCGATGATTCCTGTCAGGAGACCCAAAACCCTCCTGTAAAGTACAAACAACCTCAGACCCCACAATGAAACAGTAATCCACAAAGTGGAGTGCAGCTAGCTTAATGGAAGTAATTTTACTCTCTGAAATCATTGGCAGACACATAATCTGTGGCAAGAGGCAGTTCCATTCAGCAACGGTTCAATAAAAGCACCTCTCCAAAATAAGAAGGTCATGCAGATGAAATGAAACAGAATCAGATTACCAGATAAAAGTCTGACACGGATGCCTACCTCTCATCCTACAGGAATCATGCACCCATCTGATAGATATGAAAGGACAAGTTTTATTTTCGCAGCTATAATGGGAATATATAGTTTTGAAAGTATCAAAGCTTCCCAGTCATTAAAATATGACAGTCTTTAGAAGAAAATATTCATGCAATGGATTCCCATGAGAGTCATTCTTCATGAACTAGGAAACGTTTAGTGTAGTAGTCACTGGGCCAGACCCAGGAAACCCTAAAACGATGAGAGTGATGGAAGTCATGAAAAGAAGATGCATGTCTGGAAGCCCCATCCAACCAGCATCAATCCATTCTACCCACATTTGACTTCGGGTATTAAAGCCCAAAAATTGGCAGTTTGCCAGGATGGTCCCAATTTGCACTGCAAATGTTCCTTGCACATTGGAGCACTCATGCCTGAATACTGAGTCATTGTCTGGACTGCTTTTGCAGTTAAAGGAATTCAAGGATGGAGTTGGAAGCAACTTCTTTGTCATCTGTCTTTTTTGTTGTTGTTGTTGGCAGCTAAAGTTGTGGGACCCCATCCACCTTTCACCACATTGTATTCTCACCCCATCTGACTTTATTGCTCCTCACACTCTATATCCCAGGATAAAATCCCAAGACAATGGACATGTGCCTCCTCAGGACATGATGCACTTGCTTGACTTGGAACAGATTTTGAGGTAAAATCACGGGGTCCTCACAACCGGACTGCTAGTATCTCCCCTGTGTTTGCCACAGAAATATGAAACACACAGAGATGTCTGTCTTTTGGTGTGGTGTGCTTTTCTTTCTTTTCTTTTTTTTTTTTTTTTAACCGTGACTTTCCTTGCAGAGAGAATTTATTTGGACGCTGGAAGTTCCCTGCTCATATGCCAATTCACTTTGGATTCTTGATCCACATAAAAATAAAGAACACTGTGCCCCACTGCCCAAGCAGAGCCACACAGACAGGTGACCAAAAAGTGGGGAGACCAAAAACAAAAAACAAAATGCTGAAGTGCACTAACTATTCACATTTCTTTAAGATGACTCCACTTACATTCACACTCACATACACACACACATATAGACAGACAGAAATACACCATGCCTCACACGCACACACATCTGACATTCTGAACACTTTCACAAAAACATACAACCCGGCAGTGCCTGACACTATGTGATTCTTCAGGAAGCCTTACATGGGAGAGAGCAACCTTGAAAAACACTGGCAGTCTGTACCAAGAAATCACAGCATAACAAATTTCAAAAAGACTCACCCCTACAACTACTAGACCGGCCTGAGGTAACTTTCATGTCTTCCTGAAAACTTAGAGATTTTGAAATTTATTCCTGGGGCTCTGTTTGATCTTTCTTCAGGCTGACTCAAGTCTGTCCTCTCCTAGGAACATGTAACATTCCCAAGGATCCCACAGAGAAAACAAGCAAGTCCAATGTCGATGCACTTCCATGCAGTTCTGTCTCCTTCTCAGCTTAGCTGCAGGAATTTTTCTCTAGGCAAGGGTAACATTCTTTGTGATGCTACCCAGCACTCATAATCAAGCCAGGTCCCCTCAAACTAGTGCATGGCATTTGTGAGGCAGCCTCTGGTACAAGGCTGTCATAGTTGTCAGCCTGCCTAAGCAGAGGAAAATGGTGCAGCCAGAGCTGGCCTGGTATCATGAAAAAGTTGCCTATGAACACCCACTGTGGAACCCTAAAAGTTTGGAATTTGGGCCTTTTGGGGGGTTTCTCTGTTTGGGTCCCATTGGAAAAGGGGGCATTTCCAGACTGTGAGGTTGTCACTGGAAACCTCTTTTGACTGCACTCCTGAAAAAGGCTCTGGGCCAGAATCAGATCCAGTGGGAATTGGAATATAGTCTGGTGGATTTTTGAATGTTCTTTGGTGATAGAATCATACCTGAGACCCCAGAAGCTGGTGCCAGTGAAAGATAGCCAGGCTCTTGGCCTCACTGCCTCCCTTCATCTTGGGCCTCACAGGGCCTCTCTGGAAAAAGCAGGAACAAGGGCAAAGGGCAAGTTCAAGGTGTAGTGGTATTCTCACACCTTGCACTGGCCTCTCACTGGTGCAGGTGAGATTGAGAGAGTGTCTTAGAGGGCATCTGTGTTGATGGCCCACTTGAAAACCATTGCATGAAAAGTAGTACAGTTGATGGGCACTGTGGATTCCCCATGAAAGCAAAGAAAAGTAAAGGCTCACCTGAGAGAATGAGCTAACTCATGCTGGAGTCCAAGCAATGTTCAATTATTTCTCTCAGAGGACTCAAAATCCCACTGTAAAGTGCAAACAACCTCAGCCCTGACAATGAGAAAAACACCCACATGCTAGAGCTGTCAGCCTACATGAAGCCCCTTTTGTTCACTGAAATCCCTGGCAGCTAAGTAATCTGTGGAGAGAGGCAGTCCAATCCAGCAATGGCCCAATGAAAGAACCCCTCCACAGTGAGAAGGCTGGGCAGATGAAATGAAACAGAGGCTAGATTACCAGGCCAAAATTAGACATGGCTGCCTACTTCTCATCCTAAACTAATCATGCAGCCCTCTAACAGAAGCGGGAAAACAATAGTTTCATTGTTGGTGGCTGTAACATAATTTTTTACGTTTTAATGCCTAGGCATTAAAACATGACACTCTCTAGAAGGAGACACTTATGCAATGGATTTCCATGAGTATCATTCACTGCAAACTGAGAAACATTTATTATGGAAGTCATTGAGCCACACCCAGGAAATCCTACAGCAATGAGGAACATGGAAGTTAGAATAAGAATAGGCAATGATGGAAGGCATATTCCACCCAGCATCAATATATTCCACTCCCACTTTGCTCCAGGTTGGAAAACCTTCACATTGGGAGTGTGCTAGGATGGCCCCAATTTGTACTACAAATGTCCCTTGCACATTGGAGTACTGCCACCTGAACACCAGGCCACAGAGCGGACTTCTTCTGCAATTAAGATGAGGAGAGAGGCAACTTCTCTTACTGTCTCCTGTCTCTGAAGAGAAGGAGAAAGTAAAAGCTAAAAAACAGTAGGAATGATATCAATGGCAAGACAAGCTGGCACCACTAATGACCACGCTTGAGGCTAAAAGATTATTCCACACCTCTAACCACATGTGCTATTCACAGATCTCAAACTATCATGACTGTTTAATACAGAATCTCTTAGAGTTGTAAGCCCTTAAATGGGCCAGGAATTCTTTCTTCAGGGAACTTCGTTCTGGAGATGTGAGTCTACCAATGCTCCTGGCTTAATGAAGCCACTTTCTACCTTAATGTGGTGTCTAAGGGGTTTTGTCTGTCACTCATGTTGTTACACTTCTTGGTTCCCTGACTGGGAAGCGAAGTGATTAATGGACTGTCGAGGCAGCCCTTAAGGCAGCTGTGACCTGCACTACAATGAATCTATTCAAGAGGCTCTGGCCAGCTTGAGCAGCGAACATCCTGAGAGCACTCCTGGGTAGGCATTTTCCCCAGTGGAACACCTAATTAGAGCAGTATACTGCAGGTGTCTGCAAAGGATCAACGCAGTGGCTGTACACCAGGAAGAAACTGGTTCTTGGAGTCTGAACATCTTGAATACAGTAATATTTGTCCTGGGAACTTGCCCACTTCATTTGAGTGGAAACGTGGCCTGATAACCCATGATATGCCCTGTCAACAAGTTGGTATTGATTTTGATTTGGCTTGAATTGTTTGCAATCAGCTCTTTCATCTCAGTGTTGATTTTGATTTGGCTTGACCTGTTTGCAAAAAGGAAAGTGAAAGTAAGTGTTTGAGTTTGAGACAAGAGAGATGAGTAAGTGACCTCTTTACCCTTTCCTTCTTGTGCTTGAGTGTTGTTTTGACTCAGGAGGAAGATGGATGGAACACAAAGTAAGCCTATTCCATTATGAACTATGCTGAAAATTTTCAAAACACCTGGAAAACTTAGAACTTTGCACGAGATAGACTGGCTGGCATCTGACTCTGCAACAAAACTTGAGGATAAATAAACATTGAATCAGAATGAATCATAGAAAATTGATTAGAAGAATACTTTATGTTCATGATGATTGTGGCACAAGACAGTTTAAGTATGCTTTTAGTATTTTTATAGTTTAGGAAAATATTTTGTCAGCTCAGTTTTAGATGACTCATGTTTCTCTAGTAATATTCAATGTACTGTTCCTGCTTGGTTTTTAGAAGAAGGCTGAAAGTTGAATTCAGGCACTTTCTTCCTATACAGCTAACCATGACTCACTCTCTTTTATAGACCATAGAATTGGTTTAGCAACTATTAATTACATCTGTGATTTCTACATTTATGGTACTAATTCAGAGAAATGTAAAATGCAAGTGAGATTTTCTGGTGTCAATAACATTCCAACTTTTTGGTTTTTGTCCAGTGTTGTATTCGAATATGTCTGCTTTTAAAAATAAATTTCTGAATACTAGAAATGGGTTGGCCCTCAGAAGGAAGCCTAGATAGGTCCTTTGTTTCAAAGGTGTGGCACAAGGTAATGGGCAAGCCAGGATACCCAGACCAGTTTTTGTACATAGACACTTGGTTACATCTGGTTTTAGACCCCCCAGAGTGGTTGAAAGGACAGGCAGCAGTAGTACTAGTAGCAAAGAGACAGATAGTCAAGGAAGAATCCCACTCCACCCACTGAGCAGAATGGGCTTCTGAAGTCCTAATCCAAAATCATAGGATTCATAGCAAGAAACACTGCCAGTGGCCCCCCACTTCACCAAGAAGGAAGGCCTTCCATGCCTGAGCCCACTGCACCCACACTTCAACAAGACCTACATATCTCTAGGCCACTGAGATTACAAAAGAAAGGATGTGAGACTTCGGCAGAAAACCCTCCCTTGTAGTCTGTTTGAGGCATACAACTGGGATACAAATGCCCCTGTGAGAGCAATGATATATGGTGGTAGACAAGGATGGGCATGTGGTGGAAGGACATCCTTTGTGTACCAACCCTTCACCTCTGCTGATGTCCTCAATTAGAAAAACAATATCCCATACTATACCAAAAAGCCTCAAGCAATCAATTATTTCCTCTGAACTATTATTCAAACACACAACCTCATATGAGCTTATGGCCATCAATTGCTCGTGTCCTTCTTTAACACATTAGAAGAGGAGTGTTACAAGCAGCAACTAAGTGGATGGAAGAACACATTCCAACTGATTACCAAAATGCCCAAGAGTATGTGAGACTCCAATTACCAGGAACAGACTCCTAAAAGGACCCAACTGAAAGAGAGGGTAAGCAAAGTGTAAACCGATACAGGGAAGCCCTCTGGAATTGTTAAAATAGGGAGCTCAGGAGGCCATAAATGTTCTACAATAGACTATGTGAGGCTTATCGTGTGTATACTCCCTTTGATCCCGATAGCCCTGAAAATCAGTACATTATTAACATGGCTTTAGTTATTCAAAGTATAGAAGACATTAGGAGAAAATTGCAGACACAGGCTGGGTTTGCAGGCATGAATACTTCACAGTCATTGGAGATACCCAACCATATATTTGTAAAAAGAGATGCAGTAAGCTGCAGAGGGAACTTCAGAGAGTGTGAATGCCCAGCCTGGCAAAACGTTGACCTGCTTACTGCAGCTATTACAGGGATCCACAAAAAGAGGCTAGAGAAGGGGTCCCCAGGAGAAAAATACCCAATCTTGCCATCCACACTTGCAGTGTAACCAGTATCCTTGCTGTAAGGAAATATGACATTGGAAGGACGTGTGTACCAGGTTGAAAGGGAAACAAGGTGACTCTGAGCAGGAGTCCTCAGACAAGGATGAAGGATCCTTGTTCGATCTGGCAGAAGTGTTATTGGATTGAGGGCACCCGGGCTCATGTGCAGTAGTAACCAGCCTGGTCGCTCTCTTTTCCACAAAGACTATCAATATAATCAGATCCACAGGGGTCTTGGCAAAGTCTGCTTTCTCTTTGCCCTGGACCTGCACTGTGGGGGGTGGTGAGGGGTCATTAAGTGATTCACCAGTTCCTGTACATGCTTGACTGCCACTTGCCTTTGGTAGGAAGGGACCTACTTAGCAAACTGACAGCCACCATCTCTTTTGCAAAACATGGCTCTTTACAGCTAAAGTAACCTGGAATGGGAATCATCGTGGCCCTTATGACTCCTCACAAGGAGAATGGAGACTCCTTTTAACTGAGTCAGGCTGAGAGATAGGACCACCTCTGGCTATTTGATGGCCAAAAGTGTGGACAGAAAAGAACCCTCCAAGGTTGGCAATTAGCTAGGCCCGCTTACTCATAGAAAATAAGCTTATGGCCCAGCCGGCCAGGCAAAAATAGTAACCAGTCCCCAGATAAGCTCTTGAAGGTGCCCAGGTCCATCTCAAGCACCTGAGGGTGTTTGGAATTATAGTCCCTTGTCAGTCTCCAAAACACTCCCTGCCTCTCTGTTCCCAAGCCAGGGATCAAGGACTACAGGCTGGTACAGGAATTTTGCTCGGTCAACCAAGCTACAGTGACTTTGCCCCAATTGTGCCTAACTCATACACATTGCTGGGGTTGCTGTCAGCTGAGGACAGCTGAAGGATGCTGTCCTTAGCATCAGTCTAGGCCCTGAGAGCAGAAACTCTGAATTTCAGTGGGAAGATGCGGGATTAGGTTTCACCACTCAGTGCACTTGGACTCGGCTAGGAATCCCAACAGTAATGAGCTTTTTATGAGTTGAGAGAAACTCACATCAGCCCCAGTCCTGGGGCTGCCTGACCTCACAAAGTCATTTACACTGAATGTGTCAGAGACAGAAAAGATGGTAGTTGGAGTTTTAACTCATACTGTGTGGCCTTGATCAAGACTTGTCGCCTACTTCCCTGGACAGCTACATAAAGCTTCTAAAGGTTTCAGGAGCCCATAAATGGTAGTCCCCCCTGTTTGAAGGCCTTGGCAGCAACTGTCCTGTTAGTACATAAAGGAGATAAACTAACTCTTGGCCATAATCTGAACATAAAGTCTCCCCATGCTGTGGTGTTATTAATGAATACTAAAATATCATCGGTTAACGAATGCAAGACTAACTAGGTACTAAAGTTTGATCTGTGAAAACCCCTGTGTAACCATTGAAGTTTGCAACACCTTGAACTCTACCACCTTACTCCCAGCATCAGAGAACCGAGTTGAATGTAACTGTGTAGAGGTGTTGGACACAGTTTATTTTAGCAGGCTCGTCCTTCAAGACCATCCTTGGACATCAGTAGAGTTGGAGCTGTACGTGGATGGAAGTAGATTGTCAATCTATAAGAAGAACAGTCACACACTGCAGAGGAAACCAGCAAGCTTCTACAGTTGCCTTGGAGGACTCCCGAGCTGACTCAGAGGTTCAGAAAGCAGCATCCACCCCTTACCAGGCATCAGTCACAGCCCCCTTGCTCCAACAGGTTCCTGACCTTGTACTTATTCACTCTAAAGGAAAGAAGGACTTTTTCCAGCAAAGGGAGGACATGTGATAGAAAAGGGATGGATCCTGTTATTGGATGGAAGAATAACCATGCCACAACTGATAGGAACCGCAGTGGTACAGGCTGTGCATGAGACCACCCACCTAGACCAAAGGTCACTTAAAACGTTGTTAGCCATTACTTCTACATCTCACATCTCTCAGTCCTTGCCAATCACCAGCACAGCAGTGTGTAACCTGCCCATACCACAATGCTAGGCAAGGTCCACCCTTCCCGCCTGGCATACAAGCTTATGGATTTTATGCCCTTTGAAAACATCCAAGTAGACTTCACCAAGATGCCCAAATGTGGAGGTAACAAGTATTTGCTAGTTCTAGTGTGTACATACTGTAGTGAGTGGAGGCCTATCCAACACAAACATAGAAAGTTCGTGAAGTAATCCATGTGTTTGTCCATGATATCATCCCTAGAATTAGATGGCCCTTATGAATGAGCTCAGACAACACGCTATCATTTGTTGTTGACTTGGTACAAAAGGCAGCAAAGGTATTAGAAATGACACAGAAACTACATGCTACTTATTGACTGTAGAGTTGCAGAAAGGTGAAGCAGATGAATTAGACTATCAAAAATAGTTTAGAAAAAGTGTGTCAAGAAACAGGATTTACGTAGGGCAGGTACAAGCTCTCCCTAAGGTATTGTTTAAGGTTAAATGTATTCCTTCTAAAGAACAGGATATTCCCCTTATGAAACATTATATCATAGGCCTCCGCGCATACTACGGGGACACCCAGGCACTCATCGAGAGCTACGTAAAATTGAATTATAGCGACAGCTACAGGCTTTAGGGAAAATTACACAATTTCAGCCAGGGTAAATGAGAGGTGCCCCCTCAGCTTATTCTCCCCAATTCACCTTTTCTCCCCAGATGATCAGATGTGAATCAAGGATCAGAAAGTAGCCCACTTGTGGTCACAGGTGGAAAGGACACCAGGCCATTATCTTGGCCACTCCCACAACCATAAAGGTAGAGAAAATTCTAGCCTGGATCCACCATAGCCACCTAAAACTATAGCACCTGAGACCCTTGAGGAGAGATCAAGCCAAGACAACACCTGTAAGGTGACTTTGAAGAAGATGACAAGCCCTACTCCAGTCACAATCATAAGCTGACTGTTCCACGTATGGCCAAAGCATGAGGGAACTCATCTTGGGACTCATTTTTTCCTAAAATTTGGATGTGTGCAGTAAGGACTTCAACTGACCTTCCTCAGACTGAGCAATGTTCAAGTTATTAGGGCAAAAAGTTAAAGCAGTCTTTCTGTTTTATAGTTTTTACGAAAGTACTGGAACTTTAAAACGGATGAGGTTGTATAATGTCACCCAGTACAAGGTATGCAACCCAAGAAGTAACCAGACTGATACATGATAAACCAGTAAAACTACTTGATTCCCGTTGGAAAACAGGAGAGTATGCAACTCTAGGAATCAGTGGAAATGACCTGGATCCCTAGTAAATATTTTAGTCTAAGGGTAGGTCCACAGGCACTCTTCCAAGCCAGTGTTTACTCTCTCATAACTGTACTTTTACAACCTTATTTCATCAAAAGACCACAGCACACATACATTACATAAATCACTATCAATCTGTATTTCAGGAAGACCTGGGTAGTGAAGATGAGAGAGAGAACTCCACTAGTGAGTGAGGTTTTCAAAGAGGGGATGAGGAGACAGGCCATTTCTCTTATTGTCTTCTGTTCTCTGAATAGGAGGAAGTGAAAGCTGAAAAACAACTGGAATAAAATCATTGGCAAGACCAATCGGTGCCACTAATGAACAGGCCTGAGGTTAAAAGTTTAACCTACCATTCTAACCACATGTGCCATCTCTAGATTTCAATCTATCACAACCTTTTCAAGTGGAACCCCTTAAAGTTGTAAGCATTTAAAAGGGCCAGGAACTGTTTCTTCCAGGAGCTCAGTTCTTGAGATATGAGTCTACCAACAATCCCAGCCAAATAAAGCCACTTACTTCTTTAATCCAGTGTCTGAGCGGTTTTGTCCAAGGCTCATCCTGCTACAAAGGGAATGCCACGATGGAGTTGGAAGCAATTTCTGTGTCATCTGTGTTCTTTTATTTTTTCAGGTAAAGTTGTGGGACCCCATCCACCCCTCACCCACTTGTATCCTCACCCCTATCTGACCTTATTGCTGCTCACACTCAATGTACAAGGATAAAATGCCAAGATGATGAAGGAGTGTTGCCTCATGAGGAGAAGGAATTGCTCAGCTGGGAAGCAAATTTGAGGTAAATACAAGGGGTCCTGCAGTCAGGTCTGCTAGTGTATCTTCATGGGTTGGCCCCAGGACAATGAAATATTGAGAGATGTCTGTTTCTTGTTGTGTTGTGTTCTTCTTCTTATAAGAAGAGTGACTTTTATTTATTTATTTATTTATTTATTTATTTATTTATTTTTGCAGGTAACGATGATTTGGATGCTGATGGATCTCAGCATGCCTTCTGATTCACTTCAGATTCATATTTCACAGAAAAATAGAGAACACAGCACCCTAAAGCAAAAGCACAGCCCCAAAAACAGGCCATCAAAAAGTGTGAGACTTAAAAAAAATAAAAAACAGAAGTGGTGAAGTATGTTAACCACATTCCTTTAAGCAAACTATACTTAGAGTCACACATATACACACACACAGAGTCAAATACACAATGCCACACACACAGGCAGACATCCAACACTTGCAACATTCCCACAAAAACACACAGCCCAGAAGCTCCTGAGGCTGCCTGGTTCTGCAGAAAACCCCACTTGAGAGAGAGCAACCCCAGGAAAAACAGGCTGGCTCTACCTAGAAATTACAGTGGGGTAAGTTTCAAAAAGACTCACTCTTACAATGTCTAGGCATGAATGAGGAATCCTGCCAACCATTTTGGATTATTAGGGATTTCGTAGTTTGTTGCTGGAACTCTGTTTGAGGTTTCTTCAGGCTGGCTCAAGTCTTCCCTCTCCTAGGATCATGGAACAATGCCATGGATCCCCCAGAGAAGACAGGCAAGAGTCCACCTCCAACACAACTCCACAGAAGTCTCCTTCTCCACCAAGCCCCAAGGACTTGTCACTAGGCAATGGTTACACGAACTGTGATGTTAGCCAGAGCTCCCAATCAGGGCTGGTGCCCTGAGAGTAGAGCATGCCTAATCGTGTGGCAGGCTCAGTTGCCTGTCTGTCAGAGCTGTCACACTGCTTAAGCAGAGTAAAGTGGTACAGGCAGAGTCACCCTTCTAGCAAGAAAAAAAGGCTGCCTCAGAAAACCCACTGTGGGACCATAAGTGGAGACTTCAGGGCCCCTTCGTGGCATCTCCATGGCCATGTCACACTGGAGAAGGAAGTGTTTCAAGACTGTAAGTCGGTCGCTGGAAACTGCTCATCCGATTGCAGTTTCAAAAGAGGCTGTGTGCAAGAATTGTGTCCAATGGGAATGGAAATATAGTCTGCTGTGTTGTTGAGAGTTATTTGTGTGATAGAATCATACCTGAGACCTCAAGGGCTGGGGTCAGTGAAAGATAGTTGGGCCTTTGACCACATTGGCCCCTTTCATTTTGATCCTCGCAAGGGCTCTCTGGGAAAGGCTGGACCCATGACAAAGGCAAGTCCAAGGAAAAGCAGTGTTCTCAAACCTTGGACTGACCACTCATGGGTACAGATGAGTTTCAGACAGTGTCTCAAAGGCCATTTGTGGCATGGCAAGCATGAAAAGGTGTCCAGTACTGGTGTTTAGAGGTACTGTGGATTCCCAATGAAATGAAAGCCCTCAAATCGGGAGTTTGCCAGAATGGCCCCAGCTTTTACACTCACCTGAACACTGAACTGTGGTGTGTATTGCTTCTTCAATTAAGGGAATGTGGGGATGGTGTTCGAAGCACCTTCTCTGTCACCTGTCTTCAGGTGACAACCTTCACCAGATTGAATTCTCACTTCTATCTGATGTTATTTCTGCTTATATTCTATGTCCCAGAATAAAATCTCAAGTCAATACAGAAGTGCCCCCTCACGATGTGAAGCACCTGCTAAGCTGGGAACCGAATTTGAGGTAAATTGAGGGGACCCTGCAAACAGGACTGCTGGTGTCTCTTTCTGGGTTGGCCTCATAACAGTGAAACAGTAAAAGATACCTGTTTTTTCATGTGGTATGCTCCTTCTTTTTCTAGAAGAGTGGTTTTCTGTTTTACAGGGGGAGGTGATTTGCATATGGGCAGGTTATGGCCTGTCTCCCAATTCACTACAGATTTATGATGTGGCTCAAGCAGAGACACATAGACAAACCACCAAAAGGGTGAGAGACTCAAAAAAAAAAAAAAAAAAAAAAAAAAGCCCTGAAAGGCATTAGCCACATTCATTTAAGCATGCTTTACTTACAGGCACACACACACAACACACCCACACACACACAAATGCCACACACAAATGCCACACACATGCAGACATCCAACACTTGCAACACTCCAACAGAAAAACACAGCCCGGCAGTTCATTAGGCTGCACGGTTCTGCAAGAAATTTAACCTGGCAGAGAACAACCCCAGGGAACATAGGCAGGTTTTACCTAGGAAGCACAGTGGAGCAAGTTTCAGAAAGACTCACCAATACCATCTAGCCAGGCCTAAAAAATCCTGCCAATCCTTTTGGATTCTTAGGGATTTCATAGTTTATTCCTGGGGCTGCGCTTGATGTTTCTTCAAGATGGTTGACATCTGCCCTCCCCTATGATCATAGGACTATCCCGAGGCTTCCACAAGGAATAAAGTTGAGTCCACCACGGATGCACCTACACAAAGGTCTCCTCCTGAGCCAACCCACAGGGACTCATTGCTAGGCAAATATGGCATTCACTGTGATGCTAACCAGAGCTCAGAGCTAAAGCCCAATGCCCTGAGACTAGCGCTAAAATTCTAGACCTTAGAACCCCTTCAGGAGGTCTGCATCTTTGGGTACCGCTATAGGAGGAGGTTCTTCAGGACTGAGAGGTGGTCACTTAGGAGAGCTCTTCTGAGTCTATTCTCGAAAGAGCCTTTGTGCAAAAACCAGGACCCATCTAAATTGGAATATAGTCTGGTGGGTTGTTGAGGGGTTTTTCTGTAATGGAATCATACCTGAGACATCAAAAATGAGTGTCAGCAAAATATAGCCAGTCCCTTGATCTCATTGCTTCCCTTCATCGTGGTCCTCACAGGGGCTCTCTGTGAAAGACAGGAACCATGAAAAAGTAGGTCCAATGTCGAGCTGTTCTTACACTTTGAACTGGCATCTCATGGGTGCAGATGACATTGTGAAATTGTCTCAGAGGCCATTTTTGGCAATTGCAAGCCTGAAAAAGGTGGCCAGTATTGCTGTTGAGGGGCAATTTGGGGCCAGCATGAAAGCAAAGAAAAATCAAAGCTCACCTGTGAAAATGAGCTGACTTGTCCTGCATTTCCAGAAACATTAAAAGATTTCTGCTAGAGGAAAAAAAGCCTCCCACAAAGTGCAAACAACCTCATATTTTACAACAAGCCCAAACATAAAGCCTGGAACACAACCAGCTTACAAAAGTCCCTTTTGCTCCCTGAAATTCCTGACAGTCAAAAGATCTGTCGTGAGAGTCAGTCCTATCCAGCAAAAGCTCAGTGAAAGACTGTTCACAATAAGAAAGGATGGGCAGTTGAAGTGAAACACAACCTGGATTACCAGGCAAATCCAGAAGTGGCTCCCTGCTTCTCATCCTACAGGAGTCAAGTAGCCTTCCAGTAGAAGTGGGAGAACAAAAGTTTCCTTGTTGGCAGCTATAATGGGACTGTATGCTTTAAAAAGAAATACATCTGCCCAGTCACTAAAACATGACAGTGTTTAGAAGGAAACACTCAAGCAATGGATTCCAATTATTTCGACTTCCTTGAAGTGGGGAAGGTTTAGTGTGGAAGACATTGAGCCACGTGCAGTATACCCTAGGCCAATGAGGAACACGGAAGACAGTAAAAAAAGAGGCAAGCGTGGAGGCCACATCTCACCCAGCATAAATCCTTCCCACTCCCATTTGCCTTTGGGTATGAAAGCCCTCAAATCTGGAGTTTGCATGATGTCCCACATTTGTACTCCAAATGTTCTCCACAGGATGGAGTACTCCCACTTCAATAACGGGTCATGGTGTGGACTACTTGTGGAATTAGTGAAATATGGGGATTCACTTGGAAACGCCTTCTGTGTCATTTGTCTTCACTTGATTTACAGGTGAAGTTGTGGGACCACATCCACCCCTCACCAGATTGTGTCCTCACCTGTCTGACCTTATTGCCGCTCACACTATCTGTCCAAGAATGAAAAGCCAAGGCGAAGGAGGAGTTCCTCTCACAATCTGAAGCACCTGCTCACCTGCAATTAGAATTTGAGGTAAATTCAAGGGTCCTTGCAGCCAGGATTGCTAGTGTCTCTCCCTGGGTTGGCCACATAACAATGAAAACCTGGGAGATGTCTACTCTTTGGTGTAGTTTGCTCCTCTTCTATGTAGAAGAGTTGGGTTTTTTTTTTTTTGCATGGCAAGGTGATTTGGACAGTGATATGTCTCAGCCAGGCCCCCAACTCATTGCAGATTCAGGATTCACAAAAAAATAAAGAACAAGGAGCTCCACATCCCAAGCAGAGGCATATAGAAAGACAATAAAAGGCTGGGGGACTAAACAAAATGAAGCACTGCAGTGTGTTAGCCATATTCCTTTAAGCTGACTCCACTTACAGGAGCATACACACATACACACAAATTCACAAAGTCAAACACACATACAGACATCCAACAGTCTTAGCACTCCCACGGAAACACACAGCCTAGCAGCTCCTGAGGTAGTATGGTTCTGCAGGAAGCCACATGTGGGGGGGAACAACACCATGGAACACAGGAGGGCTGTATCTAGAAATCACAGTGGGGCAAGTGTCAAAAAGACTCACCCCTACAGTGCCTTGGCAGGCTTGAGGCATCTTGCAGATACTTTTGTATCCTTCTGGAATTTGCGGTTTATTCCTGCGGCTCTTATTCATGTTTCTTCAGGCTGGTTCATATCTGCCCTCTCCTAAAATCATGGTATTATTCCATAATTCCCACAGAGAAAACATGCAAGAATCCATCACCAATAGCACATGTATAAAGGTCTTCTTCTCTGCCAACCTGCAGAAACTTTTCTCTAGGAAATGGTAGCATTCACTGTGACACTAACCAAAGCTCACAGCTCAGTCTTGGTGCCTTGAGACCACCACATTTGCATTCAAGAGGCAGGTTCTGGCCTGGCTGTCAGAGCTGTCAACCTAAGAAGAGGAACAAGGAACACAACTGTGGTAAACCACTGCCAGATCACAGGGCCCTTTTGGACAGTCTTCAAGTCGAGTTCCACTGAAGGAGAAGTCTTTTTGAGATTATGAAGTGTCTCTGCAATCAGACATTCTGCCTCCATTCTAGTAAGAGGGTATGTGCAAGAGGCAGTTCCCATGGGGATTATAATAGAGTCTGGTGAGTTCCTCAGCCTCACAGGGACACCTGGGAAAAAGTAGGAATGATGACAAAAGAAAGTCCAAGATAAAGCATTGTTCTCTCACCTTAAGCTGACCTATCATGGGTGCAGATGAGGTGGAAAATTTCTCAGTGGCCGTCTGTGGTGAATGCAAGCCAGAAAAGGGTGTCCAGTAGTGTTGATGAGGAGAAATGTGGAACCCTCATGAAAGCAAAAGAAAAAAAAAAAAAAAAAGAAGAAGGCTCACCTGAGAGAACAAGCTGACTTGTGCAGGAGTCCAAGCAATGTTCAAAGATTTTTGTCAGAGAACTGAAAAGCCCCCTACAAATTGCAAGCAACATCAGCCTCCACAAGGAGACCAAGACTGAAAACTCAGAGCATAGCCAGCATGCGCAAAGTCCTTTTGACTTCTTGAAGTTCCTGGCAGCCAAAAGATCTGTAGTGAGAGGCAGTTCCATCCAGCAAGAACCAATGAAACTTCCACTCCACAGCAAGAAAAAACATGCAGATGAAGTGAAACACAACCAAGATTACCAGGCAAATGCAAACACACCTGCTGCTTTACATCTTAAAGGAATCATGCAGTCCTCTAATAAAAGTGGGAAAACAAGAGTTTCCATGTTGGTAGCTGTAACGGAAATTTACACTTTTAAAAGTATGACAGCTGCCCAATCATTAAAACGTGTCAGATTTTAGAAAGAAACACTCACGCTGTGGATTCCAATGAGAGTTGTCCTTGGTGAACTGGAAAGCGATTAGTGTGGAAGACATGTAGCCAGACCCAGAAAACCTTAAGCTGAAGAAGATCATGAAAGTCAGGAAAAGAAGAGGTAAGTGTGGTGGCCACATTCCATCCTGCGTCAATCCATCACCCTCTCCTTTGGCTTTTAGTATGAAAGCCCTCACATCGGGAGTTTACCAGGATGGTCCCAGTGTATGCTCAAAATTTTCCCTGTACGTTGGAGTTCTTCCACCTGAACACCAGGCTATTCAGTTTGAAACACCTTCTGTGTCATCTGTCTACTCTTTTTCTTTTTCTTTTTTTGTTTTGCAGGTGCAGTTGGGGCATCCCATGCACGCCTCCCCAGATTGCATCTTTACTCCTATCTGACCCTATTGTTGTTGGCTCTATTTACCATGATGAAATCCCAAGATGATATTTGAGTGCCCTCACAAGACACGAATTACTTCCTTGACTGGGAATCGAATTCAAGGTTAATTCAACACGCTCTGTGGACAGCAATGCTAGTGTCTCTCCCTAGGTTTGCTGCAGGACAATGAAACACTGGGAGATGTCTCATTTTTGGTGTGTGCTCCTTTTCTTTCTAGAAGAGTGAGTTTTCTTGCACACACAATGCTACACACACACTCAGACATTCAACATTCACAACACTTCCACAGAAATATGCAAACCAGGAACTACTCAGGTTCTATTGTTGTGCATGTAGCCCCACCTCGCAGAGAGCCCCATAGCCCAAGCAGAACCACACAGACAAGTCACCAAAAAGTTGGGAGATGCAAAAACAGCAAACTCTGAAGTGTGTTAGCAATATTCCTTTAGGCAGACTACACTTACCCACACAAACACACCCACACAAACACACAACGTCACACACACACTTAGACATCCAACACTCACAGCATTCCACCAGAAAGGTTGGCAGACTAAAGAAAAAAAGAAGTGCTGAGGTGCATTAACCACATTGTTCTTTTTTATTATTATTATTATACTTTAAGTTCTAGGGTACATGTACATAACGTGCAGGTTTGTTACATATGTATACTTGTGTCATGTTGGTGTGCTGCACCCATCAACTCGTCAGCACCAATCAACTTGTCATTTACATCAAGTATAACTCCCAATGCAATCCCTCCTCCCTCCCCCCTCCCCATGGTAGGCCCCGGTGTGTGACGTTCCCCTTCCTGAGTCCAAGTGATCTCATTGTTCAGTTCCCACCTATGAGTGAGAACATGCGGTGTTTGGTTTTCTGTTCTTGTGATAGTTTGCTGAGAATGATGGTTTCCAGCTGCATCCATGTCCCTACAAAGGACACAAACTCATCCTTTTTTTATGGCTGCATAGTATTCCATGGTGTATATGTGCCACATTTTCTTAATCCAGTCTGTCACTGATGGACATTTGGGTTGATTCCAAGTCTTTGCTATTGTGAATAGTGCCGCAATCAACATACGTGTGCATGTGTCTTTATAGCAGCATGATTTATAATCCTTTGGGTATATACCCAGCAATGGGATGGCTGGGTCGTATGGTACATCTAGTTCTAGATCCTTGAGGAATCGCCATACTGTTTTCCATAATGGTTGAACTAGTTTACAATCCCACCAACAGTGTAACAGTGTTCCTATTTCTCCACATCCTCTCTAGCACCTGTTGTTTCCTGACTTTTATTAACCACATTATTCTAAGCACACTCAACTTACAGGCACATACACAGACACACACACACAAACACATAATGACACACACACATGCAGCCATCCATCACATGCAACAATCCCATAGAAAAGTGAAGACTGGCAACTCCTGAGGCAGCTTGGTTCTGAAGAAATCCCAACCTGGGATAGAGGAACCCCAAGAAACACAGGGGAAGTGTACATAGAAATCACAGTGGTTCAAGTTTCCAAAAAACCTAACAGTACAAACGTCTAGGTAGGCCTGAGAAATCCTGAATATCATTTTGCATCCTTAGGGATTCTATGACTTATGCCTAGAGCCGTGCTTGATGTTTCCTCAGGCTGACTCATGTCTGCCCTTTTCTAGGATCATGGGACAATCCCGTGGATACCACAGAGAAGTCAGGCAAGAGTTCACCACCAACACATCTCCAAGGAGTTCTCTTCCACCAAGCCACAGGGACTTGTCACAAGGCAACAGTGACATTCATTGTGACTGTAGCCAGTGCTCACAGTTAAGCCCTGGCATTCTGAGACAAGCACATCCACATTCATGAGGCAGGCTCGGGTAGCCGGCTGTCAGAGTTGTCAGCCTGCCTAAGCAGAGGAAAATGGTACAGGTAGAACCTGCCTGGTATTGAAAAAAGGCTGCCTGCAATAATGCACCGCTGGACACAACAATTTAAATGATAAGGCCCTTTTGAGCAGTCTCCAAGTTTGGGTACCAGAGAAGGAGAAGTAATTTTGAGACTATGAAGAGGTCGCTGCAATCTGCACCTCTGCCTCCATTCCCAAAAGAGGATGTGTGCAAGAGTTGATTCCCATGGGGATTGAAATACCATCTGGTGTGTTTTTAAGGTGTCTTTGGGTGATAGAATCATCTCTGAGACCCAAGAGGTGGGTGTCAGTGAAAGATGACTGGGTCCTTGAACTCACTGCCTCCCTTCATCCTGGGCCTCACAGGGGTTCTCTAGGCAAGACAGAAATGACAGCAAAAGCAAGTTCCTGATAAAATATTGTTCTCACACCTCAAACCGGCTTCTCACGGGTGCAGATGTGGTTGACAGAGTGTCTTCGAGGCCGTCTGTGGCAATTGCAAGACAGAAAAGGGTGTCCAGTAGTGCTGATGTGGCGCAATGTGGACTCCCCATGAAACTAAAGAAAAATGAAAGCTCGCCTAAGCAAACAAGTTGACTTGTGCGGGAGTACAAACAAAGTTCAAAGATTCTTATAAGAGGACCCAAAAGCCTCCAGCAAAGTGCAAAAACATTGGCCCCCACAAGCTGACCAAGACCCACAACCTGGAGCATAGCTCGCATATGCAAAGTCCTTTTGGCTTTCTGAAATTCCTTGCAGTCAAAAGATCTGTAGCAAGAGGCAGTCCCATCCAGAAAAAGCCAATGAAAGATCCACCCACAGCATGGAAGTACATGCAGATTAAGTGAAACAGACTCAAGATTACCAGGAAAATGCAGACACGGCTGCCTGCTTTTCATTCTACAGGAATCATGCAGCCCTTCAATAAAACTGGGAGAACAATAGTTTCCATAGTGGCGCCTGTAATGGGAAGTTATGCTTTTAAAAGTCTCACAGCTGCCCAGTCATTAAAACCTGATAGAGTTTAGAAAGAAACACTGATGCAATGGATTCACATGAGGGTGGTCCTCCAAGAATTGGGAAACTTTTAGTAGGGAAAACATGGAACCACACTCAGAAAATACTAGACAGAAGAGGAACATGGAAGTCAGGGAAAGAAGAGGAAAGTGTGAATGCCACATCCCACCCAGCATCAATTCATCACACTCTCATTTGGCTCTGGACATGAAAGCCCTCACATTGAGAGTTTGTCAGAATGGTCCCAGTTTGTTCTCAAAGTGTTCTCTGCATGCTAGAGTATTTCCACCTGAACACCAGGCTGTTTAGTTAGAAGCAGCTTCTGTGTCATCTGTCTTCATGTACTTATTTGTTTACTTTTGCAGGTGATGTTGTGAAACCTTATACACCCCTCACCACATTTTGTCCTTGCCCCTATCTGACTTCATTCCTGCTCATACTCAATGTCTCAGGATGAAATTTAAAGACAATGGATGAGTGCATCCCTGCCCCAAAAGATGTGAGTCATCTACTCGACTGGGAACCGAATTCAAGGCTAATTTCAAGGTGCCCAGTTGACAGGACTGCTACTACTGTCTGTCCCTGAGTTGGTCATATGAAAATGAAACATTAGGAGATATCTCTTTGGCATGGTGTGCTCCTCTTCTTTTTAGAAGAGTGGCTTTTTTGGAACACACAATGCCACACATACACTCAGACATCCTACAAGCACTATACTCCCACAGAAATACACAGCCCAGCAGCTACTGAGTCTGCATTGTTGTGAGGGAAGCATCACCTGGAGAGAGTCCCACAGCCCAAGCAGTGAAACACAGACAGGCCACCAAAATGTTGGAAGCCTCAAAAACAGAAAACTTTGAAGTGCGTAAGTAACATTCCTTTAAAGAGATGCCACTTACAGTCACACACATATTCAAACACAAAATGCCACACAAACATGTAGACATCCAACACTCTAAATACTCCACTAGAAAGGCTGAGAGACAAGGAAAGGAAAGGAGAGGAGAGGAGAGGAGAGGAGAGGAGAGGAGAGGAGAGGAGAGGAGAGGGGAGGGGAGGGGAGGGGAGGGGAGGGGAGGGGAGGGGAGGGGAGGGGAGGGGAGGGGAGGGGAGGGAGAAAGAGAGAGAGAGAGAGAAAGACAGACAGACAGACTGAAGTGCATTAGCACACAATTTCAAGCACACTCCACTTACAGGTACACACACACCCCCACAATGCCCCCCACACACACACAGACACCCAAAACTCACGACATTCCCACAGAAAAACACAGCTCCGCAGCTCCTGAGGCCATGTGATTCTACAGTAATTGGCACCTAGGAGAGAGTAACCACAAGAAACACCGGCGGACTATACCTAGAAATCACAGTTGGGCAAGTTTCAAAAGACTCACCCTTATGTCTAGGCTGTCCTGGGAAGTCCTGCAGATGATTTTGCCTGTGCTTAAGCAAGCTGACAACCTAAGCAGAGAAAAATGGTACAGGTACTGTTGGCCTGGTGTTGATAAAAAGCTGCCTACAAAAAGCCACTGTGGACCCTAAATGTTTTGACCTCAGGACTCCTTTGGGTTGCTTCCATAGTCAGGTCCCATTGAAGGAGGAGGCTTTTTGAGAGAGTGACCTGGTTGGTGGAAACTGCTCCTCTGACTCCAATTTTGAAAGAGGCTGTGTGGAATAATCTCATCCCAAAAGGATTGGAATATGATCTGTTGTGTTGTAGAGAGTTGTCTGAGTGATAAAATCATACCTGAAACCTTAGGGGTGGGTGTCAGTGAAAGAAGGCTGGGCTCTTGACCTCACTGTGTCCCTTCATCCTGGGTCTCTCAGAAACTCTCTGTGAAAGGTAGAAACCACGAAAATAGAAAATCCAAGGTGGAGGAGTGTTTTCCTACCTCACACTGGTCTTTCAGTGTGCAGATGAGGTTGTGCTCATACCTCTGATGGTCTTGGACTGTGCAGATAAGGTTGAGGCAGTGAAACACTTCAAGATATCTCTTTTGGTGTGGTGTGCTCTGCTTCTTTCTAGAACAGTGACTCTTTTTTTTTTTTTTTTTTTTTGGCAGGAGGAGTTGATTTGTACACGTGCACATCTTGGCCCGCCTCCCAATTCATTGCAGATTCATGATCCACAGAAAAATAAAGAACATGGAACCCCACAGCACAAGCAGAGCAGCAGACAGGCCAACAAAAGGTTGAAACTCAAGAAGGAGAAGGAGAAGGAGAAGGAGAAAGAGAAGGAGAAGGAGAAGGAGAAGGAGAAGAAGAAGGAGAAGGAGAAGGAGAAGTAGAAGGAGAAGGAGAAGGAGGAGGAGGAGGAAGAGAAGGAGGAGGGGGGGGGAGCGGGAGGGGGAGGAGGAGGAGGGGGGGAGGAGGAGGAGAAGAAGAAAAAGAAGAAGGACTAGGAGGAGGAGGAGGAGGAGGAGCACTGAAGTATATTACCAACATTATTTTAAGCAGATTCCATTTAGAGTCACTAACACATTCTCAAACACACAATGCCACACACACAAACAGACCTCCAAATGTTGCAACACTCCTGCAGAAAAACATAGCCCAGGAGCTCCTGAGGCTGCATGGCTCTGCATGGTTCTCCACCTCTGAGAGAGCAACCCCAAGGAACAAAGCCGAGCTGTACCTGGAAGTCACAGTGCAGCACATTTCAAAAAGAGTCACCCCTACAATGTCTAAGCAGGTCTAGGAAACCTTGCAGATCTTTTGACTGCTTAAAGATTTTGCAGTTTATTCCTCTAGCTATGCTTGACATTCCTTCAGGCTGGCTAACATCTGCCTTTTCCTGGGATCATGAGACTATCTGTGGATTTCACAGAGAAGACAGATGAGAAGACACCTCTGACACACCTCTATGGAATCCTTCTTTTCTGCCAAGATGCAGGAACTTTTCACGAGGCAATGGTGACATTTATTGTGATGCTAGACAGTGCTCACAATGAGACCAGGTGCTCTGAGACTAGCACATATGCATTTGTGAGGCAGGCACACATGCCAGGTTGTCAGAGCTGTCAGCGTGCAATAGCAGGATATAATGGTACAGTCAGAGGCAGCCTGGTATCAGGAAAAAAGGCTACCTGTAAAAACTCACTGCAGGACCCTAAAATTCTCAACCTCAGGGTCCCTTCTGGCCATTTCTTGGTCAGGTCCCGCTGGAGGAGTTTCACGACTGTGAGGTGGTCACTGGAAACTGCTCTCCTAACTTCATTAGCGAAAGAGAGTGTGTGTAAGAATTGGGTCCCATGGGGATTAGAATATAATCTGGTGTGTTGTTGAGTGTTTTTCTGGGTGAAAGAATCATACCTGAGACCCCAGAGGTGGATGTCAGCAGAAGATGCCTGGGCTCCTGAGCTCAACACCTCCCTTCATTCTGAGCCTTGCAGAGGCTATCTGTGAAAGTCAAGAACCATGACAAAGGCAAGTCCAATGCGGAACAGAGTTCCTACACCTAATAGTGGCCTCTCATGGGTGCAGGTGTGGTTAAGACAGTGTCTCAGAGGCCATCTGTGGCATTAGCAAGCTTGAAAATGGTGTCCCGTGCTGCTGTTGAGAGGCAATGTGGATTCCCCAAGAAAACAAATTAAAATCAAGGCTCACAAGAAAATGAGCTGTCTTTTGCTGGAGTCCAGGCAATGTTCAATATTCCTGTCAGAAATCAAAAGCCTCCTGCAAAGTGCAAACAACCGCAGCCTCTACAATGAGACAATGACTCACAACAGGCAGTGCAGCCAGTTTACCAAGGTCCCTTTTATTCTCTGAAATCCCTGGCAGCAAAATAATCTGTGGCAAGTGTCAGTCCCATCCAGCAACAGCCCAGTGAAAATGCCCCTCCACAATGAGAAGTCCATGCAGATGAAATGAAACAGAGGCTAGATTACCAAGCAAAAGCCAGACCTGACTGCTTCCTTCTCATCCTACAGGAATCATGCAATCCTCTGATAAAAGTGGGAGAACAAGAGATTCCTTGTCGATGGATGTAACAAGAACTTACCATTTTAAAACTATCAAAGTTTCCCAGTCATTAAAACGTGACAATGTTTAGAAGGAAACAATCATGCAAATGATTCCCGGGGGGGCATTTTCTGTGAACTGGGAAACATTTAGTGTGGCAGTCATTGATCAGAAACTGGAAACTCTAGGTTGATGAGAAACACAGAAGTCAGGGAAAAACAGACAAGTATGGAGGCCACATCCAACCCAGCATCAATCTACTCTGCTCCCCTTTGGCTCCATTTATGAAAGCTCTTAAATCAGGAGTTTGTAATAATGGCCCCAATTTGCACTCCAAATATTCCTTGAAGGTTAAAGTACTCCCACCAGAATACCAGGCCATGGTGTGGACTGCTTGTGCAATTAAGGGGATGCGGGGATGAAGTTGGAAGCACCTTCTGCATTATCGGTCTTTATTGTTTTGCAGGTGAAGTTGTGGGACCAGTGCAGCCCCCCACCAGATTGTATCCTCACCCCTAACCTTATTTCTGCTCACAATCTATGTCCTAGAATGAAATCCAAGATGATGGAGGAAATCTTCCTCATGACATGAAGCATCTGCTTGGCTAGAAACTGAATTTGAGGTAAATTCAAGGGACCATGCAGACAGGTCTTCAAGTGTCAATTTCTGGTTTGAACTCAGGACAATAAAACACTGGTGGACATCTTTTTTTTGTTGTGTGTGTGTGTGTGTGTGTGTGTTTGTGGTGTGCTCATCTTCTTTCTAGAAGAGTGGCTTTTGTTGCAAAGGGAGGTGATTGGACACCTGTGTGTCTCGGCCCACCTCCCAATTCTGCATAAAGAACATGAAGCCCCACAACCCAAGCAGAGCCACATAGACAACCCACCATAAGGTTAAGAGACTCAAAAACAAAAGAATTGCTGCAGTGCATTAGCCACATTCCTTTAAGCAGACTCCACTTGTAGGCAAGTGGACACACACACACACACACACACACACAAAACACATGAAGTCACACACACACACAAAGACATCCAAAACTTGAAACACTCCCACAGAAACACACAGCCTGGCAGCTACTGAGGCTACGTGGTTCATCAGAAATCATCACCTGGGAAACAGCAACCCTAGGGAACACAGGCAGGTTGTACTTAGAAATCACACTGGGACAGGTTTCTAAAAGACTCACCTCTACAACCTCTAGGCAAGCCTGATGAATCCTGCAAATCCTTTTGGATCCCTAGACATATCGCCATTTATTCCTGGGGCTCTTGTTGATGTTTCCTCACTCTGTCTCATGTTTTCCCATTTCTAGGACTTTCCTGTGGATTCCACAGAGAACACAGGCCTAGTTCCACTGCCAACACACCTCCATGGAAATCTCCTTCTCTTTCAAGTCTCAGGCTCTCTCCTAGGATCATGAGACTATTCATGGATTTCACAGAGAAGACAGGTGAGAATATACCACTGATGCACCTCCACAGAGGTCTCCTTCTCCACCAAGAGGCAGGGACTTATCTCTAGGCAAAGGGGACCTTCTTTGTGACCTTTGACAAAGCTTGCAATGGGGCCTGATAACTTAAGATTAGCACATGCGCATTCATGAGGGTGACTCAGGCTCCTGACTGTCAGAGCTGTCAGGCTGCCCAAGCAGAGGAAAATGGTACAAGCAGAGCTGACCTGGTATCAGGACAAAGGCTGCCTGTGAAAACCCACTGTGGGACTGTAAAATTCCAAAACTCAGGGTCCCTTTGGTTCATCTCCGTGGTTGGTTCCCACTGGAGGAGAAGGCGTTTCAAGATAGTGAGATGGTCTCCAGAAACTGCTCTTCAGACTCCGTTTCTGAAACAGTCTCCATGCAAGAATCTGACACCATAAGGATCCGAATGCAGTCTGGTGAGTTGTTGAAGATTCTTTGTGTGGTAGAATCATACCTGAGACCCCAAAGATTGGTGTCAGAGAAAGATGGCTATCATTACCTACCTTCATTTTGGACCTTTCTGAGGCTCTCTGGGAAGGGCAGCAACCTCGAAAAGGCAACTCCAAGATGGAGTGGTGTTTTCACACCACGTAGTGGCTTCTCACGGGTGCAGATGAGGTTGAGACAGTGTCTCCAAGGCTGTCTGTGGCTATAGAAAACCTGAAAATTGTGTTAAGAAGTGCTGTTGATGGGGATTATGCATATATGAAAGCAAAGAAAAATCAACACTTGCCTGAGAGAACGATCTGCCTTGTGCTGTAGTCCAAGCAATTTCAAAGATTCCTGCCAGAGGACCTAAAAACCTCCTCTAAAGTGTAAAAAACCTTAGCCCCCTCAATGACACCATGACTCACAACCTGGATTGCAGCCAGCCTATCTGAAGTTTCTTTTGCTCCCTGAAATTCCTGATAGCCAAAAGATCTGTGACAAGAGGCGGTACCATCCAGCAACAGTCCAGTGAGAGACCCCTTCCACAAAGAGAAAGGACGTACAGATGAAATGGAGCAGTGCCTAGAATGCCAGGCAAAAGCTTCTCATCCTACAGAAATCTTGCAGCCCTCTGATAGAAATGGTAGAACAAGAATTTCCTTAATGGCAGCTGTACCAAGAAATTACGGTTTTAAAAGTATCACAGCTGCCAAGAAATTAAAATGTGACACTGGTAAGATGAAACACTCACACAATGGATTCCCATGAGGCTTATAATTGCTGTATGGGGAAATGTTTAGTGTGGAAGATGTTGAGCCAGACACAGGAAACCCTAGGCTGATGAGGAACATGTAAGTCAGGAAAAAAAGAGGCAAGTGTAGGTGACACATCCCACCAAGCATCAATTCATGGTACTCGCATTCGGTTCCTGCTATGAAAGCCCTCAAATCAGTAGTTTGCAGGATGGCTTCAGTTTGCACTCCAAATGTTCCCAGCACCTTGTAGTACTGCAGTCTGAACACTGGGCCATGATATTGACTGCAGTGCAATTAAGGAAAAATGGCGATGCAATGTGAAGCACCTTCTGTCTTCTGTCTTCACCTTTTCTGCATGTGAAGGTGCAGGTCCCCATCCACCCCTCAACACATTGTATCATCATCTCTCTGTGACCTTACTGCTGTTGACATTCTCTGTTCCATAATGAAATCCTAAGATGAAGGAGGAGTTCCCCTTCACGATGTGAAACACCTGCTCCGCTGGGAATCGAATTCAAGGTAAATTCAAAAAGCTCTATGGACAGACTGCTAGTGTCTCTCCCTGAGTTGGCTGAAGGACAATAAAACATGGGGAAATTTCTGCTCTTGGGTATAGTGTGGTCTTCTTCTTTCTAGAAAAGTGACTTTTTTGGCAGAAGTAGGTGGATTGTTACCCAGAGGGTCTCATCCTGCCTTAGACTTCATTGCAAATTCATAATCCACAGAAAAAGAGAGAATACAAAGCCCCACAGCCTGAGACAAACCTCTAAAAATTGGAAGACTTAAAAAAGGGGAGACTGTAGTGCATTAGCCACATTACTTTAAGCAGACTCCACTTACAGACACACACACACACACACACACACACACACACACACACAGACAGCCATACATGCAAACATCCATCACTTGCAACACTCTCACAGAAACCCGACAGTTTTGAAGCTTTGTGGTTATGCAGAAAGGCCCACCTGGGAGAGAGCTACCCTGGAGAACACAGGTGGGCTTTACTTATAAATCACAGGGCGGCAAGTTTCAAAAAGATTCACCCCTGCAACATCTAGGCAGGCATTAGAAATACTGCAGGTATTTTAAATCATTAGGAATGCCATGGTTAATTCTTGGGGCTGTTCTTGAGGTTTCTTTTGGCTGGCTTCGGTCTGCCCTCTCCTAGCATCCTGGGACTATCCCATGCATTTTACATAGACGACAGGCAAGAGTCCACTGCCAACACCCCAACACAGGGGTCTCCTCTTCCTTCAAGCCACAGGGACTTGTCACTAGGCAACGGTCAGATTTATTGTGACACCAGGCAGAACTCCCAAAGAGGCCTTTTGCACTGTGTCTACAGCAAGCACATTTACCAGGTAGATTTGGGCACTCGGCTGTCACAGCTGTCAGCCTACCTATGCAGAGGAAAATGGTATAGGCAGAGCCAGCCTAGTATCACAAAAAAGGCTGCCTGTGATAACCAACTACGGGACCTTAATATTATTGAACTTAGAGCTCCTTCGGGACATCTCCATGACAGGGTCCCACTGAAGGAGGCATTTCCAAACTGTGAGGTGGTCGCTGAAAACTGATCTTCTGACTCCATTCCCAAAAAAGGTTGTGTGCAAGAATCAGGTCTCATGGAGACTGGAATATAGTCTGGTGAGTTGTTGAGGGGATTTTGTGTGATGGAGTCATACCTGATACCCCAGAGGCAGGATTCAGTGAATGAGGGCTGGGCCCTTCACCTCACTGCCTCCCATCATGCTGGGCCTGGCAGGGGATCTATGGAAAAGACAGGAACCATGACAAAGGCAGATCCAAAGTCTAACAGTATTCTCACATCGATCTGTCCTCTCACTGGTGCAGATGATGTTGAAAAATGTTCACAGAGGATATCTGTGGAAATTGCAAGCCTGACAAAGGAGTCCAGTACTGCTGCTGAGGAGCTGTGTGGGCCCAGCCTGAAAGCAAAGAAAATCAAGGCTCACCTAAGAGAACCAGCTGACTTGAGTTGTAGTACAAGAAACTTTCAAAGATTCCTGTCAGAGGAGCCACAAGCCTCCTGAAAATTGCAAACAACCTCAGCCCTCACAATGAGACCACGACCCACAAGCTGGAGGGCAGTCAGCCTACACAAAGTCATTTTTGCTTCCTGAAATCAGTGGCAGCAAGAAGATCTGTATTGAGAGGCAGTCCCATTCAGCAGCAGCCCAATGCTATACACCCTCTACAATGAGAAAGGACTTGCAGATGAAATAAAACAGAGCACAGATTACTAGGAAAAAGCCAGACACGACTGCCTGCTTCTCATCCTACAGGAAAAATGCAGCCCTTTGATAGAAGTGGGAGAACAAAAGGGCCGGGTGCGGTGGCTCAAGCCTGTAATCCTAGAACCTTGGGAGACTGAGATGGAATGATCATGAGACAAGGAGATGGAGACCATCCTGGTTAACACAGTGAAATCCTGTCTGTACCTAAAATACAAAAAAATTAGCAAGGCATGGTGGCAAGTGCCTGTAGTCCCAGCTACTCGGGAGGCTGAGGCAGGAGAATGGCGTGAACCTGGGAGGCAGAGCTTGCAGTGAGTGGAGATCGTACCACTGCACTTCAGCCTGTGCAACAGAGCAAGACTCTGTCTCAAAAAACAAACAAACAAACAGAAAATTCTCTGTTGGCAGCTGTAATAGGAAATTACGATTTTGAAAGTATTAGAGCAGGTCAGTCATTAAATCGTGACAGTGTTTAGAAGGAAACACTGATGCAGTGCATTCCCGTGAGGGTCATCCTCTATGAACTTGGAAACGTTTAGTGTGAAAGACGTTGAGCCAGACCCAGGAAATTCTAGGCCAATGAGGAACATGAAAGTGAAGAAAAGAAGAGGCAAGTGTGGAGGCCACATCCCACACAGTATCATTCTATCCCCCACCCCCTTGGGTCCATGTACAGAAGTCCTCCAATAGGGAATTTGCTGGGATTGCCAAAGTTTGCACTAACATTGTTCCCTGCAACTTGAAGTACTCACACCAGAACACTAGGTCATGGTGTGAACTCATTTTGCAATTAAGGGAATGCTTAAATGCAGTTGGAAGCACTTTCTATGTTATTTGCTTTTATCATTTCTGCAGGTGAAGGTGGGGGACACCAACCACCTTTCACCAGATTGTATCCTCACTACTATCTGACTTTACTGCTGCTCAAACTCTGTGTCCCAGAATGAAATCCCAAGATGATGGAGGAGTGCCTCCTCATGACACAATACATCTGCTCAGCTGGAAACTGATTTCGAGGTTAATTCAAAGGTCTTACAAACATGACTGGTAGTGTTGCTTTTCGGGTTGGCCGTAGGACAATAAAACATCCTCCAGGAATCATGCAGCTTTTCTATAGAAGTGGGAGAACAAGAGTTTGCTTGTTGGTGGCTGTTGCAGGAATTCATGGTTTTAAAAGGATCACAGCTGCCCAGTAATTAAAACATGACAGTGTTTAGAAAGAAATCCTCACACAATGGAATCCCATAAGGGTCATTTTCTGTGAACTGGGAAACATTCAGTTTGGAAGACGTTGAGCCAGACCAAAGAAGCCCTAGACCGAAGAGGAAAATAGAAGTCAAGTAAAGAAGAGGCAAGCATGGAGTCTATATCCCATCCAGTATCAATCCCTCCCACTCGCATTTGGCTCTGTGTTTAACAGCCCTCAGATTGGGAGTTTGCCAGCATAGCCCCAGTTTGCACTCCAAATATTCCCTGGAGAGCAGTCAGCCTACCTGAAGTTTCTTTTTCTCCTTGAAATCCCTGGCAACCACTAGATCTGTGACAAGAGGGAGTCCCATTCAGCTACAAGGCAATGAAAGAACCCCTCCACAATGAGAAAGGAAATGCAGATCCAGTAAAACAGATGCTAGATTACCAGAAAAAGCCACACTTGGTTTCCTGTTTCTCATCCTTCAGGAATCATGCAGCCCTCCAAGAGAAGAGGGAGAAACAGTGTTTCCTCATGAGTCAACAGAATACGAATATATTGTTTTAAAAGTATCAGCTGCCCAGTCCGAAACACCACTTAGAAGGAAACATCACACAATGGATTCCCATGAGGATCATCCTTATGAAGCGGAAATGCTTATTGTGGAAGACATACAGTCAGACCCAGAAAACCTTAGGTTGATGAGGAATGTGGAAGTCAGAATGCAGAGATTAAAGTGTGGGGGCCACATGCCACCAACCGTCAATCCCTCCCAGTCCCATTTGGCTCCAAGTATGAAAGACCTCATATATGGAGTTAGTCAGCTTGGCACCACTTTGTACTCAGAAAGTCCCATGCACGTTGGAGTACTCTCATGTGAATACAGGGCCATTGTATAGGCTGCTTGTGAAATTAAGAGAATGCTGGGATGCAGATGGAAGCAACTTCTGTGTTATCTGTCTTCTTTTCTTTCTCTTTTCTTTCTTTCTTTTCTTTCTTTCTTTCTTTCTTTCTTTCTTTCTTTCTTTCTTTCTTTCTTTCTTTCTTTCTTTCTCTTTCTTTTTCTTTCTTTCTTTCTTTTTCTTTCCTTCCTTCCTTCCTTCCTTCCTTCCTTCCTTCCTTCCTTCCTTCCTTCCTTCCTTCCTTTCTTCCTTCCTTCCTTCCTTCCTTCCTTCCTTCCTTCCTTCCTTTCTTTTCTTTCTTTCTTTTCTTTCTTTCTTTCTCTTTTCTTTTCTTTTTTTTTTTTTTTTGCAGGGGAAAGTACTCCATGACATCCACCCCTCACCAGATTGTATTCCCACCCCTATCTAACCTTATTTCTGATCACACTCTCTATCCCAGACTGAAATCCCAAAATGATGAAATTCCTCCCTGATGACATGAAGCACCTACTCCTCTGGGAATCAAATTCGAGGTAAATTTAATGGGCCCTCCAGACAGGAATGATAGTGTCTCTTCCTGGGTTGGCTGAAAGACAACTAAACACTGGTATATTTTTGTTCAAAGAGTGACTTTCTTGGCAGAGGGAGGTGATTTGGGTAGCGGCATTTCTCAGTCAGCCTGTCAATTCACTGGGATTTACGATCATCAGAAAAATAAAGAACAAGGAGCCCAACAGCCCAAGAAGATTCACACATACAGGCCACCAAAATGTTTGGAGACTCAAAAAAAAAAAAAATCACTGCAGTGCGTTAGTCACATTCCTTTAAGCAGACTCCACTTAAAAGGAACACACACTCTCAATCACATGCACACACACACAAGCACACACTCTACCACATACACGTAGATTTCCAACACTTGCAAAATTCTCACAAAAACACATAGCTGGGCTCCTTCTTAGGCCTCTTGGTTCTGCAGGAAGCCCTGCCTTTGAAAAAGCAACTCAGGGGAATATGGGCAGCCTGTACCTAGAAATTACAGGAAGGCAGGTTTCAAAAAGACTCACCCCTACAACATCTGGGAGACCCAAGGCATCCTGCAGATCCTTTTGGATCGTAGGGATTTTGCAGTTTATTCCTGGCGTTGTGCTTGACTTTTCTTCAGGCTGGCTCACCTCCTGTCTCTCTTAGGTTTATGGAACTATCGTGGGAATCCCACAGAGAAGATAGGTGAGAGTTCACTCCTGACTCACCTCCACAGAGTTCTCCACAAAGCCACAAGTACTTACCCCTAGACAATGGTGTCCTTCATTGTGATGCTAGTCGGAGTCCATAGATCAGTCCTTGTGCCTTAAAAGTAGTGTGTTCTCATTCGCAATACAGGTTCAGGGGCCAGGTTGTCAGACGTGTCAGCCAGATTAAGCAAATTAAATAAATAAATAAATAAATAAATAAATAAATAAATATACAGTAAGAGCCAGCATGGTATTGGAAAAAAAAAATGCTGCCTAAAATAACCCAATGCGGGACCATAAAATTCTTGACTAGAGTACCCTTCGGGTTGCCCCTGTGGTCATGTCCCGCTGGAGAAGGAGGTGATCTGAGACTAGGATGTGGTCTTTGGAAAGTGTTACTTTGACTCCGTTTCTGAAAGAGGCTGTGTGCTAGGGTCGGGTCAGATGAAGACTAGAATATAGTCTGGTGAGTTGTTGAGGGCTCTTTGGGTGTTGGAATCATACCCGAGAGACCAGAGGCAGGTGTCAGCAAAAGAGTTCTGGGCTCTGGACCTCACTGCCTCCCTTCAAGCTGGGTCTTGCAGGGCCTCTCTGGGAAAGGAAGGAATCATGAAAAAAACAAGTCCAAGGTGGAGAAGTATTCTCTTACCTCAAACTGGCCACTAACAGGTTCAGATGAGGTTGAGACTGTGTCTCAAAGTCCATCTGTGACAATTGCAAGGCCGAAAATGGTTTCCAGTAGTGTTGTTGAGGGGCACTGTAGATCCACAATGAAAGCAAAGAAAAACCAAGGCTCACCGGACCGAACGACCTGACTTGTGCTGGAGTCCAGACAATATTCAAAGATTTCTGTCATGGGACCCTAAAGACTCCTGCAAATTGCAATCAACATCAGCTGCAACAATGAGACAATGACCCACATGCTGGAATGCAGCCAGCCTACCCAAATTCCCTTTTGTTTCAGAACTCCCTGGCAGTCAGAAGATTTGTGGTGAGAGGCACTCCGATCCAGAAACAGCCCAATGAAAGATTCCCTCCACAATGTGATAGGACATACAAATGAAATGAAACAGAGTCAAGATTATCAGGCCAAAGTCAGAAATGGCTGCCTGCTTCTTATCCTAGAGGAACTGTGCAGCCCTCTGATAGAAGCGGGAGAACAAGTTTCCTTGCTTGCGGCTGCAACAGGAACTTACAGTTCTAAAAGTATCAGAACTGTCCAGTATTAAAACATGATAGTGTTTATAAGGAAACAATCATGCAGTGGAGTCCCATGAGGGTCGTCCTCCATGAACTGGGAAATGTTTAGTTTGGAAGACATTGAGCCAGATCAAGAAAACCCTATGCTGACAAGGAACATGGAAGTCAATAAAAGAAGAGGCAAGTATGGAGGCCACATCCCACCCAGAATCTATCCATCACCTTCCCATTATGCTTCAGGCATAAAAGCCCTCAAATCAGGAGTTTGCAAGAATGGCCCCAGTTTGTATCTCAAATATTCCCTGAAAGTTGGACTACTCCCACCTGAACAACGCGGTTGGTATGGATTGCTTGTGCAGTTATGGGAATTCAGGGATGCATTTGGAATCAACTTCTGTGTGATCTGTCTTCAACTTTTTTGCAGGCTAAAGTGTGGGACCCCATCCAACCTCCACAGATTGCATACTCACCCCTATCTGTCCTTACTGCTGCTCACACTCTATGTTCCAGAAAATAAATCACAAAACGATGGAGACGTTTCCCCTCATGACATGTAGAACTTTCCCTCTTGGGAACAAAATTCAAGGGTCCTTGCTGGTGAACTTCACTGCTACTCTCTCCCCCTGGGGTGGCTGCAGAACAATAAAAAACTTTGAAATATCTGTTCTTAGGTGTGGTTTCCTCCTATTCTTTCTTGAAGAGTGACATTTTTACAGGGGAAAGGGACTGGGACTGGCAGGTCACGGCCAGTCTCTCAATTAACTATGGATTCATGATCCACAGAAAAATAAAGAACACATATCCCTGATAAAGCAGCAAAGACAGGCCACCAAAAGTTTGGGACACTCAAAACACAACAAATGCTACAGTGTGATAGCCACCTTCCTTTAAGCAGACTCCACTTACAGATACATACACACACAAACACACAATGCCACACACATATGCAGACTTCCAACATTTGCAGCACTCCCACAGAAACATACAGTGTGGCAGCTCCTGAAGCTGTGTGGTTCTGCAGAAAGTCCCACGTGGCATAGGGCAACCATGAACAACACAGGCTGGCCGTAACTAGAAATCATAGTGGGACAAGTTTCAAAAAGACACCCCTACAATGTGCAGGCAGACATGTGCAGGCAGGCCTGAGGAATCCACTTCTACCCTCTCCTAGATCATGGGACTATGATGTGGATCCCACAGAGAAAAAAAGCAGGAATCCACTGCAGATGCACCCCCATGAAGGTCTCCTTTTTCCACCAAGTCACAGGGCCTTGTCGCTAGACAACAATAACATTCACTGTGATTCTCAAAAGAGCTCACAATCAGGCCTGGTGCCCTGAGACTAATGCATGTGCATTCATGAGGCCAGCTCAGGTCCCTGGCTGTCAGAGCTGTTAGCCTGCCTAACTAAGGAAAATGGTACAGGCAGAACCTGGCTGGTATCAGGAAGAAAGCAGCCATAAAAACCCATTGCTGGACCAAAAACTCTCGATCTGAGGTCTCCTTCCTCCGTCTTTGTGGTTGGGTCCCACTGGAGAGGAAAACATTTTGAGACTGTGAACTGTCTCAGAAAAAGCATTTTGAGACTTGAAATTGTACTTCTGATTCTATTCCCAAAAGAGGATGTGTTCCAGAATCAAGTCCCATGGAGATTGGTTTATAGTCTGTTGTGTTGTTGAGGGCTTTTTGGTTGATAGAATCAGACTCTGTTGAGGGTTTTTTTTTGGGGGGGGGGAGGGTAAAAGAATTATACTTGAGACCCCAGAGACCCAGAGGTGGGTATCAGGGAAAGATGGCCAGGCTCTTGACCTGTTCTTACACCTCAGACTGGCCTCTCATGGGTGCAAATGACATTGAGACACTGTCTCAGCTGCTGTCTGTGGTAATGGGAAGGCTGAATGGTATGTACAGTAGTGCTGTTCAGGGGCAGTGTGGATTCTCCATGAAAGCAAAGAAAAATCTAGGCTTACGTGAAACAACGAGCTGCCTTGTGCTGTAGTATAAACAATGTTCAATGATTCCTCTCTGAGGAACCAAAGCCTCCTGCAAAGTGCAAACAACCTCACCCACAATGAGACAACAACCACAATATGGAGCCTGTCCAGCCTACACAAAGTCCATTTTGCTCTCTAAAATCCCTGGCAGCTAAATAAACTGTAGAGAGAGGGAGTCTCATCCAGTAACAGTTCAATGAAAGAGCCCTTCCACAATGAGAAGGCCATGCAGATGAAATTAAACAGGTTAGATTACCAGGCTAAAATGAGACACGTTTGCCTGTTTTGTCATTTTTCAGCAATCATACAGCTTTCTGATTCAAGTGGGAGAACAAGAGTTTTCTTGTAGGTGACTGTAACCCAAATTTACGGTTTCAAAAATATTAAAGTTGCCCGGTCATTAAAATGTGATAATGTTTAGAAATAAACACTCATGGCCGGGCGTGGTGGCTCAAGCCTGTAATCCCAGCACTTTGGGAGGTCAAGATGGGAGGATCATGAGGTCAGGAGATCGAGATCATCCTCACTAACACAATGAAACCCCATCTCTACTAAAAAATATTTAAAAAACTAGCCAGGCGAGGTGGCAGGCACCTGTAGTCCCAGCTACTCAGGAAGCTGAGGCAGGAGAATGGTGTAAACCCAGGAGGCGGAAGATCCAGCCACTGTAGTCCAGCCTGTGGGACAGAGCGAGACGCCATCTAAAAAAAAAAAAAAAAAAAAAAGGAAAGAAAGAAACACTCATGCAGTAGATTCCACTGAGGATCATTCTTCATAAACTGGGAAATGTTTAGTGTGGAAGTTGTTGAGCCAGACCTAAGAAACCCTAGACTGACGAGGAACACGGAATCCAGGAAAAAAAAGGCAAGTATGGAGGCCACATCCCACACAGCATCAATACATTCCACTCACGTTTGGCTCCACGTATGAAAACCCTCAAATTGATGGTTTGCCAGGATGGTCCCAATTGGCATTCCCAATGTTCCTTGTACATTGCAGAAATCCCACCTGAACATTAGGCCATGTGTGGACTGTTTGTGCAATTAATGAAATGTAAGCATGGAGTTAGAAGCACCTCCTGCATCATTTTTCTTCATTTTTAATGCAGGTGGAATTGCGGGACCACTTCCACACCTCATCAAATTGTATCCTCATGCCAATCTCACCTTATTCCTTCTCACACTCAATGTTCCAGCATTAAAACCCAAGACAAGGAAGAAGTGTTCTTTCACAACCTGACATACCTGCATGGCTGGAAACCGAATTCGTGATAAATTCAAGGGGACCTGCAGAAAGGACTGTTAGTGCCTCTCACTGGGTTGGAGGTAGGACAATGAAACCGTGGTAGATACCCATTTTTTGTGTGTGAAGTGTGTTGTTCTTTCTAGAACAGTGTTTTTTGTTTTGTTTTGGTTTGGTTTGGTTTGTTTGGAGGAGGAGATGTTTTGAAAGTCAGCAGGTCTCAGCCCTCCTCTCGATTCACTGCAGATTCATGATACACAGAAAATTTAAAAACATGGATCCCCACAGTCCAAACAGAGGCCCACATAAAGGCAAAACAAAAAGTATGAGACACAAAAAAATAAGCTGTGAAGTGTGGCAGCCACATTTCTTTAAGCAGACTGCACATACAACCACACACACAGAGACACACAAGCGCAGAATTCCAACACTCATAATACTCCCACAAAAACACACAATCTGGCAGTTCCTGAAGCTGTGTGGTTCTGCAGGAAGCCACACCTGGCATAAAGAAACCCTGGGAAACACAGGAGGGCTGTGACTAGAAATCACATTTGGAAAAGTTTCAAAAAGACACGTACAATGTCTAGGCAGGCCTAAAGTATCCTGCAGATCCTTTTGGATTCCTAAAGATTTTGCAGTCTATTCCTGGATATGTGCTTACATTTCCTCACGCTGGCTCTCATCTGAAACCTTATAGGATCATGAGACTATCCTCTGAATTCCACAGAGAAGACAGGCGACAGGGCACCATTGATGAACCTCTACGGAGGTCTCCTTCTCCGCCAAGACACAGAGACTTGTCACTAGACTAAGGTGACATTCTTTTTGACTCTAGCCAGAACTCACAATCTGGCCTGGAGACTAATGCATATGCCTTCTTGCAGCATGCTCTGGTGCCCGGCTCTCAGATCTGTCAGTCTGCCTAAGTAGAGAAAAATGGTAGATGCAGAGCGGGCCTACTATTGGGAATAATGCTGCCTGTGAAAACCCACCGCAGAAACCCAAAAGTCTCAACCTCAGGGCCCCTTTGGGCAGCCTCTGTGGTTGGGTCCCATGGAGGAGGAGGCTGTTCAAGACTGTGAGGTTGTCGCTGGAAACTGCTCTTCTGGCTTCATTCCCGTATGAGGCTTTGTGCCAGAATCAAGTATCGTAAAGATTGGAATATAGTCTTGTGTGTTGCTAAAGGCTGTTAGGATGATAGAATAATACCTTAGACCCCAGAGGCAGGTATCAGTGAAAGATGGCCGGATTCTTGACTTCACTGTCTTCCTTCATCCTGCACCTTGCAGGGGTTCTTTGGGAAAGGAAGGAACCATGACACAGCCAAGTCCGATGTGGAGCAGTAATTTGGACTGGACTCTCATGGGTTCAGATATAATTGAGATGCATTTCAGAGTTTGCCATCAGTGGTGATGGTAAGCCTGACAAGAGAGTGCCCAGTAGTGCTATTGAGGGGCATTCTGGATTCAACCTGAGAGCAAAGAAAAATCAATGCTCGCCTGAGAGAATGAGCTGCCTTGTGCTGGAGTCCAAGAAATGTTCAATATTTCCTGTCAGGGGACTCAAAAGCCTACTGCAAAGTAGAAACAACCTCAGTCACCACATTGAGAAAATGACCCAAAACCTGCAGTGCAGCCTTCTTGTTTTATGAAATCCCTGGCAGCTAAATAATTTATGGTGAGAGGCAGTCCAATCCAGCAGCAGCCCAATAAAAAAGCACTTCCACAATGAGAAGTTGGTGCATATGAGATGAAACAAAGGCTAGATTACCAGGCAAAGGCCAGATATGACTAATTTTCATTCTTCAGGAATTATGCAACCCTCCAATAGAAGAGGGAGAAAAAGAGTTTTCTTGTTGGTGACTGTAATAGGAATTTATGTTTTAAAAGTATCTAAGATACCCACTCATTAGAATATGACTGTTTAGAAGGAAACACTCACGCAGTGGATTACCATGAGGGTCGTTCTTTGTGAACTGGGAAATATTTAGTGTGGAAGTCACTGAACCAGTCACAGAAAACCCTAGGCCAACAATGAACATGGAAGTCAGAAAAGAGGAGGCAAGTCTAGGGGCTGCATCGCGCACAGCATCAATGCCTTCCACTCCCATTTGGCTCCGGATATGAAAACTCTCCTGTGATAAGTTTGCCAGAATGGCCCCAATTTGCATGCCAAATGTTCCTTGCAGGTTGGAGTACTTCCACCTGAAACCAGGCGATGGTGTGGACACCTGGTGCAATTAAGGGAATGTGGGGATGATGTTGGAAGCATCTTTTGTGTCCTCTGTGTGGCTTTTTGTTTTTCTTTCTTTTTTTTTTTTGTTTTGCAGGTGAAGTTGTGGAACTCCATCCACCCCTCAGCAGATTATATACTCACCCCTATCTGACCTTATTGCTACTCATATTATATGTCACAGGACGAAATCCCATGACAATAGAGGTGTGACCCTTCACGATGTGAAGCACCTGATCGAATTCAAGGTAAAATCAAGGGTTCCTGCAGACACGACTGCTAGTGTCTCTCCCTGGGTTGGCTGCAGTAGGATAAAACAATGGCATATGATTTTTCATGTGTGTGGGTGTAGTGTGCTCCTATTCTTTCTAGAGAGGGGTTTATTTTTTTTCAGAGGGAGGTATTTTGGATGCTGGGGGGTCTCAGGACACCTCTCAATTCGGATTCATGATCAACAGAAAAATAGAGAACAGGGAGCCCTGCAGAGCCACAGAGACAGGCCAACAAAAGATGGGAGTCTCAAAAGTAAAATAAATAAATAAATAAATAACTAAATAAATAAATAAATAAATAAATAAATAAGAAGAAGAAGGGCTGAAGTGTGCTAGCTCCATTTCTTTAAGCCGACTCTACTTACGGGCACACACACACAAACACACACACACACCCACACACACAGATATCCAACACTTCCAACACTCCCACTAAAACACTCAGCCCAGCAGTTCTAGAGGCTGTGTGGTTCTTCATGAAGCACCACCTGGGACAGAGTAATGCTGGGGACCAAATGGGTGCTGTACCTAGAAATCACAGTGAGGCAAGTTCTAGACTATTTTCTACAACATTTTGGCGGACCTGAGAAATTCTGCAAATATTTTTGGATCTTTGGAGATTTCACGATTTAATCCTTGGGCTGTGATTGAAGTTTTTGCAGGCTGGCTCATCCCTGCCCTCTGTTAGGATCATGGGACTATTCCATGGATCCCACAAAGATGACAAGCAAGATTACACCATCAACACACCTTCACAGAGGCCTCTTTCTCATCCAAGCAGCAGGGACTTTTCACTAGGCAATGGTGATGTTTGATGTGATGCTAACCAAAGCTCACAATTAGGCCTGGTGCCCTGAGATGTGCGTACGTATTTGTGAGATCAGCTTGGAAACGTGTCTGCCAGAGCTGTCAGCCTGCCTTAGCAGAAAAGAAACGTTACAGGAAGAGCTGGGTTGGTGTTGTGAAAAAGGCTGCTTGTGAAAATCTACTGCAGTACATTAAGAGTCTCAACCTCACGGCTCCTTTGGGCCATCTCCATAATCAGGTTTGTGTGGAGGAGGAGGCATTTCAAGACTGTGAGTTAGTCTCTGGAAAATGCCATTCTGTCTCCATTTCCAAAAAAGGCTATGTACAAGAATCAGGTCATATGGGGAATGGAATATAGTCTGGTGTGTTGTTGAGGGTTCTTTGCATGACAGGATCATACCTGAGAATGCAAAAGTGGGTGTCAGTGAAAGATGGCTGAGCTTTTGACATCATTGCTTCCCTTCATCCTGGTCTTTACAGGGGCTCTCTGCAAAAGGCAGGAACCACGACAAAGGCAAGTCCAATGTAAAGCAGTATTCTGACACCTGGGACTGGCCTGTCAGGAGTGCAGATGAGGTTGAGACAGTGTCTAAGAAGCTGTTTGTGGTGACGGCAAGCCTGGAATTGTGTCCTGTACTACCATCGAGGGGCACTGTGGATTCTCCATGAAAGCAAAGAAAAATCAGTGCTCACCTGAAAGAATGAGCTGCCTTGTGCTGGAGTAAGAGCAATCTTCAATGACTCATGTCAGAGTACCCAAAAGCCTCCTACAAAGTGAAAATATCCTCAGCCCCCACAACAAGATGACACACAGCCTCGAGCTCAGCCAGCCTACCTGAAGTCCCTTTGGTTCTCAGAAATCTGTCAGCTAAATAATGTGTGGTGAGAGGCCATTCCATCTGGCAACAGCCCAATGAAAGAGCCCCTCCACAATGAGATGGCCATGCAGAAGAAATAAAACAGAGGCTACATTACCAGGCAAAAGCCAGAAATGACTGCTTCTCATCCTACAGGAATCCTGTAGCCCTGCAATATAAGTGGGAGAACAAGAGATTCCTTGTTGGTGGAAGTAATGGGAATCTATGGTTTTAAAATTATTAAAGCTCCCCAATCATTAAAACGTGATGGTGTTTAGAAGGAAACATTCAGGCAATGAATTCTCATAGGGGTTGTTCTTCATGAACTGGGAAACGATTAGTGCAGAATTTGTTGAGCTAGACCCAGGAAGCCATATGTCAAACAGAAACTTGAAAGTCAGGAAAATAAGACACAAGTCTGAAGGCCACATCCCACCCAGCATCAATCCATTCCTCTCACATTTGACTCCAGGTAAGAAAGCCCTCAAATCGGGAGTTTGCCAGGATGGCCTCAATTTGTACTCCAAATGTTTCTTTTACTTTGGAGTGCTCCCACATGAACAGCGGTCCATGGTGTGGACAACTTATGCAATTAAAGTAATGTGGAAATGGGGTTGAAAGCTCCTTTTGTGTCATCTGCAGTCATATTTTATTTTTGCAAGTGGAGTTGCAGAACCCCATCGAACACTTACCACATTGTATCCTCACCCCTATCTGACTTTATTGCTGCTCACGTTCTATTCCCAGGATGAAATCTCAAGACGATGGAGAAGTACACCCTTATGACATGAAGCACCAGTTCATCTGGCAACCGAATTTGAGGTAAATTCAAAGGGCCCTGTGGACAGGACTGACAATGTCTCTCCCTGGGTTAGCCTCAGGACAAAGGAAAACTAGATGTCTGTTTTTGGTGTGGTGTGCTCCCCTTCTTTCTAGAAGAGTGCCTTTTTTTTTTTTTTTTTTTTTTTTGCAAGTGTGGTGATTTGGATGCCGGTGGGTCTCAGCCCTTCATCAAGTTCACTGTGGATTCATGATCCACAGGAAAATAAAGAACACGGAGCCCCATACCCCAAGCAGAGCCACAGAGACTGGCCACAAAATGATTGGAAAACTAAAATAAAGCAGTACTGATGTGCATTAGCCATATTCCTTAAAGCAGGCTGCACTAAAAAGCACAAACAAAGAGACACACACATGCACAATGCCACACATACATGCAGGTATCCAACACTTGCAGCACTCCCACAGATAACACAGCCTGGAAGCTCCTGTTGCTCAGTGGTTCTGCAGGAAATCCCACCTTGGAGAGAGCAACCCTGGAGAACAGAGGCTGGATGTACCTAAAAATCACTATTGGACATGTTTCAAAAATTTTCACCCCTAGGCAGGCCTCATGAATCCTGTAAATCATTTCAGATTATTAGGGATTTTGTGGTTTATTTCTGGGGCTTTGCTTGAGGTTTCTTCAGGCTGACTTATGCCTGCCCTTTCCTATGATCACGGGACTATCCCACATCACTAGGCAATGGTGCATTCACTGTGGCTCTAACCAAAGCCCACTATCAGGCCTGGTACTCTGAGAGTAGCACTTGCTGGTTAGTGTGACAGGCTTGGGTGCCTGACTGTCAGACCTTTCAGCCTGCCTCAGCAGAGGAAAATGGGCAGCCCTCCAATAGAAGGAGCAGAACAAGAGTTGGCTATTTCACTGCTATAATGGAAATGTATGATTTTAAACATAGGAAAGCTGGCCAGTCACTAAAACATGACAGTGTATAGAAGGAAACACTCACCCAGTGGATTCCTGTAAATGTCATTTTCCAGGAACTGGGAAACATTTAGTGTTGAAGTCATTGATACAGACCCAGGAAACCCTAGGCAGATGAGGAAAAGAAGAGGCAAGTGGGGAGCCCATATCCAAACCAGCATCAATCCATTCAACACCTATTTGGCTTGGTATGAAAACTCTCAAATTGGGAGCTTGCCAGGGTGGACAAAATTTAAACTGTAAATGTTTCTTCCACCTTGATGTTCTCCCATTTGAAAATCAGGCCAGAGTGTGAACTGTTTATGCAATTAAGTGAATGTGGGGAAAATGTTAGAAGCATCTTCTCTGTCATCCGCCTTTTTTTTTTTTTGAGGTGTAAGTTGCTGGGCCCCATCCACCACTCACCAGATTGTATTTTCACTTCTTTCTGTCCTTATTGCTGCTCACACTTTATGTCCAAGGATGAAATTCCAAGATGGAGAAGTTCCTCCTCATGTCCTCATGATGTGAAGCACCTGCTCAGTTGGGAACTGAATTTGATGTAAATACAAGGGGCCCTTCAGACACAACAATGAGTGTCTCTTCATGTGTAGGCCTCAGGGCAATGAAACTGTGGAAAACGTCTGGGTTTTGTTGTTGGTGGTGGTGGTGGTGTGTGTGTGTGTGTGTGTGTGTGTGTGGTGTGCTCCTCTTCTTTCTAGAACAGTGGCTTTTTTTTTGCAGGTGGAGGTGATTTGGATGCCGGCTTGTCTCAGTCCACCTACCAATTCTACGCATATTTATGATCCAAAGAAAATGACAGAACACAGAGCCCTGCAGTCCAAGCAGAGCCACACAGACTGGCCACCAATAGGTTGAAAGACTCAGGAAAAAAAAAGTGTTGAAGTGTGTTAGCCACATTCGTTTAAGCAGACTCCACTTACAGGCACACTCACCCACACAGACACACAAACACACAAGTAAACATACAATGCTACCTAGACATCCAACACTCACAACACTCCCACAGAAACACACAGCCCAGCAGCTCCTGAAGCTGCTTGGTTCTGCAGGAAGCCTCACCTGTGAGAGAGCAACTCTGGAGAACGCAGGCAGGCTAAACCTCAAAATCACACTGGAGCAGGTTTCAAGAAAACTCTCCCCTCCAATGTCCAGGGAGACTTGAGTAATCCTGCAGGTCCTTTTGGATCTTTAGGAATTTTACAGTTTATTCCTGAAGCTGTGTTTGGAGTTTCTCTGGCTTGTTCCCATCTGCCCTCTTCTAGGTTCATGGGATTATTCCATTGATCCTACATAAGACAGGTGTAATTACAACCTAGAAGCACTTTTTTGGAAATCTTCTTCACCAAGACACAGAGACTTGTTGCTAGGCAATGGCGGCATTCATTGTGACACTACCCAGAGTTCACAATCAGGCCTGGTGCTCTGAGATTTGTGCAAGCGAGGTCATGAGGCTGGCTTGGACACTGTGCTGCTAGAGCTGTCAGCCTGCTTAAGTAGAGAAAAACAGTATAGGCAGAGCCGGCCTCGTATCACAAAAAATTCTGCCTTCTATAACACTGTGGGACCCTAAAATTCTCTACCTTACAGCTTCTTCAGGATGTCTCCATCTTCATGTCCTCCTGGAGGTGGAGGTGTTTCGAGACCGTGAGGTTGTCACTGAACACTGCCTTTCTGACTCCTCTTCTGATAGAAGCTGTCTGCAAGAATCAGGTTTCATCTGGATTGGAACATAGTCTGCTGAGAGTGCTTTGGGTGATGGAATGATAACTGAAAACCCAAAGGCAAGTTTCAGTTAAAGATGACTGGGCTCTTGACCTCACTAACTCTCTTCCTCCTGGGCCCTGCAGGGCCTTCCTGGGAAAGACAGGAACCACGACAAACAAAAGTACAACATGGACAGCATTCTCACCCTTCAGACTGACCTGTCACAGGTGCAGATATGGTTGAGATAGTGTCTCAGATGCCGTCTGTGGCAATGGCAAGCCTGGATAGCTATGTGTAGTAGTGCTGTTGAGGGTGACTGTGGACTGCACATGGAAGCAAAAAATATCCAGGCTTGCCTGAGAGAATGAGCTACCTTGTGCTAGGGTCCAGGCAATGTTCAATGATTCCTGTAAGAGGACCCAAAAACCTCCTGCAAACAATCTCAATTTTCACAATGAGACAGCAGCCCACAACCTGGAGCACAGACAGCCCAACTGAAGTCCATTTTGCCTCCTCAAATTTCTGGCAGCTAAATAATGTAAGGTGAGAGGCATCCAGCAACAGTCCAATGAAAGAGCCCCTCCACAATGAGAAGGCCATGCAGATGAAAGGAAACAGCCTAGATTACAAGGCAAAAGCCAGACATGGCAGCCTGCTTCTTCAGGAACCCAGTAGCCCTCTGATAACAGTGGAAAAACAAGAATTTCCCCGTTGTCGGCTGTAACTGTAATTTATGGTTTTTAAAGTATCACAGAAGGTCAGTCATTAAATCCTGACGATGTTTACAAGGAAACACTCACATAATGCATTTTTATGAGGGTCATTTTCTGTGAACAGGGAAATGTTTAGTGTGGAAGACACTGAGCCAGACCCAGGAAACCCTATGTCAATGAGGAACATGGAAGTCAGGGAAAAAAGAGGCAAGTGTGGAGGCCACAACCCACCCAGCATCAGTCCATCACACTTTCATTTGACTATGTTTATTAAAGCCCTCAAACAGGGAATTTTCCAGATTGACCACAATTTGCACTCCAAATTTTCCTTGCAAGTTAAAGCACTCCCACCTGAACACCAGGCCATGTTGTTGACTGATTTTGCATTTGAAGGAATGTGGGGATGGAGTTGGAAGCATTTTGATGTCATCCATTTTCACCCTTTGTGTTTGTGAAGGTATGGGACCCCATCAACCCCTCACCGGATTGTACCTTCACCCCATCTTACCTTATTGCTGTCACCTCTCTGTCCTAGCATGAAATCTCAAGATGATGGGGGAGTACACTCTCAGGATGTAAAGCACCTGCTTGGCTGGAAATTGAATTCTAGGTAAATTCAAGGGAATATGCGGATGAGAGTGTCTCTGGTGTAAACAGGTGTCTCTGGGTTGGCCATATTATGATGAAACACTGGAAGATGTCTGTTCTTGAGTGTGGTGCTCTCCTCTTCCTTCTAGAAGACTGCCTTTTTTTGGGGGGGTGCAGGTGATGGAGAACCTGGCTGGTCACAAACAGCTTAATTAGCCATTGCTGATTCATTATACACTGAAAAATAAAGAACAGGGAGATCCACAGCCCAAGCAAAGCCACACAGACAGACCACCAAAAGGCTGAGAGAATAAAAAATTAAAAACAATGTAGTGTGTTAATTACATTCCTTTAAGCAGAACTCACTTATGTGCAGACACATACAAATACAAACACACAAACACAAAAACCACACATGCACGCAGACATCCAACACTTGCAACACTCCCATGGTAACACACAGATCAATAGCTTCTGAGGTTGCATCGTTCTGCAGGAAACCCCACCTGGAAGAGAAAAACTGCGGGGAATACAGGGAGGCTGAACCCAGAAATTACAGTGGGAGAAGCTTCAATAAGAATAACCCCTCTTTGTCTAGGCAGGCCTGAGGAATTATGCAGATCCTTTTGGATCTGTAGGGATTTTGTACTTTATTCCTGGGGTTCTGCTTGAATTTCTTCAGGCTGGCTCACATCTTCCCTCTCCTAGAATCATGGGACTATCCCATGGATCCCAGAGAGAAGACAGGTGAGAGTCCACCGCCAAAGCACTTCCAGAGAGGTCTGCTTCTCCAGCAAGCCACAGGGAATTGTCACTAGAGCATTCCTTGTGACACTAGCCAGAGCTCACAGCTCAGGCCCATTGCCCTAAGACTAGTACATCTACTTTAGCGACTCAAACTGGAGCACCAGTTTGTCAGAGCTGTCTGTCTGCCTAAGCAGAGGAAAATGGTACTGGCCGAGCTGGCCTGGCATCAGGAAAAAACTGCCTGTGATAACCCAATGCAGGATCCTAAAATTGTCAATCGTAGGGCCCTTATATACCATCTCCATGGTCAGGTCACACTGGAAGCAGAGTGTTTTCAAGACTGTGAGATTGTCACTGGAAATTATTCTTCTGATTCCATTCCTGAAAGAGGCTTTGTGCAAGAATCATGTCCCATGGGGACTGGAGTATATTCTGATGAGCTGTTGAGGGGTCTTTGGGTAATGGATTCATACCTGAAATATCAGAAAAAGGTGTCAGCAAAAGATGGTCTGGCCCTTGACTTCACTGTGCTCATTCATGCTGGGTTGTGCAGGTGCTATCTGGGAAAAGCAGGAAACATGACAAAGGTAAATCCAAATTGAAGGAGTGTTCTCAGACCTCGAACTGGCCTCTCACAGGTGCAGATGCATTCAGACAGTGTCTCAGAGGCCATCTGTGGAGACTGCAAGACTGAAATGTATATCCAGACCATGTCTCAGAGGTCATCTGTGGAGATTGCAAGCCTGAAAAGTGTATCCAGTAGTGTGATTGAGGTTCAATGTGAATCCCCCATGAAAGCCAGGAAACATCAAGTATCACCTGAAAGAAAGAGCTGACTTATGCTGGAATCTAAGCAATGTGCCAATATTCCTGTCACAGAATCAAAATCTTCTTTCAAAATGCAAACAACCTTAACCCCCACAACAAAATAATGACCCATAACCGAATGTTCAGCCAGTCTACTGTATGACCATTTTGCTTCCTGTAATCCCCGGCAACAAAAATGTCTGTGGTTAGAGGCAGTCCCATCAAGCAGGAGCCCAGTGAAAAAGCCCATCCACAATGTGAAGAACAAGTAGATTAAATGAAGCAGATGCTAGATTACCAGGCCAAATCTAGACATGGCTGCATGCTTCCTATCATACAGAAATCATGTAGCCCTCCGACAGCAGAGGGAAAAAAAGACTTTCCTTGTTGGTGGCAGTAATGGAAATTTACAGTTTTAAAAGCATCAAAACTGCCCAGTCATTAAAACATGACAGTGTTTGGAAGAAAACACTCACTTAACGTATTCCCATGAGAGTTGTTCTCCATGAACTCAGAAACGTTTAGTGTAAGAGTCATTGAGCCAAACCCAGGAAGTGCTAGGCCAATGAGGAACATGCAATTCAGGAAAGGAAGAGGCAAGATTGGAGGCCACATCCCACCCAACATCAACTCATTCCACTCTCGTTTGGCTCCGGATTTGAAATCCTTCAAATCAGAAGTTTGCCAGCATGGCCCCAATTTGCACTCCGAAGGTCCCTTCCACGTTGCAGTGCTCCAACCTGAACCCAGGTGTGGTCTACTTGTGCAATTAATAGAATGTGGGGATGGAGTTGGAAGCACCTTCTGTGTCATCTGTCTTCATGGTTTTTATTGCAGGTGAAGTTTTGGGGAACCATCCACTCATCACCATATTGTACCCTCACCCCTATCTGACCTTACTCCTGTTCAAACCGTATGTCCCAGGAAGAATGCCCAAATGGCAGAGGAGTGCCTGCCTCATGACAGTTCAGCTATTTTGCAGTAAACTGAATTAGTGGTAAATTCAAGGGGTCATGCAGACAGGATTCCTAGTATCTCTTTCTGCGTTGACCACAGGACAATGAAACACTGGGAGATGCTGTGTTTTGTTTGCTTGTTTGTTTTTTTTTGTTTTTTGGGGTTTTTTTTTGTTTTTTTCTTGGTGTGTTGTGCTCCTCTTCATTATAGAAGAGTGGTTTTTTTTTGCAGTGGTTAGTGACTTGTACTCTGGATTTATGATCCACAGAAAAATAGAGAACATGTAGCCCCACAGTCCAAGAAGAACCACACAGACAGGTGACCAAAAGTTTGTGAGCCTCTAAAAAAAAATGCTGAAGTGTGGTAGCCACATTCTTTAAGCAGACTCTACTTACAGGCACCCACAAACACACACAAACACACACACACACAATGCCACACATCCATACCAACATCCAACTCTCAAAATACTCTTTCAGAAACACAGTTTGTCAGCTCCTGTGGCTGCATGGTTCTGCAAGAAGCTTAACCTGGGAAAGGGCAACCCCAGGGAATAAAGGTGGGCTGCTCCTAGAAATCAGTAGTGCAAGTTTCAAAAAGACTCACACCTACAGCGTCTAATCAGGCCTAAGTAATCCTTCAGAATTTTTTTTGGATTCTTAGGGATTTTGCAGTTTATTCCTAGTACTGTGGTTGACATTTCTTCAGGCTGGCTCTCATCTGCCCTCTCCTAGGCTCATGGGAATATCCCATGGATTCCATAGAGAAGACAAGCAAAATTTCACCAACCATGCACCTCCATAAAGGTCTTTTTCTCTGCCTAGATGAAGGAACTTTTCATTAGGGAACAATGATATTCATTGTGATGTTCACTAAAGCTCAATGTCAGGCCTGGTTTTCTGAGACTTGTGCATTCACATTAGTGAGGCAGGTTTGGGCGTCTGGCTGTCAGCCTTGCCAGCCTGCCAAAGCAGAGGAAAATAATATAGGCAGAGCTGGTCTAGTATTGGAAAAAATGCTGCCTGTGAAAACCCACTACAGGACCCTAAAACTCTCAACCTCAAGGCCCCTCTGGCTGTCTCTCTGATCAGGTCCTACTGGAGAAGGAGGTGTTTTGAGTGTGTGAGGTGGTCAAAGGAAACTGCTCTTCTGAATCCATTCCTGAAAGAGGTTGTTTGCCAGTAACTGGTCTCACAGCTATTGGAATATTGTCTGGTGTGTTGCTGAGGGTCCTTTAAGTGACAGAATCATACCTGAGACCCCAGGGGTGTATATAATTGAAAGACAGCCTGACTCTTGATCTCATTGCCCCCTCTTTATTTTTGGCCTTGCAGGGGCCCTCTGGGAAAAGCAGGAACCATGACAAAGGCAAGTTCAAGGTAGAGCAGTATTCTCACACCTCATACTGGCCTCTCATAGGTGCTGATGAGATTTAGACAGTGTCTCAGAGGATGTCTGTGACAATGGCAAGTTTGAAACTGGTGTCCAGTAGTGCTGGTGAAGGGTACTGTTGAATCCCTATGAAAGAAAAAAAAAATCAAGGCTCGTCTGAGAGAATGAGCTGCCTTGCGCTGGAGTCCAAGCAATGTTCAAAAATTCCTGTCAGAGGACCCAAAATTGTCCTGGAAAATGTAAACCACCTCAGCTCCCACAATGAGACAAGCACTGTAAACCACCTCAGCTCCCACAATGAGACAAGCACCACAACCTGGAGTGTAGCCAGCCTACCCAAAGTCCCTTTTGCTCTCTGAAACCCTAGCAACCAAAGATTTGTGGTGAAAGGCAGTCCCAATCAGCAACAGCCCAATGAAAAAGACCCTCCTCAAACAGAAGGTCATGTAGATGAGATTAAACAGAGGCTAGACTACAAGGCTAAGGCAGACACGGCTGTCTGCTTCTCACTTTTCAGGAATCATGCAGCCCCCTGATAGAAGTGAGCAAACAAGTGTTTTCTTATGGCAGCTGTAATGGGAATTTACAGTTTAAAAAAATTCAAAGCTCCACAGTCATTAACACATGACAGTGTTTAGAAAGAAACAGTCACAGAAAGGATTTTCATCAGTCCCGTTCTCCCTGAATTCTGAAATGTTTAGTTTGGAAGTCATTGAGCCAGACCCAGGAAACCCTAGGCCAACAAGGAACGTAGAAGTCAGGAAAAGAAGAGGCAAATGTGGAGGCCACATCCCATATGACATCAATCCATTCCACTCCCATTTAACTCTGGGCATAATAGGTCTCAAATCAGGAGTTTGCCAAGATGCCCCATTATGCAGTCCAAATGTTTTTTGCACATTAGAGTACTCCCACCTGAACACTGGGCCAATGAGTGGACAGTTTGTGCAATTAAGGAAATGTGAATGTGAGGATGGTGTTTGAAGAACTATCTTTGTCATCTGTCTTTATTTTTTTTTTCAGGTGAAGTTGAAGAACCCCATCCACACCTCACCAGATTGTATCCTCACCACTATCTGAACTTTTCCCTGCTCACATTCTATGTCCCAAGATGATATCCTAAGATGACGGAGGAGTGCCTCATCATGACCTTAAACACGTGCTCAGCTGGGAGCTGAATTCTATGTAAAGTCAAAGGATTCAGCAGACAGGACTGTTAGTGTTTCTTTCTGGGTTGGCCACAGGACAATGAAACACTGGGAGATGACTGCTTTTTGGTGTGGTGTGCTTCTCTTCTTTTCAGAAGTTTTTGTTTGTTTGTTTGTTTGTTTTCCCAAGGGGAGGGGATTTGGGCATCGATGAGTCTCAGTCTGACTCCAAATTTACTGCGGATTCATGATCATGATCCACAGAAAAAATAAATAGCACAAAGCCTCGAAGCCCAAGCAGAGCCACACAGAGAGACCAACAAAAGGTTTGGAGACTTAAAAAAAAAAAAAAAATGAAGCCCTGGAGTTTTCCATATTCCTTTAAGTAGACTTGGCTTATAGGCACATACACACACACAAACACACTCACACACACACAATACCACACACTCATGCAGACTTGCAACACTCGCAGCACTCCCGAAGAAACACTGCTTGGTAGCTACTGAGTCTGCGTGGTTTCCTGGAATCCCCATTTGGGAGAGAGACACCTGGGGGAACATGTGGGCTGTAACTAGAAATCACAGTGAAACAAGTTTCAAAAAGACTTACCCCTACACCGTCTAGGCAGGCCTGAGTAATCCTGTAGATCTTTTGGATCCTTAGGGATTTTGTGGTTTATTCCTGGGGCTCTGTTTGATGTTTCTTTTGGTTGGCTCACAACTGATAATCTTGTAGGATCATGGGACTATCCTGTGGATCCCACAGAGAAGACAGGCAAGAGTCCACAGCCGACGTACCTACAGGGAGGTCTCCTTCTCCCTCAAGAGGCAGGAACTTGTCACTAGGCAATGGTGACATTCATGGAGACAATAGCTAGAGCTCACAATCAGGACTGGTACCCTGAGACTGGCATATATGCTTTCCTGAGGCATGTACAGGTGCCTGGCTGTCAGAGCTATCAGCCTGTCTAAGCAGAGAAAAATGGTATGGTAAAGCCAGTCTGGTGTTGGGAAAAAGACTGCCTATGAGAAGCCACAGTGAAACCCTAAAGTCTAGAACTCAGGGTTCCTGCAGGCCATCTTCATGGTCAAATCCTGCTAGAGAAGGAGGCATTTTGAGGCTGTGAGATGGCAGCTGGAAACTACTTTTCTTACCCCATTCCCAAAGGATGCTTTTTGCAAGAATTGGGTCCCATAGGAATTGGAATTTTGTCTGGTGTGTTGGTGAGGTTTCTTTGGGTGACAGAATTATACCAGAGAACCCAGAGACGTGTGTCAGTGGAAGATGGCTGGGCTCTTTACCTCACTATCTCTCTTCACCATGGGATTCTCTGGGGCCCTCAGCAAAAGGCAGGAACCATGACAAAGGGAAGTTAAAGTTGGGTCAGTGTTCTCCCGTTGGTCTGGTCTCTCATGGGTATAGATGAGACTGAGACAGTGCCTCAGATGCACTCTGTGGTTATGTCAAGCCTCAAACTGGTGACCGGTAGTGCAGTTGAGGGGCACTGAGGATTTCTTATGAAAGCAAAGTAACATCAAAACTTGCCTCAGAGAAAGACCTGTCTTGTGCTGGAGTCTAAGCAATGTTCAATGGTTCCAGTAAGAGTACCCAAAAGCCTCTTGCAAAAGACAAACAACCTCAGCACTCACATTGAGACAGCAAATTACAACCTGGAGGGAGTCAGCCTACCAGAAGTCCCTTTTCATCCTTGAAATCCCTGGCAGCCAATAGATCTGTAGTGAGAGGCAGCCCCATCCAGCAAAAGCCCAATGGAAGACCTCATATGCAATGAGAAAGGACTTGCAGATGCAGTAAAACAGAGGCTAAACTACCAGGCAAAAGCTCAAAACTGCTGCTTGCTTTTCATGCTACAGGAATCACACAGCCCTCTGATAAAAGTAGCAAAACAAGAGTTTCTTTGTTGATGTCTGTAACAAAAATTTACAGTGTTAAAATTATCTCATCTACCTAGTCTTTAAAAGATGATAATGTTTAGAAGAAAACACTCCTGCATTGGACTCCCATGAGGGTCATCCTCCCATGAACGGTGAATTGCTTAGTATGGAAGATGTGGAGCCAGACCCAGGAAATTCTAGGCTGATGAGGAACATGGAAGTAAGGAAAAGAAGAGACAAGTGTACAGGGCATATCTCTCCCAGCATCAATACATGCCACTCCCATTTGGCTCAGGGTATGAGAGTTCTTAAATCAGGAATTTGTTAGGATGGTCCCAGTTTGCACTCCAGATGTTCCCTGAATCTTCAAACCTTTTGGTTGCCTGTCCATGTGGCTTTGCTTGGGTTACAGGGCTCCGTGTTCTGTATTTTTCTGTGGATTATTAATTCTCATTGAATTAGGAGACTGTCTGAGAGACGCATAAGTTCACACCAACTCCCCATGCCAAAATAAATAAATAAATAAATAAATAAATAAATAAATAATAATTCTAGAAAGAGGAGCACACCACACCTCAAAACAAATATCACTGTGTTTCACTGTCCTGCAGCCAACCCAGGGAGAGAAACTCACAGTCTTATCTGAAGAGCTATCTGAATTTACTTTGAATTTGCTTCCCAGCCAAGCAGATGATTCACGTGATGATGTGTGATTTCATTCTGGGACAGAGAGTGTGAGCAGCAAAGCCACATGGACAGGCAACCAAAAGGTTTGAAGATTCAAAAAAAAGAAGTGACCCAATGCGTTATGCACATTCCATTAAGCAGACTCCACTTAGAGCCACACACAAGCACACACCCACACACACACAAACACAAACACACACACACACACAAAGTCACACATACATGCAGACATCCAACACTTACAACACTTTCACAAAAAACAAACAAACAAAAAAACAGCATGGCAGATTCTGAGTTTACGTGGTTCAGCAGGAATCCCTAACTGAAAGAGAACAACTTTGGGGAACACAGGTGGGCTGTACCTAGAAATCACAGTGGGGTCAGTTTCAAGAGACTCACCCCTACTACATCTAGGCATGCCTTAGGCATCCTGCAGATACTTTTATACCCTTATGGATTTTGTGCTTATTCCTGAAGCCCTGCTTCACGTTTCTTCAGGCCAGTTCACGTCTGCTCTCTTCTAGGATGATGCGACTATCCCAAGGATCGTCACCTCCATGGAGGTACCCTTCTCCCTCAAGATGCATAAACTTAGGAAACTGTGGTCTTCATTGCGATGCTAGCCAGAGCTCAAAAGTAAGGCCTTTTGTCCTGAGACTAGAGAATGTGCATTTGTGAAGATCGCACATGCACCTGGCTGTCAGAGCTGTCAGCCTGCGTAGGCAGCAGAAAATGACACAAGCAGAGCTGGCTTCGTACTGAGAAAGAGACTGCCTGTGATAACACACTGCAGTATTGTAAATGTCTCGACCTTGGGCCCCTATTTTATCACCTCCGAGGCCGGGTCCCACTGGAGTATGAGGTGTTCTGAGACTGTGAAGTGTTGGCTGGAAACTGCTCTTCTGACTTCATTTCAGAAAGTTGCTGTGTGCAAGAATCTTGTCCCAAGGGGATTGGAATATAGTACAGTGAGTTTCCTTGTTGGCAGCGGTAATGGTAATTTATGATTTTAATTATATAAAAGCTGCCCAGTCATTAAATCATAACAGTGTTTAGAAGGAAACACTCATGCAATGGATTCCCATGAGGGTATTCTTCGTGCAAGGGGAAACATTTAGTGTGCAAGTGATTAAGCCAGACTCAGGAAACTGTAGGCTGACAAGGAACATGGAAGTCAAGAAAAGAAGAGGCAACTGAGGAGATCACATCCCAATCAGCATCAATCTTTCCCCTCCCATTTGGTTCTGAGTATGAAAACCCTCAAATTAAGAGTTTGCCAGAACAGTCTCAATTTGCAATTCAACTTTCCTGGCACATTGGAGGACTCCACCTGAAAACTGGGCCATTGGGTGAACTGCTCGCTTAATTAAAATAATGTGGGGATGGAGCTGGAAACAACTTCTGTGTCTTCTGTCTTCATTTATTGCAGGTTATGTTGCAGGACCCCATTCACTCCTTACCAGATTGTATCTTCACTCCTATCTGACTTTATTCATGCTCACATCCTATGTCCTGGAAGGAAATCCCAAAATGATGCAGGAGTACTTCCTTATGACATGAAGCACCTGCTGGGCTGGGAACCAAATTCGAGGTACATTCAAGGAGACCTGTGGACAGGACTGCTATTGTCTCTCCATGGGTTGGCCACAGGAAAATAAAACATTTGTATATGTCTCTTTTTTGGTGTGGTGTGCTCCTCTTCTTTCTAGAAGAGTCAATTTTCTTGAAGGATGAGGTGACTTGGATGACCGTGGGTCTCAGCCCACCAGTTCATTGTGGAGTAATAATCCACAGAAATATGAAGACCACAGAGCTCTGAAACACAAACAGAACCACACAGAGAGGCCACTAAACGGTTTTGATACACACACACAAAAGTGCTGAAATTCGGTAGCCACATTCCTTTAAACAGACTCCACTTATGCTCACACACGCTCGTGTGTGCGCGCACACACACACAGATACACACCAAGACACAAATACCCGAGGACATCCAGCACTTGCATAACACTCCCACAAAACACAGTCTGGCAGCTTCTAAAAATGCCTGGTTCTGCAGCAATCCCCACCTGGGAAAGAGCAAACCTGAGAAACACAGCTGGGTTCTACCTAAAAATCAGTGAGGCAAGTTTCAAAAAAACTTACCGTAGAACTTCTAGGCAAGCCTGTGGCATGGTGCAGATCTGTTTGTATGCATAGGGATTTCTCAGTTTATTTCTGGGGCCCTTCTTGGCATTTCTTCAGGCTGGCTCATGTCTGCCCTCTTAGGATCTGGGACAACTCCTTGGATCTCACAGAGAAGACAGGGAAAAGTCCCCCACCAAAGCACCTCCACTGAGGTCTCCTTTTCTGTTAAGCTGCAGGTAGTTGTCATTCGGCAAAGGTGGCATTCATTGATACTCTAGCCAGAGACAACAGCTCAGGCCTGGTGTCCTGAGACAAGCACATGTGCATTCACAAAGCCGCACCCGGCACCCAGCTCTAAGAGCTGTCAGACTGCCTAAGCAGAGGAAAATGGTACAGGCAGAGAATATTTGGTATCAGAAAGAAGACTGCCTGTGATAAGCTACTGCAGGACCCTACAAGTCTCCACCTAAGGTCCCCTTCGGGACATCTCTGTAGCTGGGTCACACAAGGAGAGGCATTTCAAGACTCAGAGGTGATACTGAAAACTACTCTTCTGACTCCATTTTTGAAAGAGGCTGTGTGCAAGAATCAGGTCCCATGCAGATTGGAATATAGTCTGGTGTGTTGTTGAGGGGTCTTTAGTTGATGGAATCATACCTGAGACACCAGAAGTGGGTGTCAGTGAAAGATGACAGGACCCTTAACCTCACTGCTTCCCTTCACCCTGGGCTTCACTGCTGCTCTCTGGGAAAGCCAGGAATACTGATAAAGGAAAGTCCAAGGTGGAGCAGTGTTCTGACACCTTGAAAAGGCCTGTCAGGCATGCAGATGATGGTAAAACAATATCTCAGATGCCCTCTTTGGTGACTGTCAGCCTGAAAAATGTATCCAGTAGTGCTGTTAAGGGACACAGTAGACCACAAATGAAACGAACAAAAAAATCAAGGCTCACCTGACAGAATGAGCTGATTTGTGCTGGAGTCCTAGCAACATTTCAAGATTCCCATCAGAGGATCCAAAATCCTCCTGAAAAATTCAAACAACCTCAACCCCTTCGTAGAGACCATGACCCACAACCTTGAGCACAGCAAGCCTATTCTAAGTCCCTTTTGCTCCCTGAAATCCCTGGCAGCCAAAAGATCTATGACAAGAGGCAGTCCCATCCAGCAACAACTCAATGAAAGACACCTTCCACAATGAGAAAGGGTGTGAAAATGAAATGAAACAGAGCCTAATTTACCAGTTAAAAGTCAGACACGATGGCCTGCTTCTCATCCTATAGGAATCATGCAGCCCTCCAGTAGAAGTGAGAGAAAAAGAGTTTCCTTTTTCATGGATGTTATGGGAATTTATGGGGTTAAAACCATCAGAGCTGCTCTGTCCTTAAAACGTGACAGTGTTCAGAAGAAAACACTCAGGCAATGTATTCCCATGAAGGTCATCCTCTGTGAAGTGGGAAATGTGTAGTGTTAAAGACTTGGAGTCAGACCCAGGAAACCCTAGGCCCATGAGAAACACGGAAGTCAGAAAAAGAAGAAGCAAGTGTGCAGGCCAAGTCCCACCAACCATCAATCCATCTCACTCCCATTTGGTTCCAGGTATGAAAGCCCTCAGATCCAGAATTTGCCAGGGTATTGCCAGTTTGCAGTACAAATGTTCCCTGCACGTGAGAGTACTTCCAACTGAACAGCATGCTATGAGACTGAAACCATCTTCTGTGTCATCTGTCTTCATTTTTCTTACAGATAAGGTGTGTCACCTCATGCACCCCTCACCAGATTGTATCTCACCACTACTGACCTTATTGCTGTCCACACTCTATGTCCCAGGATGAAATGCCAAGAGGATAAAAAAAGTGTCCTCCAAGATGTGAATTACCTGTTCTGCTGGGAAGCGAATTCGAGGTTAATTTGAGGTTAATGGGCAGGACTGCTCGTGTCTCTCCCTAGGTTGGCTAAAGAACAATAAAACACTGAGAAATATATGTGTTTCAGTGTGGTGTGCTCCTCTTCTTTCTAGAAAGGTGGTTTTTATGGCACACACAATGCTACACACACACTCAGACATCCTACATTTGCAAAACCCCCACAGAAACACCCAACCCAGAAACTACTCAGGATGCATTGTTGTGCAGGAAATACCACCTGGGAGAGAGCCCCACAGCCCAAGAATAGCCACACAAAAAAGCCAACAAAAGTTTGGGAGACATAAAAAAAGTAGCGCTGAAATGTGTTAGCAACATTCCTTTAAGCAGATGGCATTTACAAACACAAACACACAAACACATAATGCCACACACACACAGACATCCAACATTCACAACACGTCACCAGACAGGTTTAGAGACAAAAAAAAAAAAAAAAAAAAAAAAAAGGCAGCACTGAAATGTATAGCCACATTATTTTAATCATACCCCACTTACAGGAACACAAACACACACAAATAAACACACAATACCACACATACACGCAGACAGCCAAAACTCACAACACTTCCACAAACAAACAAAGCTGGGCAGCTCCTGTGGTTGTGTGGTTCTGCAGGAATCCTAACCTGGGAGAGAACAACACCAAAAAACACAAGGGAAACGTACCTAGAAATTACAGTGGGGCAAATTTCAAAGAGACTCACACCGACAATAGTCGTGAGGATTCCTGCATATCCTTTTGCATCCTTATGGAATTTGCAGTGTATTCCTGGAGCTGTGGCTGACGTTGAGTCGTTTTGAGACTGTGAACTCATCTTTGCAATCTGCACTTGTGCCTTCATTCCCCAGAGAGGCTGTGTGCAAGATTCCATTCCCATGGGGATTGGAATACTATCTGGTGAGTTTTTGATGGGTCCTTTGGTGATGGAATCATTGCTGAGACCCAAGAGGTAGGTGTCAGCAAAAGATGGCCAGCCCTTTTACTTCACTGCCTCCCTTCATCCTGGACCTACCAGGGATCCTCGGGGAGAGGCAAGAACCATGACAAAAACAAGTCCAAGATAAAGCATTGTTCTCACACCTCAAATTAACCTCTCATGGGTGCAGATGAGGTTGAGACAGTGTCTCACAGGCTGTCTGTGGCAATTGCAAGCCAGAAAACTGTCCAGTATTGCTGATGAGGAGCAACGTGGACTCCTTGTGAAAGCAAAAAAAAAAATGAAGGCTTACCTGAGAGAAAAAAAGCTGACTTGTGCTGGAGTCTAAGCAATGTTCAAAGATTTGTGTCAGAGAATTTAAAAGCCTCTGGCAAAGTGCAAACAACATTAACCCAAACAAGTAGACAACAACCCACAATCTGGAGCATAGCCAGGATAGACGAAGTCCTTTTTGGTGCCTGAAATTTTTGGCAGCCAAAAGATTTGTAATGAGAGGCAGCCCATTCAGCAAAAGCCAATGAAAGATCCACTCCTCACAAAGGAAGGACCTGCAGATGAAGTGAAATAGAGCCAAGATTGCCAGGCAAATACAGACATGGCTGTCTGATTCTCATCTTACAGGAATCATGCAGCCCTTTGATCAAAGTAGGAGACAAGACGTTTCATGTTTGTGGCTGTATCGAGAATTTATGCTTTTAAAACTGTCATAGCTTCCTGGTCATTAAAACGTGACAGAGTTTAGAAAGAAACACTCACACAGTGGATTCCCATGAGGGTTGTCCGTGAACTGGGAAATTTTAGTGTGGAAAACATGGAGTCACACCCAGGAAACCATTGGCTGAAAAGGAACGTGGGAGTCAGGAATAGAAGAGGCTAGTTTGGAGGCCACGTACCACCCAGTATCAATCCATCACACTCTCATTTGGCTCTGGGAATGAAAGCCCTAACATCGAGTGTTTGCCAGAATGGCCCCAATTTGTACTCAAAACTTTGCCTGCACGTTGGATTACTTCCACCTGAACCCTTGGCTAGGGAGCTGAAGGCACTTTCCGTGTCATTTTTCTTCATTTTCTTTACAGGTGATGTTGCAGTACCCCATACATCCTCACCCTTAACTGACCTTATTGCTGCTCACACTATATGTCCCAAGTTGAAATCCTAAAATGATGGAGAAGTGCCCCTGCAGATGATGTGAATCACCTGCTTGGACAGGAATCAAACGTGAGGTAAATTCAAGTGGCCCTTTCGACAGGATTGCTAGTGTCTCTCCCTGGGTTGGCTGCAGGACAATGAAACATTTGGAGATATCTCTTTTCTAGTGTGGTGTGCTTCTCTTCTTTCTAGAAGAGTGGTTTTGGGGCACAAAAAATTCCACACACACACATACACTCAGATATCCTACACTCACAATACTCCCAAGGAAACACTCAGCCCAGCAGTCACTGAGGCTGTGTTGTTGTGCAGACAGAACGACCTGGAAGAGAGCACTACATACCAAGCAAAGCAAAACAGACTTGTCACAAAAGGATGGGAGACTCAAAAAAAGGAAACGCTGAAGTGCGTTAGCAATATTTCTTTAAGAAGACTCCACTTACAGTCACATACACACAAACACAATGCTACACACACACGCACATATCCAACAGTCACAACACTCCAACCAGAATGGAGTTTTGGAGGAAGAAGAAGAAGAGGAAGAAAGAAGCAGAAGCAGAAGCAGAAGCAGAAGCAGAAGCAGAAGCAGAAGAAGAAGAAGAAGAAGAAGAAGAAGAAGAAGAAGAAGAAGAAGAAGAAGAAGAAGAAGAAGAAGAAGAAGAAAAGAAGAAGAAGAAGAAGAAGAAGAAGAAGAAGAAGAAGAAGAAGAAGAAGAAGAAGAAGAAGAAGAAGAAGAAGAAGAAGAAGAAGAAGAAGAGGAAGAAGAAGAAGAAGAAGAAGAGGAGGAGGAGGAGGAGGAAGGAGGAGGAGGAGGAGAAGGAGAAGGAGAAGGAGAAGAAGAAGAAAGAAGAAGAAGAAGAAGAAGAAGAAGAAGAAGAAGAAGAAGAAGAAGAAGAAGAAGAAGAAGAAGAAGAAGAAGAAGAAGAAGAAGAAGAAGAAGAAGAAGGGGAGGAGGAGGAGGAGAAGGAGGAGGAGAAGAAAGAGAAGAAGGAGGAGGAGGAGAAGAAAGAGAAAGAGGAGGAGCAGGAGAAGAAGAAGGAGAAGGGGAAGAAGAAGAAGGAGGAGGAGGAGGAGGAGAAGGAGGAGGAGGAGGACAAGGAAGAGGAGGAGGAGGGGAGGAGGAAGTGCTGAAGTGTATTAGCCACATTACTTTAAGCACACTCCACTTAAAGGAACACACGCACACAAACACAAAATGCCCCGTAGAAATGCATACAAGCAACACTCACAACACTTCCACAGAAAAACAAATCCAAGCACCTTCTTAGGCTGCGTGGTTCTGCAGGAATCCCCACCTGGGAAAGAATAACCCCAAGAAACACAGGCAGGCTGTACCACACAATGGGGTAAGTTTCAAAAAGATTCACTTCTACAGCATGTTAGGTAGACCTGAGGACTACTGCAGATCCTTTTACATCCTTAGGGATTTTTCAGATTATTTCTGGGGCTGGCCTTGACATTTCTTCAGGCTGGCTCACATCTGCCCTCTCCTAGCCTCATGAGACAATCCTGTGGATACCACAGAGAAGACAGGCATGAGTCAACTGCCGACACATCTCCAAGGAGGTCTCCTTCTCTCCTAAGCCACAGGGACTTGTCACTAGGCAATGGTGACATTCATTGTGATTCTAGTCAGAGCTCACAATCAGATCTGATGCTGTAAGACTAGCACATGAGCATTCATTAGGCAGGTCAGGCACCCAGCTGTCAGAGCTGTCAGCTTGCCTAAGCAGAGGTAAATGGAATAGACAGAGCTGGCCTGGTATCAAGAAAAAGGCTGTCTGTTGAAACCCACTGCAGGATCCTAAATGTCTCAACCTCAGGGCCTTTTCAGGTCATCTCTGTGGGTCAAGTCCCAGTAGAGGAAGAGGCATTTTGAAACAGTGAGCTAGTCACTGGAAACTGTTCTTCTGACTCTATTGCAGAAAGAGGCTGTGTGCAATTATTGGGTCCTCTGGGGATAGGAATGCGGTCAGGTGTGTTGTTGAGGGTTCTTTGGGTGATAGAATCATACCTGAGTACACAGAGGTGGGTGTCAACAAAAGACGGGAGGGCTCTTGACCTCATTGCCTCCCTTGATCCTGAGCCTCAGAGGGGCACATTGGGAAAGACAGGAACAACAACACAGTCAAGGTGGAACAGTGTTCCCATACCTTGACCTGGCCTTTCACCCATGCAGGTGAAGATGAGACATTGTCTCAGAGGCCATCTGTGGTGATGGCAAGCCTGAAAATGGTGTACTGTTGTGCTGTTGAGAGGCATAGTAAATTCCTCTGGATAACAAAGATAAATCAAGGCATACCTGAGGGAACAAGATGCCTTGTTCTGCAGTCCAGACAATGTTTGATGATTCCTGTCAGAGGATCCAAAAGCCTCCTGCAAATTGGAAACCATCTCAGTTTCAACAATGATACAAGGAACCACCACCTGGAGCACAGGCAGCCTACTCGAAGTCCTGTCTGCTCTTTGAAATCCCTGGCAGCTAAATAATCTGTCACCAGAGGCAGCCTCATCTAGCAACAGCCTAATGAAAGATCTCCACAATGAGAAAGCAGTCCAGATGAAATGAAACAGAGGATAGATTGCCAGGCAAAAGTGAAAAATGGCTAAAATGCTTCTAATCCTAAAAGAATTACACAGCCCTCGAATCAAAGTGGGAGAACAAGAGCTTCCTTGTTGGTGGCTGTAAAGGGAATTTATGATTTTAAAAGTATCAAGGCTGCCTCGTCATTAAAACTTTACAGTGTTTAGAAGGAAACACTTATGCAATGGATTACTGTGATAATCATTCTCTGTGGACTGAAAAACATTTAGTGTAGAAGTGGTCGATTCAGACCTAGGAAATGCTAGGCTGACAGGAAACATGGAAGTCAGGGAAAGAAGAAGCAAGTCTGGAGGCCACATCCCACACAGCATCAATTCATTCCACTCTCATTTGGCTTTGGATATAAAAACCCTCAAATCAGGAGTTTGCCAGGTTGGCCCCAATTTGCAGTCCAAATGTTTTTTGCATGTTGGAGTACTCTCACTTGAACACCCAGCCATGCTGTGGTCTGGTTGTGCAATTAAGGGAATGTGGGGATGGAGTTGGAAGCACCTTCTGTGTCATCTGTCTTCGTTATTTTTACAGGTGAAATTTTGGGATGCTATCCACCCCACCAAGATTGTATCCTCAACCCTCTTTGACTTTATTTCTGCTCACTCTCTATGTTCCAGTATAAAATCCCAGAATGACGGTGGAGTGTTCCCTCATGCCATGAAGAATCTCCTCAGCTGGGAACATAATTTGAGGTAAATTCAAGGGGCCTTGCAGACAGGACTGCTACTGTCTCTCCCTGGGTTGGCCACAGGACAAAGAAACACTGAGCAACATCTTATTTTTGGTGTAATGTGTTCCTCTTCTTTCTAGAAGAGTGGCTTTTCTTCATAGGGGGAGGTGACTCAGACACAGGTGTGTCTCGACCCACCTCCCAATTCACTGTGGATTTATGATCTACAGAAAAATAAAGAACAAGGGGCCTCACAGCCCAAGCAGAGCCACACAGCCAAGCCAACAAAATGCTGCAAGATTAAAAAAAAAATGACGTGTTGAAGTGCGTTAATTATTTTAAACGGACTCCACTCACAGACACACACACACACAAACACACAAACACACAATGCCAAAAACACATGCAGACATCCAACACTCACAACATTCCCACAGAAAAATACAGACTGGCAGCACCTAAGTCTGTGTGGTTCTGCAGGAATCCCCACCTAGAAGACAGTAACCCCAAGGAACACAGGGTAACTGTACCTAGAAGTCATTGTGGGGCAAGTTTCAAAAAGACTCACCCCTACAACTTCTTGGCAGGCCTGCGAAATCTTGCAGAGTATTTTGAATTCTAAGGGTTTTTGATGTTTATTCCTGGGCCTCCACTTAACCTTTCTTCATGCTGGTTCACGTCTGTTCTATGTTAGGGTTATGAGACTACCTGGTAAATCTCCAAGAAAAGATAGGCAAGAGTCCACTGTCAACAAACCTACATGGAGCTTTTCTTCTCTGGCAAGGCACAGGTACTTGTCTCTAGGTAATGGTGACATATATTGTGACGAGAGCTAAAGCTCAGGGTCAGGCCTGGTGCCCTGAGGGTAACCCATTCACATTTGTAAGGCAGGTTCAGGCAACGGGTTATCAGAGCTGTCTTCCTGAAGAAACAGAGAATGGTACAGGCAGAACTGAACTGGTATGGAAAAAAAGGTGCCTGAGATAACCTACTGCATTACTCAAAAAGTCTAGACCATAGAGCCCTTTTAGGCAGTCTCCATGGCCTTGTTCTGCTGAAGAAGGAGTCGTTTTGAAACTGTGAGTTGGTTGGTGCAGTCTTCTCCTCTGCCTCCATTCCAAAAAGAGGCTGAGTGTAAGAGTCGGTTCCCATGGGGATTAGAATACTGTTTGGTGAGTTTTTGAGGTGTCTTTGGGTGATGGAATCATGGCTGAGACCTAAGAGGTGGATGTCAGCGAAAGATGGCTGGATCTTTAACCTCACTGCCTCCCTACACTCTGCTCATCACGGTGGCCTTCAGGGAAGGCAGGAATCACGACAAAAGCAAGTCAAAGATAAAGCATTGTTCTCCCACATCAAACTGGCCTCTTACAGCTGCGGATGAGGTTGACACAGTGTATCAGACACCGTCTATGGCGACTGCAAGCCAGAAAATTGTGTCCAGTAGTTCTGATGAAGTGCAAAGTGGACCCCCCATGAAAGAAAAGAAAAATAAAGAGTTGCCTGAGAGAACAAGCTGACTTGTGTGGGGTTTCAAGCAATGTTCAAAGATTTTTGTCAGAGGACCCAAAAGCCTCCTGCAAAGTACAAACAACATCAGCCCCCACAAGGAGACCACGACACATAACCTGGAGCATAGCTAGTCTATGCAAAGTTCTTTTTGCTTTCTGAAATTACTGGCAGCCAACAGATCTGTAGTGAGAAGCAGTCTGATCCAGCAAGAGCCAATGAAAGATCCACTCCACAGGGAAGAAGGACGTGTAGATGAAGTGAAACAAAGCCAAGATTACCAGGCAAATGCAGAACGGCTGCCTGCTTCTCCTCCTAGAGGAATCATGCAGTGCTCTGATAAAAGTGGGAGCACAATAGTTTCCATATAGGTAACTGTGATGGGAATTTAAGCTTTTAAAAGCATCACAGCTGTCCAGTCATTAAAACATGACAGAGTTTAGAAACATGAATGCAATGAATTTCCATAAAGGTTATCTTCTGTGAACTGAGAAACTTTTAGTGTAGAAGACATGGATTCAGACCCAGAAAACCCTAGACTGAAGAGGGACATGGAAGGCAGAAAAAGAAGAGGCAAACGTATAGGGCACATTCCACCCAGCATCAATCCATTACATTCTCCTTTGATTCTAAATATGAAAGCCTGAACATTGGGAATTTACAAGTATGGCCTCAGTTTATACTTGAAATGTTCACTGCATGTTGGAGTACTTCCAGCTGAACATCCAGCTATGGAGTTGGAAGCAGCTTCTGGGTCATGTATCTTCTTCTTCTTTTTTTTTTCTTTTTCTTTTTTGCAGGAGATGCTGTGGGACCCCATGCACCACTCACAAGATTGTAGCCTCAACATTTCCTGAATTACTGCTACTTATAATCTGTGTTTGAGGATGAAATCTTAAGGAGATACTGAATGCCCACTCATGACATGAAACATGTGCTCAGCTGTGAACCAAATACTAGGTAAATTCGAGTGGTTCTGCAGACAGGACTGCTAGTGTTTCTCCCTGGGTTCACCACAGGACAATAAAATACTGGGAGATGTCTTATTTTTGGTATAGTGTGCTCCTCTTCTTTCTAGAAGAGTGACTTTTTTTTTCAAGGGGAGGTGATTTGGATACAAGCATGTTTCAGCTTCCTCCCAATTCACTACAGATTCATGATCCAAAGAAAAATAAAGAACTTGGAGCCCCACAGCCCAAGGAGAGCCACACTGTGTTGGGAAAATCAAAAAAGAAGCACTGAAGTGCATTAGCTGCATTATTTTAAGCATGCTCCACTTACAGGTGCCCACACACACACACAATGTCACACACACATGCAAACATGCAACACTTACAACACTCCCACAGATAAACACACACTGGCCACTCCTGAGGGTGCATGGTTCTGCAGGAATATCCACCTGGAAGACAGCAACCCAAAAAGAAAAATCTGTCAGGCTGTACCTAGAAGTCACTGTGGGACAAGTTTCAAAAAGACTTAAAACTACAACTTCTCGGCAGTCCTGAAGAATCCTGCAGATCTTTTGCATCCCTAGGGATTTTGTGGTTTATTCCTGGGGCTGTGTTTGACGTTTCTTCAGGCTGGTTCACATCTGACACCTCCTAGGAGCATGGGATTATCTCGTGGATCCCACAGAGAAGACAGAAGAGAGTCCAAAGCCAATTCACTTAAATGGAAATCTTCTTCACAAATCTACAGGGACTTGTTGCTAGACAATGGTGACATGTATTGTGATGTTAACCAGAGATCAGAATCAGGCCTGGTGCCCTGAGATTAGCACATGCACATTCATGAGGGAGGCTCAGACATTGTGCTGTCAAAGCTGTCAGCCTACCTAGGCAGAGGAAAATGTTACAGGAAGAGCTGGCCTGGTATCAAAAAAAAAAGACTGCCTGCAAAAACCTACTTTAGTACCCTAAAACTGTCGAACTGATGAAATTTCCAGGCAGTCTCAATGGTAGGATCCTGCTGGAGGCAAAAGTGTTTTGTTACTGTAAGGTGATCTTAGGAAACTTCTCTTCTGACTCCATTCAAGAAAGATCTATCTGCAAGATTTGGGTCCAGTGGGGATTGGAATATAGTCTGGTGTGTTGTTGAGGGTTCTTTTGGTGATAGAACAATACCTGAGACCCCAGAGCTAGGTGTCAGTGAAAGATGGCCAGCCTCTTGACCTTACTTCCTCCCTTCTTCTTGAGCCACTCAGGGCTCTTTGGGAAAAGCAGGAACCAAGACAAAGGCAAGTCCAAGTTGGAGCAGTGTTCTCACACCTTGGACTGACCTCTCACAAGTGCAAATGAGTTGAGGCAGTGTCTCAGAGGCCATCTGTGGTGATGGCAAGCCTTAAAATGATGTCCAGTAGTGCTGTTGATAGGCACTGTGGATTCCCCATGAAAACAAAGGAAAATCATGGCTCTCCAGAGAACAAGCTGTCTTGTGCTAGAGCCCAAGCGATGTTCAGTGATTCGTGTCAGAAGATCCAAAAACATCCTGCAAAATGCAAACATCCTCAGTCCCCACAGAGAGACAACAACCCAAAGCCTGAAGTGCAGACAGAATACAAAATATTTTTTATGATCTCTGAAATCCCTGGCCACTAAAAAAAATCTGTGGTGAAAGCAATCCAATCTAGCAACAGCCCAAAGAAAGACCCTCTCCACAGTGAGAAGGCCATCCATATGACATGAAAGAGAAGCTTGATTACCAGGAAAAGCAAGACATTGCTCTCTGTTTCTCATCCTGCAAGACTCACACAGGTCTCTGATATAAGTGGGAGAACAAGAGTTTTCTTATTGATGGCTCTAATGGGAATTTACAGTTCTAAACCTAAGGAAGCTTCTCACTCCTTAAAACGTGACAGTGTTTAGAAGAAAACACTCAGACAATGGGTCCCTGTGAGGATCATTCTCCATGATCTGGGAAACCTTTAGTTTGTGTGCTCCTTTTCCGTCCAGAAGAGTGGCTTTCTTCTTTCTTTCTTTTCTTTTCTTTCCTTCCTTCCTTCCTCCCTCCCTCCCTCCCTCCCTCCCTCCCTCCCTCTCTCTCTCTCTCTCTCTCTCTCTCTCTCTCTCTCTCTCTCTCTCTCTTTCTTTCTTTCTTTCTTTCTTTCTTTCTTTCTTTCTTTCTTTCTTTCTTTCTTTCTTTCTTTTTTCTTTCTTTCCTTCTTTCTTGCAGGTGAAGGTTATTTGGATGCCAGCACATTTTGGCACCCCTCCCAATCCACTGTGGACTCATGATTCACAGAAAAATAAAGAACACAGAGCGATGCAGCCCAAGCCAGGCCATACATAGGCCACCAAAAGGTTCGGAGAAGGAAGGAAGGAAGGAAGGAAGGAAGGAAGGAAGGAAGGAAGGAAGGAAGGAAGGAAGGAAGGAAGGAGAAAGAAAGAGAGGGAGAGAGAAAGAGAGAGAAAGAAAGGAAGGAAGGAAGAAGGAAGAAGGAAGGAAGGAAGGAGAGAGAAAGAAAGAAAGAAAGAGAAATAAAGAAAGAAAGAAAGAAAAAGAAAGAAAGAAAGAAAGCAAGAGAAAGAAAGAAAGAAAGAAAGAAAGAAAGAAAGAAAGAAAGAAAGAAAGAAAGAAAGAAAGAAAGAAAGAAAGAAAGAAAGAAAGAAAGAAAAGAGAAAGAGAAAGAGAGAAAAAGAGAGAGGAAGGAAGGAAAGGAGGGAGGGAGGAAGGAAGGCAGGCTGTAGTACGTTAGCCACATTCTTATAAGCAGACTCCACTTACAGTCACACGTGCACAAACACACACACACCAAATGCCACACAGACACAGACATCGAACACGCAGATATCCAACACTCGCAACACTCCCACAGAAACACACAGTCCAGGAGCTCCTGAGGCTGTGTAGTTCTACAAGAAGCCCCACCTGGAGAGAGTCACCCTGGTGAACACAGGCGGCCTGTACTTAAAAATGACAGTGGGGCAAGTTTCAAGAAGACTCACCCCTACAATGTCTAGGCATGCCTGAGGAATCCTGCAGATCCTTTTGGATCCTTAGGGATTTCATAGTTTATTCCTAGAGCTGTGCTTGACATTTCTTCAGGCTGGCTTATGTCTGCCCTCTCCTAAGATCACGTACTATCCTGTGGATCCCACAGAGGAGATAGGCAAGAAGTCACCACTGACCTACCTCCACAGAAGTCCCTCACCAAGCTTAACGGACTTGTCACTAGGTAACAGTAAAATTTATATTGATGCAAGTCAGAGTTCACAGTGAGGCCTGGTGCCTGGCACTAATGCTTGCACATTGATGAGGCAAGCTGGGGAGCATGGCTGTCAGAGCTATCAGCTTGCCTATGTAGACAGTAACGGTACAGACAGAGGAGGTCTGGTGTCAGGAAAAAGGCTGCCTGCAGAAACCCACTGAAGGACCCTAAAACTACTGATCTCAGGGAACCTGCAGACCAATGTGGTAGTTGGATTCCTCTGGAGGAAGGTGCATTTTGTGATTGTGAGGTTTCTAGGTGATCACTAGAAACTGCTTTTCAGAATCCATTCCCAAAACAGGCTGTGTGCAAGAATTGGATACCATGGGGATTAAAAAAAGTCTGGTGTGTTGCGTGATACAATCATAAAAATTGTATGGTGGGTGTCATGAAAAGATGGTCAAACTCTTGATCTCACTGCCTCGTTTCATCTTTGACCTCATAGGGGTTATCTGGGAAAGGCAGAAACTATGACAAAGGCAAGCCAAGTTAGATCACTGTTCTCACACCTTGCACTGCCTTCTCTTGGGGGCACATGAGGTTGAAACATTGTCTCAGAGACTGTTTGTGGGTTTGGCAAGCCTAAAAAGGGTGTCCAGTAGTGCTGTTAAGGGGCAATGTGAATTCCCCATGAAAACAAAGAAAAATCAAGGCTACCTGAGAGAACGAGCTGGCTTGTGCTGTAGTCCAAGAAATGTTCAGTGATTCCTGTCAGAGAAACCAAAATCCTCCTTCAAATTGCAAACATTCTCAGCCCCCACAACAAGACAATGACAGACAACCTGGAGTGCAGCCAGACTACCTGATGTCCCTTTTGCTCTCTGAAATCCTTGGCAGCTAAATAATCTGTAGCCAGAGGCAGTCCCACCAAGCAAGAGTCCAATGAAAGAGACCCTCCACAATGAGAATGCTGTGCAGATGAAATGAAACAGAGGCTAGATTACCAGGAAAAAGCCACATATGGCTGACTGCTTTTCATCCTGCAGGAATCATGGAGCTCCCCCTGCCCCATGGAACTGGGAGAATGATAGTTTTCTTGTTGGTGATTGCAGGGGAATCTATGGTTTTAACAATGTCAAAGCTTCCCAGTCATTAAAACGTGGCAATTGTTAGAAGAAAATACTATTGCTATGAATTCTCATGAGGGTCGTTATACATGAACCGGAAAACATTTGTTGTGGAAGTCGTTGAGCCAGACCCAGAATGTATGTCAGTATAGGAAGAGGCAAGGGTAAAGGCCACATCTCATTCAGCATCAATCCATTCCACTCTCATTTGTCTCTGAATATGAAAGACCTCAAATTGTGAGTTTGCTTTGATGGCTACAATTTCTACTCCAAATGTCCCTTGCACGTTGGAGTACTCTCACCTGAACACCGGGCCATGGTATAGACTGCTTTTGCAATGAAAGGAAAGCAGCGATGGAGTTGGAAGCACCTTCTGTGTCATGTGTCTTCATTTTTTTTTCAGGTGAAGCTCATAGGCCCCATCCACCCCTCACCAGTTTGTATCTTCAACCCTATCTGACCTTATTGCTTATCACATTCTATCTCACAGAATAAAATCCCAAGTCGATGGAAGAGTGCCCCATCATGACATGAAACATCTGCACAGCTGTGAACCAAATTTGAGGTAAATTCAAGGGGCCTTGTTTACACGAATGCTAGTGTCTCTTCCTGGGATGGTTATAGGACTATAAAGCACTGGAATATGTCTGTTTGTGTGTGTGTGTAGTGTGCTCCTCTTCTGTCTAAAAGAGTGGCTTTTTTTCAGGGGTTGGTGAATTGGATGCCAGCACTTTTCAGCATGCATCCCAGTTCACTACAGAGTCATGATCCACATAAAAATAAAGAACATGGAGCCCCACAGCCCAAGTAAAGACACAAAGGCAGACCAAAAATAGGTTGAGAGACTCAAAAAAAAAAAAAAAAAAAAAGAGAGAGAGAGAAGCACTAAAGTGCCTTAGCCACATTCCTTTAAATTCGTTTAAGCTGACTCCACTTACAGGCACACACACAGAAACACACAATGCCACACTCACATGCACACATCCAACAATCACAACATTTCCACAGAAACACACAGTCTGGCAGCTCCTAAGGCTGCATGGTTCTGTAGGCAGCTTCACCTGGGACAGAGCAACCCTGGGGAAAACAGGCAGATTGTACCTAGAAATCACAGTGGAGCAAGTTTCAAAATGATTCACCCCTACAACAGCTAGACAGGACTGGGGAATCCTGCAGATCTTTTTGGATCATTAGAAATTTTGCAGTTTATTCCCAGAACTGCACTTGACGTATCTTCAAAATGGATTGTGTCAGTCCTCTCCAAGGATCATGGGACTATCCCCTGGATTCTACAGAGAAGACAGGTGAGAATCCACCACCAAGGCACGTCCATGGAGGTCTCCTTTTCTGCCAAGATGCAGGGACATGTCACTTTGCAATGGTGACATTTATTATGAGGCTAGCCAGAACTCACAATAAGGCCTGGTGCCTTGAGACTAGCCCATGTGCATTCATTGGGCAGATTCGGGTGCATGGCTGTCAGAGCTGTCACCCTGACTAAGCCCAGAAAAGTGGTACAGCAAGAGCTGGCCTGGTATCTGGAAAAATGCTGCCTAAGAAAACCCACAGTAGGACCCTACAACTCTCAACCTCAGTACCTGTCCAGGACGTCTCCATGGTCAGGTGTTCCTGGAGGAGGAGAACATTCAAGACTGGGGTAGCCCTGGAAACTGCTCTTCTGACTGTTTCATGAATTTTCATGAATTCATGAAAGAGGCTGTGTGCAAGAATCAGGCCCCATAGGGATTGGAATATAGTCTGGCATGTTTTTGAGGGCACTTCAGGTGATAGAATTATACCTGAGACCCCAGAGGCTGGTGTCAGCAAAAGATGACAGGTCTCTTGATCTCACTGCTTCCCTCATCCTGGGTTTTGAAGGGCCTCTCTAGGAAAGGCAGGAACCAATAAAAAGGCAATTGCAAAGTGAAGCAGTGTTCTCACACCTGTACTGGCCTCTCTTGGGTCCAGATGAGGTTGAGACTGTGTCTCAGAGACCGTCTGTGGAGATGCAAGCCTGAAATGGGTGTCTAATAGGGCTGTTGATGGGGCACAGTGGATGCCCTATGAAAGCTTTGAAAAATCAAGACTCACCTGAGTGAACAAACTGTTTTGTGCTGGAGCTCAATCAATGTTCATTGAATCCTGTCAGAGGACCCACAAGCCTCCTGCAAAGTGCAAACATCCTTACCCCCACCCAACAAAGAAACAATGACCCAGAATCTATACAACAGCCAGCCTACCCAAAGTCCATTTAACTTTCTGAAATCCCTAGGATCTAAATAACCTGTGTTGAGAGTCAGTCCCATCCAGCAACAGCCTAATGAAAGAGCCTCTGCAGAATGAGAAGGCCATGAAGGTGAAATAAATAAGAGGCTAGATTAATAGGCAAAAGTCAGGCATGGCTGCCAGCTTCTCATCCCACAGGAATCATGCAGCCCTGTGAAGGAAGTGAGAGAACAAAGATTCTAGTTGACAGTTGTAATGGGAATTTACTCTTTTAACAATATCACAGAGGTCCAGTCATTAAAATGTGACAGTGTTTAGAAGAAACCACTCATATAATGGAATTTTTGTGTGAACTGGGAAATATTTGGTGAACTAGGAAATGCCACACAGAGTGGCCACAAAAGGGTTGCAGTCTCAAAATAAAAAAAAGAAGCACGGAAATGTGTTATCCACATTCGTTTAAGCAGACTCCACTAGCAGTCACACACAAATACACACATTCATACACACAAACAGTGCCACACGCACACACAGACATCCAGCAGTCACAACAATCCCACAGAAACACACATGCCTGCAGCTTCTACAGGTGTGTGGTTCTGCAGGAAGTCCCACCTGGGAGAGAGCAACCCCAGTGAACGCAGGCTACATGTACATAGAAATCAAAGTGGGGCAAGTTTCAAGTAGACTCACTCCTACAATGTCTAGGCAGGCCAGAGGAATCCTGCAAATCCTTTTGAATCCTTAGGGATTTCACCTCCATGAAAGTATCCTCTGCCACAGGGACTTCTCGCTATGCAACAATCGCAGTCACTGTGATGGTTGCAAGCTCTCATAATTAGTTCTGATGCCCTGAGACTAGCTCATGGTCATTCATGAAGCAGGCTGGGGTGCCCATCTATCAGAGGTGTCAGTCTGCCTAAACAGAGAAAAATTGTACAGAGGAGGACTGGTATCGGAAAAATAAATATGACTGCAAAACCCCACTGTGGGACCCTAAAAGTTTCAACATCTAGGCCCCTTCTGGCTGTCTCTATGGTCAGTTTTCATTGGTGGAGGAGGCGTTTCGAGACTGTAAGGTGGTTGCTGGAAACTGCTTTTCAGACTGCATTCCCAAAAGAGAATATATGTGTGCAAGAATCAGGTAACATGGGAATTGCAATATAGCCTGGTGTGTTGTTGAAGATAATTTGAGTGATAGAATGTTACCTGAGACCAACCCCAGACACGTGTGTCAGCAAAAGATGGTGGAGACCTTGACCTCACTGCATCCCTTTATCTTGGGCCTAAAAGGGGCTCTCTGGGAAAGGCAGTTACCACGATAAAGGCGAGTATAATGTGGAGAAGTGTTTTCATACCTCGGACTGGCCTCTAAGGGATGCAGATGAGGTTGAGACAGTGTCTCCGAGGACATCTGCTGTGATGGCAAGCCTGAAAAAGTGAATATTAGTGCTGTCGAGATGCACTGTGAATTACGGAAAGCAAAGAAAAATCAAGACATGTCTGACAGAACCAACTGCCTTGTGCTGGAGTCCAAAAAATGCTCAGTGATTCCTGTCGGAGGACCCAAAATCCTCCTACAAAGTGAAAATAATGTTAGCCCCTCAAAGAGGCAACGACCCATAACTTGGAGCACAGGAGCCCACCCAAAGTCTCTTTTGCTCTTTGAAATATCTGGCAGCTAAATAATCTGTTGTGAGAGGCAGTCACATCCAGCAGCAGCACAGTGAAAGAGTTCCTCCACAATGAAAGGCCATGCAGATTAAATGAAACAGAGACTAGATTACCAGGTAAACGCGAAAAATGGCTTCTCATCCTACAGCTACTATGCAGCCTTTCGATGGAAGTGGAAGAAAAATATTTCTTTGTTGGCAGTGGTAATGGGAATTTTTGGTTTTAAAATATCAAAACTGCCCAGTCATTAAAAGATGACAGTGTCTAAAAGGAAACACTCATGCAATGGATTCCTTTGAAGGTCGTTCTCTGTGAACTGGGAAAATTTTAGTGTGGAAGTTTGTGAGACAGATAGAGGAAACTCTAGGCAGACGAGGAACATAAAAGCCAGAAAAAGAAAAGGAAAGTGTGGAGGCCACATTGCAAGGAGCATCACTCCATTCAACTCTCATTGATTTCCAAGTATGAAATCCCTAAAATCGGAGGCTTGGCAGGATGGCCCCAATTTGCACTCCAAATGTGCATTGCACATTGGAGTGTTCCCACCTGAACACCATGCCATTATGTGGACTGCTTGTGCAATTAAGGAAATTGGGGGATGGAGTTGGAAACACGTTCTGTGTCACCTGTCTTTATTTTTATTGCAGTTAAGTTATGGGACACCAACCACCTTTCCCCAGACTGTTTCCACCTGTATCTGAACTTATTGCTGCTCATACTCTATGTCCCAGGATAAAATTCCAACATGATTGAGGAGTGCTCGCTCATGACATTAAGCACCTGCTAGGCTTGAAGCAGAATTCAAGGTAAGTTCAAGTGGCCCTGTGGACAGGACTACTAGTGTCTCCCCCTGTGTTTGCTGCAGGACTATGAAACACGGGAAAATGTCTTTTTTTTTTTTTTTTTTGATGAAAATGTACTCATCTTCTTTCTAGAAGTGTGGGTTCTCTGCAGGGGGAGGAGATTTTGATGCCAACGGGACTCAGCCAACCTCCCAATTCATGTTGGATTCATAATTCACAGATAAAATAAAGAACATGAAGTTTTGCAGCCCAAAGCCACAGAGACAGGCCACCAAAATATCGGGAGACTGAAAAAAAAAATAACACTGAAGTGTTTTAACCACATTGCTTTAAGCAGACACCCTTTATAGGCACACATACACACACTCACAAACACACAGAGAAACACACAATGCCTCACATACAGAGAGACATCCAACACTCACAACACTGCCACAGAAACACACAACCCAGCAGCTCCTGAGGCTGTGTGATACTAAAGGCAGCCCCACCTAAAAGAACAATCCCGAGAAACACGGGCAGGGTACCTAGAAATCACAATGGGGCAAGGTTCAAAAAGACTCACCTCTATAATATCTAGGCACACCTGAGAAATGCTGCAGATGTTTTTGGATCCTTAGAGATATTATGGTTTATTCCTGGGGCTCTTACTGATGTTACTGCAGGCTGTCTTACATCTGTCCTCTCCTAGACTCATGGGACAATCCCGTGGATCGCACAGAGAAGACAAGTGAGAGTTCACGACAGACACACATTCATGGAAGTCTCCTTCTTTGCTAAGACATAGGAATTGTCACTAGTCAATGGTGAAATTCATTGTGATGCTAGTTAGAGCTCACAATCAGGCCTGGTACCCCAAGACCAGAGCATGTACATTTTCAGGCCCTGTTGGTAGAGCTGTCAGCCTGCCTAAGCAGAAGAAAATGATACATGCAGAGCCAGACTGGTATCCAGGAAAATGCTGCCTGTGATAACCCACTGTAGGACCCTAAAAGTCTCATCCTTAGGGCCCCTCAGGCCATCTTTGATGTCAGGTCCCCTGGGAGGAGGATGTGTTTCTAGACTGTGAGTTGGTCATGAAAAACTGCTCTTCTGACTCCATTCCACAAGAGGCTGTGTGCAAGAATAGGGTCCCATGGGGATTAGAATGTAGTCTGGTGGGTTGTTTAGGGGTCTTTGGGTGAGAGAATCATACCTGAACCCCAGAGATGGGTGTCAATGAAAGATGACCAGGCCCTTAACTTCAGTGCCTCCCTTCATCCTGGGCCTCACAAGATCTCAGGTAAGCTGGAACCACACCTCGAACTGGTCTCTCATGAGTGCAGATGAGGTTGAGATAGTGTCTCACAGGCTGTCTGTGGTGATTGCAACCATGAAAAGGTTGTCCAGTAGCGCTAGTGAGTGGCACTGTTGACCCCGCATGAAAGCAAGAAAAATCAAAGCTCACATGAGAGAATGAGCTGCCTTGTGCTGGAGTCCAAGCAGTGTTCAAAGATTCCTGTCAGAAGACACTGAAGCCTCCTGCAAAATGCAAACAACCTCATCCCCAATATGAGACCAAGGCCCAGAACCTGGGATGTGGTCAGCCTACTTGAAGTTCCTTGTGCTCTATGATATCCCTGTCAGCCAATAAATTCGTGGTGAGAGGCAGCCCCATCCAGCAACAGCTCAATAAAAGAACCCCTACACATTGAGAAAGGATGTGCAGATAAATGAAACAGAGCCTATATTACCAGGTGAAATCCTGACATGACTCCCTGCTTCTCATCCTCCAGGAATCATGCAGCATTTCAATAAAACCTGGACAACAAAAGTTTCCTTTTTGACAGCTGTAACAGGAAGTTACTGTTTTAAAATTATCACAGCTCTCTATTCTTTGAAACGTGACAGTGTTTGGAAGGAAACACTCACTCAATGGATTCACCTGTGGGTCGCCTTCAATGAACTGGGAAATATTTAGCATGGAAGACATTAAGCCATACCCAAGAATGGATGAGGTATGAGCCATACCCTAGGATGAGGAGGCACATGTGAGTCAAGATATGAAAGGCAAGTGTGGAGGCCACATCCCACCTTTTATCAATTGATTTCGCTGCCATTTGGCTCTGCCTATGAAAGCCCGCAAATCGGGAGTTGGCCAGTGTGGCCCCAGTGTGCATTCCAAATATTCCCTGCATGTTAGAGTACTCCCAACTGAACACCGGGCCAAGTTGTGGACTGCTTGTGCAATTAAGGAAATGCAGGGATGCTGTTTGAAGCAGCTTTTGTGTCATCTGTCCTTATATTTTTGCAGGTGAAGTTGTGGGACCCCATCCACTCTCATTAGGTGGCATCCTCACCCCATCTGACCTTATTGCTACTCATGCTCTATGTCTCAGGATGAAATCCCAAGATGATGGAGGAGTGACCCCTGGGGACAGTAAGTATCTGCTCCACTATGAACCAAATTCAAGGTAAATTCATTGGGCCCTGTGGACAGGAATGCTAGTGTTTTTCCCTGGAATGGCTGAAGGACAATGACACAGTGAAGGATATCTGTTCTTGGGTGTGGTATGCTGCCCTTCTTTCTAGAGGGTGGCTGGTTTTTTTTTGTTGTTGTTTTGTTTTGTTTCTTATTTTTTGACAGCGGTCATTTATGTGGACTTCTGTTTACTGAGGATTCATGATTCACAGAAAAATAAAGAACAGGGAGGACTGCAGCCAATTTTGTGTGTTTTTAAAACACACAAAGCCAAAAAGCCACACCCACACACAGACATCCAACACTTGCAACACTCCCTCAGAAACAGAGCCCAGAATCTTCTGAGGCTGCGTGTTTCTGCAGAAAGCCCCACTTGGGAGAGTGCAACACCGGCAAACACAGTGGGCTCTACCTAGAAATCGAAGTTGAGCAAGTTTCAAAAAGACTCAACCCTATAAATTCTAGGCAAGCCTGAGAAATCCTGCAGGTGTAAGAGGCAGCCCCATCCAGCAACAGCACAATGAAAGACCACCTCCACTATGAGAAAAGGATGTGCAGATACAATGAAACACAGTGTAGATTACCAGGCAAAAGTCATACAAAACTGTCTGCTTCACATCTTACAGGAATTATGTAGCACTCTGATAAAAGTTGGAAAGCAAAGGTTTCCTTGTTGGTGGCTGTAACAGGAATTTACAGTTTTAAAATTTTCACAGCTATTTAGTCATTAAAACATGACAGTGTTTAGAAGGAAAGACTGGAAAATTTTACCATAGAAGATGTTGAGCCAGATCCAGGAACCCTTTGGCTGACACCGAATATGAAAGACAGGAAAAGAAGAGGCAAGTGTGGAGGCCTCATCCCACCTTGTATCTATTGGTCTCACTTTCAGTTGGAACCAAGTATGAAAGCCCTAAATTGAGAGTCTGCCAGGATGGCCCCAGTTTTCACTTCAAATGTGCCCTGCACATTGGAGTACTCCCAACTGAATACTGGACCATAGTCTGGACTACTTGTGTAATTAATAAAAATGAGGATGCAGTTGGAATCACTTTCTGTGCGATCTGTCTTCACTTTTTTTGCAGTTGAAGGTGTGGGACCCCATCCACTTTTCACCAGATTACATGTTCACCCCTTCTGACCTTATTGCTGTTCACATTTTCTCTGAACAGCAATAAAATCCCTGAATGAAATCCCAAGATGATCTAGGAGTGCCTTCTCATGACTTGAAGCACCTGCTCAGTTAGGAACTGAATTCAAGGTAAATTCAAGGGGCTTTGAGGACTGGAATGCTAGTGTTTCTTCCTGGGATGGCCGCAGAACAATGGAATACTGAGGGATATCTGTTCTTTGGTGTGGAATGCTCCACTTCTTTCTAGAAGAGTAGCTTTTTTTGCAGGCTATGTTGAAGTGGACACTGGCAGGTCACAGCCAGCCTCCCAGTACACTTTGAATTCATGATCCAGAGAAAAAACACGAAGCCCTGCAGACCACGACCAAGGAGAGCCACACAGACAGGTGACCTAAAGGTTGGGAGACTAAAAATAAAGACAAAAAGAAAAAAAAAGAGTTCTGTAGTGATTTAGCCATATTCCTTTAAGCAGACTCCACTTACAGGTATGTGCACACACACAAACATTCACACACAAAACACACACAGTGCCAAAAAAGGCCACACCCATACACAGATATCAAAGACAATACTTTGACAGAAACACACAGCCCAGCAGTTTCTGAGGCTATGTGGTTCTGCAGGAAGCCTTACCTGGGAGGTAGCAACTCTGGGGAACCCAGGCACGGTACACCTAGAAATCACAGTGGGACAAGTTTCATACTCACCTCTACACACCTAGTGAGGCCTGAGGCATCCTACAGATCCTTTTGAAACATTAGCGATTTTGCAGTATATTCGTGAGGCTTGGCTTGTATCTTCTGACTGGCTCACATCTGCCCTCTCCTAGGATCATGGGACTATCCCATAGATCCCACAGAGAAAACAGACAACAGTCCACCGCCAATGCACCTCCACTGTGGTCTCCTTCTCTGCCAAGCCTCAGGGAATTGTGACATTCATGGTGAGGCTAGCCAGAGCTCACAGCTCAGGCCTGGTGCCCTGAGATGATCGCAAGTGCATTCACGGATGGGCTCCATGCCTGGCAGTCAGAGCTCTCAGTCTGCCTAAGCAGAGGAAAAAGGTACAGGCAGTGCCGGCCTGGTACTGAGAAAAAATGCTGCATGTGATAACCTACTGTGGAACCCTAAAAGTCTCAAACTTAGGGCCCCTTTCGGCCATACCCTTGATCTGGACCCACTGGAGGAGGAAGTGTTTAGACTGTGAGAAGGTCTCTGAGAACTGCTCTTCTGACTTCATTCCTGAAAGAGGCTTTGTGCAAGAATTGGATCCCATGGGGATTTGAATGCTGTCTGGTGAGTTGTGGAGGGTTCTTTGGGTAGTAGAATCATACCTGTGACCCTAGAAGTGGGTGCAATCAAAATATGGCCAGGTTCTTAACCTCACTGCCTCCCTTCATCCTGGGCCCCACAGGGGCTCTTGGTGAAAGGCAGGAACCATGACAAAGCAAATCTAAGATGGAGCAGTATTCTCACACCTTGAAGTAGCCTCTCAGGGGTGCAGATGAGGATGAGACAGTGTCTCAGAGGACATCTGTTATTATTGTAATCCTGAAAAATTTGTCAGGTAGTGCTGTCGAAAGGCACTATGGACCCCCCATGAAAGCAAAGGAAAATCAAGGCTCACGTGAGAGAACGAGCTGCCTTGTGCTGTAGTCCTAGCAAAGTTTACAGATTGCTGTAAGAGGACCCAAAAGCTTCCTTCAAATTGGAAACCACCTTAGTTTCAACAATGAGACAAGGATCCACCACCTGGAGCACAGGCAGCCTACCCAAAGTCCCTTTTGCTCTCTGAAATCCCTGGCATCCAATACATCTGTGATGAGAAGTAGCCCCATCCAACAACAGCCCAGTGAAAGAGTCCTCCACAATGAAAAAAGATACGCAGATGAAATGAAACAGAGCCTAGATTCACAGGCAAAAGTCAGGTACAGCGGCCTGCCTCTCCTCCTACAGTTATCAAACAGCCCTCTGATAAAAGGTAGATAACAAGGGTTTCCTTCTTAAGAACTGGTACAGAAATTTAAAGTTTTAAAACCATCAGAAATGCCCAGTCATTAAAACCTGACAATGTTTAGAGGAAAACGCTTATGAAATGGATTCCCTTGAGGGTCGACTTCCGTGAAGTGGGAAACGTTTAATATGGAAGATGTAGAGCCAGACCTAGTAAACTATAGGCCAATGAGGTACATGGAAGTATGGAAGAGACAAGTGTGGTGGCCACATCAAACCTTGCATCAAATGATCTCACTCCCATTTGGCTCCTCGTATGAAAGCTTGCAAATAGGGAGTTTGCCACTATGGCTCCAGTTTGCAATCCAAATGTCCCCTGCACGTTGGGGTGCTCCCAACTGTACACTAGTTCATGGTGTGGACTGCTTGTGTAATTAAGGAAATGTGAGGATGCAGTTGGAAGTACCTTCTGTGACATCTGTCTTCACATTTTTTGCAGGTGAATGTGTGGGACCCCATCCACCCCTCATCAACTTGTATCCTTACCTTTATCTGATATTATGGCTGCTGAAAATATCTGTCCCAAAATGAAATCCCAACACAATGCAGGAATGCTCCCTCATGACATGAAGGTCTTGCTCAGCGAGGAACTGCTAGTGTTTTTTCTTGGGATGTACAATGGACAACAAAACACTTAAAGATTTATGTTCCTGGGTTTAGTGTGCTCCTCTTCTTTCTAGAAGAGTGACTTTTTCTTTGTTTGTTTTTTTGTGTGCAAGGGGAGATTATTTGGACCCCTGCAGGTCTCAGCCAGTCTCTCAATTTACGGCAGATAAAAGGGGCTCCAGGGACAGGACTGCTAGTATCTCTACCTGGGTTGGCTGCAGGACAATGAAACACTAGAAGATGTCTGTTTTGAGGTGTGGTGTGCTCCTTTTCTTTCTAGAAGAATTTTTTTTTTTTTTTTTTTTTTTTTTTTTACAAGGGGAGGTTATTTGGTTCCCGGTGGGATTTGGCAAGTTCCCATTTCACTGGAGATTCATGATCCACAGAAGAAAAAGAACACATAGCCCAAAGCAGACCCACACAAACAGGCCACCAAAAGGTTTTGAGACTTAAAAGAAGTAGCACTGAATTGGGTTAGCCACATTTCTTTAAGCAGACTCCACTTACAGGCACACACACACACACAACACAAACATGTTCCACACACACATGCAGACATCCAAAACTCACAACACTCCCACAGAAATGCCCAATGAGGCAGTTCCTGAGGCTGTGTCATTTTGCAGAAAGTCCCACCTAGGAGAGAACAACCCCAGGGAACACAGACAGGCTGTGCCTAGAAATCACAGTGGGGAAAGTTTCAAAAACACCTACTCCTACAAGGTGTAGGCAGACCTGAAATCCCCAGTATCATGAAGATACTTTTGGAACCTTAGGTTATTCCTGGAACTGTGCTTGACATTTCTTCAGGCTGGCTCCTGTCTGCCCTCTCCTAGGATTATGGAACTATCCTGTGGATCCCACAGAAAAGTTAGGTGGGGGTCCACCGCGTACACATCTCCTCAGAGGTCTCCTTCATTGCCAAGATGCAGGAACTTGCTGCTAGGCAACTGTAACATTAATTGTGATGCTAGCCAGAGTTCACAATCAGGAATGGTGCCCTGAGACTAGCTCATGCGCATTCTTGAGGCAGGCTCAGGCGCCCAACTGTCAGAGCTGTCAGCCTTCCTAAGCAGAGGAAAACACTACAAGAAGAGTCGGACTGGTATCAAGAAAAGGGATTCCTGAAAAACCCACTGTGGGACCCTAAAAGTCTTGACCTGAGATGTCCTTCAGGCCTTCTCTGTAGTCGGGTACTGCCAAAGGAGGAAGCACATTAATACTGTGAGGTGATCTGTGGAAACTGTTCTGTCTCCCTTTTTGAAAGAGGCTGCGTGCAAGAATCATGTCCCGTGGAGATTGGAACAAAGTCTGATGTGTTGTTGAGGGTTCTTTGGATGATAGAATCATACCTGAAACCCCAGAGACTGGTGTCTGTGAAAGATGTTTGGGTCCTTGACCTCACTGCCTCCCTTCATCCTGGGCTTCGCAGAGACTCTGTGGGAAATGCAGGAGCCACAGCAAAAGCAAGTCCAAGGAGGAACACTATTCTCACACCTCAGACACTCAGACTGGCCTCCACAGGTGAAGATGAGATAGAGACCAGTGTCTCAGAGGCCATCTGTGGTGATGACCAGCCTAAAAAGTGTGTCCAGTAGTGCTGCTAAGAGGAACAGTGGATTATCCATGAAAGTAAGGAAAAATTAAGGCTCACCTAAGAGAACGAGCTGCCTTGTTCTAGAGTCCAAGCAATGTTGAATGATTCTTGATTCCTGTCAGAGGACCCAAAAACCGCCTGCAAACTACAAGCAAACTCAGCCTCCAAAACAAGACCCCGAACCACAAGCTTGAGTACAACCTACCTCCCCAAAGTCCCTTTTGCTCTCTGAAATCATTGTTAGCTAAAAAATCTGTGACAACAGGCAATCCCATCCAGCAACAGCTGAATGAAAGATCCCCTCCACAATGAAAAGGCCCTGCAGGTGAAATGAAACAGAGGATAGATTACCAGGTAAAAACCCACACATGGTTGCCTTCTTCTCATCCTATAATAATCATGCAACCCTCCAATAGAAGTGGGAGAATAAGAGTTTTCTTGTTGATGGCTGTAATGGAGATTTACTGTTTTAAATGTATTAAAGCTGCCCAGTCATTAAAACGTGACAATGTTTAGAAGGAAACAGTCTCCCAGCGAATCCCCATAATGGTCGTTCTCCATGAACTAGGTAATGTTTAGTGTGGAAGTCACTGAGCCAGGGAACCCGAGGCCAATGAAGAACTTGAAAATCAGGAAATGAAGTGGGAAGTCTGGAGGCCATATCACACCTAGCATCAAGCATCAATCCATTCCACTCCCATTTAGCTCCCGATATGAAAGCTTTCAAATCGGGAGTTTGCGAGGGTGGCCCCAACGTGCACTCCAAATATTCCTTGCACGCTGAAGTATTCCCGTCTGGATATATGATGATGGAATTTGAAGCACGTTTTGTTTCATTTGTCTTTGTTTTTTGGAGGTGACTATTAGGGACCCTATCCACCGTTCACCAGATTTTATCCTCACAGTTTCTGACCTTATTGCTGCTCACACACTATGACCCAGGATGAAATTCCAAGAAAATAGAGGAGTA